>NW_026782646.1:0-660566 GCF_031769215.1 Ylistrum balloti | reverse complement strand
AGATTCTAATTAGTCAGTCAATGACTTTGTCTACTTAAGTAAGATTCTAATTAGTCAGTCAATGACTTTATCTTCCTAAGATTCTAATTAGTCAGTCAATGATTTTATCTACCTAAGTAAGATTCTAATTAGTCAGTAAATTACTTTATCTACCTTAGATTCTAATTAGTCAGTCAATGACTTTATCTACCTAAGTAAGATTCTAATTAGTCAGTCAATGACTTTATCTACCTAAGTAAGATTCTAATTAGTCAGTCAATGACTTTATCTACCTAAGTAAGATTCTAATTAGTCAGTCAATGACTTTATCTACCTAAGTAAGATTCTACTTAGTCAGTCAATGACTTTCTCTAAGTTATATTCTAATTAGTCAGTCAATGACTTTATCTACCTAAGTAAGATTCTAATTAGTTAGTCTACCTAAGTAAGATTCTAGTTAGTCAGTCAATGACTTTATCTACCTAAGATTCTAATTAGTCAGTCAATGACTTTATCTACATAAGTAAGATTCTAATTAGTCAGTCAATGACTTTATCTACCTAAGTAAGATTCTAATTAGTCAGTCAATGACTTTATCTACCTAAGTAAGATTCTAATTAGTCAGTCAATGACTTTATCCACCTAAGTAAGATTCTAATTAGTCAGTCAATGACTTTATCTACCTAAGTAAGATTCTAGTTAGTCAGTCAATGACTTCATCTACCTAAGATTCTAATTAGTCAGTCAATGACTTTATCCACCTAAGTAAGATTCTAGTTAGTCAGTCAATGACTTTATCTACATAAGTAACATTCCAATTTGTCAGTCAATGACTTTATCTACCTAAGTAAGATTCTAATTAGTCAGTCAATGACTTTATCTACCTAAGATTCTAATTAGTCAGTCAATGACTTTATCTACCTAAGATTCTAATTAGTCAGTCAATGACTTTATCTACCTAAGTAAGATTCTAATTAGTCAGTCAATGACTTTATCTACCTAAGTAAGATTCTAATTAGTCAGTCAATGACTTTATCTACCTAAGTAAGATTCTAATTAGTCAGTCAATGACTTTATCTACCTAAGTAAGATTCTAATTAGTCAGTCAATGATTTTATCTACCTAAGTAAGATTCTACTTAGTCAGTCAATGACTTTATCTACCTAAGTAAGATTCTAATTAGTCAGTCAATGACTTTGTCTACTTAAGTAAGATTCTAATTAGTCAGTCAATGACTTTATCTACCTAAGTAAGATTCTAATTAGTCAGTCAATGACTTTATCTACCTAAGATTCTAATTAGTCAGTCAATGACTTTATATACCTAAGTAAGATTCTAATTAGTCAGTCAATGACTTTATCTACCTAAGTAAGATTCTAATTAGTCAGTCAATGACTTTATCTACCTAAGTAAGATTCTAATTAGTCAGTCAATGACTTTATCTACCTAAGTAAGATTCTAATTAGTCAGTCAATGACTTTATCTACCTAAGTAAGATTCTACTTAGTCAGTCAATGACTTTATCTACCTAAGTAAGATTCTAATTAATCAGTCAATGACTTAATCTACCTAAGATTCTAATTAGTCAGTCAATGACTTTATCTACCTAAGTAAGATTCTAATTAGTCAGTCAATGACTTTATCTACCTAAGATTCTAATTAGTCAGTCAATGACTTTATCTACCTAAGTAAGATTCTAATTAGTCAGTCAATGACTTTATCTACCTAAGTAAGATTCTAATTAGTCAGTCAATGACTTTATCTACCTAAGTAAGATTCTAATTAGCCAGTCAATGACTTTATCTACCTTAGATTCTAATTAGTCAGTCAATGACTTTATCTACTTAAGTAAGATTCTAATTAGTCAGTCAATGATTTTATCTACCTAAGTAAGATTCTAATTAGTCAGTCAATGACTTTGTCTACCTTAAATTCTAATTAGTCAGTCAATGACTTTATCTACCTAAGTAAGATTCTAATTAGTCATTCAATGACTTCATCTACCTAAGATTCTAAAGTGTCAGTCAATGACTTTATCTACCTAAGATTCTAATTAGTCAGTCAATGACTTTATCTACCTAAGTAAGATTCTAATTAGTCAGTCAATGACTTTATCCACCTAAGTAAGATTCTAATTAGTCAGTCAATGACTTTATCTACCTAAGTAAGATTCTAATTAGTCAGTCAATGACTTTATCTACCTAAGATTCTAATTAGTCAGTCAATGACTTTATCTACCTTAAGTCAATGACTTCTAATTAGTCAGTCAATGACTTTATCTACCTAAGTAAGATTCTAATTAGTCAGTCAATGACTTTATCTACCTAAGTAAGATTCTAATTAGTCAGTCAATGACTTTATCTACCTAAGTAAGATTCTAATTAGTCAGTCAATGACTTTATCTACCTAAGTAAGATTCTAATTAGTCAGTCAATGACTTTATCTACCTAAGTAAGATTCTAATTAGCCAGTCAATGACTTTATCTACCTTAAATTCTAATTAGTCTGTCAATGACTTTATCTACTTAAGTAAGATTCTAATTAGTCAGTCAATGACTTTATCTACCTAAGTAAGATTCTACTTAGTCAGTCAATGACTTTATCTACCTAAGTAAGATTCTAATTAGTCAGTCAATGACTTTATCTACCTAAGTAAGATTCTAATTAGTCAGTCAATAACTTTATCTACCTAAGTAAGATTCTAATTAGTCAGTCAATGACTTTATCTACCTAAGATTCTAATTAAAAGATTCTAATTAGTCAGTCAATGATTTTATCTACCTAAGTAAGATTCTAATTAGTCAGTCAATGACTTTGTCTACCTTAAATTCTAATTAGTCAGTCAATGACTTTATCTACCTAAGTAAGATTCTAGTTAGTCAGTCAATGACTTTATCTACATAAGTAACATTCCAATTTGTCAGTCAATGACTTTATCTACCTAAGTAAGATTCTAATTAGTCAGTCAATGACTTTATCTACCTAAGATTCTAATTAGTCAGTCAATGACTTTATCTACCTAAGATTCTAATTAGTCAGTCAATGACTTTATCTACCTAAGATTCTAATTAGTCAGTCAATGACTTTATCTACCTAAGTAAGATTCTAATTAGTCAGTCAATGACTTTATCCACCTAAGTAAGATTCTAATTAGTCAGTCAATGACTTTATCTACATAAGTAACATTCCAATTTGTCAGTCAATGACTTTATCTACCTTAGATTCTAATTAGTCAGTCAATGACTTTATCTACCTAAGTAAGATTCTAATTAGTCAGTCAATGACTTTATCTACCTAAGTAAGATTCTAATTAGTCAGTCAATGACTTTATCTACCTAAGTAAGATTCTAATTAGTCAGTCAATGACTTTATCTACCTAAGATTCTAATTAGTCAGTCAATGACTTTATCTACCTAAGATTCTAATTAGTCAGTCAATGACTTTATCTACCTAAGTAAGATTCTAATTAGTCAGTCAATGACTTTATCTACCTAAGATTCTAATTAGTCATTCTAATTAGTCAGTCAATGACCTTGTCTACTTAAGTAAGATTCTAATTAGTCAGTCAATGATTTTATCTACCTAAGTAAGATTCTAATTAGTCAGTCAATGACTTTATCTACCTAAGTAAGATTCTAATTAGTCAGTCAATGACTTTATCTACCTAAATGACTTTAACCTAAGATTCTAATTAGTCAGTCAATGACTTTATCTACCTAAGTAAGATTCTAATTAGTCAGTCAATGACTTTATCTACCTAAGTAAGATTCTAATTAGTCAGTCAATGACTTTATCTACCTAAGTAAGATTCTAATTAGTCAGTCAATGACTTTATCTACCTAAGTAAGATTCTAATTAGTCAGTCAATGACTTTATCTACCTAAGTAAGATTCTAATTAGTCAGTCAATGACTTTATCTACCTAAGTAAGATTCTAATTAGTCAGTCAATGACTTTATCTACCTAAGTAAGATTCTAATTAGTCAGTCAATGACTTTATCAACCTAAGTAAGATTCTAGTTAGTCAGTCAATGACTTTATCTACATAAGTAACATTCCAATTTGTCAGTCAATGACTTTATCTATCTTAGATTCTAATTAGTCAGTCAATGACTTTATCCACCTAAGTAAGATTCTAATTAGTCAGTCAATGACTTTATCTACCTAAGATTCTAATTAGTCAGTCAATGACTTTATCTACCTAAGTAAGATTCTAATTAGTCAGTCAATGACTTTATCTACCTAAGTAAGATTCTAATTAGTCAGTCAATGACTTTATCTACCTAAGATTCTAATTAGTCAGTCAATGACTTTATCTACCTAAGTAAGATTCTAATTAGTCAGTCAATGACTTTATCTACCTAAGTAAGATTCTAATTAGTCAGTCAATGACTTTATCTACCTAAGTAAGATTCTAATTAGTCAGTCAATGACTTTATCTACCTAAGTAAGATTCTAATTAGTCAGTCAATGACTTTATCTACCTAAGATTCTAATTAGTCAGTCAATGACTTTATCTACCTAAGTAAGATTCTAATTAGTCAGTCAATGACTTTATTCCACCTAAGTAAGATTCTAATTAGTCAGTCAATGACTTTGTCTACATAAGTAACATTCCAATTTGTCAGTCAATGACTTTATCTACCTAAGTAAGATTCTAATTAGTCAGTCAATGACTTTATCTACCTAAGTAAGATTCTAATTAGTCAGTCAATGACTTTATCTACCTAAGTAAGATTCTAATTAGTCAGTCAATGACTTTATCTACCTAAGTAAGATTCTACTTAGTCAGTCAATGACTTTATCTACCTAAGTAAGATTCTAATTAGTCAGTCAATGACTTTATCTACCTAAGTAAGATTCTAATTAGTCAGTCAATGACTTTATCCACCTAAGTAAGATTCTAATTAGTCAGTCAATGACTTTATCTACCTAAGTAAGATTGTAATTAGTCAGTCAATGACTTTATTACCTAATTTCTAATTAGTCAGTCAATGACTTTATCTACCTAAGTAAGATTCTAATTAGTCAGTCAATGACTTTATCTACCTAAGTAAGATTCTAATTAGTCAGTCAATGACTTTATCTACCTAAGTAAGATTCTAATTAATCAGTCAATGACTTTATCTACCTAAGTAAGATTCTAATTAATCAGTCAATGACTTTATCTACCTAAGTAAGATTCTAATTAGTCAGTCAATGACTTTATCCACCTAAGTAAGATTCTAATTAGCCAGTCAATGACTTTATCTACCTTAGATTCTAATTAGTCAGTCAATGACTTTGTCTACTTAAGTAAGATTCTACTTAGTCAGTCAATGACTTTATCTACCTAAGTAAGATTCTAATTAGTCAGTCAATGACTTTATCTAAGTAAGATTCTAATTAATCAGTCAATGACTTTATCTACCTAAGATTCTAATTAGTCAGTCAATGTCTTTATATACCTAAGTAAGATTCTAATTAGTCAGTCAATGACTTTATCTACCTAAGTAAGATTCTAATTAGTCAGTCAATGACTTTATCTACCTAAGATTCTAAAGTGTCAGTCAATGACTTTATCTACCTAAGATTCTAATTAGTCCGTCAATGACTTTATCTACCTGAGTAAGATTCTAATTAGTCAGTGAATGACTTTATCCACCTAAGTAAGATTCTAGTTAGTTAGTCAATGACTTTATCTACCTAAGTAAGATTCTAATTAGTCAGTCAATGACTTTATCTACCTAAGATTCTAATTAGTCAGTCAATGACTTTATCTACCTAAGATTCTAATTAGTCAGTCAATGACTTTATCTACATAAGTAAGATTCTAATTAGTCAGTCAATGACTTTATCTACCTTAGATTCTAATTAGTCAGTCAATGACTTTATCTACCTAAGTAAGATTCTAATTAGTCAGTCAATGACTTTATCTACCTAAGTAAGATTCTAATTAGTCAGTCAATGACTTTATCTACCTAAGTAAGATTCTAATTAGTCAGTCAATGACTTTATCTACCTAAGTAAGATTCTACTTAGTCAGTCAATGACTTTATCTACCTAAGTAAGATTCTAATTAGTCAGTCAATGACTTTATCTACCTAAGTAAGATTCTAATTAGTCAGTCAATGACTTTATCTACCTAAGTAAGATTCTAATTAGTCAGTCAATGATTTTATCTACCTAAGTAAGATTCTAATTAGTCAGTCAATGACTTTATCTACCTAAGATTCTAATTAGTCAGTCAATGACTTTATCTACCTAAGATTCTAATTAGTCAGTCAATGACTTTATCTACATAAGTAAGATTCTAATTAGTCAGTCAATGACTTTATCCACCTAAGTAAGATTCTAGTTAGTCAGTCAATGACTTTTTCTACATAAGTAACATTCCAATTTGTCAGTCAATGACTTTATCTACCTTAAATTCTAATTAGTCAGTCAATGACTTTATCTACCTAAGTAAGATTCTAATTAGTCATTCAATGACTTCATCTACCTAAGAAAGATTCTAATTAGTCAGTCAATGACTTTATCTACCTAAGTAAGATTCTAATTAGTCAGTCAATGACTTTATCTACCTAAGTAAGATTCTAATTAGTCAGTCAATGACTTTATCTACCTTAGATTCTAATTAGTCAGTCAATGACTTTATCTACCTAAGTAAGATTCTAATTAGTCAGTCAATGACTTTATCTACCTAAGTAAGATTCTAATTAGTCAGTCAATGACTTTATCTACCTAAGTAAGATTCTAATTAGTCAGTCAATGACTTTATCTACCTAAGTAAGATTCTAATTAGTCAGTCAATGACTTTATCCACCTAAGTAAGATTCTAATTAGCCAGTCAATGACTTTATCTACCTTAGATTCTAATTAGTCAGTCAATGACTTTGTCTACTTAAGTAAGATTCTAATTAGTCAGTCAATGATTTTATCTACCTAAGTAAGATTCTAATTAGTCAGTCAATGATTTTATCTACTTAAGTAAGATTCTAATTAGTCAGTCAATGATTTTATCTACCTAAGTAAGATTCTAATTAGTCAGTCAATGACTTTATCTACCTTAGATTCTAATTAGTCAGTCAATGACTTTATCTACTTAAGTAAGATTCTAATTAGTCAGTCAATGATTTTATCTACTTAAGTAAGATTCTAATTAGTCAGTCAATGATTTTATCTACCTAAGTAAGATTCTAATTAGTCAGTCAATGACTTTATCTACCTAAGTAAGATTCTAATTAGTCAGTCAATGACTTTATCTACCTAAGTATTCTAATTAGTCAGTCAATGACTTTATCATCCTAAGATTCTAATTAGTCAGTCAATGACTTTATCCACCTAAGTAAGATTCTAATTAGCCAGTCAATGACTTTATCTACATAAGTAAGATTCTAATTAGTCAGTCAATGACTTTATCCACCTAAGTAAGATTCTAATTAGTCAGTCAATGACTTTATCAACCTAAGTAAGATTCTAGTTAGTCAGTCAATGACTTTATCTACATAAGTAACATTCCAATTTGTCAGTCAATGACTTTATCTACCTTAGATTCTAATTAGTCAGTCAATGACTTTATCTACCTAAGATTCTAATTAGTCAGTCAATGACTTTATCTACCTAAGTAAGATTCTAATTAGTCAGTCAATGACTTTATCTACCTAAGTAAGATTCTAATTAGTCAGTCAATGAGTTTATCTACCTAAGTAAGATTCTAATTAGTCAGTCAATGACTTTATCTACCTAAGTAAGAATCTAATTAATCAGTCAATGTCTTAATCTACCTAAGATTCTAATTAGTCAGTCAATGACTTTATCTACCTAAGTAAGATTCTAATTAGTCAGTCAATGACTTTATCTACCTAAGTAAGATTCTAATTAGTCAGTCAATGACTTTATCTACACTAAGTAAGATTCTAATTAGTCAGTCAATGACTTTATCTACCTAAGATTCTAATTAGTCAGTCAATGACTTTATCTACCTAAGTAAGATTCTAATTAGTCAGTCAATGACTTTATCTACCTAAGTAAGATTCTAATTAGTCAGTCAATGACTTTATCTACCTAAGTAAGATTCTAATTAGTCAGTCAATGACTTTATCTACCTAAGTAAGATTCTAATTAGTCAGTCAATGACTTTATCTACCTAAGTAAGATTCTAATTAGTCAGTCAATGATTTTATCTACCTAAGTAAGATTCTAATTAGTCAGTCAATGACTCTATCTACCTAAGTAAGATTCTAATTAGTCAGTCAATGACTTTATCTACCTAAGATTCTAATTAGTCAGTCAATGACTTTATCTACCTTAAGATTCTAATTAGTCAGTCAATGACTTTATCTACCTAAGTAAGATTCTAATTAGTCAGTCAATGACTTTATCTACCTAAGTAAGATTCTACTTAGTCAGTCAATGACTTTATCTACCTAAGTAAGATTCTAATTAGTCAGTCAATGACTTTATCTACCTAAGTAAGATTCTAATTAGTCAGTCAATGACTTTATCTCCCTAAGTAAGATTCTAATTAGTCAGTCAATGACTTTATCTACCTAAGTAAGATTCTACTTAGTCAGTCAATGACTTTATCTACCTAAGTAAGATTCTAATTAATCAGTCAATGACTTAATCTACCTAAGATTCTAATTAGTCAGTCAATGACTTTATCTACCTAAGTAAGATTCTAATTAGTCAGTCAATGACTTTATCCACCTAAGTAAGATTCTAATTAGTCAGTCAATGACTTTATCTACCTAAGTAAGATTCTAATTAGTCAGTCAATGACTTTATCTACCTAAGATTCTAATTAGTCAGTCAATGACTTTATCTACCTAAGTAAGATTCTAATTAGTCAGTCAATGACTTTATCTACCTAAGTAAGATTCTAATTAGTCAGTCAATGACTTTATCCACCTAAGTAAGATTCTAATTAGTCAGTCAATGACTTTATCTACCTTAGATTCTAATTAGTCAGTCAATGACTTTATCTACTTAAGTAAGATTCTAATTAGTCAGTCAATGACTTTATCTACCTAAGTAAGATTCTAATTAGTCAGTCAATGACTTTATCTACCTAAGTAAGATTCTACTTAGTCAGTCAATGACTTTATCTACCTAAGTAAGATTCTAATTAGTCAGTCAATGACTTTATCTCCCTAAGTAAGATTCTAATTAGTCAGTCAATGACTTTATCTACCTAAGTAAGATTCTAATTAGTCAGTCAATGACTTTATCTACCTAAGTAAGATTCTAATTAGTCAGTCAATGACTTTATCTACCTAAGATTCTAATTAGTCAGTCAATGACTTTATCTACCTAAGATTCTAATTAGTCAGTCAATGACTTTATCTACCTAAGTAAGATTCTAATTAGTCAGTCAATGACTTTATCTACCTAAGTAAGATTCTAATTAGTCAGTCAATGACTTTATCTACCTAAGTAAGATTCTAATTAGTCAGTCAATGACTTTATCTACCTAAGTAAGATTCTACTTAGTCAGTCAATGACTTTATCTACCTAAGTAAGATTCTAATTAGCCAGTCAATGACTTTATCTACCTTAGATTCTAATTAGTCAGTCAATGACTTTATCTACTTAAGTAAGATTCTAATTAGTCAGTCAATGATTTTATCTACCTAAGTAAGATTCTAATTAGTCAGTCAATGACTTTATCTACCTAAGTAAGATTCTAATTAGTCAGTCAATGACTTTATCTACCTAAGTAAGATTCTAATTAGTCAGTCAATGACTTTATCTACCTAAGTAAGATTCTAATTAGTCAGTCAATGACTTTATCTACCTAAGTAAGATTCTAATTAGTCAGTCAATGACTTTATCTACCTAAGTAAGATTCTAATTAGTCAGTCAATGACTTTATCTACCTAAGTCAATGACTTTAACCTAAGATTCTAATTAGTCAGTCAATGACTTTATCTACCTAAGTAAGATTCTACTTAGTCAGTCAATGACTTTATCTACCTAAGTAAGATTCTAATTAATCAGTCAATGACTTTATCTACCTAAGTAAGATTCTAATTAGTCAGTCAATGACTTTATCTACCTAAGTATTCTAATTAGTCAGTCAATGACTTTATCTACCTAAGATTCTAATTAGTCAGTCAATGACTTTATCTACCTAAGAAGATTCTAATTAGTCAGTCAATGACTTTATCTACCTAAGTAAGATTCTAATTAGTCAGTCAATGACTTTATCTACCTAAGTAAGATTCTAATTAGTCAGTCAATGACTTTATCTACCTAAGTAAGATTCTAATTAGTCAGTCAATGACTTTATCTACCTAAGTAAGATTCTAATTAGTCAGTCAATGACTTTATCTACCTAAGTAAGATTCTAATTAGTCAGTCAATGACTTCATCTACCTAAGATTCTAAAGTGTCAGTCAATGACTTTATCTACCTAAGATTCTAATTAGTCAGTCAATGACTTTATCTACCTAAGTAAGATTCTAATTAGTCAGTCAATGACTTTATCTACCTAAGTAAGATTCTAATTAGTCAGTCAATGACTTTATCTACCTAAGTAAGATTCTAATTAGTCAGTCAATAACTTTATCTACCTAAGTAAGATTCTAATTAGTCAGTCAATGACTTTATCCACCTAAGTAAGATTCTAATTAGTCAGTCAATGACTTTATCTACCTAAGTAAGATTCTAATTAGTCAGTCAATGACTTTATCTACCTAAGTAAGATTCTAATTAGTCAGTCAATGACTTTATCTAGTCAATGACTTTTTATCTACCTAAGATTCTAATTAGTCAGTCAATGACTTTATCTACCTAAGTAAGATTCTAATTAGTCAGTCAATGACTTTATCTACCTAAGTAAGATTCTAGTTAGTCAGTCAATGACTTTATCTACATAAGTAACATTCCAATTTGTCAGTCAATGACTTTATCTACCTTAGATTCTAATTAGTCAGTCAATGACTTTATCTACCTAAGTAAGATTCTAATTAGTCAGTCAATGACTTTATCTACCTAAGTAAGATTCTAATTAGTCAGTCAATGACTTTATCTACCTAAGTAAGATTCTAATTAGTCAGTCAATGACTTTAACTACCTAAGTAAGATTCTAATTAGTCAGTCAATAACTTTATCTACCTAAGTAAGATTCTAATTAGTCAGTCAATGACTTTATCTACCTAAGTAAGATTCTAATTAGTCAGTCAATGACTTTATCTACCTAAGTAAGATTCTAATTAGTCAGTCAATGACTTTATCTACCTAAGTAAGATTCTAATTAGTCAGTCAATGACTTTATCTACCTAAGTAAGATTCTAATTAGTCAGTCAATGACTTTATCTACCTAAGTAAGATTCTAATTAGTCAGTCAATGACTTTATCCACCTAAGTAAGATTCTAATTAGTCAGTCAATGACTTTATCAACCTAAGTAAGATTCTAGTTAGTCAGTCAATGACTGTATCCACCTAAGTAAGATTCTAATTAGTCAGTCAATGATTTTATCTACCTAAATAAGATTCTACTTAGTCAGTCAATGACTTTATCTACCTAAGTAAGATTCTAATTAATCAGTCAATGACTTTATCTACCTAAGTAAGATTCTAATTAGTCAGTCAATGACTTTATCTTCCTAAGATTCTAATTAGTCAGTCAATGACTTTATCTACCTAAGTAAGATTCTAATTAGTCAGTCAATGATTTTATCTTCCTAAGATTCTAATTAGTCAGTAAATTACTTTATCTACCTTAGATTCTAATTAGTCAGTCAATGACTTTATCTACCTAAGTAAGATTCTAATTAGTCAGTCAATGACTTTATCTACCTAAGTAAGATTCTAATTAGTCAGTCAATGACTTTATCTACCTAAGTAAGATTCTAATTAGTCTGTCAATGATTTTATCTACCTAAGTAAGATTCTAATTAGTCAGTCAATGACTTTTTCTACATAAGTAACATTCCAATTTGTCAGTCAATGACTTTATCTACCTAAGATTCTAATTAGTCAGTCAATGACTTTATCTACCTAAGTAAGATTCTAATTAGTCAGTCAATGACTTTATCTACCTAAGTAAGATTCTAATTAGTCAGTCAATGACTTTATCTACCTAAGTAAGATTCTAATTAGTCAGTCAATGACTTTATATACCTAAGTAAGATTCTAATTAGTCAGTCAATGACTTTATCTACCTAAGTAAGATTCTGATTAGTCAGTCAATGACTTCATCCACCTAAGATTCTAAAGTGTCAGTCAATGACTTTATCTACCTTAGATTCTAATTAGTCTGTCAATGACTTTATCTACCTAAGTAAGATTCTAATTAGTCAGTCAATGACTTTATCTACCTTAAATTCTAATTAGTCATTCTAATTAGTCAGTCAATGAGTCAATGACTTTATCTACCTAAGTAAGATTCTAATTAGCCAGTCAATGACTTTATCTACCTTAGATTCTAATTAGTCAGTCAATGACTTTATCTACCTAAGTAAGATTCTAATTAGTCAGTCAATGACTTTTTCTACCTAAGTAAGATTCTAATTAGTCAGTCAATGACTTTATCTACCTAAGTAAGATTCTAATTAGTCAGTCAATGACTTTATCTACCTAAGATTCTAATTAGTCAGTCAATGACTTTATCTACCTAAGTAAGATTCTAATTAGTCAGTCAATGACTTTATCTACCTAAGTAAGATTCTAATTAGTCAGTCAATGACTTTATCTACCTAAGTAAGATTCTAATTAGTCAGTCAATGACTTTATCTACCTAAGTAGATTCTAATTAGTCAGTCAATGACTTTATCTACCTAAGATTCTAATTAGTCAGTCAATGACTTTATCTACCTAAGTAAGATTCTAATTAGTCAGTCAATGACTTTATCTACCTTAGATTCTAATTAGTCAGTCAATGACTTTATCTACCTAAGATTCTAATTAGTCAGTCAATGACTTTATCTACCTAAGATTCTAATTAGTCAGTCAATGACTTTATCTACCTAAGTAAGATTCTAATTAGTCAGTCAATGACTTTATCTACCTAAGATTCTAATTAGTCAGTCAATGACTTTATCTACCTAAGATTCTAATTAGTCAGTCAATGACTTTATCTACCTAAGTAAGATTCTAATTAATCAGTCAATGACTTTATCTACCTAAGATTCTAATTAGTCAGTCAATGACTTTATCTACCTAAGTAAGATTCTAATTAGTCAGTCAATGACTTTATCTACTTAAGTAAGATTCTAATTAGTCAGTCAATGATTTTATCTACCTAAGTAAGATTCTAATTAGTCAGTCAATGACTTTGTCTACCTTAGATTCTAATTAGTCAGTCAATGACTTTATCTACCTAAGTAAGAATTAGTCAGTCAATGACTTTATCTAGTAAGATTCTAATTCAGTCAATGACTTTATCTACCTAAGTAAGATTCTAATTAGTCAGTCAATGACTTTATCTACCTAAGTAAGATTCTAATTAGTCAGTCAATGACTTTATCTACCTAAGTAAGATTCTAATTAGTCAGTCAATGACTTTATCTACCTAAGATTCTAATTAGTCAGTCAATGACTTTATCTAAGATTCTAATTAGTCAGTCAATGACTTTATCTACCTTAGATTCTAATTAGTCAGTCAATGACTTTATCTACCTAAGTAAGATTCTAATTAGTCAGTCAATGACTTTATCTACCTAAGTAAGATTCTAATTAGCCAGTCAATGACTTTATCTACCTTAGATTCTAATTAGTCAGTCAATGACTTTATCTACCTAAGTAAGATTCTAATTAGTCAGTCAATGACTTTATCTACTTAAGTAAGATTCTAATTAGTCAGTCAATGATTTTATCTACCTAAATAAGATTCTAATTAGTCAGTCAATGACTTTATCTACCTAAGTAAGATTCTAGTTAGTCAGTCAATGACTTTATCGACATAAGTAACATTCCAATTTGTCAGTCAATGGCTTTATCTACCCTAGATTCTAATTAGTCAGTCAATGACTTTGTCTACTTAAGTAAGATTCTAATTAGTCAGTCAATGATTTTATCTACCTAAGTAAGATTCTAATTAGTCAGTCAATGACTTTGTCTACTTAAGTAAGATTCTAATTAGTCAGTCAATGATTTTATCTACCTAAGTAAGATTCTAATTAGTCATTCAATGACTTCATCTACCTAAGTAAGATTCTAATTAGTCAGTCAATGACTTTATCTACCTAAGTAAGTCATTCTAATTTCTAGTCAGTCAATGACTTTATCTACCTAAGTAAGATTCTAATTAGTCAGTCAATGACTTTATCTACCTAAGTAAGATTCTAATTAGTCAGTCAATGACTTTATCTACCTAAGTAAGATTCTAATTAGTCAGTCAATGACTTTATCTACCTAAGATTCTAATTAGTCAGTCAATGACTTTATCTTCCTAAGATTCTAATTAGTCAGTCAATGACTTTATCTACCTAAGTAAGATTCTAATTAGTCAGTCAATGACTTTATCTACCTAAGATTCTAATTAGTCAGTCAATGACTTTATCTACCTAAGTAAGATTCTAATTAGTCAGTCAATGACTTTATCTACCTAAGATTCTAATTAGTCAGTCAATGACTTTATCTACCTAAGTAAGATTCTAATTAGTCAGTGAATGACTTTATCCACCTAAGTAAGATTCTAATTAGACAGTCAATGACTTTATCTACCTAAGTTTCTAATTAGTCAGTCAATTTTTTTATATAACTAAGTAAGATTGTAATTAGTCAGTCAATGACTTTATCTACCTAAGTAAGATTCTAATTAGTCAGTCAATGACTTTATCTACCTAATTAGTAAGATTCTAATTAGTCAGTCAATGACTTTATCTACCTAAGTAAGATTCTAATTAGTCAGTCAATGACTTTATCTACCTAAGATTCTAATTAGTCAGTCAATGACTTTATCTACCTAAGATTCTAATTAGTCAGTCAATGACTTTATCTACCTAAGATTCTAATTAGTCAGTCAATGACTTTATCTACCTTAGATTCTAATTAGTCAGTCAATGACTTTGTCTACCTTAGATTCTAATTAGTCAGTCAATGACTTTATCTACCTTAGATTCTAATTAGTCAGTCAATGACTTTATCTACTTAAGTAAGATTCTAATTAGTCAGTCAATGATTTTATCTACCTAAGTAAGATTCTAATTAGTCAGTCAATGACTTTATCTACCTAAGTAAGATTCTAATTAGTCAGTCAATGACTTTATCTACCTAAGTAAGATTCTAATTAGTCAGTCAATGACTTTATCTACCTAAGTAAGATTCTAATTAGTCAGTCAATGACTTTATCTACCTAAGATTCTAATTAGTCAGTCAATGACTTTATCTACCTAAGATTCTAATTAGTCAGTCAATGACTTTATCTACCTTAGATTCTAATTAGTCAGTCAATGACTTTATCTACCTAAGTAAGATTCTAATTAGTCAGTCAATGACTTTATCTACCTAAGAAGATTCTAATTATTCAGTCAATGACTTTATCTTCCTAAGTAAGATTCTCATTGGTCAGTAAATGACTTTATCCACCTTAGATTCTAATTAGTCAGTCAATGACTTTATCTTCCTAAGATTCTAATTTATCAGTCAATGAGTCAATGATTTATCTACCTAAGATTCTAATTAGTCAGTCAATGACTTTATCTACTTAAGTAAGATTCTAATTAATCAGTCAATGACTTTATCTACCTAAGTAAGATTCTAATTAGTCAGTCAATGACTTTATCCACCTAAGTAAGATTCTAATTAGTCAGTCAATGACTTTATCCACCTAAGTAAGATTCTAATTAGTCAGTCAATGACTTTATCTACCTAAGTAAGATTCTGCTGTGGAAGGATGGACAATTTTTATCCAATGTGTTTGTGATAGTTGCCATGGATATATACGTAGCATAAAGAACTTACAGATAATATCTTTATAGGTATTTATTGTATATTTATACTTTTAATTCACATAAGCATATAACAGTGTAAGCAGAAATAAATGCATCAGATCAGATGACTTTAAGAATGGGGGATCCTTAATTCCCTGTTTGTAGTTGGGAGTAGTAAAATGTATAAGATGTATTGATGAATTGAGCAGCATGATTATATTTATGTTAAATACTGATAAGTACATTTAATGAGTAACAATAAAATTCAAGCAAACATCCACCCACTTCTTATACTGTTGGGCAATAAAAAGCAGCTCATCAAGCTAACAACTATAGGAAGATACTGACACCGGTGGTCAGATTCCTTTGCGAAAAGTTCATGTACAATGATATAAAAGCTTGCTAGAGCAATATACTCATATGCGCAAAAAAGCTCACATGACCGAAAGATCAAAGTCCTTATCAGTGGTCCATTTGAGAGAATTATGTAGTAAATGAAATTGCAATATGTTAGTGTATATGACATTATGAACATAACAGCAACTTTCATCAATATCCTTTACAAGTTAAGTGATATAGCCTGTTCCTGTTACAATTAGTACTTTTCGCAATAAACAGTATATTTCATTCGAAACATTAACATCCATTATATTTTGATATTATGAAGGAACAGACAGACTGGAAACTACACTTGTCAATGGCATATTGAGGCTACCGATGGTTCTGCTGGAATATTGCTTGATTTTGAAATGGGTGGTCTGAGTATTAACACATATGTCAACATACACGAAGGTAGGGTACATATTTTCGTTGCATGTGTTACTCGTACTTCAGATCAGAATTTTCTATATTTACACATTAGTTTTGGTGAATTATATGTTATTTGATTGGTTACATATTTATTTAAACATACTAATAAAACTTTAATAAACATGGAACATGGCTGTGGATTTGACATCTATTGAAGTTACTACCTCAATGTTTGCAGAAATTAGCAAAATTCTTTATTTAGAGTTTATAATTAAATGTGATTTTGGTATCCAAGATTCTTGCTTCAGTCTTCCTTTCAAATGACAAAATATGATATTTTTATCTGCGGTAATAAAATGTGGAGATGCTTTATCTGTTGTCAGGATGTGATAAGACTGGAACAAATCTCTACCCTGAAGAAAATGCAGCACCTGTTACAATAGCAGAGCGGATACAGATCGCCACAGGAAACTCCACATTTATTGAATTTATTGTCGAATCAGCCGGAGGTCAAGGCTTTCGGATAAATTATCTCTCCATTGCTTCAAGTGGTATGTTGTATGTTATTCTTAGTGCCAGTCTGTCAGATGTAGCGTTCAATATGTAAAAGGTAGAGATCAGTCGGTAAAAGAAATTTTCAAGTCTTTCTGATGTAGGGTCTGGTCATCAGATAAATTGTTTGTTCTGTCAGATGTATCTGGTAGATTAGTTTACGGTTCTGGTTGGCCAGATGAAGATTCTTGTCACTCAGATGTAGGTGTGATCTGTCTCTCAGATGTAGGTGTGATCTGTACATAAAAGGCTTTAGTCTTTCAGATGTAGACTTGGTCTGTCAGGTGTAGGTTCTTGTCTCTCAGATGTAGGTGTGATCTGTCTCTCAGATGTAGGTGTGATCTGTCTCTCAGATGAAGGTGTGATCTGTCTCTCAGATGTAGATGTGATCTGTCTCTCAGATGTAGGTGTGATCTGTCTCTCAGATGTAGGTGTGATCTGTCTCTCAGATGTAGGTGTGATCTGTCTCTCAGATGTAGATGTGATCTGTCTCTCAGATGTAGGTGTGATCTGTCTCTCAGATGTAGGTGTGATCTGTCTCTCAGATGTAGATGTGATCTGTCTCTCAGATGTAGATGTGATCTGTCTCTCAGATGTAGATGTGATCTGTCTCTCAGATGTAGGTGTGATCTGTCTCTCATATGTAGGTGTGATCTGTCTCTCAGATGTAGGTGTGATCTGTCTCTCAGATGTAGATGTGATCTGTATATAAAAGGCTTTAGTCTTTCAGATGTAGGTTAAATGTCACCCATGATAACTTTGAAAGTAAAGGATTATGTACAAGATATTGCACAAATCACTGGCCAACTTTTAGTTATATTCACAACATATCATCATGCCATTAAGGTCTACAACAGAGAAGATTTTTGTGGTAATCAGTCATGGTTAAGGTCAAAGGTCGCTCTTCATGAACACATTGACAGTTTAGCTTCATCTTCACAACAAAGCTTATCTATAGCTATGTCTACTACTGATAACAATTTAAAGATCATTGGTAAAGTTTAAACATGAAAGGTCATCCTTAACCAATTTAAGATAGGGTTTTGTCCGAGATATAACATGAACCACTAAGCAGATTTAATTCAGATTTACAACAAAGCATTACCTTACCAATGTTTACAATTGGTCATTAATCAAGGTTAAAGGTCAAAGTTCACCCTTGACCACTTTTGAAATAATAAAGCCTGTGTACACAATATGTACTTCTTCACAGTTTTATATTACACTATACATCACATTATCTCTGATTAGGTTTTCTAGGTCATCAGTCAAGTTTAAAGGTCAAAACATCTCTGTTGGCCACTTTTGAAATTTGAAACTTGTGTAAAGATATTTTATGAACCCTGAAAAATGTTAACCTCTTGAAAATATTTTGATCGAAAGTCATTTTGAACATTTTCTGGAACCTATATGCTGCTTATGTGTGTTGAGCCATAGTGATAGTTAATGTAGATTTCCCGTACTGATAAATGTCGGAATTACCTTCCACGAAGTATATCTACCCTGACAATGAACAGAAGGTTGGTGATTAAACACAGATTTAGAATTAGATGCAGTACAACCAAATCAATTCAATTAAATCTTTGTACCAAGCTCCTGTTTCATTTTTCTAGGATTCACCACTTATACTAGGGACCGGAAGTTTTGAAATTTCGGAGGTGAATGAGGAAATCAAACTAGGAATAAATCACTGTGAAAATAGGAAATGGAGAGGTGCAAAAACTGCATCATATTTGTCATGATTTTCAATAATGAATATTTCATCGATAATATAAAGTGCATTTGTTTATAATTTATCAACAATATAAAGTTCATTTGTATATCCTGAGCTGTGGTATTGAATCATGGCAGGCAAGATTACTAGCCTTCTCTACAATCACAAACTAATATATATCTCTTTCCTTTACATGAAGTAAAATGCATTTTGAAGTCTTTATTGTAAATACAATACACATATACTAATCTTTGTTTTTAAAGATAATAGCCAAGCATGTTCTGATAACGCTGGCGTGACATTGGTTGCTACAGATAGCCTCCAGTACATTACAAGTAACAACTTCCCTCAATTGTATAGTAGGTAAGTTTTATGTAATTTTGATGCTTGTGATGTTCTCAGAGTAGTAGATAATATCTGGTATATTACTAACTGTGATAAGATTATAGCCTTTTAATTTAATAAATGAATGAATATCTCTACATTTATCATTTTTCATGTTGTACATTTCATACTGTGGTACAATTGCAATATGAAAGACTAGGTATGTTACACATGGAAGTATGTTTATAGGAGGGTTATAGGCTAAGTACGTTACACAATGGTACAATTATAGGGATTGATGCAACTCTTAATGTAATAATGGCGCTTAATGTAATAATTATTACAATAAGCGTTATAGACTTTGTATGTTACACATTCTGTTACAATCATATGAGTGTTATAGGCTTTGTATGTTATACATTCTGGTACAATTATAGGAGTGTTATAGACTTTGTATGTTACACATTCTGGTACAATTATAGGAGTGTTATAGACTTTGTATGTTACACATTCTGGTACAATTATAGGAGTGTTATAGACTTTGTATGTTACACATTCTGGTACAATTATAGGAGTGTTATAGACTTTGTGACACATTCTGGTACAATTATAGGAGTGTTATAGACTTTGTGACACATTCTGGTACAATTATAGGACTGTTATAGGCTTTGTATGTTACACATTCTGGTACAATTATAGGAGTGTTATAGGCTACATATATTATGTTATGCATGATGGTACAATTATAGAAAAATTATGTTTCTTTTTTGTTTCAGCAACTTAATGTGCAAGTGGCGAATTAATGATGCAGGGTCCGGCAGAGGTGTCTTCCTTAAACTTCATCTCAACCATATCGAATGTACCAATGATAAATTAGAGTTGAGAGGTGCTTCATTTTATTATTATGTTTGTATTCATCTCCCTTTGGTCACACTATTCTTTAATATACTTATTCATGAGATACACATTTACTCACCAATTTGAAATGAATTCTTTTTTCAAAATGTTTAAAAATATTTTGCTTTTTGTCACTTTCATAAGCCAAAGTCTTCATTATGTGAAATTATATTGCATTTTAGATGCCAGTGGGACCACAACAACAAAGTGTAGTGACACACTGATCACATCACCAGAGAATTTTACCAGTGAAAGTTTTGTTTTGGACTTTATTTCAAATGCTGCTATACAAAAGCATGGCTTTGTATTAAGTTATATATTAGGACCTCCATGCAATGGAAGCCAAGTCCGGCTTGTAGCAAGTGAAAACATTCAGGAGTTTTCCTCTCCTTTTTATCCCAACAACTACCCAAGGTAAGTGGTTTTAGTCAAATGTAGCGGAGCTAGACTGTGTGTCAATCATCAGTTACCAGGTACATCTTAGCTCATATAATAGAGCATCTGCCTAGAATTTGAAGGGTCTTCGTTTCGATCCCCAATCTGGCGGTGCATTTTTCTGCTCCTGTTACACAAACATCTGTTGGACCAAGAGTAACAGAAACCATTGTGTAATCTTATGTTAACAATCAGTTTCTTGAAGTTATGGAAATATTCAACTCAAAAGTGCTTTAGTGTGCCCACGAGGTAAATTCAGAAGGAACCTTAACAGCATTCAAAACAGCCAATCAGAGAACTGTTATTTATTAAATTGACATAAAATTCAAGGCTTATCAAGCCTTTGTTATATGATTGGTGAACGTGTATATAAATTAGGTCATTTGAAGGTATTACATGTGAGAATCACTGAGAATTAAGTATGTGTTTGATGAAGGTGTAGAGGATATATTAAAAAACACAGACATTAGGGTTATAAATATTCGAAAAGTGATATTTGTTTAGATTAATCTGTCCTCAATTAATACCATGTGGTCCCTTACATCACGTTAACAATTCTACTGAAGAATTCTAGATGGTCAAAAATCAAACAATGAATTAGTCAGTACATAATGATATTAAATGTAAAAAATTGTTTATTGTGTGTGTGACTACTGCACATTTTTTTTGTATTAAAGCGCCATTCCTATCGGTTCTTATCAATGTATATGGCTAATTGAGTCATCTGACAATGTTGCCAATCTACTGCTAGCAATTGAAATCAAGAACTTGACTGCAGGGAATTCATTGGAGATGTTCCAAGGTAGGCAAAATATTCACTTCCTCTTGGTTACTGCTTTATGAATGTTTCCTTTCACATTTTTACGTTCTGGTATATCATTTCACATTGAATATGCTAAAAAAACTGAAATATTTGAACTGGAACAAAGTATTGGAGGTGATGTTGAGATGAATATTGATGATAGGAAATATATAGTCTATGGATGGAAAAGCTGAAATAAAATTATTGTTTTTTCTGTCTTAGGAACCATTTCAGGGACTAAACTTTTCCCAGAAAATAGTGTTGATTTGACATTGGCAGTTGGGGCTAATTTTGAAGTGGCCCCAGGAAAGGTGGTGATCGCGAGATTCTCTGTTACAAATTCTGAAAGTAGTGGATTCATCATCAAATATGTTGAACAGAGACCCATAGGTAAGTTCTGGATGTAGTCGATTCATCGTGAAATATGTCAGACAGAGAACCATAGGTAGGTTGTAGATGTAGTGGATTCATCGTGAAATATGTCAGACAGAGAACCATAGGTAGGTTGTAGATGTAGTGGATTCATCGTAAGATATGTTGAACAGAGACTTATAGGTAGGTTCTGAAAATAGTATTAGCGGATTCATTATGAAGTATGTGGAACACAGAACTAAGGTACATGTAGGTCTTAAATTAGTCGTTAAAACTGTTGATATATAGTCAGACCCTGAATTGTTTAACGTTCCCTCCATATACAATCAAATAAAAAAGGAACAGTGATAACTACAAATGAGAAATGAAAAATTGAGATAGAAGTAGGAAAACTGAAAAACAAGGACGCAGAATGCACACAAAAACAATTGACGAATCAAATGCTAACAATCCCAAATAAATGAACTTCAGCGCATCTACAACACATTTGTGGGAATGTTACACACTTCGGGGTCTGTATTTGTAAATGCATAGATATTAGATTTTATACAGTTATTTTATGTCTAGAGTGCTACAGGATAGTTTTACGAAGATTTGAACAACTGTGTTCCATCTCGCTGAGTGTCTGGTGATATCTATGTATAAATATACAATAACAAATGTGATGTGCACTTTTAAATATAAAATAATTTGTAAATTGAATGTCGAAGAATGAAAGAACGAATACGCAATAAAAGGAGAGATAGAGAAGATGACAGAGACCTAGACCTCGTGTTTAAAGCCACATTATATTGAAATTGACAATCTATTCGGTGGATTCCAGCCCCGGCATTTCTCAAAAAGTGCTAGCAAAATGAAAAGACTTTAACCAGAACAAATACTTTTTTAACTACTGCCATTTTTTCTCAACTTTGCATCTTTTGTTTTGTTCATTTGATAATAATTAATATACTAGCCCGCAATGAGACTGATGATGTAAAGAGTTTGAATTTCTGATTGCGGTAGATACCACACAAGCCTGCAGTGCAACTAATCTACAGATTACAGCTACGTCCAGCCCAGCATATCTTACAAGTCCAAACTTCCCAGATTTGTATCCAAAGTGAGTTATTCATTATTGGTATAATTTTATTCACATTGTAACCAAATCATTGTTCTTTTTTCCCTTAGGTATAATAATTATATCATGTGGCACTTTTGCAACACGAATCTCTTAACAATCACAGTAATTTGACACCTCATGATGAAATTACATATATCGTATGCAAATATTTTGTCAAATATAATGTTAATAGTTTCCAGTAACATTCTTGTAGTCAGTATATGTATTATAATATCAATATAAAGATGGAGAAATGTCTGTCAAATATCGCCCATTGTACAGTCAATAAAAACAACTTTCATATGTCACTGTACAGTTTATAAAATAGCTATCAAATGTCACTCACCGTACAGGCAATAAGATAGCTGTCAAATGTCACTCACTATACAGGCATTCAAATAGCTGTCAAATGTCACTCACTGTACAGGCAATCAAATAGCTGTCAAATGTCACTCACTGTACAGGCAATAAGATAGCTGTCAAATGTCACTCACTGTACAGGCAATAAGATAGCTGACAAATGTCACTCACTATACAGGCAATAAGATAGCTGACAAATGTCACTCACTATACAGGCAATAAGATAGCTGTCATTTGTCACTCACTAAACAGGCAATCAAATAGCTGTCAAATGTCACTCACTGTACAGACAATCAAATACCTGTAAAATGGCACCCACTATACAGGCAATAAAATAGCTGTCAAATGTCACTCACTGTACAGACCATCCAATAGCTGTCAAATGTCACTCACTATACACGCAATCAAATAGCTGTCAAATGTCACTCACTATACAGGCAATGTCAAATGTCACTGCCAAATGTCAAATGTCACTCACTATACAGGCAATCAAATGTCAGCTGTACAGGCAATCAAATAGCTGTCAAATGTCACTCACTATACACGCAATCAAATAGCTGTCAAATGTCACTCACTATACACGCAATCAAATAGCTGTCAAATGTCACTCACTATACAGGCAATAAGATAGCTGACAAATGTCACTCACTATACAGGCAATAAGATAGCTGTCATTTGTCACTCACTAAACAGGCAATCAAATAGCTGTCAAATGTCACTCACTGTACAGGCAATCAAATACCTGTAAAATGGCACCCACTATACAGGCAATAAAATAGCTGTCAAATGTCACTCACTGTACAGACAATCCAATAGCTGTCAAATGTCACTCACTAAACAGGCAATCAAATAGCTGTCAAATGTCACTCACTGTACAGGCAATCAAATAGCTGTCAAATGTCACTCACTATACACGCAATCAAATAGCTGTCAAATGTCACTCACTATACAGGCAATAAGTTAGCTGCCAAATGTCACTCACTGTACAGGCAATCAAATAGCTGTCAAATGTCACTCACTATACACGCAATCAAATAGCTGTCAAATGTCACTCACTATACACGCAATCAAATAGCTGTCAAATGTCACTCACTATACACGCAATCAAATAGCTACATGTATCATATGATGTTAGGTTTTGTCTTTTGTGTCAATTGTTATTATCTATGAAATATTAATAAGCTTTTGAATTCCAGTAACCAGAAGTGTACGTGGAGTATACACGACGGGGGAAGCTACAGAGGGGTCATCCTTCAGCTACTCATGTATGCGATCCATAATTCTACAAATTGTCAAAATGATGAACTTACATTACGTGCAGGTTGGTGTCAATAGAGATAAAGGTAAACATGTTTTGGTAATATTGAGATAAAGGTAAACATGTTTTGGTAATATTGAGATAAAGGTAAACATGTTTTGGTACTATTGAGATAAAGGTAAACATGGTTTGGGACAACTGAGATGAAGATAAACATGTTTTGGTACTATTAAAATAAAGGTAAACATTTCTTAGAAGTAATGAGATAAAGGTAAGTATATTTTGGTACTAATGAGATTAAGGTAAGCATGTTTTTGTACTATTGACATAAAGGTAAACATGGTTTTGGATAATTGAAATAAAGGCAAACATGTTTAAGCACTATTGAGTTATAGGTAAACATTTCTTAGTATTATTGTGATAAAGGTAAACATTTCTTTGTATTATTGTGATAAAGATAAACATTTCTTAGTATTATTGTGATAAAGGTAAACATTTCTTAGTATTATTGTGATAAGGGTAAACATTTCTTTGTATTATTGTGATAAGGGTAAACATTTCTTTTCATTATTGTGATAAAGGTAAAACATTTCTTAGTATTATTGTGATAAGGGTAAACATTTCTTTGTATTATTGTGATAAAGGTAAACATTTCTTAGTATTATTGTGATAAAGGTAAAGATTTCTTTGTATTATTGTGATAAAGGTAAAGATTTCTTTGTATTATTGTGATAAAGATAAACATTTCTTTGTATTATTGTGATAAAGGTAAACATTTCTTTGTATTATTGTGATAAAGGTAAACATTTCTTTGTATTATTGTGATAAGGGTAAACATTTCTTTGTATTATTGTGATAAAGGTAATAATGTTTTGTTACTATTGAGATAAAGATAAACATATTCTAATACTACTGAGCAAAAACTTAACATGTTTTGATGCTATTGAAATTAAAAGGAAACATGTTTATGCACCTTTTGATGAAATGTAGATACACACATCTTTACCTAGTACACGTATAATTGTCACATTTGTGTAATATCAATTTAGAGCAAATCAAAAATATAGACCAGACAAATTAAAACCCTAATTAAGAACACCATCGATATAAACGCTTTGAAATGTAAGTGACACATTAAAACAAGCAAACAGATGTAATTAGGTATTATTGCTATGGGTTTTGTTCAGTACCTGATGCAGTTGTACTTGAAGAATCAATAATTTTGTGCAATTCATCAGATATACACAATTCGTAAAATGACTTGATTTTGCATTTTTAAATGAATGAAACTAATCAGCTATATTCACTTACATTTGGGCTGATTTGATGTTGTGTCAAGTTCAGTTGATGTTGAGTGATCACTGACTATCACTAAATGTATTACTGTTTTACTTACTGGCTTTAATCATAGAGAACATTTTGTAGGACCAACAAGAGAAGAGACGAAGTTTTGCTCCGACACTCTGGAAACATCAACACAGAATTTTACTGATACTAGTTTTGAGATATACTTCAAGACAGATGCAACGATCAACAAGCGCGGATTTCAATTAAGGCATATTCTTGGTGCTCCATGTAATGATTCAGTTATTGAACTGAACGCCATCTCTGAACTACAGCAATTGGTATCGCCTGAATACCCTGCATATCCTGGGTGAGTTGAAGTGCGTCTCTGTCAGACTTGTCTCTGATAGCTGGCTCCTTGAGTGATTTTGTATGACACTTAAAATATTACACATGTTGATTACAAAGGTGAAAATTGCATCCTTTTTACTTATATTGAGATAGACAAAATGTGTTCTTGTTGTATTGATTGACTTTTTTCGAGGTTGCCTCATCTCTTAATATGGTAGTGATTTTTTTTATGTTCGCGTTTCAAGATGTATGTCGATAATAGTTTGCATTTGATGATTAGATTTCATGTTTTTGTTCAGATATTTATTAACAATTTCTTATTTTTTACCCTTTGCGCAAATGTCAGAACGTTGTACTCTGGTCCATATACGTGCTACTTCGTGATAACCCCCCAGAACAGTGCGGATGGAAATCTGATGTCCTTCAACCTATCTGGTATTGACGCAGTTGATAATGTAGTTATATATGATGGTAAGTTTATATCTGGTACTCCATAGAATGCAAAGAACTGTCAATTATGTCATCCTCTCTCGAATCAATACAAATGTTGTTTTTTTTTCATTTTTTGTAGTCTATATTCCAGTCACGTATACACACAAATTTATATTTAATACAAAATTTGATTTTGGTGAAGTCCTAAATAAGTTAGTATTGTCAGATGGGAATAGTGTAAATTGCTAAATGATTGTTGATATCATTAATTACCAATCATATTTGTATACCATGTTTTTGTACACACCAGGAATTAACAATTCTGGGACTCGGCTTTACCCAATCACTCGCAGAAAACGTTCAACTGGTATCACCAACCAGGTACTTGTACGTAACTCTGGATCAAGTGCATTTATTGAGTTTAGTGTAAAAAGTCCGACAGGATCAACTGGATTTACAGTGGACTATGTCTCCCATCCTGTCACAAGTATGTTGGTGTTTTAAATTATTCTGTACGTCTGAGCAACAGTTTGTTGTTAAGTTACCTTAGTTATAGATGGTGAAACAATTTATGACTGTTGAGGAACGTTCAAGATCTGTGATAATCACATTTATTTTCATAATTATCTCCTTCAGTTGTTACTCATAGTTTCTCACCAGAAAATTTGTATTGTTTTGTCTTCTCCTTCATCTGACTTTCTGCCACATATTACTTTTCTTGCAATAACTCTGTGCAACCCTGAGGTCCTTATCATTTAACTATGTAACAAAATACAATATTTAATAGTATTCAATTTAAGAATTGGGCCACTGTAAATCACTTAAGATTCAGCAAATACTATATTTGTAAGCTTACCTCTTTAGACATATTCACAAATTTTCACAAATGTTGATCTAGAATTTTGAGAATAATGAGGTATTAAAACATGGACTTTTCAAGAGTCAGATATCGGTTAACAAATCAACATGGATGCCATCTGTCGTGATTGGTTCTCCTCGTGTATTAATGCAGAAATACATCCCAAGCAAAATATAACTGATTATCAGTAGCTAATGTTCTAGGACAAGGAGATTAACTGCTAGAGGAGGTCACCACTCAACCAATTAACAGGTGTCCATCCCACATGTTCAATCCTTGTATTTGTTACCACACCATCAAATGATGCATTAACATTTTACCACATAGTGTATTATGACCAGATTTTGAAAAAAAAATCACGAAAATGAATTTTCTACCACGGAGTTTAGACCTGTAGGCAGTGAACATTACAATTAAGTTTGAATCCTGAATAAAAATGCAGGATAGTAAAATTGATATTTGTAAAATATAGATAATGTATATATCTTTCATTGAAAAAGTGTTGTACCTTCCCGATCAAGTGTGTAAATAACAAACATATTTCTATATTTGGTACGACTATTTAGATATTGATTTTGGTAATAAGTTAAATCAGTTAGCTAAAATCTTGGGTAACATCTTCCATTAATTATCATGGAAACAACAACATTTGTATTTGAGAACTGTATAAATGGTACATTCACCAGTGTTATAATTATTTACAACATTTATACTTGCATAGTTATCATCACATGTTGCTGCATATATACTGATACAGTTTTCCATAAACCCCAAGTCATTGTTCTTAAAAGTCAACAAAGGTAGTATGATGATGATGATGATAATGATGATGATGATGATGATGATGATACATGATTTTACTCAAACTTGTCCGTTGCTACTATTTGTTTCAGATAATACTGCAGCGTGTAACTCGTCCATGTCCCAGCTGGTTGCCACATCTACAATACAGTATATCACGAGTAACAACTTCCCCGCGGTTTATCCTAGGTAAACGTGGTCATTGCAAGGTGTCATTATTACCATTGACAAAAACAATCTTTTCATACATTTGCCTTTTAATTTGTAACTGCCTTTTTATGGTACTAAATGGATGTCACACATTTTATATTCCAGCAATGAGAACTGTACGTGGCAAATATCTGATGGTAACTCCGGAATTAGGATAATGTTTACACTCATCACCTATCAGATTCAGGAACAAGGCTTGGCGTGTGATGGTGATAAACTCGTTATCCAACAAGGTTTGTCTCCATACAGTTGAACCACGTTATCTCAAACTCTTTTAACTCTTAAAGCGGCTATTACCTTAGCTTTCAATATTGGGAAATGGAAAATTCGGCTTATGAATAATAAAATATGTCCATATTGTTTTTGTACATATTTTTGGCATCGGATCATTGTTTATCTTGACTATTGTTTATAAACATGTTCACGCTCGGTTTATTATGAAGAAAGCCGAGTGGGTCACATGGCTTGTTACGTAACAAAGTCATTTTGGCTTGTCGTGCGAGATTTATCTATGTCAATCGCGGACCTAAACTAGTTGGGCCCCAAAGTGGGTAATTACAATCAGAAAAGAAAAAAAACTCATTGTGCAGAAATGCACAGTAATTGATACATTGTCTGTACACATTAATAGATATTGTTTACCATTCAACATGTGTCTATGTGTTTATTATGAAGGTTATATTTATCACCACAGTCGTTATTCTCACAGTAACACCAGTACCGTCATATTTTACACTCAGAACGAATACCCCCACTTTGCAGCCAACAACAAACACATGTTGTCGATAGTAAATTTAAGTGAATAACAAAACTATTTTCATTCAACATTTATCAAATAACACTTTTATTAGTTTTCATAACATATTCACGCGTCAAACACTGAATATTGGACTATAATCAATGACAGACGGATACATTATGATTATAGGGCTAACGTTAAGCTAACCAGTCAAGCAGCAGTTTCGCGAATTCCGAATTCGTATTCAGTCCAAGATCCTCCTTCATTTTTTGCCATGTATTGATCTTCCTGTCTAATATACCTTCTAATATAAATCCTTGTCTGTCCTCTTTTCTGGTCTGACTCCTTCCTCTTAAGCTTGCTTGCACTTTCTGTAAGGTAACTTTTAGGTCCTTGACGCCTTGTCGTATTTGCGTCCACCATATTGCTTCTTTCTAGGCTTAAACGCATGCACAGCGTCTGGGTTACGAGCGGTAATGTATGAATGAAATCAAGACCACACCGTTTATATTCTTTATTTTTTAGATATCAATAAAAATGGTTGCAGTGACTTTTAATTTTAGTAATTAACAGAAAGTCTTAGTTTTGTAACATACTATTTGAAAATAGAACGTTTTATATCGTTTTCTTGTAGTGTTTTTTAACATTATAGTCGCTTTAAGATCCTGAAGAATTCCCACGGTTCCCACCAAGCTTTACACTAAGCATTCAAACTTACTTAAATCAAATACTTGGATAACTCCAAGATTTCCTATGGTCCCACTCACGAGTATAACAATGGTAAATCAGACCTTTCACATTGTCGCCTGACGGTTCTAATCAACTGCTAGTAGCTGGTAAGATCAATATTTCTTGTCCGCTGCTAGACTTGTTGAAGATGGTAGCATGGATTTCAGGGTAAAACTTTGTATTTTATGTGTCTCTCCAGTAACAAAGTTTTGTAGATAAACTCTAGAATCAGGTTGTCTATGCTTTATATGTCCGTCAGTTAACAAAAATGTATACACAGTGATGCTGACCTCTCTGTGAATCAGATTTTATGAAACATGCATTTCTGAAAGAAGTTGTGAGCATAGATGTTGTTCCTAGTTTCATAATTGTCTTGTGTTTCGTCCCTTTTGATGTGAAAGCTCACTTTATCATTAGCACATATATTATGTTTGGACTGTGCATCAATTTCTTTCTTATACATAAAAATGTCTGTTTTTTGTACACTGTTATAGGTCAAGGTGGGTCACCAAATGTGAGATGCAGCAACTCGCTAGTTCTGACACCCGAAGTTTTTAAAAGTAGCAGTTTTGATGTACAATTCCTATCTGACAATACCACCAATACAAACGAACATGGTTTCCTCTTCAGCTATATATTAGACATACCCTGTCAAGGAGGGCCTACACAGCTTTCAGCTGATGTTCAATTAAGGAATTTTACTTCTCCAGAATATCCAAGTAACTACCCCAGGTAAGTAACGCAGACATTTTCAGATATGCTATTGAAATGTTCAAGTGTATATATTTTAAGTTTAGTTTTACTTGAATGTCACAATATATTCATCAACACTAAACAGATGTTTTTCTTTCTTTTATCCCCATATAAGTTCAAAGATATATAATTACTTATTATCAATTCTTTTTTAAAGTGTACCACATCACCAGTTGTCTTTTGGCAACACATGACAGACATAACATCAACACCACATGGCAGACATCACATCAGCATCACATGGCAGACATTACATCAACACCACATGACAGACAATACATCAACACTTCATTACAGACATTACATCAATACCACATGGCAGACATCACATCAATACCACATGGCAGACATCACATCAATACCACATGACAGACATTACATCAACACTACATCACAGACATCACATCGATACCACATGGCAGACATCACATCAATACCACATGACAGACATTACATCAACACTACATCACAGACATTACATCAACACTGCATCATAGACATTACATCAACACTACATCACAGACATTACATCAACACCACATGACAGACATTACATCAACACTACATCGCAGACATTACATCAACACTTCATTACAGACATTACATCAATACCACATGGCAGACATCACATCAATACCACATGGCAGACATCACATCAATACCACATGACAGACATTACATCAACACTACATCACAGACATCACATCGATACCACATGGCAGACATCACATCAATACCACATGACAGACATTACATCAACACTACATCACAGACATTACATCAACACTGCATCATAGACATTACATCAACACTACATCACAGACATTACATCAACACCACATGACAGACATTACATCAACACTACATCGCAGACATTACATAAACACTACATCACAGACATAACATAAACACTACATCACAGACATTACATCAACACTACATCACAGACATTACATCAACACCACATGACAGACATTATATCAACACTACATCGCAGACATTACATAAACACTACATCACAGACATAACATAAACACTACATAACATACATTACATCAACACTACATTACAGACATTACATCAACACTACATCACAGACATTACATCAACATCACGTGGCAGACATTACATCAACACCATATCACAGACATTTCATCAACACCACATCACAGACATTACATCAACACTGCATCATAGACATTACATCAACACTACATCACAGACATTACATCAACACTACATCACAGACATTACATCAACACCACATGACAGACATTTCATCAACACCACATCACAGACATTACATCAACACCACATGACAGACATTACATCAACACCACATCAAAGACATTACATCAACAATACATCACAGACATTAAATCAACACTACATCACAGACATTACATCAACACCACATGACAGTCATTACATCAACACTACATCACAGACATTACATCAACACCACATGACAGACATTACATCAACAATACATCACAGACATTACATCAACACTACATCACAGACATTACATAACACTACATCACAGACTTAACATAAACACTACATTACAGACATTACATCAACAATACATCACAGACATTACATCAACACTACATCACAGACATAACATAAACACTACATTACAGACATTACATCAACACTACATCACAGACATTACATCAACACCACATGACAGACATTATATCAACACTACATCGCAGACATCACATCGATACCACATGGCAGACATCACATCAATACCACATGACAGACATTACATCAACACTACATCACAGACATTACATCAACACTGCATCATAGACATTACATCAACACTACATCACAGACATTACATCAACACCACATGACAGACATTACATCAACACTACATCGCAGACATTACATAAACACTACATCACAGACATAACATAAACACTACATCACAGACATTACATCAACACTACATCACAGACATTACATCAACACCACATGACAGACATTATATCAACACTACATCGCAGACATTACATAAACACTACATCACAGACATAACATAAACACTACATAACATACATTACATCAACACTACATTACAGACATTACATCAACACTACATCACAGACATTACATCAACATCACGTGGCAGACATTACATCAACACCATATCACAGACATTTCATCAACACCACATCACAGACATTACATCAACACTGCATCATAGACATTACATCAACACTACATCACAGACATTACATAACACTACATCACAGACATAACATAAACACTACATTACAGACATTACATCAACAATACATCACAGACATTACATCAACACTTCATCAGAGACATAACATAAACACTACATTACAGACATTACATCAACACCACATGACAAACATTACATCAACATCACATGACAAACATTACATCAACAATACTTGACAGACATTTCTATTTTGTAAATTCAGTTGTTTTACATAAGGACAAATTTCATTGCTTATCGTGTATTTTTTAAAAATGTTATATTTTATCACATTATCTTCATCAAATTTATTTGCAGTACTGCCTTCATTGGAAATTACACATGTAGCTGGTTGATACAAACACAGGAATCTGGAGCTGGTATTCTGCTTCTATTGAACATGGATGGACTGAATGCTGGAGATACGTTACTAGTATATTCAGGTATTAGCCAATGTGATTGCTTGTAACTCGGTCACACTAGCTACTGATACTGGTGAATAAAACAGCTTTGTCATTAATAACATGCAGAAGAAGCAATGATAGTTAGTATGAACAATTTCATATTCTATACCAGAAGTATGTTAACATCTAACAATTTCTAACACAGTTGCATGCTTAGTTCAGCGTCATATCATCAAAATACAGATAAATCAAATGGTTGGGATCGGTGTTATTTACATTGTAAACATAAACTTATGAAGACACATTCTTAGAAGAAGTGTGTATTGTATGCTGTAAGTTGAAAACATAATAACATGCACAAATTTGTTGTGTTTTATTAGCAATGTCAGTACCAGAATAATACACCTATTCATTGTTTAATATTATATTGTCTTTAGGAACCAATAATACAGGGACACGACTTTATCCTACAATTATCAACATGCAAGACAACACTAGCAGCTCCACCTTCCATTTTGCTCCAGGCAGTTCTTCCTTTGTATCATTCACAGCAACGACTACTGCAAACAAAGGATTTAGTTTTGTATATATGGCAATAAAACCAAGCAGTAAGTATTAACAAAGTGTGTTCATTCAAATAGGGAGGAATTCGAGTTTCAATATGACCTGTTCACCTCATAAGTTATGAGAAAATTATTCATGAAATTGTAGCTTGTTGCTGGTTTTTACTGTATTTTCCTCATGAAACATTTTTTTAGTTGAAATTGCATATTAAGCTGAAATTTGGGTCTAGCTTGCCTGGATATTGGTTCAGAACTCAGTCTTAATATCAATTTTCCACCTTGCTTAGTAAATGTCTTAAAATGAAACATTTGTTGTATTTGATTTGTGCTCTGATTAATGAATGTAATGTGTCTGACGAGGAATCCTTACTAGAATGGACAAATTTAGAACTCGGCTAAAAGCATCTAAGTAAGATTAGTGAGGAGGAGAGTTGTGTTATAAAGTACATTTATATCAATTGTATCAGGAAGAGTGAATCATGCACATTAAAATTGATGTTGATAGGATAGGAAATAACTGTATATGTCTGTCACTGTTTTACATTTTGTGTTGATTCCCTTTTTAGATACAACCTTTGCTTGTTCTGACAATGCTATTCATCCACTGCTCGCTACAAGCAGCATCCGGTATCTCACTTCGCCCAACTTTCCAGATATGTATACATCGTAAGTCACCCTTGCCAATACTAGGATGTAACTTTTATAAATTTCTATTAAGTTACATATGATAATACTTTGGATATATCCTGCAGTGAGAAAAGGCTTTCTGTAAGCTCCAGCACATTTGTTTCTTTATTATGTAAGTCACCATTTTGTATCTCTGAGTCTCTTCAAAAACAAATTTGGGATCAGTAACAAGAAATTTTGTTGAATACCTGCTTTAATGAGACCAAACCTCTGTTTTTAGCTCATCCAGCATCTGTCACCTTTTTACTAAAGATTGCTGCTAATCATGAATGACACAACAAATTTTGACCAAATTTGGTCAGAAGCATCCTTGGGGAAGTTTGTTTATTGGTTTTTGGTCCTCAAGGACCAGTGTTGTAGGGCCCATAAAAGGAAATTTTGCATGTTTTATAAAATCCTTCTGAAAGAATGAACGGATATTACCCAAATTTGATCTGAAACATTCTTGGATGAAGAGGAATCAATCAAATATAGATGTTAGAGCTTGACCCCTTGGGGACTGGAGAAGTAGGGCTCTATAAGGAAAATAGAGTAAATCATTCAAAATCCTACTCCTGCAGGAATCAATGAATATTTCCCAAATTTTGTCTGAAACATTCTTCAGTGAAGGGGAATCAATCTGAGTTGGGAGGGGCAGGGCCCAATAGGGGTAATGGAACAAGTTCTGTAAAATTCCTCTTGTCCTGTAGGAATCAATGGATATATATCAATTGACAGTGGATTCCAATCAGCTGGGGCAGAGGGGGAGGGGATCAATTGAGGAAATATAGCGAATTCTTAAAAGTCCTACTCTTCCTGTAGGAATGATTGGAAATTGCCTGAATTTGACCTAAAAATGTTTTTGTGAAGGGGAAAAATTTTATATAAGAGGTGGGTCTCTGCCCCCAGTGGTGGGAGGGATGGAGCTTAGTAGGTGAAATAGCACAAATTCTTTAAAATCCTATTCCTATATGAATGAATGGATTTTGTCAAAATTTGGTTTGATTTTTTCTTGGGTGAAAGGAATCAGTTCTGTATATAAACTGTGGATCCCTGCCCCATGGGACTGGAGGGATGGGGTCCAAATGGGGAAATGTAAGTTCTTAAAAATCTTTCTGACCTACAAGGTTATTGTCCAAGTTTGGTCTGAAGCAATTTTTAGGTCATCTTAAAATCCAATAAACTATCATTTAAAACACCATATTTTACTGCAAATAAGCCCCCCAGCCAGTTCAAAAAGACTTGTCAAAAGAGGGGAGGGAGCTTATTTGCGGGCAATCCCCTGTTCAGAAGATGTATGTGTATCTGCCATCTTGGATTTTTCGTCATAAGGAATGATAACTATTTGTCAGAAAAAAACCCAAAGACGAAAATAGGATCAATAATTTTATTAACAATATAACAGGCTCCTTGAGCTCCTTGTTAATTATTGGTAAATAAATGATTGCAAATCTATGATATGTTCAGCTTAATTATCCCTTATATCAGGCAACAGCAAGAAAACTTAAGAATCATTCGCTGAAATTCACATAGAAGATATTATTGATTGGAGTTTGGAAATGAAGCAAGCTATGGTGGTTGATTTTTATTAAATTTCTTTCTACCAATCGATAATTGATTGAGAAACTACATAATTTGCCATACATAATTCTGCAAGGATACGGAAAAAACTAAACCTTATCAGTACATTATTGGTAAGAAAACCTGCATATAATATTTGTCATTTTTCTAGATAAATCTCAGTATAATTTCCTAAGATATTTTCTTTTAAACTTTAGAGGGCTTGCCTGTAATTGGACAATTTCAAGAGGATTTGTGAATGCAGATGTGATTCTGACAGTTAGGGTCCTACACACCGAGAGTGATGTATGTACAAATGATACACTCATCATTAAAGGTATGTTATAGTCCTCTACACAGAGAGTGATGCATGTACAAATGATACACACAGAGGGTGATGTATGTACAAATGATACAGAGAGTGATGTATGTACAAATGATACACACAGAGAGTGATGTGTGTACAAATGATACACACAGAGAGTGATGTGTGTACAAATGATACAGAGAGTGATGTATGTACAAATTATACACACAGAGAGTGATGTGTGTACAAATGATACACACAGAGAGTGATGTATGTACAAATGATACACTCATCATTAAAGGTATGTTATAGTCCTACACACAGAGAGTGATGTGTGTACAAATTATTCAAATAGAGAGTGATGTGTGAACAAATGATAGACACAGAGAGTGATGTAGATTTGTATGTACAAATGATACAAACAGAGTGTGATGTGTGTACAAATGATACACACAGAGAGTGATGTATGTACAATGATACACACAGAGAGTGATGTGTGTACAAATGATACACACAGAGAGTGATGTGTGTACAAATGATACACACAGAGAGTGATGTATGTACAAATGATACACACAGAGAGTGATGCATGTACAAATGATACACACAGAGGGTGATGTATGTACAAATGATACAGAGAGTGATGTATGTACAAATGATACAGACAGAGAGTGATGTGTGTACAAATGATACAAACAGAGTGTGATGTGTGTACAGATGATACACACAGATAGTGATGTGTGTACAAATGATACAAACAGAGTGTGATGTGTGTACAAATGATACACACAGACAGTGATGTATGTACAAATGACACAGAGAGTGATGTACATTTGTATGTACAAATGATACAAACAGTGATGTATGTACAAATGATACAGAGAGTGATGTACATTTGTATGTACAAATGATACAAACAGTGATGTATGTTCAAATGATACACACAGAGAGTGATGTATGTACAAATGATACACACAGAGAGTGATGCATGTACAAATGATACACACAGAGAGTGATGTATGTACAATGATACACTCATAATTAAAGGTATGTTATAGTCCTACACACAGAGAGTGATGTGTGTACAAATGATACAAACAGAGTGATGTATGTTCAAATGATACACACAGAGAGTGATGTATGTACAAATGATACACACAGAGATTGATGTATGTTCATATGATACACACAGAGAGTGATGTGTGTACAAATGATACACTCATCATTAAAGGTATGTTATAGTCCTCTACACAGAGAATGATGTATGTACAAATGATACACACAGAGAGTGATGCATGTACAAATGATACAAACAGATAGTGATGTATGTACAATGATACACTCATCATTAAAGGTATGTTATAGTCCTACACACAGAGAGTGATGTGTGTACAAATGATTCACATAGAGAGTAATGTGTATACAAATGATACACACAGAGAGTGATGTGTGTACAAATGATACAAACAGAGTGATGTATGTTCAAATGATACACACAGAGAGTGATGTATGTACAAATGATACACACAGAGATTGATGTATGTTCATATGATACACACAGAGAGTGATGTGTGTACAAATGATACACTCATCATTAAAGGTATGTTATAGTCCTCTACACAGAGAATGATGTATGTAAGAATCATACAAACAGATAGTGATGTATGTACAATGATACACTCATCATTAAAGGTATGTTATAGTCCTACACACAGAGAGTGATGTGTGTACAAATGATTCACATAGAGAGTGATGTGTGTACAAATGATAGACACAGAGAGTGATGTACATTTGTATGTACAAATGATACAAACAGAGTGATGTATGTTCAAATGATACACACAGAGAGTGATGTATGTTCAAATGATACACAGAGAGAGTGATGTGTGTACAAATGATACACTCATCATTAAAGGTATGTTATAGTCCTCTACACAGAGAATGATGTATGTACAAATGATACAGAGAGTGATGTATGTACAAATGATACAGACAGAGAGTGATGTGTGCACAAATTATACACACAGAGAGTGATGTTTGTACAAATGATACAAACAGAGTGTGATGTGTGTACAGATGATACACACAGATAGTGATGTGTGTACAAATGATACAACCAGAGTGTGATGTGTGTACAAATGATACACCCAGAGATTGATGTATGTACAAATGATACACACAGAGAGTGATGCATGTACAAATGATACAAACAGATAGTGATGTATGTACAATGATACACTCATCATTAAAGGTAGGTTATAGTCCTACACACAGAGAGTGATGTGTGTACAAATGATTCACATAGAGAGTAATGTGTGTACAAATGATAGACACAGAGAGTGATGTACATTTGTATGTACAAATGATACAAACAGAGTGATGTATGTTCAAATGATACACACAGAGAGTGATGTATGTACAAATGATACACACAGAGATTGATGTATGTTCAAATGATACACACAGAGAGTGATGTGTGTACAAATGATAGACACAGAGAGTGATGTACATTTGTATGTACAAATGATACAAACAGAGTGATGTATGTTCAAATGATACACACAGAGAGTGATGTATGTACAAATGATACACACAGAGATTGATGTATGTTCAAATGATACACACAGAGAGTGATGTGTGTACAAATGATACACTCATCATTAAAGGTATGTTATAGTCCTCTACACAGAGAATGATGTATGTATAAATGATACACACAGAGAGTGATGTATGTATAAATGATACAGAGAGTGATGTATGTACAAATGATACAGACAGAGAGTGATGTGTGTACAAATTATACACACAGAGAGTGATGTGTGTACAAATGATACAAACAGAGTGTGATGTGTGTACAGAAGATACACACAGATAGTGATGTGTGTACAAATGATACAAACAGAGTGTGATGTGTGTACAAATGATACACACAGAGTGATGTATGTACAAATGATACACACACAGAGAGTGATGTGTGTACAAATGATACACACAGAGAGTGATGTATGTACAAATGATACACACAGAGAATGATGCATGTACAAATGATACAAACAGATAGTGATGTATGTACAATGATACACTTATCATTAAAGGTATGTTATAGTCCTACACACAGAGAGTGATGTGTGTACAAATGATTCACATAGAGAGTAATGTGTGTACAAATGATAGACACAGAGAGTGATGTACATTTGTATGTACAAATGATACAAACAGAGTGATGTATGTTCAAATGATACACACAGAGAGTGATGTATGTACAAATGATACACACAGAGATTGATGTATGTTCAAATGATACACACAGAGAGTGATGTATGTACAAATGATACACACAGAGAGTGATGTAGTGATACACACATACACACAGAGAGTGATGTATGTACAAATGATACACACAGAGAGTGATGTATGTACAAATGATACACACAGAGAGTGTATGTAAATGAGAGTGATGTGTGTACAAATGATACACACAGAGAGTGATGTATGTACAAATGATACACACAGAGAGAGATGTGTATGTACAAATGATACACACAGAGAGTGATGTATGTACAAAGAGATGATACACACAGAGAGTGATGTATGTTCAAACACACAGAGAGTGATGTGTGTACAAATGATACACACAGAGAGTGATACACACAAGAGTGATGTATGTACAAATGATACACACAGAGATTGATGTATGTACAAATGATACACACAGAGAGTGATGTGTGTACAAATGATACACACACACAGAGAGTGAGATGATACACACAGAGAGTGATGTATGTACAAACAGAGAGTGATGACACAGAGAGTGATGTGTATGTACAAATGATACACACAGAGAGTGATGTATGTACAATTGATACACACAGAGAGTGATGTATGTACAAATGATACACACAGAGAGTGATGTACAAATGATACACACAGAGAGTGATGTGTGTACAAATGATACACACAGAGATGTATGTACAAATGACACACAGAGAGTGAATGATACACACAGAGAGTGATGTGTGTACAAATGATACACACAGAGAGTGATGTGTGTACAAATGATACACAGTGAGAGTGATGTATGTTCAAATGATACACACAGAGAGTGATGTGTGTACAAATGATACACACAGAGAGTGATGTGTGTACAAATGATACACACAGAGAGTGATGTACAAATGATACACACAGAGAGTGATGTGTGTACAAATGATACACACAGAGAGTGATGTATGTACAAATGATACACACAGAGAGTCATATGTATTAAAGGTATGTTATAGTCCTACACACAGAGAGTGATGTGTGTACAAATGATTCACATAGAGAGTAATGTGTGTACAAATGATAGACACAGAGAGTGATGTACATTTGTATGTACAAATGATACAAACAGAGTGGTATGTTCAAATGATACACACAGAGAGTGATGTATGTACAAATGATACACACAGAGATTGATGATACACACAGAGAGTGTGTGTACAAATGATACACACAGAGAGTGATGTGTGTACAAATGATAGACACAGAGAGTGATGTACATTTGAGAGTGTACAAATGATACAAATGATACAATGACAGAGAGTGATGTATGTACAAATGATACAAATGATGTACACACAGAGAGTGATGTGTGTACAAATGATACACACAGAGAGTGATGTATGTGTACAAATGATACACTCATACATTAAAGGTATGTTATAGTCCTACACACAGAGAGTACACAAATGATTCAGAGAGTGATGTGTGTACATGTGATGTATGTATAAATGATACACACAGAGAGTGATGTATGTATAAATGATACAGAGAGTGATGTATGTACAAATGATACAGACAGAGAGTGATGTGTGTACAAATTATACACACAGAGACTGATATATGTACAAATGATACAGAGAGTGATGTGTGTACAAATGATACACACAGATAGTGATGTGTGTACAAATGATACAAACAGAGTGTGATGTGTGTACAAATGATACACACAGAGTGATGTATGTACAATGATACACACAGAGAGTGATGTGTGTACAAATGATACACACAGAGAGTGATGTATGTACAAATGATACACACAGAGAATGATGCATGTACAAATGATACAAACAGATAGTGATGTATGTACAATGATACACTTATCATTAAAGGTATGTTATAGTCCTACACACAGAGAGTGATGTGTGTACAAATGATTCACATACAGAGTAATGTGTGTACAAATGATAGACACAGAGAGTGATGTACATTTGTATGTACAAATGATACAAACAGAGTGATGTATGTTCAAATGATACACACAGAGAGTGATGTATGTACAAATGATACACACAGAGATTGATGTATGTTCAAATGATACACACAGACAGTGATGTATGTACAAATGACACAGAGAGTGATGTACATTTGTATGTACAAATGATACAAACAGTGATGTATGTACAAATGATACAGAGAGTGATGTACATTTGTATGTACAAATGATACAAACAGTGATGTATGTTCAAATGATACACACAGAGAGTGATGTATGTACAAATGATACACACAGAGATTGATGTATGTTCAAATGATACACACAGAGAGTGATGTGTGTACAAATGATACACTCATCATAAAAGGTGTTATAGTCCTCTAAACAGAGAGTGATGTATGTACAAATGATACAGAGAGTGATGTATGTACAAATGATACACACAGAGAGTGATGCATGTACAAATGATACACACAGAGAGTGATGTATGTACAAATGATAGAGACTGATGTATGTACAAATGATACACACAGAGAGTGATGTGTCTACAAATGATACACACAGAGAGTGATGTTTGTACAAATGATACACACAGAGAGTGATGTGTGTACAAATGATACACACAGAGAGTGATGTATGTAGAAATGAAACAAACAGAGAGTGATGTATGTACAAATGATACACACAGAGATTGATGTATGTTCAAATGATACACACAGAGAGTGATGTGTGTACAAATGATACACTCATCATTAAAGGTGTTATAGTCCTCTAAACAGAGAGTGATGCATGTACAAATGATACAGAGAGTGATGTATGTACAAATGATACACACAGAGAGTGATGCATGTACAAATGATACACACAGAGAGTGATGTATGTACAAATGATAGAGACTGATGTATGTACAAATGATACACACAGAGAGTGATGTGTGTACAAATGATACACACAGAGAGTGATGTGTGTACAAATGATACACACAGAGAGTGATGTGTGTACAAATGATACACACAGAGAGTGATGTATGTACAAATGATACAGAGAGTGATGTATGTAGAAATGATACACACAGAGGGTGATGTGTGTACAAATGATACACACAGAGAGTGATGTGTGTACAAATGATACACACAGAGAGTGATGTATGTACAAATAATACACACAGAGAGTGATGTATGTACAAATGATACACACAGAGTGATGTATGTACAATGATACACACAGAGAGTGATGTGTGTACAAATGATACACACAGAGAGTGATGTGTGTACAAATGATACACACAGAGAGTGATGTATGTACAAATGATACACACAGAGAGTGATGCATGTACAAATGATACAAACAGATAGTGATGTATGTACAATGATACACTCATCATTAAAGGTATGTTATAGTCCTACACACAGAGAGTGATGTGTGTACAAATGATTCACATAGAGAGTAATGTGTATACAAATGATAGACACAGAGTGTGATGTACATTTGTATGTACAAATGATACAAAGACAGTGATGTATGTTCAAATGATACACACAGAGAGTGATGTATGTACAAATGATACACACAGAGATTGATGTATGTTCAAATGATACACACAGAGAGTGATGTGTGTACAAATGATAGACACAGAGAGTGATGTACATTTGTATGTACAAATGATACAAACAGAGTGATGTATGTTCAAATGATACACACAGAGAGTGATGTATGTACAAATGATACACACAGAGATTGATGTATGTTCAAATGATACACACAGAGAGTGATGTGTGTACAAATGATAGACACAGAGAGTGATGTACATTTGTATGTACAAATGATACAAACAGAGTGATGTATGTTCAAATGATACACACAGAGAGTGATGTATCTACAAATGATACACACAGAGATTGATGTATGTTCAAATGATACACACAGAGAGTGATGTGTGTACAAATGATACACACAGAGAGTGATTTATGTACAATGATACACTCATAATTAAAGGTATGTTATAGTCCTACACACATAGAGTGATATGTGTACAAATGATTCACATAGAGAGTAATGTGTGTACAAATGATAGACACAGAGAGTGATGTACATTTGTATGTACAAATGATAAAAACAGAGTGATGTATGTTCAAATGATACACACAGAGAGTGATGTGTGTACAAATGATACACACAGAGAGTGATGTATGTACAAATAATACACACAGAGAGTGATGTATGTACAAATAATACACACAGAGAGTGATGTATGTATAAATGATACAGAGACTGATGTATGTACAAATGATACAGAGAGTGATGTGTGTACAAATGATACACACAGAGAGTGATGTGTGTACAAATGATACACACAGAGAGTGATGTATGTACAAATAATACACACAGAGAGTGATGTATGTACAAATGTTACAGAGACTGATATATGTACAAATGATACAGAGAGTGATGTGTGTACAAATGATACACACAGAGAGTGATGTGTGTACAAATGATACAAACAGAGATTGATGTATGTACAAATGATACACACAGAGAGTGATGCATGTACAAATGATACAAACAGATAGTGATGTATGTACAATGATACACTCATCATTAAAGGTATGTTATAGTCCTACACACAGAGAGTGATGTGTGTACAAATGATTCACATAGAGAGTAATGTGTGTACAAATGATAGACACAGAGAGTGATGTACATTTGTATGTACAAATGATACAAACAGAGTGATGTATGTTCAAATGATACACACAGAGAGTGATGTATGTACAAATGATACACACAGAGATTGAGGTATGTTCAAATGATACACACAGAGAGTGATGTGTGTACAAATGATAGACACAGAGAGTGATGTACATTTGTATGTACAAATGATACAAACAGAGTGATGTATGTTCAAATGATACACACAGAGAGTGATGTATGTACAAATGATACACACAGAGAGTGATGTATGTTCAAATGATACACACAGAGAGTGATGTGTGTACAAATGATACACTCATCATTAAAGGTATGTTATAGTCCTCTACACAGAGAATGATGTATGTACAAATGATACACACAGAGAGTGATGTATGTACAAATGATACACACAGAGGGTGATGTATGTACAAATGATACAGATAGTGATGTATGTACAAATGATACACACAGAGAGTGATGTGTGTGCAAATGATACACACAGAGATTGATGTATGTACAAATGATACACACAGAGAGTGATGCATGTACAAATGATACAAACAGATAGTGATGTATGTACAATGATACACTCATCATTAAAGGTATGTTATAGTCCTACACACAGAGAGTGATGTGTGTACAAATGATTCACATAGAGAGTAATGTGTGTACAAATGATAGACACAGAGAGTGATGTACATTTGTATGTACAAATGATACAAACAGAGTGATGTATGTTCAAATGATACACACAGAGAGTGATGTATGTACAAATGATACACACAGAGATTGATGTATATTCAAATGATACACACAGAGAGTGATGTGTGTACAAATGATAGACACAGAGAGTGATGTACATTTGTATGTACAAATGATACAAACAGAGTGATGTATGTTCAAATGATACACACAGAGAGTGATGTATGTACAATTGATACACACAGAGAGTGATGTATGTTCAAATGATACACACAGAGAGTGATGTGTGTACAAATGATACACTCATCATTAAAGGTATGTTATAGTCCTCTACACAGAGAATGATGTATGTACAAATGATACACACAGAGAGTGATGTATGTACAAATGATACACACAGAGGGTGATGTATGTACAAATGATACAGAGAGTGATGTATGTACAAATGATACAGACAGAGAGTAATGTGTGTACAAATTATACACACAGAGAGTGATGTGTGTACAAATGATACAAACAGAGTGTGATGTGTGTACAGAAGATACACACAGATAGTGATGTGTGTACAAATGATACAAACAGAGTGTGATGTGTGTACAAATGATACACACAGAGTGATGTATGTACAATGATACACACAGAGAGTGATGTGTGTAGAAATGATACACACAGAGAGTGATGTGTGTTCAAATGATACACACAGAGAGTGATGTGTGTACAAATGATACACACAGAGAGTGATTTATGTACAATGATACACTCATAATTAAAGGTATGTTATAGTCCTACACACAGAGAGTGATATGTGTACAAATGATTCACATAGAGAGTAATGTGTGTACAAATAATAGACACAGAGAGTGATGTACATTTGTATGTACAAATGATAACAACAGAGTGATGTATGTTCAAATGATACACACAGAGAGTGATGTATGTACAAATGATACACTCATCATTAAGGGTATGTTATAGTCCTCTACACAGAGAGTGATGTATGTACAAATGATACACACAGAGAGTGATGTATGTACAAATGATACACACAGAGAGTGATGTATGTACAAATGATACACACAGAGAGTGATGTATGTACAAATGATACACACAGAGAGTGATGTATGTACACATGATGCACACAGAGAGTGATGTATGTTCAAATGATACACACAGAGAGTGATGTATGTACAAATGATACACTCATCATTAAGGGTATGTTATAGTCCTCTACACAGAGAGTGATGTATGTACAAATGATACACACAGAGAGTGATGTATGTACAAATGATACACACAGAGAGTGATGTATGTACAAATGATACACACAGAGAGTGATGTATGTACAAATGACACAGAGAGTGATGTACATTTGTATGTACAAATGATACAAACAGTGATGTATGTACAAATGATACAGAGAGTGATGTACATTTGTATGTACAAATGATACAAACGGTGATGTATGTACAAATGATACACACAGAGATTGATGTATGTACAAATGATACACACAGAGAGTGATGTGTGTACAAATGATACACTCATCATTAAAGGTATGTTATAGTCATCTAAACAGAGAGTGATGTATGTACAAATGATACACACAGAGAGTGATGCATGTACAAATGATACACACAGAGAGTGATGTATGTACAAATGATACAGAGACAGATGTATGTACAAATGATACAGAGACTGATGTATGTACAAATAATACAGAGAGTGATGTGTGTACAAATGATACACACAGAGAGTGATGTGTGTACAAATGATACACACAGAGAGTGATGTATGTACAAATGATACAAACAGAGAGTGATGTATGTACAAATGATACAGAGAGTGATGTATGTAGAAATGATACACACAGAGGGTGATGTGTGTACAAATGATACACACAGAGAGTGATGTGTGTACAAATGATACACACAGAGAGTGATGTATGTACAAATAATACACACAGAGAGTTTACAAATGATGCACTCATCATTAAAGGTATGTTTAAGTCCTACACACAGAGAGTGATGTATGTACAAATGATGCACATAGAGAGTGATGTGTGTACAAATGATAGACACAGAGAGTGATATGTGTACAAATGATGCACTCTTCATTAAAGGTATGTTATAGTCCTACACACAGAGAGTGATGTTTGTACAAATGATACACACAGAGAGTGATGTATGTACAAATGATACCCAGAGAGTGATGTGTGTACAAATGATGCACTCATCATTAAAGGTATGTTATAGTCCTACTCACAGAGAGTGATGATATTATCTTTTCAATCAGTCCGAAATCAAGAATGGCTGCCATATTCAACCTTCTCAAGTTTCATTTGTACAATGAGCTGAAAATTGGTAGGGATGTTGAGGAAATGAAGCTGACAAAATGTTGTTACTATTCAGCCTTGTCAAAACGTTGATGTGTTAGCCATGACAGCCATTTTGTAACATGATTTCAAAATTGTGGTTTTGATGAACAACGCTCCGTTACAGATTTATTGCCCTTTGTTAGAACTACATGTCCAGAGCATAACATACAAACAATGTGCAGTGTACCAATGCTCAGGCCCACCACCCCTTAATTACAGAGTTAGTCATCTTTGTTAAAATATCATGTCGATAACATAACTTTGCCTACATTTAAGCTAGGAAAATGAATCTTTGTGGATACATAAGTCATGCTAAGAGGATGTACATGGTGCCAAATTCAGTGCCTTAAACTCCATGATTACAGAATTATTGCCCTTTGTCAAAATTTTGAGTCCAATAAAGTCCTTTTCTGGGATCATTCATAATTTTCACTTATACTCATTTATCATTTGTTTGAACAATTATTGAATATATCAGCACACAAATGAATTATGTTTAGAACCTGTCACAACAATTTGTTTCTATGCTGAAAATATGATCTATGATTTCAGGGGAAGGTGTCGATGCCATTAATTTATGTAGTGAACAAGTGTCTACCACTGGAATAGAGTATCGTTACAGGAGCTATGATATTCAGTTCATAACAAACAATGGCGACAACAACAGAGGTTTTCTGATCAGTTATGTTCTTGGCCCAGAACAACCAAATTTACCTCCAGGTGTGTACACTATCTACCGTTATAGTTTCACATGAGTATATGTCTTATTATAGATAGGAGCAATATGTTTCAAGCTTTGCTGTAAAGATGATATAATGTAATTGCGAATCATGTTTGTCTAGATATTTGCAAACAAATTGTGTCAACAAATTTGTTCACTGCTAAATGGTCGATCTAGAGTGTTCTTACGTAGTTAGTGACGGCATTGTTTAACAGGAGAAACATACAGATAGGTCGCTTTCTGTATAGAGTATCTAGAGTAACAGTGTTTTCGCAAATGATGGTCTGTATACAGGAACTAGAGTAATGGTGTTATCACAGGTGGTGGTCTGTATACAGGAACTAGAGTAATAGTGTTACCACAGGTGGTAGTCTGTATACAGGAACTAGAGTAATAGACCACAGGTGGTAGTCTGTATACAGGAACTAGAGTAATAGATCACAGGTGGTAGTCTGTATACAGGAACTAGAGTAATAGATCACAGGTGGTGGTCTGTATACAGGAACTAGAGTAATAGATCACAGGTGGTGGTCTGTATACAGGAACTAGAGTAATAGATCACAGGTGGTAGTCTGTATACAGGAACTAGAGTAATAGATCACAGGTGGTGGTCTGTATACAGGAACTAGAGTAATGGTGTTATCACAGGTGGTAGTCTGTATACAGGAACTAGAGTAATAGATCACAGGTGGTAGTCTGTATACAGGAACTAGAGTAATAGATCACAGGTGGTAGTCTGTATACAGGAACTAGAGTAATAGATCACAGGTGGTGGTCTGTATACAGGAACTAGAGTAATGGTGTTATCACAGGTGGTAGTCTGTATACAGGAACTAGAGTAATAGATCACAGGTGGTAGTCTGTATACAGGAACTAGAGTAATAGTGTTATCACAGGTGGTGGTCTGTATACAGGAACTAGAGTAATAGTGTTACCACAGGTGGTAGTCTGTATACAGGAACTAGAGTAATAGATCACAGGTGGTAGTCTGTATACAGGAACTAGAGTAATGGTGTTATCACAGGTGGTAGTCTGTATACAGGAACTAGAGTAATAGATCACAGGTGGTAGTCTGTATACAGGAACTAGAGTAATAGTGTTATCACAGGTGGTGGTCTGTATACAGGAACTAGAGTAATGGTGTTATCACAGGTGGTGGTCTGTATACAGGAACTGGAGTAATGGTGTTATCACAGGTGGTGGTCTGTATACAGGAACTAGAGTAATGGTGTTATCACAGGTGGTGGTCTGTATACAGGAACTAGAGTATTGTTGTTATCACAGGTGGTAGTCTGTATACAGGAACTGGAGTAATAGTGTTATCACAGGTGGTCGTCTTATCCAGGAACTACGGTATTGGTGTTATCACAGATGGTGTTCTGTACAGAGGAACTATAGTAATGGTGTTACCACAGGTGGTGGTCTGTATACAGGAACTAGAGTAATGGTGTTATCACAGATGGTGTTCTGTATACAGGAACTGGAGTAATGGTGTTATCACAGGTGGTGGTCTGTATACAGGAACTAGAGTAATGGTGTTATCACAGGTGGTGGTCTGTATACAGGAACTGGAGTAATAGATCACAGGTGGTAGTCTGTATACAGGAACTAGAGTAATAGATCACAGGTGGTGGTCTGTATACGGGAACTAGAGTAATAGTGTTATCACAGATGGTAGTCTGTATACAGGAACTGGAGTAATAGATCACAGGTGGTAGTCTGTATACAGGAACTAGAGTAATAGATCACAGGTGGTCGTCTGTATACAGGAACTAGAGTAATGGTGTTATCACAGGTGGTAGTCTGTATACAGGAACTAGAGTAATGGTGTTATCACAGGTGGTGGTCTGTATACAGGAACTAGAGTAATAGATCACAGGTGGTAGTCTGTATACAAGAACTAAAGTAATAGATCACAGGTGGTGGTTTTTATACAGGAACTAGAGTAATAGATCACAGGTGGTCGTCTGTATACAGGAACTAGAGTAATGGTGTTATCACAGATGGTGTTCTGTACAAAGGAACTATAGTAATGGTGTTACCACAGGTGGTGGTCTGTATACAGGAACTAGAGAAATAGTAATATTACAGGTGGTGTTCTGTATACAGGAACTAGAGTAATAGATCACAGGTGGTGGTGGTCTGTATACAGGAACTGGAGTAATAGTGTTATCACAGGTGGTGGTCTGTATACAGGAACTGGAGTAATAGTGTTATCACAGGTGGTGGTCTGTATACAGGAACTAGAGTAATGGTGTTATCACAGGTGGTCGTCTTATCCAGGAACTACGGTATTGGTGTTATCACAGATGGTGTTCTGTACAGAGGAACTATAGTAATGGTGTTACCACAGGTGGTGGTCTGTATACAGGAACTAGAGAAATAGTATTATCACAGGTGGAGGTCTGTATACAGGAACTAGAGTAATGTTGTTACCACAGATGGTGTTCTATACAGAGGAACTAGATTAATAGTGTTATCACAGGTGGTGGTCTATATACAGGAACTAGAGTAGTGGTGTTATCACAAGTGGCAGTGAAGCAGTGTGTCATGTATCTGCTTATTGACTGTTGGCCTACATCAAAGAAATTTGTTTGGATGCTATTTCCCATAATGCTAGTCTTCTAACTTCATATCTTTGGTATGGATTATTCTTTATGAGGTCTTGAGTCTTGTTTCAAAATTAGGTCACTCCATCCACTGTTTGTTAACATTCCATATAAAAGACTTCTTCTCAATAACCAAAAAGCCCAGAGTGCTGATATTGGTCGGATGAAGGGCTACTAAGTTTGTGAAAATAAATAACCTTGACTTACGTTCAAGGTCACAGTAGGTAATTATATTAAAAATCTTTTAAACAAATTATCCATAACCAAAAGGCCCAAGGTGCTGATGTTCAGCCCATAGCATAATGGTAAAATGTACTACCAAGTTTGAAAATAGAATGACCTTGACCCATTTTCAAGGTCATAGGGGACAAATGTGCAAAAGAAATTTTAATGACTTCTCTTAAGTTCAAGAGTGCTGATAATTGGCCTGTAGCATGCTGGGATGAAGGGTTACCAAGTTTGGTTATATTTATGACCTGGATCATTTTGCAAGGTCACTGGTGTCAAATATGTCTAAATTTTGAAACGACATTCTCAATAACCTTAAGGCTTAAAGTGCTGATATTGAACATGTGACTAGGATGAAGAGTTACCACTCTTGTTCATGTGGTTGACATTTTCTCATTTTGAATGTCACAGGGTTCAGATGTGCTAAAGGACTTCTTCTCAATAACGAAAAGGTCCAGGCTGTTGATATGGGTTCTCTAATATAGGTAGATGAAGGGCTGCTGATTTGTTCAAATAATTGACCTAAGCTTGCAGAAAATGTTTTTATGAACCAACAATGTCTTCTTTGCAAGCTGTAGAACAGTTGAACAATTTGTTTTGTACTCTTTTATATATAGGTCTTTATAGTAAGATTACCATTAATGCCTGTTTGCCTCTCGTTTATTTTTGAAGTGTACACCAGGAGTGAGAAGATCGCCATAGCGATAGCAGCATCTGCCGGTCCTGCTGTGTTCTTCCTTGTGCTTGCTACTTTCACAGTATGCTTCTGCCTCAGACGAAGTATGAATTTACGTCAACCAAAACCCATAAGGCATACAAATGGTAGCTTTATGAATGGTCAGGTATCCAGAACAAATGGTCACTTGAATTTTGATTATGTAAAAACAGAGCGAGAGACAGGGCCAAGCTGGGTGAATATGTTTAAGACACTACCATCCAGTCCATATGTTCGCTATGAGCTGCCACAGAGTAATGCTGCAACATGAATGACAGGTGATCGTCGACTGTCTTCCTTTGAATTGTAACATTGGTCAGTGATAGACATTGATTAAAGCTTACAATACATTTGGACCTCCACTAAGATTGTAACACAATGAATAGATTGACCTTCATATATTAAGTGTATACCTGATGATGTTACCATTTTTATTTACAGAAACAAAATATAGAGACAATAATGTAAACATTTGGTTAGTGAATTGTTTAACAAATTCTCCTTAACCATTGATTGTCAGTTTAATGGATTTTTATGTCTCCCCTTCTCCAGAAGATAACAGAGATATTGTCCTTTGTAAAATAAACTTGTCGGGAGCATAAATCTCTTCATAATTGAGATAGGATGATGATATTTGGTATACATGTTCATGACTTAAAGACGGTGTGTCAGGTACAAAAATTAAGGGCCATGGCCCTTTTATAATAGAGTTATTGCCCTTTGTAAAAACAAAACTTGTCTGGAGCATAACTCTCTTCTTAAGATCCTTCATCCTGCCTGGCTTCCTTTTTAGCAGACTTGATTGTTTGCGACAATTCATGCTCGGACATGTATGAAGACCTCATCTTATCTCTAGCTCATGGAAAAAATACAAACCAGTACCTGTTCTTCAGCATGAATTTGAGTCATTTCCATATCACTTTCCATTTGGATCTGGCACATTTTCTGATCAGAGAAACACAAAACTTTCACTGAAGAGATATTTGAATGCAAGACAATTAAGTCATGACAAAAGATTTGCAAAACATGAAGTTGAACGACATGCATAAACATGATGAACTGACGACCCATTTTCAGAAATTTAAAAATATATTTAGGATGTTATATTTTGCTCAAGACTCACTGTTGACTTCAATAACTGGGAGATGGAGGGAGAGGTTGAAGTTTTAGCGTACCACAGATAGTTCAACTGACATTTGTATTGATGAATATTAGATACACATTTCATACACATTTATCCATATGATATATGGATGACGGTTGCCTCTTTGGTATTATTCTTTCTGAACATTTCTTATAAACAGAATTAATTTAGATTTGGCAGTGATTGTTTATATCTTTTTTCAACACATCATTTCGATATATCAGCCTGAATATTCTGCTTTAATTGGTATGCATTAATATTCATATTTGCCCTCAATTGCACAAATAGTGCAGCACATTACAGCTAAGAATTGTGTACGTTTATCCTCACAATATATTTTGCAACTACAATCTTATTGTTTTTATAACTTTTAATACATTTTATTCAAATCACCCTCCGTCCGTGGTCCATGGTCAAGGGTCCAAAACAATTTTTGTTATCACTATTTCTTGAGAAGTATTGGATGGATCAAATTTCATATGTAGGTTTCCATTGGTCCCTAGTTGTGCCTGATTGACTTTGGGTGTGATCAGGAAAAAAATGACTGACAGACGGCCATCTTGGATTTTTCCTTCTAAAGTTTATTATTGCTATTTCTTGAGAAGTTATGGGAAGAGCTTTCTTAAATTTCACATGTAGGTTCCCTTTGGCTGACAGACATCCATTCGGATTTCAGCAATGAATGTTTGTTATCACTTGAAGATGGATCTTTCCCAATTCCATATGTAGATTTCCCTTGGCCTCTTTTAAAGAACAAAGAAAGATCAAACAATGGTGGTTGTAAACATCCCTCATTTTTACAAAAATTGAATCATGTTACAATGTATATTATTATCATAATTTTATTATATCAATGTTATGTGTCTTCAATATTCAAGAAGCTATGACAATTTTGATAAACATTTGAACTGAAATATATTGATGTTGATATTTGTTTTTACTGTTTACTTGTCACTCACCAGTGAATTTTATGTTTTTTCCTGGTTTATCTGCCTGTCCAAACACATATGTCCTTGGTTATATTTTTCAGGCATTCAGAAAATGTTTTTTTTTCAGTATGTGGCCATGCAATGATTTTTTTATAGGACCATTATAACTTTAGTTCATTCTTGCCCCTTTTGTCAGTTTTGGCTCTTTAAAGGTTTTAGAAAAATTATTCCCACTATGCTCAGATAATACACCTTGTCACCGTTACTTAGGAATTATTGAAATCTACATGTACAATTCTCAAAATGACAAAAAGAGAATCCTTTAAAATTATGGAACCATTCCGTATGAACCACAGCTTTATTATACATTTGTATAAAGCACTGGACATAAATTGATGTATCACATATATAATTACATGTGAACTAAAAATTATTTAATGATGGTTGTATTAAACTACATTTTTATGATTCAAGAAACTCCATTGTTGTGTGTTTAATATATTTTATTAACTTTATGTATGCTTCACCCAAAGGGTCAAGATCGTTTGCCATCGATCATCGTCAGTCATCCATAAACTTCCTTTATAACACTACTCTTCCTTAATGTCTGGGCAGATTTCATCCAAATTTGATCTGAAACATCATTTGGGGTGGCAAATCATTTCTTGAATTCAGAAATTTAATCTGATCTTTAAGGACCTGGGGGCAAGGTCCCAAATACAGGATATATGCTTCAAAGCATTACTCCTCCATAATGCTTGAATAGATTCCATTTAAATTTCATCTGAAGCATCAAGATTAGCCCAGATGGAATAAACTTTGAATCATACTTCCATTCTGAAAAAAACATAATTTTATGTTATCATTATAAATCTAACCAAGTTTGAACAAGATTGGTTGAAAACTGAGAGATCTAAGAAGAAGATTAAGATTATGAAAAACTCTCACAAACGAAACATAGTGGAATCAAATTGTAGTTCAGGCAAACCCAGTTTCATGCCAGAGTGATTGAGTATAAAGTATTGGTTGAAAACTAAGGGAGATCTCTGGACACATAAAATATTACAATCTACGAAGGTCCACGGCATACGTGGATACATTTCTTAGTTTTGAGGAATACATGAAAATCAGTAAAAGCAATAGTAAATACTACTTCAAGTGAAAAGTTGATATCATTTAAACAGCATGCCTTCAAAATGCACGTGTACAATGGTTAGAAGAAACTTTACAAATACATTTGGCCTGATGTTTGGACTCTTTTTTTCAACTTTGTAATTAAAACAAATCTCACCAAATTTTTCTAGAGATTAGAAAAATGAGAATTCGAAGTTTATTGTTGGGGTTGTGTAGAATGAAAATGCTAAATTGTAGTTTAGGAAAACCCAGTTTCATGCCAGAGTGATTGAGTATAGAGTGTTGGTTGAAAACTGTAAATGTATCTTTACAAGATACATCTTGGTTAGAATTCAATGTATGTCCATTTATATCAATTTGAGCTAGATTTTCAATGCATGTCTAGTACGTCCACGAGACAACGGAAAGGTAAAAAGGAACCCAGTCATATTGATTGGTTCCAGTCATTGGTTTATTTCAGATACAGTTATTGAAAATATATTGATTATTAAGTAACAAAGTAACCAACCAGGTACATGTATTTCACTATAAAACATTTCGTGTGTTTTAAAGAGAACCTTCCGGCATAATTGTTTCAATTAATTGTGTAAAACTTCAATGAAATCAGGAACATACATAACATTAAAGCATTATTGTAAATACGGTATAGAAATAATACCACTTATACAGCTTCATCCGGCATCTGAAGTGCATAAGAACATCTCTGGGAGTTTGATGAAATGAATGAAAAGTGTCGTACATATAGATCACCAAATAAAACATTGGTCATAAAGACCATCCCTATTTCTGTGTAAAACAAAGTAGGTGTAGTGTGAGCATTGTTACCATATTTCTGTTTAAATAAATAGTATAAATATCATGTTTAGTTTTCAATGCAGGAAAACAGTGTGATCTTGAAAGACTACAATGCATTGAAAATACATAATTTAACAACAATGAAGTAACACGAGAAAGGACAATTGTCTAAAAAATATTGTTCAACCGAAAATGTTACCAGTATATAGATGCGTAGATCGCATGAATAACAGTCAGTTAAAAATCTCGTAAGTTATTTGAATGATTGATTAGAATGATTATATGATATGTAGATAATGTGATACACATGGAAACAATTAACATATCTATGCTTCCCATTTCCAAAGAACATCTGCTTTTGTTAGCCCTAGTTGTGGTCTGATATTGGCTACAACTGTTTCATTAGTAGCAATAATAGACGTCTGTCTACGTGGAGGTGGTGGCAGCGGTGGGAAATCTTTTGGCTGCCCTCCGGTTGATACCAATACTTGATTAGGCGTCTGTATAGCAACTTGCTTAAAAGGTTTAGATGTTGTTTGTATAAGTGCAGCAGGCGTGGTTGGTGGGGGCGGAGCAGGAGTCGTTGGTGACGGCGTCTTTTGGTTCAAGAGATTTTCACGCAGCAGTTGCACCAAGACGTCGGTAATATCATTGTTCAATGGCGGTTTGGTAGGGAGGATCTGAGGTTGTATTTCTAAGACTATTGGTTTATTTACCACATCTATGGTGGGACTAGGTTGCGATGCCGCTACTGCTGCCAGAATGTTTTCAGCCGTCAAGCTATTTGTCATTGGACTGTCTGGCATTGACATCCTGTTTGCTGCTAGACTGTTTATTAGATCTATGGTGTTCGTTCCACCGATGAAATTGTCATTGTTTGCAATAGGTATCACGGATGGCTGTCCTTTTGTTTCATTCAAGATTTGTATTGGAGGCCCCAAACTATTAAGGAAAGAATTTTCAATATTGTTTAAGGTAACAAGATGTATTGAAGGATCGACAGGTGGTTCTGTTGGAGTTAATGAAACGGTTGGTCCTACATTGTCTATTGCTATATTAGGTTGTTGTGCACTTATCTGAGCCAGCAGTTCTTCTATTGAGTTTTCAATTGCATTACGTTTTTGTGAGTTGCTCATTAATGCAACTGGTTTGGCCCCATTGCCTGAGATAGCAGATTTTTCAGGACCTGTTTTCCAATTACTTTCAGAAACAGCAACAATTTGATTAGACTCTGGACTTGTACTCCCTAATATTGCGGCTAGGCTACTGCTTTTGCTATTTAATATTGTGTTTTGAGCTCGTTTCCTCATTTCATCATTTTGTTGTATGATAGAAGGTAGCTGGAGGTCGGTTATTCTCCCACTATCTGAATTTGTAGCTACAATTCGTCGACTGTTGGTGGTGGTTCTTCCTTCATTAACCACTGACTGCTGTCTATTGTTCCCAGGTGCCTGAACGCCAACCGCTGTTTGTTGGAGTGAAATGTCAGGTCTTTGACCTGTTATAGTTGTTTGTTGACGGTCGTTTCCAGAACGTTGAATACCGACCACCGTTCGTTGATGATCTTTACTTTCAATTGTTCTTTGACGTTGAACCCCAATTGATGGTCGTTGGCGATCAGATTGTTGAACTCCGGCAGCTGTTCTTTTGTCACTTTGAACACCAACTGATGTCCTTTGGCGATCATTTCCTGAACGCTGAACGCCGATCGCTGTTCTTTGTCTATCAATACTTTTGATGCCTATTGAAGGTTTTTGACGATCTGATAGCGAACTTTGAACTCCTACAGATGTTCGTTGACGTCCATTACCTGAACGTTGGACACCAATTGATGTTCGTTGGCGATCAATATTTTGAACGCCAAAAGCTGTTATTTGACGGTCGCTTGTTGAACCTTGAACTGCTACTGATGATCGTTGACGATCATTTCCAGTGCGTTGAACTTCAATCGCGGTTCTTTGTCGTTCACCATTTTGAACACCTATTGTTGATCTTTTGCGATCCGTTTCTGAACCTTGAACACCCACTGGTGCTCGTGGTCTCTCGTTACCTAAACGTTGAACACCTATTACTGATCTCTGACGATCATTTGCGACTCCAATCGCTGCTCTTTGCCTGTCCATCGATGATCTCTGAACTCCGATTCCTGACCGTTGACGACTGACTCTTCCGTTTTGACCTGTTAGAGGAGCTATTCCTATTGATGGTCTTTGACGGTCATTTCCGGCTCTTTGGCCATTTGCCACTGCCCTTTGACGGTCAGAGGTTTGAACGCCAACTGCTGATCGTTGACGGTCGGTTCCCAAACCCTGACCTCCTCTCATTGCACGTTGACTTGTTCCTACACTTTGACGACGATCGGTTCCAGTTCCTGTGCTTTCAACTGAGATAGGTGTTCTCTGGCGATTATTTCTTGTTCCAGGTACACCAGCTGCTGCTATTCTTTGACGATCAGAACTTTGCACTGCTACACTTGTTCTCTGACGATCAGAACTTTGCACTGCTACATTCGTTCTCTGGCGGTCAGTACCTGCATTGGTAATTCCAATTGATGCTCGCTGACGCTCATTTCCTGCATCATTGATACCTATTGTAGTTCTTCTTCTGGTTGATGCAACATTTTGACGTCCTAAAGAATTACGTCCACGGTCCCTTCCAGGTCCCTGGGTGCCAGTCGCAATGCGTTGGCGATCATTGCCTAAAACAGTTGATACCCCTGAACTTTGAGTACCTAAAGATGTTCTTTGTGTTCCGTCAGCAGAATTTTGTCGGTCTGTTCCAGATCCTTGAAGTCCAATAACTGTCCTTGGACGAGAAACGCGTCTTTGAACACTTCTTGCATTGTCCATAATGCGATTCCTATTATTGAAAGAATCTACGGCAATATTTCGTCGTGAATTTGAATTTCTTGACAACATACTTGCTTCTGAATTTGGAAACCTTCCGCCGTTAGCTTGTCTTGTATCAGACTGGGAACGTCCACGTCCTCTTTCGGTGGTCTGAATGTTAGTCGCTACACCTGGATTCCCGCGGGAACGTCCTGTATCTGACATGCGCCGTCGCAATGTTTCCACTAATCCAGGTTCGCGGGAGCGTATCAACGCCGGATCCCTGATTTGTGCTTGAAGTATTTCTCTTTGAATCGGGTCATTAATGCCCAACTGATCTCGTGTAAGCAGAAGTTCCGCTTCATTTCTTAACTGATCTCTTCCCATGGGACGTATTGTGTTTTGTGAAATAAGTGGACCGGGGTCTGGTAACTGTTCAGATAGAATTAATGCATCAAGTGCCCTTTCACGAGGTGTTCGCGTGTCCTCTAGAGGTGTTCCCCTAATTCGTTCCTGAATGCCCAATGTTCGTGAAGCCCTGGAAAGTGAGGATCTTCCTCCACGGAGTCTCTGATCTCGTGGGTCTATGGAATCAAATGGGTTTGCAGTTGTGGGAAGAGGACTGACGTCAGTAAGAGTTTCGATTGGGAACTGATTTGATCTACTTGGAACATTGGATGCACGATCGACAGCTATAGATCTTTCTCTTCCCCGTCTAGATAAGGAACGATCCCTAGTATTCATTGTACGATCTATTGTATTAACAGAACTCTCCCTATTGTTGATTGCAACCGATGGACGATCTCGGGAAGTGGATGTGCGTCCTTGCCTCCCATTTCGAAATCGTTGTCGAGCCAGGCGGTTATCGCCACGGATATCGTTCGGTCCGGTATTGAACGAAAATGGATCATCAGTTACTGAAGACCTTATCGGGAAAACATCACTCCTTCGTTCCTGTGGTCTTTGTCCTCGTGTGAAGCCTGACATCATTCCAAATAAGGAATTTATCATCCCTCCAAGTCCACCTTCATTCCTCTCCTCAGGCATTCCTGGAAAACTCGTGTCAGTCATTTGAAGTAATTTTCTGGAGGTAAATTTAGATATTTCGCTTTTCCCGTTTTCCTTTCCCGTTTCCGACTGAGTTTTACTGTCAGTTGCGGTGTCTGTCTTGTCTGTTGATTGTTTTGTTGATTTTGACATTTTTACTGCTGTGTTTTTTCCCGGTTTTGTTTTCTTGTATGGGGTTTCAACTGTTGTACTTGCTGTAGGCGGTACAGATGGGCTTTCAGGTTCAGCATTGTTTTCGACTTTCCCTGCAGATGTATCTGATTGAATAATAGGCAGGATTGGATTTTTATCTTTAAGATGATCAAGGGTTCTTTGTTTGTCTGTCCGTTGTTTAGCCGCAGAATGGCTGGCAGCTAACTGTAGATCGCTCAAATCAGGGGCACTGTATACGGGAGGCCCACCTGTGAATGAAGAAGTTCCTATTTTCTTGGTGGTTTTTCCTTTTGTAATTATGGCAGAGCTTAAATGTGTACCCGGAACAGTTCCTGCTTGCACTTTTGTTTCAGATTTGTTTTCAGTTTTTTTCTTCTTGTTTGTTACACTTTTCTCATTATGTTTACCAACAATCTTCCTGTTATCGTCCTTAGAAGGAGTGGAATTGGCTTGTGTGACTGTTTTTAAAAGCGGGACTGTTTCACCCGAATTCGTGATAACTGTCTTCGTTTGCTTTTCTGTAGATTTCTCCGTGCCATTATCAAATGCACTTAGCTCATCTAGGACGTTTGCTTTTGCAATAATGTTGTCGTGACTTTGAATTTTGTGCTTTAAGGAATCGCTTAGGACAGTACCTGTCACAACAGGAGTTTGTGCACCATCCGTAGCTGTTTTTCTAACACCATTTTTCACTTGACCACTTGTTTCTAGTATTGACAGGCCACTTCGTGCCTTTCCGTCTGATTTCAGGTCTGGTGACCGATTTTCAATTTTATTTGAACTTGCTTCGATCAACGGCTGTTCTTGCGCTGGAATTGATTTCAATAGCTGTTTTCTTTCTTCTTTGCTAGATTTTACCTTTGTAATCACTGCTTTCTCTGGATTTATTATAACATCACTTAATTTTTCCTTTTTTGTATCATAGATATCTGTGTTTTTTTTCTTTTTCGTTTCACTTTTACCCGTTTCAGATACTGGTTTATTTCGTCCGTCCTTAGCACTACTCACATGGCCACTCTGGTCTTTAGCGTTTTCCAGAAGAATTTTCGCGTTGCTCGATGACGTTTGCAAGAGTGGTCCCTCTTGTGTTGTATCCATATTGACCATAGTTTCGTTGACTCGATATGACGAACCCACAGGGAAGCTATCAAACGGTATGGTGTCCGAGATGATTTTGTTTGATGAAGTTGGTGTGAGGCCATCAGATTGTATAGGGTCCGAGCTGTCACGGTTTGCTATGCCCGGAGCAGTGTCAGGTCGGTTGAGCTCGTCGATTATATTGCGAAGGATAGGGTATGTTCTCCCTTCGCTGCACTGGTCTCCCCTGAAATCATCGAGTGGAAGCGCCCATACCATAATTCCGCCAAACTTATAGTTCTTGAACCATTTCACCTATCAAGTAAAAGTTTCCAATAAAAATAAGTAAAATAACATGTGATTAGAATACAGGAATGTTAAATCTGAGCAAATTCTCGGCATTGTGATGTTGATTTCTCACACAGGGCACGCTATGGCGTAAAATCATTTACCTTTTCTCTGATACTGCGCTCGTTGTCGAAACCAATCCACTGATCACCAAGCACCAGATGTGGAACTTTCTGTACATCATCCCAAGTTACTGCCGCTCCAGATTTCAACATCTTGCAAATCTACAACAGAATATGCCTCTATTGTTATAAATTAACAAATTCAAGTACGGTTAACACACAGATTGAAGATTGAATGAAAATAGATTTGATTCATGTATTATTTTTTTATGAAATATCGACAATGTACATCGTGTTATAGTGAAGGGAAATGCAGTGTTAAGTTATTCAGTGTCAATTCAAATTAAATAAAGATTTTTTAAACAAGGGCTATATCAGGGTTTTCGCCTAAATTATATCATCTGGTTGTACTCAAAGCCGCACTTTGCTTTCAACCCGTTATGTTACAACTTTTGTTTTAATTATATAAATATCTCGTTTCTGTATACATGGCAACATGATTCGATCCATGGCAACATCCTTCAGTCGATTTTTAATAGTTAATCTTTCGGGGTAAATCTTGTAGGTAATCAAGACACTTGTTTTTGGATCATGCTCAACTTGATAAGCTGTGTGTATAGAAGTGTACCTCGTAGTAGGCCAGGAAGCCCGCTTCTTTTGTAAACGTGCCACTGACACTCCCGCCACTAACACCATCCCCGACTGCTTTCTTGTTGGAATCAGTCAGTGTAAATCCTCGACCGAACTGTGGAAACCCGAGGATGAGTTTGTTGGCTTGAGCACCCATGCGTATCCAATAGTTCATCGTCCATGCCTGCATAAACAGTAAAAGCATGACTATTGTATTACAGACAGAAAGTTAGTAGTAAATCAGGTTTCCACAGGGAGACCAACGTTCTGAAACCCCATGGGAGTTTTGCACCTATTTTTGTAGCTCAAATATTAGTCGTTTGGATAGAGGGAACCCACAGTACTAATAGATACAATAAGGGCAAACTGAAAGCTTACCGAACATGGTGTTAGGGTGGTCGGAAACAGCTTATGTCTCGTCGGAATCATTGTACATAGGAGTATAGTACAGTCGAAAAGACACTACGTACGCCAGTGCTAGTACGATTCATACTGGTCATCTGACTGATGAAGGTGACAGTGTAGTCATCGAAACGTAGCACACTAATCTTCTACTTCTTTCATTCTTTTGACATTACCAGCATGAAAAAAAAATGTTCTGAAATACTTACAACATTGAGTTTGGACTGGTACTCAGTGGTGTCGACTTTTCGTTTGAACAGGGCGCTGTGATGGCCGGTAGATTTGTCCCACATTCCGTGATAGTTGTATGTCATCACATTGATCATATCACAATACCTGAAATAAGTTGGCAGTGTACACGACATTTAGTAGGTAATTCCTTGCATTGTGTATTAATAGTTTTGTATATAAAAAGCTCTTTTTTAATATAACCTTATCTCATTCCTAGCTGATGGAACGCCTACGTTCGCTTATTAGGTCCTACCAGTGAAAGTGGGGAAGGGACTATTCCTCTCCGTCGGGCGTCCGTCCGTTCGTGCATAGCCTCCCAATCTACCACATAGCCTCCCAATCTATCAATAGAAGTGTGTCCAAAAACCCGCGCTGCATGTTTAAAAACCAATCTATCAACTGGGGCTAATACATTCTAAACATGCCTTTGAAAATTACGGAGCGCTCCCTCACAACCACACCGACTCGGAAGTTGACACTATAATAATATAGTACTAGTAATCATTCAATTTAAGGCATTGTATTGATTAAAATTGGAAAAATAAGTATTGAAAGTCTGTATTTGTACCAATAATATTTGTTTAACAATTTGGGCGTGTTGATTTACGACTAATTTGTGTGGCGATATCTACAGGAATCAGTCATAATAATTCACATCCGTTGTGATGGTCGCGGAATGGGCGAACGGTTTACACATCGGCGTTCCAAAAATGATACTATTGACAAGTGGTTCGAAACTCGGATAAAAATCAATAGAATATTTCGTTAAAATCAAACACATTCATTTTGAAAATCAATTGATTATCTGTTCTGAATGTGTCGAGTTCCTGTAGATAGGCATGAACGTCTAAAAAACATGGGGTGTTGTCAGAGTCAGATGTATGTTGTCGTGCAGTCCTTTCGGAGCTTGGAACTGACTTCTGTGATACAGCTCGGTGTTATATTCCAGTAATAAATACATTGTAAGTAATATTCCTATCATTATCAATCACAGAAAAATTCAGACGTAACTTTTTATTAGCTTATGTCTAAAAACAGGAAGCATTTAATCAGTGTACATAAATGACACATGTACCTTTCAATGTTGTATTGCTTTCCATTTGGAACTATGATTCAGAGAAAGTTTGATAACTTGTGCTCAATCCCATGGTATATATTTGACGCAAATAAAATGTTTAACTGAATTTAAAATTAAACAAGATAAATAAATGGAAATACCTCTTTTGAATTTGAACTGTGATGAAATTATCATTTTATTTCACCATCACTATAGTCTCGGTATTACATGTATATTACTTGATTTTCAGTCACGAGTGCAGGTGGATGACCAAATGTTGACCTTAGGAGGTCCTCTAATAAGTTAGTATTTGAATATTAATCTATGTTTGTACACCGTAGACGGATAATACCTTCTATACTGACTGAAAATGGTACCATGCTGAAACTTAGGTTAGGAAAAGTTTTATCGTTGATGTTTTGACGAAGGACCAGACCTTACAATTTAAACATCGTATGATGCATCTTCGCACACAGCGCTTGTTTAGAACTGTTCTGTATAGTGGTTTTCAGTAAATGTCGGGACTCTCTTATTTATCAACTAAAATCTGTTAAAACAATTTCTTGGCATGCATGGCCATGTACATTAATCAGGATAATGAAAAGTTTCGAAATTATAACATTACTACTCTCCCTCGGAAACGGATATGATCCAGGTCCTGTTTAAAGTGAAATAATAATCATTTGCAGAAAAACGAAAGTAGCAAATTCGCATGACAAGATGGCCAGGCTCATATCTAAAACTTGTTCGGCGTCGTGAAAATGTTTATTTTCTTAAATCGTTTGAAAGATTTGAATCTAAAGATTAGACAAATGTGTCTGAATCCAGATAATCAGTGTTAAAACCGGGCATGGTAGTGAATAAAAAAGTGCATGAAATAAGATATATTAGAGACGTATTTAACACAAGACAAATCCTGTAGGCGTCTCTGGATATCTGTGTGCGTGAATGTTGCCGTATAGGGGCCGTATAGGGAGTCGTCCATTACTTCCGGTACCAATATTTTTGAACGCCCTCTGGCGTCACAAATTTAAGTTGAATATTCGGGTCATTATTCTAACTTGTCCTTTTATTTTATCTTATAGTATTGTATTTCATTTTGTTTGATTTTTTTCTTTTTCTATTTTGTGTTTTCAATCTTAGTTTTCACATTTCGAATAACATTTGTATTACTTGCTCAGTCCCGTTTTTAATGAAAAAATAACAAATGATGAAAGAATCTTAAGCAAAAATTGTACCGCAACTATCATTATTATCACGGGAAAAATCAATGACAAATATGAAAAGTTGATTAAAACTGCAAAATACTGACGCTAAATTTCAAGTTCAAAAATACAAAATACAACAGGAAGGTAATCAATATAAACAACAAAAGAGTTTATAACATGTTAAACCTGAATTTTTAAGTTAAAATACAGAAATGGAAATTCTAAAAAGTAAAAATCAAGAGTTAAAATTGTCATCTAATATCATATTGGTAAAAGAAAACAATTTTTTAACATTAGCGATGATTACATAAATAATAAAAAAATAGTTAGAAAAATAGAATAAAATAAGAATGAAAACATTATGTAAGAATTATGGCTCTTTTAACCCTCCATACATTGGTGATGAAAATGTATAATTATGCTTTATAAGCACTTTTAACCCTCCATACATTGGTGATGAAAATGTATAGATATGCTTTATAAGCACTTTTAACCCTCCATAAATTGGTGATGAAAATGTATAGATATGCTTTATAAGCACTTTTAACCCTCCATAAATTGGTGATGACAATGTATAGTTATGCTTTATAAGCACTTTTAACCCTCCATACATTGGTGATGAAAATGTATAATTATGCTTTATAAGCACTTTTAACCCTCCATACATTGGTGATGAAAATGTATAGCTATGCTTTATAAGCACTTTTAACCCTCCATAAATTGGTGATGAAAATGTATAGATATGCTTTATAAGCACTTTTAACCCTCCATAAATTGGTGATGACAATGTATAGTTATGCTTTATAAGCACTTTTAACCCTCCATACATCGGTATATATCATTACAGTTTAATCATCATTAGTTTGTCGGGGCCGGTGTGTGCTGCTTTAGCAATACTCCGTTTTCTTGTTATACAAACCTTTCTCTTAAGGGGTTGGGGGGTTGGGGGGGGGGGTTGGGGGGCTGGGGGCGAGAGCCTGTGGCCCTGAACTACATTTTAATTTGAAATTCATATCGTGCCTGGTGACCGGTTTTTAGTTAATACTGCGACAGATGCCAAACGAAGTATACTCCGGATAAATTTCAGTCTTCCCAATACCTACATGATATAGAGCATTACAGCTGGTAGGAATATTAACATAAGTATGTAGACCTTACTTACAGTGACACATCAGGCACTTTGTAACCTTGGTCGATCTTGTCCTGGCTAGCCGGAACTGCAATAGACAGCAAAAGTCTATCTCGTACTGCTGCCCTCTCCTCCTTTTCAAACACAGTGCTGACTTCCTATACCATATAATAAAAAACAAATGAGTATTTTATCATTATTATTATCATCAATAATTTTGGTTCTACACCACGCTGTCGACAGGTTTCACTCCAACATTTGTACTGCTCAGGTACAATACATACCTTGAGAAGAAGAGAGAGGTTTTCTTTATCACTTGGAGCACCGCCATTACTACCAGGGAATTCCCAGTCGATATCGAGTCCATCAAAATGTCTTTTTCGTAGAAAAGTAACAGAAGTTGTCGCAAATTCCTTTCTTCCCGCTGCGGTTGCTGCCAAATCAGAGAAAGGTTTTCCACCGGCATTCCATCCTCCCACCGAAAGTAAAACCTTCAACTTGGGATTAATTTTCTTCAGGTCTGTCACGTGTTCATATCTAAAATACAGACGTTTTTATAGAAATTTTTTTAAGTTAACACATTTCTGATTTATTTTACATGATAGGAGACATGATTAATGATTTAACTTTTTTGTGTTTCTTTGTTGACAAGAAAAAAAACCCAATAACACTTAACATAGTTATAGGCAACTTACAGTAATTAATCACGGGGCAAGCATAAGGTGACAGGCAAAACGTCACAAACAATGTGTTAAACGTCATACAGAATGTGTTAAACGTCATAAACATTGTGTTAAAAGTCACAAACAAAGTGTTAAAGTTTTAGAACCAAACATCTTTCGATGTCTATTGACCTGTGCGACGAAACATTGACCCTAATTAATGAATACCGATGAACTCGTCATTTTTAAGCACCCTTGATACTAGGACAATACACCCGCAGTTTGTACTGTTAAACCCCATCAGACTTGTAGTGTGTATCTTATATATCACATCTTTGTTTAATTGTAAAACAAATATAGGTGTGAATCCGAATCACCTCGTTAGAAATACAGGTGTCCGTAAAACTACTATTGTTGGTGTTTGTAGGCGAGCACCTGGTGGTTGTCGAGGCCTCTCTAGACACGTCACTTCGGTAATATTTTATGTCTAAGTAACGACCCTCTTACGATGCACATGTTCAACAACATGATGATATTGGTAATATATGTCTCGCGGCATCACGATCGTTCCTCTGGACATATACACCCACACTGAATACAGTATTCAGAAGTCCAAACAAACAATAAGGCGCTGGATGGGTTATTATAAACGCTACCTAGCCGATTTGCATTCCTTCCATAGCATTCTGAATGGTAGATTTCCTTTCTGAGAGAGAGAGAGAGAGAGAGAGAGAGAGAGAGAGAGAGAGAGAGAGAGAGAGAGAGAGAGAGAGAGAGAGAGAGAGAGAGAGAGAGAGAGAGAGAGAGAGAGAGAGAGAGAGAGAGAGAGAGAGAGAGAGAGAGAGAGAGAGAGAGAGAGAGAGAGAGAGAGAGAGAGAGAGAGAGAGAGAGAGAGAGAGAGAGAGAGAGAGAGAGAGAGAGAGAGAGAAACTATATATTGGTAGTTCTGTGTAATTAAGATAACTCAGGGCATGGGCCAGACGTGATCAGATAAAGTAATAGTACAATAGCTTCTGACATCAGAAATGACGACATTGCCTCAGGCGGCGCCACGTGAAGTAATATTTTCTCCAGTCCTCAATATAAATGGTCACTCCTTTATCCCAGAACCCGTAGGCAGTCTACAGATTATTGTATTATATCTCTGCACTCAATGGCATCACCATGTTTTTGAAATATCCCGATAGCATGCCATATGGAAACTGGAAAATCTTCTGACATTTTAGTTATTTTCATAAGCTACTAAAAAGGAAAAAATCCTGTTTCCAAGAATAATGCAAGATACACTTTCTTAATTTAGAGAATTGGAGATTTTTACCACAAGCGCTATAATGTGATTTGTCCTTTAACACTTCAAAGTATTTCTACGATAAGAAAAAAACGACCTGTCTTTGTCAAGGCCAGTAAAACGATCCCATGAGAATATATGGTACATGTTTGTTCCTTTATCGAGGTTATGTATCGCTGGCGATGCTATTTCGTTACGACATTGTCAGTATATTTTCTATCAATCTGAGGATTTCAGTCCCGGCAATATTTTGAAAATAATATGTGAATTGCTTGATGTTATAGAACACACTCATATAATTGACCCAAATAATAATTGATGATCATAAGTCAAATCATTTTTTTTTTTTTTGAAAATAAAATAATATCAAATGAAAAAAGAAGACAAGTGGTCGATTCCTGGGAGGATAAACCAGACAGATATCTAGTTCCTCCAGGACAAACACTGTGGTGGAGTGACTGATATCTAGTTCCTCCAGGACAAACACTGTGGTGGAGTGACTAATATCTAGTTCCTCCAGGACAAACATTTTGGTGGAGTGACTGAAATCAATTACTCAAATACAACACTGTGGTGGAGTGACAGATATCTAGTTCCTCCAGGACAAACATTGTGGTGGAGTGACTGAAATCAATTACTCAAATACAACACTGTGGTGGAGTGACAGATATCTAGTTCCTCCAGGACAAACATTGTGGTGGAGTGACTGAAATCAATTACTCAAATACAACACTGTGGTGGAGTGACAGATATCTAGTTCCTCCAGGACAAACACTGTTGTGGAGTGACAGATATCTAGTTCCTCCAGGACAAACACTGTGGTGGAGTGACAGATATCTAGTTCCTCCAGGACAAACACTGTGGTGGAGTGACTGATATCTAGTTCCTCCAGGACAAACATTTTGGTGGAGTGACTGAAATCAATTACTCAAATACAACACTGTGGTGGAGTGACAGATATCTAGTTCCTCCAGGACAAACACTGTGGTGGAGTGACAGATATCTAGTTCCTCCAGGACAAACACTGTGGTGGAGTGACAGATATCTAGTTCCTCCAGGACAAACACTGTGGTGGAGTGACAGATATCTAGTTCCTCCAGGACAAACACTGTGGTGGAGTGACAGATATCTAGTTCCTCCAGGACAAACACTGTGGTGGAGTGACTGATATCTAGTTCCTCCAGGACAAACATTGTGGTGGAGTGACTGATATCTAGTTCCTCCAGGACAAACATTGTGGTGGAGTGACAGATATCTAGTTCCTCCAGGACAAACATTGTGGTGGAGTGACTGAAATCAATTACTCAAATACAACACTGTGGTGGAGTGACAGATATCTAGTTCCTCCAGGACAAACATTGTGGTGGAGTGACTGAAATCAATTACTCAAATACAACACTGTGGTGGAGTGACAGATATCAAGTTCCTCCAGGACAAACACTGTGGTGGAGTGTTAGATTTCTAGTTCCTCCAGGACAAACACTGTGGTAGAGTGACAGATATCTAGTTCCTCCAGGACAAACACTGTAGTGAAGTGACAAATATCTAGTTCCTCCAGGACAAACACTGTAGTGAAGTGACAGATATCTAGTTCCTCCAGGACAAACACTGTGGTGGAGTGACAGATATCTAGTTCCTCCAGGACAAACACTGTAGTGAAGTGACAGATATCTAGTTCCTCCAGGACAAACACTGTGGTGGGAGTGACAGATACCTAGTTCCTCAAGGACAAACACTGTAGTGAAGTGACAGATATCTAGTTCCTCCAGGACAAACACTGTAGTGAAGTGACAGATATCTAGTTCCTCCAGGACAAACACTGTGGTGGAGTGTTAGATTTCTAGTTCCTCCAGGACAAACACTGTGGTAGAGTGACAGATATCTAGTTCCTCCAGGACAAACACTGTAGTGAAGTGACAGATATCTAGTTCCTCCAGGACAAACATTGTGGTGGAGTGACTGATATCTAGTTCCTCCAGGACAAACATTGTGGTGGAGTGACTGAAATAAATTACTCAAATACAACACTGTGGTGGAGTGACAGATATCTAGTTCCTCCAGGACAAACATTGTGGTGGAGTGACTGAAATCAATTACTCAAATACAACACTGTGGTGGAGTGACAGATATCTAGTTCCTCCAGGACAAACACTGTGGTGGAGTGACAGATATCTAGTTCCTCCAGGACAAACACTGTGGTGGAGTGACAGATATCTAGTTCCTCCAGGACAAACACTGTGGTGGAGTGACTGATATCTAGTTCCTCCAGGACAAACATTTTGGTGGAGTGACTGAAATCAATTACTCAAATACAACACTGTGGTGGAGTGACAGATATCTAGTTCCTCCAGGACAAACATTGTGGTGGAGTGACTGAAGGGATCTCAAATACACACTGTGGTGGAATTATCAATTACTCAAATACAACACTGTGGTGGAGTGACAGATATCTAGTTCCTCCAGGACAAACATTGTGGTGGAGTGACTGAAATCAATTACTCAAATACAACACTGTGGTGGAGTGACAGATATCTAGTTCCTCCAGGACAAACACTGTGGTGGAGTGACAGATATCTAGTTCCTCCAGGACAAACACTGTGGTGGAGTGACAGATATCTAGTTCCTCCAGGACAAACACTGTGGTGGAGTGACAGATATCTAGTTCCTCCAGGACAAACACTGTGGTGGAGTGACTGATATCTAGTTCCTCCAGGACAAACACTGTGGTGGAGTGACAGATATCTAGTTCCTCCAGGACAAACACTGTGGTGGAGTGACAGATATCTAGTTCCTCCAGGACAAACACTGTGGTGGAGTGACAGATATCTAGTTCCTCCAGGACAAACACTGTGGTGGAGTGACAGATATCTAGTTCCTCCAGGACAAACACTGTGGTGGAGTGACTGATATCTAGTTCCTCCAGGACAAACACTGTGGTGGAGTGACTGATATCTAGTTCCTCCAGGACAAACACTGTGGTGGAGTGACATATATCTAGTTCCTCCAGGACAAACATTGTGGTGGAGTGACTGAAATCAATTACTCAAATACAACACTGTGGTGGAGTGACAGATATCTAGTTCCTCCAGGACAAACATTGTGGTGGAGTGACTGAAATCAATTACTCAAATACAACACTGTGGTGGAGTGACAGATATCAAGTTCCTCCAGGACAAACACTGTGGTGGAGTGTTAGATTTCTAGTTCCTCCAGGACAAACACTGTGGTGGAGTGACAGATATCTAGTTCCTCCAGGACAAACACTGTGGTGGAGTGACAGATATCTAGTTCCTCCAGGACAAACACTGTGGTGAAGTGACAGATATCTAGTTCCTCCAGGACAAACACTGTGGTGGAGTGACAGATATCTAGTTCCTCCAGGACAAACACTGTGGTGGAGTGACAGATATCTAGTTCCTCCAGGACAAACACTGTGGTGGGAGTGACAGATACCTAGTTCCTCCAGGACAAACACTGTAGTGAAGTGACAGATATCTAGTTCCTCCAGGACAAACACTGTGGTGGAGTGACAGATATCTAGTTCCTCCAGGACAAACACTGTGGTGGAGTGACAGATATCTAGTTCCTCCAGGACAAACACTGTGGTGGAGTGACAGATATCTAGTTCCTCCAGGACAAACACTGTAGTGCAGTGACAGATATCTAGTTCCTCCAGGACAAACACTGTAGTGAAGTGACAAATATCTAGTTCCTCCAGGACAAACACTGTGGTGGAGTGACAGATATCTAGTTCCTCTGGTGGAGTGACCAGGACAAACACTGTGGTGGAGTGACAGATATCTAGTTCCTCCAGGACAAACACTGTGGTGGAGTGACAGATATCTAGTTCCTCCAGGACAAACACTGTGGTGGAGTGACAGATATCTAGTTCCTCCAGGACAAACACTGTGGTGGAGTGACAGATATCTAGTTCCTCCAGGACAAACACTGTGGTGGAGTGACAGATATATCTAGTTCCTCCAGGACAAACACTGTGGTGGAGTGACAGATATCTAGTTCCTCCAGGACAAACACTGTGGTGGAGTGACAGATATCTAGTTCCTCCAGGACAAACACTGTGGTGGAGTGACAGATATCTAGTTCCTCCAGGACAAACACTGTGGTGGAGTGACAGATATCTAGTTCCTCCAGGACAAACACTGTGGTGGAGTGACAGATATCTAGTTCCTCCAGGACAAACACTGTGGTGGAGTGACAGATATCTAGTTCCTCCAGGACAAACACTGTGGTGGAGTGACAGATATCTAGTTCCTCCAGGACAAACACTGTGGTGGAGTGACAGATTTCTAGTTCCTCCAGGACAAACACTGTGGTGGAGTGTTAGATTTCTAGTTCCTCCAGGACAAACACTGTGGTAGAGTGACAGATATCTAGTTCCTCCAGGACAAACACTGTGGTGGAGTGACAGATATCTAGTTCCTCCAGGACAAACACTGTGGTGGAGTGACATATATCTAGTTCCTCCAGGACAAACACTGTGGTGGAGTGACAGATATCTAGTTCCTCCAGGACAAACACTGTGGTGGAGTGACATATATCTAGTTCCTCCAGGACAAACACTGTGGTGGAGTGACAGATATCTAGTTCCTCCAGGACAAACACTGTGGTGGAGTGACAGATTTCTAGTTCCTCCAGGACAAACACTGTGGTGGAGTGACATATATCTAGTTCCTCCAGGACAAACACTGTGGTGGAGTGACATATATCTAGTTCCTCCAGGACAAACACTGTGGTGGAGTGACAGATATCTAGTTCCTCCAGGACAAACACTGTGGTGGAGTGACAGATATCTAGTTCCTCCAGGACAAACACTGTGGTGGAGTGACAGATATCTAGTTCCTCCAGGACAAACACTGTGGTGGAGTGACAGATATCTAGTTCCTCCAGGACAAACATTGTGGTGGAGTGACTGATTTCTAGTTCCTCCTGGACAAACATTGTGGTGGAGTGACTGTCAATTCCTGGAGTGACATTATCTAGTTCCTCCAGGACAAACACTGTGGTGGAGTGACAGATTTCTAGTTCCTCCAGGACAAACACTGTGGTGGAGTGACATTAGATATTATTCTCCAATACAAACACTGTGGTGGAGTGAAAAATATCTAGTTCCTGACAAACACTGTGGTGGAAGTGACATTTCTTTCCTCCAAATCAGAATGGTCGAGATAGTTTCTGAGCACTACTTATCATTCCTAGGATATAGGTTCTTGTTTCTTGTCTGTTTGGACGTTACTTTGTTTCCAAATTCACTACATGTATCAATATTCTATTATGATTCATAAACTCGGGGCCTACAAACCATGATTTTATGAGGTGACATCGAAAAGTTTGGAATCTCTCACCTCTTTTCCCTGTAGAGTGTTTCAATGCACCACATCTAATAACCAGTCTTATCATATCTACTGATTTCAGGTAGGATTGCTGTCTACAACTGACTACACTGATTTGGTAAAATGGACAACGTTGAATATTGAACGACGATGAAGTTTCCAGTCCTGAATGGTAAATATGAAAAAAAGGTTGGAAAACAAGTGACTGACGTTTATACTGAGTATTCCCCTTCGACGTCTAGCGAACGGCGGGTGAAATTATACCAGCGTGGAGGGAGTTTAGAAGATGATCCCTCCGACAAAGACGTTTGTCAACCAATACCGACACTGTGCACACACTAGAGATGGGAAACAAGTTAACAGAAACAAAGGGTTTTCTATTATGATACATGCATGGCATACTACACGACAAAAGACAAACTGCTCAAGCTACGCGCAAACTGGGTCTCAAGAATGCTTTCGGACGATACCGCGAGTGAAGCCGAAAAATAAGCAGCATTTGATAGGATGGAAGCAAGCCCGAAGCCATCGGGTCCATCAAGAAGGTTATGGCGACCACTTTTAGGGAAAGGACAGTGCCTTACATCGATTACCTGTCTCATGTAACCACAATTAATCAGGTTCGCTAAAGCTCAAATTAATCAAGATTACACATGGCGGGAAGAAATATCCAGGAATTCGGCTGAGTTAGGACAACGCTTAAGTCCCCACCAGTGGCGTGAGTTACGATGGAAGCTGTGCACTAGAGTGTGGCTAACTCCTTTCGTCCTATATAGTAATGTTAGATCATTCTGCGTGTATAGCGTGGTTCCTGGGACATGATATGAATTGACCTTGCCCATTACCATACCATTAAACATATTTATTTTTTGACATTTTGATATAGTGTTAAAATCAGAATTGTAAGTATGTTCATCAAATCCACTCCGGAACTGTACATCACGACACTACACAACTAGTCTCTACTCCGGAACTGTACATCACGACACTACACAACTAGTCTCTACTCCGGAACTGTACATCACGACACTACACAACTAGTCTCTACTCCGGAACTGTACATCACGACACTACACAACTAGTCTCTACTCCGGAACTGTACATCACGACACTACACAACTAGTCTCTACTCCGGAACTGTACATCACGACACTACACAACTAGTCTCTACTCCGGAACTGTACATCACGACACTACACAACTAGTCTCTACTCCGGAACTGTACATCACGACACTACACAACTAGTCTCTACTCCGGAACTGTACATCACGACACTACACAACTAGTCTCTACTCCGGAACTGTACATCACGACACTACACAACTAGTCTCTACTCCGGAACTGTACATCACGACACTACACAACTAGTCTCTACTCCGGAACTGTACATCACGACACTACACAACTAGTCTCTACTCCGGAACTGTACATCACGACACTACACAACTAGTATCTACTCCGGAACTGTACATCACGACACTACACAACTAGTCTCTACTCCGGAACTGTACATCACGACACTACACAACTAGTATCTACTCCGGAACTGTACATCACGACACTACACAACTAGTATCTACTCCGGAACTGTACATCACGACACTACACAACTAGTCTCTACTCCGTGTACATCACGACACTACACAACTAGTCTCTACTCCGGAACTGTACATCACGACACTACACAACTAGTATCTACTCCGGAACTGTACATCACGACACTACACAACTAGTATCTACTCCGGAACTGTACATCACGACACTACACAACTAGTATCTACTCCGGAACTGTACATCACGACACTACACAACTAGTCTCTACTCCGGAACTGTACATCACGACACTACACAACTAGTATCTACTCCGGAACTGTACATCACGACACTACACAACTAGTACATCTACTCCGGAACTGTACATCACGACACTACACAACTAGTATCTACTCCGGAACTGTACATCACGACACTACACAACTAGTATCTACTCCGGAACTGTACATCACGACACTACACAACTAGTATCTACTCCGGAACTGTACATCACGACACTACACAACTAGTATCTACTCCGGAACTGTACATCACGACACTACACAACTAGTATCTACTCCGGAACTGTACATCACGACACTACACAACTAGTATCTACTCCGGAACTGTACATCACGACACTACACAACTAATATCTACTCCGGAACTGTACATCACGACACTACACAACTAGTATCTACTCCGGAACTGTACATCACGACACTACACAACTAGTATCTACTCCGGAACTGTACATCACGACACTACACAACTAATATCTACTCCGGAACTGTACATCACGACACTACACAACTAGTATCTACTCCGGAACTGTACATCACGACACTACACAACTAGTATCTACTCCGGAACTGTACATCACGACACTACACAACTAGTATATACTCCGGAACTGTACATCACGACACTACACAACTAGTAACTCCGGAACTGTACATCACGACACTACACAACTAGTATATACTCCGGAACTGTACATCACGACACTACACAACTAGTATCTACTCCGGAACTGTACATCACGACACTACACAACTAGTATCTACTCCGGAACTGTACATCACGACACTACACAACTAGTATCTACTCCGGAACTGTACATCACGACACTACACAACTAGTATCTAATCCGGAACTGTACATCACGACACTACACAACTAGTATCTACTCCGGAACTGTACATCACGACACTACACAACTAGTATCTACTCCGGAACTGTACATCACGACACTACACAACTAGTATCTACTCCGGAACTGTACATCACGACACTACACAACTAGTATATACTTCGGAACTGTACATCACGACACTACACAACTAGTATCTACTCCGGAACTGTACATCACGACACTACACAACTAGTATCTACTCCGGAACTGTACATCACGACACTACACAACTAGTATATACTCCGGAACTGTACATCACGACACTACACAACTAGTATCTACTCCGGAACTGTACATCACGACACTACACAACTAGTCTCTACTCCGGAACTGTACATCACGACACTACACAACTAGTATATACTCCGGAACTGTACATCACGACACTACACAACTAGTATCTACTCCGGAACTGTACATCACGACACTACACAACTAGTATCTACTCCGGAACTGTACATCACGACACTACACAACTAGTATCTACTCCGGAACTGTACATCACGACACTACACAACTAGTATCTACTCCGGAACTGTACATCACGACACTACACAACTAGTATATACTCCGGAACTGTACATCACGACACTACACAACTAGTATCTACTCCGGAACTGTACATCACGACACTACACAACTAGTATCTACTCCGGAACTGTACATCACGACACTACACAACTAGTATATACTACGGAACTGTACATCACGACACTACACAACTAGTATCTACTCCGGAACTGTACATCACGACACTACACAACTAGTCTCTACTCCGGAACTGTACATCACGACACTACACAACTAGTATCTACTCCGGAACTGTACATCACGACACTACACAACTAGTATCTACTCCGGAACTGTACATCACGACACTACACAACTAGTATCTACTCCGGAACTGTACATCACGACACTACACAACTAGTATCTACTCCGGAACTGTACATCACGACACTACACAACTAGTATCTACTCCGGAACTGTACATCACGACACTACACAACTAGTATCTACTCCGGAACTGTACATCACGACACTACACAACTAGTATCTACTCCGGAACTGTACATCACGACACTACACAACTAGTATCTACTCCGGAACTGTACATCACGACACTACACAACTAGTATCTACTCCGGAACTGTACATCACGACCCTACACAACTAGTATATACTTCGGAACTGCACATCACGTCACTACACAACTAGTATCTACTCCGGAACTGTACATCACGACACTACACAACTAGTATCTACTCCGGAACTGTACATCACGACACTACACAACTAGTCTCTACTACATCACGACACTACACAACTAGTATCTACTCCGGAACTGTACATCACGACACTACACAACTAGTATCTACTCCGGAACTGTACATCACGACACTACACAACTAGTATCTACTCCGGAACTGTACATCACGACACTACACAACTAGTATCTACTCCGGAACTGTACATCACGACACTACACAACTAGTATCTACTCCGGAACTGTACATCACGACACTACACAACTAGTATCTACTCCGGAACTGTACATCACGACACTACACAACTAGTATATACTCCGGAACTGTACATCACGACACTACACAACTAGTATCTACTCCGGAACTGTACATCACGACACTACACAACTAGTATCTACTCCGGAACTGTACATCACGACACTACACAACTAGTCTCTACTCCGGAACTGTACATCACGACCCTACACAACTAGTATATACTTCGGAACTGTACATCACGACACTACACAACTAGTATCTACTCCGGAACTGTACATCACGACACTACACAACTAGTATCTACTCCGGAACTGTACATCACGACCCTACACAACTAGTCTCTACTCCGGAACTGTACATCACGACACTACACAACTAGTATATACTCCGGAACTGTACATCACGACACTACACAACTAGTATATACTCCGGAACTGTACATCACGACACTACACAACTAGTATCTACTCCGGAACTGTACATCACGACACTACACAACTAGTATCTTCTCCGGAACTGTACATCTACACAACTCCGGAACTATACATCACGACAATTCACAACTAGTATCTACTCCGGAACTGTACATCACGACACTACACAACTAATATCTACTCCGGAACTGTACATCACGACACTACACAACTAGTATCTACTCCGGAACTGTACATCATGACCCTACACAACTAGTATATACTTCGGAACTGCACATCACGTCACTACACAACTAGTATCTACTCCGGAACTGTACATCACGACACTACACAACTAGTATCTACTCCGGAACTGTACATCATGACCCTACACAACTAGTATATAATTCGGAACTGCACATCACGTCACTACACAACTAGTATCTACTCCGGAACTGTACATCACGACACTACACAACTAGTATCTACTCCGGAACTGTACATCACGACACTACACAACTAGTATATACTCCGGAATTGTACATCACGACACTACACAACTAGTATCTACTCCGGAACTGTACATCACGACACTACACAACTAGTATCTTCTCCGGAACTGTACATCACGACCCTACACAACTAGTATCTACTCCGGAACTATACATCACGACAATTCACAACTAGTATCTACTCCGGAACTGTACATCACGACACTACACAACTAATATCTACTCCGGAACTGTACATCACGACACTACACAACTAGTATCTACTCCGGAACTGTACATCATGACCCTACACAACTAGTATATACTTCGGAACTGCACATCACGTCACTACACAACTAGTATCTACTCCGGAACTGTACATCACGACACTACACAACTAATATCTACTCCGGAACTGTACATCACGACACTACACAACTAGTATCTACTCCGGAACTGTACATCACGACACTACACAACTAGTATCTACTCCGGAACTGTACATCATGACACTACACAACTAGTTTCTACTCCGGAACTGTACATCACGACACTACACAACTAGTATCTACCCCGGAACTGTACATCACGACACTACACAACTAGTATCTACTCCGGAAATGTACATCACGACACTACACAACTAGTATCTACTCCGGAATTGTACATCACGACACTACACAACTAGTATCTACTCCGGAACTGTACATCACGACACTACACAACTAGTTTCTACTCCGGAAATGTACATCACGACACTACACAACTAGTATCTACTCCGGAACTGTACATCACGACACTACACAACTAGTTTCTACTCCGGAACTGTACATCACGACACTACACAACTAGTATCTACTCCGGAACTGTACTTCACGACACTACACAACTAGTATCTACTCCGGAACTGTACATCACGACACTACACAACTAGTATCTACTCCGGAACTGTACATCACGACACTACAAAACTAGTATCTACTCCGGAACTGTACATCACGACACTACACAACTAGTATCTACTCCGGAACTGTACATCACGACACTACACAACTAGTTTCTACTCCGGAACTGTACATCACGACACTACACAACTAGTATCTACTCCGGAACTGTACATCACGACACTACACAACTAGTTTCTACTCCGGAACTGTACATCACGACACTACACAACTAGTATCTACTCCGGAACTGTACATCACGACACTACACAACTAGTATCTATTCCGGAACTGTACATCACGACACTACACAACTAGTATCTACAGAAATACACTCCAGTAAAACTAAACGTCGCGTTTAAAAATGTATCATTGTTTCCAGTGGAAGGTGAACTGCAGACAACAATCTGATTGGTCACCAGGATAAATGACATATGTCACACGTTATTTCTACGATTTAGCATGAAAGTCGGGGGTGGTCACCATCCCGTACACCATACACAATGGAAATAAAGATGGTCTCTGCGTACTGGATCTCGGTCATGTGAAGACATAAGATGGTAGAATCTACTGCGAAAGTCCTCCTAAGGTCTAGTGACGATTTCCATTATACCATGGAAAGGATGGTGTAGGTATAGGGGGGTCTAGAGGGGTATTTTTATATGTAATTTTCATAAACTGATATCACATTATCATCAAAGACTGAAAGTACAAGACTCCCGTGCGAGCGGTCAGTAAAATGCACAGGTTCTTGGGACACTACAAAGTCATGTACTCAAAAACTTACAATCCGGTTTTGAGTAAGATACATATCACGGACGAATGGTATGGACTCCTGACCAGAAAAATGGGCCTATTTCTGAACGTTGGGAGTAAATTTGAAATACATATATGTTTTACTTGCTGTGTCCAAAACAGGCGGAGTTGTACAGTACACATGGCCTTCTTTTGCCTTTTTGAGATCAATTTTCAGGCGGGTCAGTAAATCTAATAACGGTAAAGTAGGTATAAATGAGAAACCACGGCCCGGTGCTTCAGCATCAAGAAAGAACATCGCTGCTGTGAAATCACTGGTTGACAAAGATAATCGTTAAACTGATGATAGCTCGTGTGATTGTAAATTAAGATTTCGTAAAATGTGCTCTTTGGGGGTTCAAATTCATGACATATGAAAGAAATCAGCATTTATTTGGCTTCATGAAAATATATAGTTTAAACACATTTCAACGTATCTGGGGCGGATTTCGACAGGTGTAAGATGTCGGAGTAGTTTTACTGGTAACCCCTCCTCAATTCGTTGATATCTAAACAGACCATGCAAAATTCTCCGAGTTACTTACAGGGGACAAGACATGTTGGGATACTTTGAACTCTATGGAGCATAAATTAATGATCAGTATGGTTATCGATAGATCAAATAATTCTAGCAATCATTAAAGCACAAAGAAGGCTCTGTGTGTCATTTTGTTCAATTCTAGTGAATTTGAGTTCAGACGTTCAGAGATATGGTACCATGCCAGGAAGGGAGGATAAGTATTTGATGTAGAACTAGAAAAGGTCTATGCTTGATAGAGTCTTTCTTCCTCTTCAGGATGAGACAGGGGGATCTCTACTCAAGGGGAAGGGGGATAATTAAGTTTTCGAACAGGCGGGGTTCTCAACCCGAGAGAGAGAATTATTAAGTTGTCAAACACGAGGCTTGACCATTCAATGCCTTGTCCCGAGTGCAAGTACGCGTTGATGGCGCTTCACTCATAGTGGTTAAATCAAATATAATTATATTGTACGTGACAATAAAACGTCAAATGTAACCATACTTATATCTTATATATAAATATTAATAATAAATTGTGGATTAAGATGAGTTTCAATCTTGATGACAACACAGGATTTTCAGTTTTGAGGATAACAAAAAGATTTCAGTAGCAGACGAACTAGCGTATGTGTGTGATTTCATAAATGTCATTCGACTTCCGGGTCACGTCTTTAACGCCACTTTAATTGTTTTCAGAACGTGCAAAGATCACGTGAAGCTTGTCTAGAAATCTAGGATGAGACAAGGAAATCTCATATCGGTGAAATGCGTTGATCTATCAGTCCAGGAAAAGAAAAATAGATTTCCCTTCCGCCAAGGCTTTGACCTTGGACCCCTGAAACACAGCGATGTCCGAAGTATTCTTATACTGGACCTTTGCATAAAGTTTGGCCAAATTCCATGAAAAAACTAATTTATTGAGTGTTAAAATTTAATTTATTCATGAATTCCTATAGATATCAAGGGTGACCTCGACTTTGGGTATCTGAAATACAACGATATCCAAATATACTCATAATTGACCTTTGTATAAAGTTTGATCCTTGTGGAATGGAACAGATACATTGAATCAGGACGGGGTGGGATGGGACGGGAGTCATTGAATCAGGACGGGGTGAGATGGGACAGATACATTGAATCAGGACGGGTTGGGACGGGACGGATACATTGAATCAGGACGGGGTGGGACGGGACGGATTTATTGAATCAGGACGGGGTGGGATGGGACGGGAGTCATTGAATCAGGACGGGGTGAGATGGGACGGAGTCATTGAATCAGGACGGGGTGGGATGGGACGGGAGTCATTGAATCAGGACGGGGTGAGATGGGACGGAGTCATTGAATCAGGACGGGGTGGGATGGGACGGGAGTCATTGAATCAGGACGGGGTGGGATGGGACGGGAGTCATTGAATCAGGACGGGGTGAGATGGGACGGAGTCATTGAATCAGGACGGGGTGGGATGGGACGGATACATTGAATCAGGACGGGGTGGGATGGGACGGGAGTCATTGAATCAGGACGGGGTGAGATGGGACGGAGTCATTGAATCAGGACGGGGTGGGGTGGGACGGGAGTCATTGAATCAGGACGGGGTGAGATGGGACAGATACATTGAATCAGGACGGGGTGGGATGGGACGGGAGTCATTGAATCAGGACGGGGTGAGATGGGACGGAGTCATTGAATCAGGACGGGGTGGGATGGGACGGATACATTGAATCAGGACGGGTGAGATGGGACGGATACATTGAATCAGGACGGGGTGAGATGGGACGGATTTATTGAATCAGGACGGCCCGGGATGGAACGGATACATTGAATCAGGACGGGGTGGGACGGGACGGATACATTGAATCAGGACGGGGTGGGACGGGACGGATTTATTGAATCAGGACGGGTGAGATGGGATGGATACATTGAATCAGGACGGGGTGAGATGGGACGGAGTCATTGAATCAGGACGGGGTGAGATGGGACGGAGTCATTGAATCAGGACGGGGTGGGATGTGACGGAGTCATTGAATCAGGACGGGGTGGGATGTGACGGAGTCATTGAATCAGGACGGGGTGAGATGGGACAGATACATTGAATCAGGACGGGGTGAGATGGGACAGATACATTGAATCAGGACGGGGTGGGATGGGACGGAGTCATTGAATCAGGACGGGGTGGGATGTGACGGAGTCATTGAATCAGGACGGGGTGAGATGGGACGGAGTCATTGAATCAGGACGGGGTGGGATGGGACAGATACATTGAATCAGGACGGGGTGGGATGGGACGGAGTCATTGAATCAGGACGGGGTGGGATGTGACGGAGTCATTGAATCAGGACGGGGTGAGATGGGACGGAGTCATTGAATCAGGACGGGGTGGGACGGAACGGATACATTGAATCAGGACGGGTGAGATGGGACAGATACATTGAATCAGGACGGGGTGAGATGGGACGGAGTCATTGAATCAGGACGGGGTGGGATGGGACGGAGTCATTGAATCAGGATGCGATGGGACGGGATGGATACATTGAATCAGGACGGGTGGGATGGGACAGATACATTGAATCAGGACGGGGTGGGATGGGACGGAGTCATTGAATCAGGACGGGGTGGGATGGGACGGATACATTGAATCAGGACGGGATGGGACGGGACGGAGTCATTTAATCGGAACAGGCTGGGATGGGCCGGATACATTGAATCAGGACGGGGTGGGATGGGCCGGATTTATTGAATCAGGACGGGGTGGGATGGGCCGGATTTATTGAATCAGGACGGGGTGGGATGGGACGGATACATTGAATCAGGACGGGGTGGGATGGGACGGATACATTGAATCAGGACGGGGTGGGATGGGACGGATTTATTGAATCAGGACGGGTGAGATGGGACGGATACATTGAATCAGGACGGGTTGGGACGGGACGGATACATTGAATCAGGACGGGGTGGGACGGGACGGATACATTGAATCAGGACGGGGTGGGACGGGACGGATTTATTGAATCAGGACGGGTGAGATGGGACGGATACATTGAATCAGGACGGGGTGGGATGGGACGGGAGTCATTGAATCAGGACGGGGTGAGATGGGACAGATACATTGAATCAGGACGGGGTGGGATGGGACGGGAGTCATTGAATCAGGACGGGGTGAGATGGGACGGAGTCATTGAATCAGGACGGGGTGGGATGGGACGGATACATTGAATCAGGACGGGTGAGATGGGACGGATACATTGAATCAGGACGGGTGAGATGGGATGGATACATTGAATCAGGACGGGGTGAGATGGGACGGAGTCATTGAATCAGGACGGGGTGAGATGGGACGGAGTCATTGAATCAGGACGGGTGGGATGGGACAGATACATTGAATCAGGACGGGGTGGGATGTGACGGAGTCATTGAATCAGGACGGGGTGGGACGGGACGGATACATTGAATCAGGACGGGTGAGATGGGACAGATACATTGAATCAGGACGGGGTGAGATGGGATGGATACATTGAATCAGGACGGGTGGGATGGGACAGATACATTGAATCAGGACGGGGTGGGATGGGACGGAGTCATTGAATCAGGACGGGGTGGGATGGGACGGATACATTGAATCAGGACGGGATGGGACGGGACGGAGTCATTTAATCGGAACAGGCTGGGATGGGACGGATTTATTGAATCAGGACGGGCGGCTGGGATGGGACGGATACATTGAATCAGGACGGGGTGGGATGGGCCGGATTTATTGAATCAGGACGGGGTGGGATGGGCCGGATTTATTGAATCAGGACGGGGTGGGATGGGACGGATACATTGAATCAGGACGGGGTGGGATGGGACGGATACATTGAATCAGGACGGGGTGGGATGGGACGGATTTATTGAATCAGGACGGGTGAGATGGGACGGATACATTGAATCAGGACGGGTTGGGACGGGACGGATACATTGAATCAGGACGGGGTGGGACGGGACGGATACATTGAATCAGGACGGGGTGGGACGGGACGGATTTATTGAATCAGGACGGGTGAGATGGGACGGATACATTGAATCAGGACGGGTGAGATGGGACGGAGTCATTGAATCAGGACGGGTGGGATGGGAGTGATACATTGAATCAGGACGGGTGGGATGGGACGGATATGGGAAACATCATTTGCCAACCCCCTACCCAGTTTTAAGGCAGGGACGTAAATATTTACATAAAAATCGTCCATGTAATGGGTGAAATAACATACAGCTTAATTACGATAAATAATGCTTCATTTCACAATAAGGTATACATGTTTTCGAAACAAGAGAAAGCAATATAGATTGTTCTGGCATACTACTTTTTCTGTTTTCTTTACTAGAAAAAAATCATCCTTATAGATAAATGTGCATTCGGAAGCGTATTAGGTGCTTCAATAATCATGTTCCTCGCCAGATTAAGATTGGGAGATCACTGGTAATTTGCAGTGCACAGACAAAAATAAAGATAACATCATAATTATTAAGGAGGAAAAATACATACAAGCCTTTCTTCCACGGAACCGTTTCATCATTCCACTCTCGCGCCACAATACGGTTCCCGACGAGCTTTGCAAAGGCAAAGATGACGTGCGTACAAAGGAAGGGGTCTATATCATTGGGAAGGAACTTGCCGACGTCAGGACGGTACTGGGACCAGTTGGTATAATAGCAAACCTTTTTATATGTCACGCGATCTGCACACGCAGAGTATATCAAATAAAGTGTCACTGTAAAAAAAGGAGCAAACTAAAATAATTGTCCTATCGGAGGAAAAAGGTTCATGAAGTATTTACAAGTACAAAATTTCAATCAGAATACCTTTATTATGATTGATATCTCAAAGCCTTCCCCGCAATTTAGCGATACCAACTGACGTTTGTACACTATCGACACCACCGACTCATGTTCATTCTATAATGACCTCCGCTGACTGATGTTCATTCTGTTATGACCCCCGCCGACTCATGTTCATTCTATAATGACCTCCGCTGACTGATGTTCATTCTGTTATGACCCCCGCCGACTCATGTTCATTCTATAACGACCCCCGCCGACTGATGTTCATTCTATAATGACCCCCGCCAACTCATGTTCATTCTATAATGACCCCCGCCGACTCATGTTCATTCTATAATAATCCCCGCCGACTGATGTTCATTCTATAATGACCTCCGCTGACTGATGTTCATTCTGATATGACCCCCGCCGACTCATGTTCATTCTATAACGACCCCCGCCGACTGATGTTCATTCTATAGTGACCTCCGCTGACTGATGTTCATTCTGTTATGACCCCCGCCGACTCATGTTCATTCTATAACGACCCCCGCCGACTGATGTTCATTCTATAATGACCTCCGCTGACTGATGTTCATTCTGTTATGACCCCCGCCGACTCATGTTCATTCTATAACGACCCCCGCCGACTGATGTTCATTCTATAATGACCCCCGCCGACTGATGTTCATTCTATAGTGACCTCCGCCGACTCATGTTTATTCTATAATGACCCCCGCCGACTGATGTTCATTCTATAATGACCCCCGCAGACTGATGTTCATTCTATAATAACCCCCGCCGACTCATGTTCATTCTATAACGACCCCCGCCGACTGATGTTCATTCTATAATGACCTCCGCTGACTGATGTTCATTCTGTTATGACCCCCGCCGACTCATGTTCATTCTATAACGACCCCCGCCGACTGATGTTCATTCTATAATGACCCCCGCCGACTGATGTTCATTCTATAGTGACCTCCGCCGACTCATGTTTATTCTATAATGACCCCCGCCGACTGATGTTCATTCTATAATGACCCCCGCAGACTGATGTTCATTCTATAATAACCCCCGCCGACTCATGTTCATTCTATAATGACTCCCGCCGACTGATGTTCATTCTATAATGACTCCCGCCGACTGATGTTCATTCTATAATGACTCCCGCCGACTCATGTTCATTCTATAACGACCCCCGCCGACTCATGTTCATTCTATAATGACTCCCGCCGACTCACATGTTCATTCTATAAAGACCCCCGCCGACTCATGTTTATTCTATAATGACCCCCATCGACTGATGTTCATTCTATAATGACCCCCGCCGACTGATGTTTATTCTATAATGACCTCCGCTGACTGATGTTCATTCTGTTATGACCCCCGCCGACTCATGTTCATTCTATAACGACCCCCGCCGACTCATGTTCATTCTATAATGACCCCCGCCGACTGATGTTTATTCTATAATGACCCCGCCGACTCATGTTCATTCTATAATGACCCCCGCCGACTGATGTTCATTCTATAATGACCCCCGCCGACTGATGTACATTATTGTTCTATGATGACCCCCGCCGACTGATGTACATTATTGTTCTATGATGAACCCCGCCGACTGATGTACATTATTGTTCTATAACGACCCCCGCCGACTGATGTACATTATTGTTCTATGATGACCCCCGCCGACTGATGTACATTATTGTTCTATGATGAACCCCGCCGACTGATGTACATTATTGTTCTATGATGACCCCCGCCGACTGATGTACATTATTGTTCTATGATGACCCCCGCCGACTGATGTACATTATTGTTCTATGATGACCCCCGCCGACTGATGTACATTATTGTTCTATGATGAACCCCGCCGACTGATGTACATTATTGTTCTATGATGAACCCCGCCGACTGATGTACATTATTGTTCTATGATGAACCCCGCCGACTGATGTACATTATTGTTCTATGATGAACCCCGCCGACTGATGTACATTATTGTTCTATGATGACCCCCGCCGACTGATGTACATTATTGTTCTATGATGAACCCTGTTACGTTTAGTCACACACAAATGAGAAATAAGATGACAAATGTTTACCGCGAAATACTTTTTGTAGCGAACAAATACTTTTTGTAGCGAACAAATACTTTTTGTAGCGAACAAATACTTTAGGAATGAGAAATTCTACAATATGCATCTAAACAACAAATTTACAAAGCACATTCGGTCAGTTATCTAGTTAGGGAGAAGACAATTATCCCCAACGCTATACTATAGACTTCTCAATGTCTCATGGTCCAATTATAAATTGTAATTTTGTGACAAAGTGTAAGTCTGGTATTATTAATCTACATAATATCCTGTATAATACACCGAAATTTGTCACGATGAACAAGTGTTTCGTAGAACAGATGTTATAGACTATGGCGTAAATAGCAGATATTAATGTCACCAGGTGGTAACCTCGTTAAGTTAACAGACGCGTATATTTTGTTAAATTTGGCAAAACATCGTTTTCCTTTTTTAATTATATATAATGCCTTTTCAACATAGGATTTTTATATACTAATCATTATATTATTTAAATGTTACTTAAGATATTCAAAATTCAAATTCAAAATGAGTTCTTTATTGTCTCCAAATTTGAAGAACAACAGCTTCGTTCATTACAAGTAGTTACGTAAAAAGAATGAAAATATGTTTCATAAATGATACAGATAAAAAGTCAAACCATCAAAACAAATGAATAAATAATGAACTATATAAACAGATGATTGGTTATGTCTGCCCGTCGGTCCTCGTGACATGATATAAGTTATACAACTTTAATTACATGGACTCGGTTGTACGATCAAAAATTGGCATCAGATTTTCCTTAGAAAGTTTTAATGCGGTTAATCGTTAAAAATAAGTCTATAGCCATTGATCAAAACTTACCTGTTAAAACGGATTTCAGTTCCATGATATAAATTAGGATAATTTCGGAAAAATTAAACTCCTCTAACACAACAAACAGTGGAGTCACACCTTGTCATCTCGTAGACATCACACTGTTACGTCCTGGCCAGTCTTCCAGTACACGGCGCGTTCGATAACAACACCTTCTAGTATCGTAATACAGACGACAGCGGGACAAAGCACATTCAGCGTTCACCGAGTTTTGATCGATCTCGTTTGTCAGAATATACTGCGTCTTGCTTGTCTCGTGTGCATCGTTGACCATTAAACAGTAGTGCCCACCGTAGTTCCTGTTCGTCAGGGTTTACCTGTCAAATGACCGACGTTTACGACCGGAGACCATTCTAGTCGGCTACATGTAAGTTGACCACGTGAAGGAATAAACATGGCGTGATTACCCATTAAATGATACCGTGTTGCCAAGCTGTCGAAAACCTTCCTCTCCGTAATCACACCAAATGGCAGATTTCTTCAGTAAATAATTTGTGTTACGTACAATGGTTATACAAGGCAAAGTCATTGTGAACTACTTTATATTTTGTTACTGTGTTGTAAAATACGTCCTCTAAGAATGGTTGATTATTGAGTTTTCAGGGAATGTACCGATGTTTAGGGAGTTTTCAGGGAATGTACCGATGTTTAGGGAGTTTTCAGGGAATGTACCGATGTTTAGGGAGTTTTCAGGGAATGTACCGATGTTAAGGGAATTTTCAGGGAATGTACCGATGTTTAGGGAGTTTTCAGGGAATGTACCGATGTTTAGGGAGTTTTCAGGGAATGTACCGATGTTAAGGGAGTTTCAGGGAATGTAATGTTTAGGGAGTTTTCAGGGAATGTACCGATGTTTAGGGAGTTTTCAGGAAATGTACCGATGTTTAGGGAGTTTTCAGGGAATGTACCGATGTTTAGGCAGTTTTCAGGGAATGTACCGATGTTTAGGGAGTTTTCAGGGAATGTACCGATGTTTAGGGAGTTTTCAGGGAATGTACCGATGTTTAGGGAGTTTTCAGGGAATGTACCGATGTTTAGGGAGTTTTCAGGGAATGTACCGATGTTAAGGGAGTTTTCAGGGAATGTACCGATGTTTAGGGAGTTTTCAGGGAATGTACCGATGTTAAGGGAGTTTTCAAGGAGTGTACCGATGTTAAGGGAGTTTCAGGGAATGTACCGATGTTAAGGGAGTTTTCAGGGAATGTACCGATGTTAAGGGAGTTTCAGGGAATGTACCGATGTTAAGGGAGTTTTCAGGGAATGTACCGATGTTAAGGGAGTTTCAGGGAATGTACCGATGTTAAGGGAGTTTTCAGGAAATGTACCGATGTTAAAGGAGTTTTCAGGGAATGTACCGATGTTTAGGGAGTTTTCAGGGAATGTACCGATGTTAAGGGAGTTTTCAGGGAATGTACCGATGTTTAGGGAGTTTTCAGGGAATGTACCGATGTTTAGGCAGTTTTCAGGGAATGTACCGGTGTTTAGGGAGTTTTCAGGGAATGTACCGATGTTAAGGGAGATTTCAGGGAATGTACCGATGTTAAGGGAGTTTTCAGGTAGGGAGTTTTCAGGGAATGTACCGATGTTTAGGCAGTTTTCAGGGAATGTACCGATGTTTAGGGAGTTTTCAGGGAATGTACCGATGTTAAGGGAGTTTTCAGGGAATGTACCGATGTTAAGGGAGTTTTCAGGGAATGTACCGATAATTAGAGAGTTTTCAGGGAATGTACCGATGTTAAGGCAGTTTTCAGGGAATGTACCGATGTTAAGGCAGTTTTCAGGGAATGAACCGATGTAAAGGGAGTTTTCAGGGAATGTACCGATGTTTAGGGAGTTTTCAGGGAATGTACCGATGTTTAGGGAGTTTTCAGGGAATGTACCGATGTTTAGGGAGTTTTCAGGGAATGTACCGATGTTTAGGCAGTTTTCAGGGAATGTACCGATGTTTAGGGAGTTTTCAGGGAATGTACCGATGTTAAGGTAGTTTTCAGGGAATGAGGGACCAATGTACCGATGTTAAGGGAGTTTTCAGGGAATGTACCGATGTTTAGGGAGTTTTCAGGGAATGTACCGATGTTTAGGGAGTTTTCAGGGAATGTACCGATGTTAAGGGAGTTTTCAGGGAATGTACCGATGTTTAGGGAGTTTTCAGGGAATGTACCGATGTTTTTTCAGGGAATGTACCGATGTTTAGGGAGTTTTCAGGGAATGTACCGATCCCAGTTTAGGGAGTTTTCAGTTTAGGGAGTTTTCAGGGAATGTACCGATGTTTAGGCAGTTTTCAGGGAATGTACCGATGTTTAGGGAGTTTTCAGGAAATGTACCGATGTTAAGGGAGTTTTCAGGGAATGTACCGATAATTAGAGAGTTTTCAGGGAATGTACCGATGTTAAGGCAGTTTTCAGGGAATGTACCGATGTTAAAGGAGTTTTCAGGGAATGTACCGATGTTTAGGGAGTTTTCAGGGAATGTACCGATGTTTAGGGAGTTTTCAGGGAATGTACCGATGTTAAGGGAGTTTTCAGGGAATGTACCGATGTTTAGGGAGTTTTCAGGGAATGTACCGATGTTAAGGGAGTTTTCAGGGAATGTACCGATGTTTAGGGAGTTTTCAGGGAATGTACCGATGTTTAGGGAGTTTTCAGGGAATGTACCGATGTTTAGGGAGTTTTCAGGGAATGTACCGATGTTTAGGGAGTTTTCAGGGAATGTACCGATGTTTAGGGAGTTTTCAGGAAATGTACCGATGTTTAGGGAGTTTTCAGGGAATGTAGGGAGTTTTCAGGGAATGTACCGATGTTTAGGCAGTTTTCAGGGAATGTACCGGTGTTAAGGGAGTTTTCAGGGAATGTACCGATGTTTAGGGAGTTTTCAGGAAATGTACCGATGTTTAGGGAGTTTTCAGGGAATGTACCGATGTTTAGGGAGATTTCAGGGAATGTACCGATGTTAAGGGAGTTTTCAGGAAATGTACCGATGTTAAGGGAGTTTTCAGGGAATGTACCGATGTTTAGAGAGTTTTCAGGGAATGAACCGATGTTTAGGGAGTTTTCAGCGAGTGTACCGATGTTAAGGGAGTTTTCAGCGAGTGTACCGATGTTTAGGGAGTTCTCAGGGAATGTACCGATGTTAAGGGAGATTTCAGGGAATGTACCGATGTTTAGGGAGTTTTCAGGGAATGTACCGATTTTTCGGTAGTGAGTTGATGTTGAGGGAGTTTTCGGTAGTGAGTTGATGTTTAGGGAGTTTTCTGTAGTGAGTTGATGTCTAGGGAGTTTTCTGTAGTGAGTTGATGCTGAGGGAGTTTTCTGTAGTGAGTTGATGTTTAGGGAGTTTTCTGTAGTGAGTTGATGTCTAGGGAGTTTTCTGTAGTGAGTTGATGTCTAGGGAGTTTTCTGTAGTGAGTTGATGTTGAGGGAGTTTTCTGTAGTGAGTTGATGTTGAAGGAGTTTTCTGTAGTGAGTTGATGTTGAGGGAGTTTTCTGTAGTGAGTTGATGTTTAGGGAGTTTTCGGTAGTGAGTTGATGTTTAGGGAGTTTTCGGTAGTGAGTTGATGTTGAGGGAGTTTTCTGTAGTGAGTTGATGTTTAGGGAGTTTTCTGTAGTGAGTTGATGTTGAGGGAGTTTTCTGTAGTGAGTTGATGTTGAGGGAGTTTTCTGTAGTGAGTTGATGTTGAGGGAGTTTTCTGTAGTGAGTTGATGTTTAGGGGGTTTTCTGTAGTGAGTTGATGTCTAGGAAGTTTTCGGTAGTGAGCTGATGTTTAGGGAGTTTTCGTGGAATCTGACCGGCCTCTGCGTTTTTCTATCAACATATTGAACCTGTATGAGACTAAATCCAATACTGAGTCCTGATAGGTAGAAGTAAAGCCTCTTACACAACAGCGACCCGCAAGATCCAGTCGGAAACTTCTTACTAGCACTACCTCAGCTGTCTACATCCCAGATAGCATTGGATTATTTTCCAAGTCAGCGTTTTATTCAATAAGAAAACGCTAACACAGTAATCGGTGGTAAACAAAATGTTTTCCGTGAAGGTCGGAGCACCATTGACCATAGATCTACATTATAGATATATAATTATACCTCTCTCAACTCCATCCATACAAACAGCGTCCTAATCAGGGTACCGGCGACCAGATATTTACCGCTATTTTGTCTTTTTATCACATAACTTAGGAAGGTGACAAAGTGTCAGGCTTTAAAAAGAACCTCAAAAGTAGGCAGCCATTCTGCAGCGCCATGTTTTTCGTTTTTGTTTTTTATGGGATCAAACTTGATTCTAACTTGCGCAGCCAGAAAAACACAGTGTAAACATTCACCCGATAACATGCAGATTATATGATACACAGACGACATTTCATGTTTTCCATTTAAAGGGACTTAATGGTTAGACTTTCATTTCATAACTGATAAAAAGCATCATAGCGTTTAAATATCTCTTTGAAATTGTGTGTTTTCTGCTAATTGTAATATTTTAAAGTTTGCATAACCGTTTTATTAACAGCGTCAAAAAAATTAAATCAAATAGAAGTGACGCAACACTCATTGATATCATTATCGTTTAGAGAGTGTAAACAATGTCTTTGTGCATGCAATTTTAGATTCAGATTAATTCAAATTCATTTATTTCGCTCTGTCACGCGTATAACGTGAAACATGATGTCATTTTATAAAGAAAGAATTGAAACATGGCAAACTAAGTTTTTTGCTAATTACATAATTATACATGTTAAGATATCATATCGAACGGCGGGTTAAAACGAGGCTCCGTAAGGTCACGTGATGAACTCGACCATCTCTGATAAAAAAAAGCGATGTGTGATAGACACAACAGCGAGTGTCGACTAGTGTTAACTTGAAGCTGATAATCTTTATCAATTGCTCATACAGTGTTATAATTTTGTGAACAGTCTTATTCTAAGTATTACCATGCTTGCCCGAAATCAAACATAAAGGAAAAAATAACGAAATCTAACCGTTAAGTCCCTTGAATAACATATATCACAGAATATCTCTATCTTAAAGGGTGTGAAGCACAGGTGAATATTATCGATAGATTCTGTTTTACGAGTAAAATATGTATGATATTAAACAGGAAACCATTTAATATTCCTCTTAAAAGGAAATACAAATATAGAAAATCGACGTGAAATTAACGAGTGTTCAGTATGGTTAAGGAAATGCCAGCTAGTTCTCTGACGATTGACACGTTCACGTTTCGCTTTACGATAAGACGACGCCATTGTGATCCGCTTTGACGTGTTATTCTACCACTGTATGTTGTTTTCTTATAAGAATAACTTACGAAACTGCAAACTAAGGGAACATCGATATTTAACGTTACATGGAAAATATGTGATGGAAATTGACGTCGGACAGGAAAATAGATAAAGTGACTAAAAATTGACACACGGTTAGATAGAATCTCTAGGTATCTAGACCTACATTAGAACGTATTGGAATTGTTAGATGGAATCTCCAGGTGTCTAGACCTACATTAGAACGTATTGACACGGTAAGATGGAATCTCCAGGTGTCTAGTTCTAGATTAGAACTTATTGACACGTTTAGATGGAGTCTCCAGGTGTCTTGACCTACATTAGAACGTATTAACACGTTTAGATGGAGTCTCCAGGTGTCTAAACCTACATTAGAACGTCTTAACACGGTTAGATGGAATCTTCAGGTGTCTAGACCTACATTAGAACGTATTGGGACGGTTAAATGGAATCCCCAGGTGTCGAGACCTACATTAGAACGTATTGACACGGTTAGATGGAGTCTCCAGGTGTCGAGACCTACATTAGAACGTATTGACACGGTTAGATGGAGTCTCCAGGTGTCTAGACCTACATTAGAACTTATAAGCACGGTTAGATGGAATCTCCAGGTGTCTAGACCTACATTAGAACGTATTGGAACGGTTAGATGGAGTCTCCAGGTGTCTTGACCTACATTAGAACGTATTAACACGTTTAGATGGAGTCTCCAGGTGTCTAAACCTACATTAGAACTTATTAACACGGTTAGATGGAATCTCCAGGTGTCTAGACCTACATTAGAACGTATTGACCCGTTTAGATGGTGTCTTATGGTGTCTTACCTGGCGTTGATATCATATAACAGACTCCGGGTGTTTACGAGGCGATGAACTCAGCAAAATTACAAACAGACTTAAAAAAATTAACTTAACTGAACGAATTTTAACTCAAAATTGATGGGACGATTGTAAAAGTTTGAACGATACACTCGGGCCAAGAACTGATGGTCATTACATCAGAAAATACGCCCACATATTTGTGAGAGCTTGCATTCAATAACGTTCAATGTCAGAGAGTCAAAGTTATTTTATCATCATTTAAATTTAGGTATGTTAGATTTTCACGAGCCATATCATTTGTGACGTCGTATTGACTCAACTATAAACGATTATATTAGTGTTGAAACAGAAACTAGATATTGTTGAAATATGCTGATGTGACCTGTTATATTACAGAAATCTGCCCCTAATTACTGGTGTTTTACCAGGGGAGAAAAAAAGTTGTGTTGCTGACCCTATAGACTGGCTACATATGTCCGTAAACACTGTGTGTGGTCTTCAGGTCTAGTGGTCACTATTATATACGTCATAGTATACATATATAGCACGATTAATGTGATAGGGTAGAGGTGGCCGGTGCTGATGACAAAATCTTGTTTCAAAACTATTCATCTTGGTGGGTTTTTTTTGCTTTATCGTTTATATCGACATCAAAACATAAAGCAAAAATGTAAAGCTTGCTTTTCCAAAGTAAGAAGTAAACAACGGTACATGAACTTCTGTAACAAGTAAACAACGGTACGTGTACTTCTGTAGGAAGTTCACAACGGTACATGTACTTCTGTAGGAAGTTCACAACAGTACATGTACTTCTGTAACAAGTAAACAACGGTACATGTACTTCTGTGTGAAGTAAACAACGGTACATGTACTCCTGTGTGAAGTAAACAACGGTACATGTACTTCTGTGCGAAGTAAACAACGGTACATGTACTTCTGTGTGAAGTAAACAACGGTACGTGTACTTCATTGCGAAGTAAACAACGGTACGTGTACTTCTGTGCGAAGTAAACAACGGTACATATACTTCTGTGTGAAGTAAACAACTGTACATGTACTTCTGTGTGAAGTAAACAACGGTACATGTACTCCTGTGTGAAGTAAACAACGGTACATGTACTTCTGTGCGAAGTAAACAACGGTACATGTACTTCTGTAACAAGTAAACAACGGTACATGTACTTCTGTGTGAAGTAAACAACGGTACGTGTACTTCATTGCGAAGTAAACAACGGTACGTGTACTTCTGTGTGAAGTAAACAACGGTACATGTACTTCTGTGTGAAGTAGACAACGGTACATGTACTTCTGTGTGAAGTAAACAACGGTACATGTACTCCTGTGTGAAGTAAACAACGGTACATGTACTTCTGTGCGAAGTAAACAACGGTACATGTACTTCTGTGTGAAGTAAACAACGGTACATGTACTTCTGTGCGAAGTAAACAACGGTACATGTACTTCTGTGTGAAGTAAACAACGGTACGTGTACTTCATTGCGAAGTAAACAACGGTACGTGTACTTCTGTGCGAAGTAAACAACGGTACATATACTTCTGTGTGAAGTAAACAACTGTACATGTACTTCTGTGTGAAGTAAACAACGGTACATGTACTCCTGTGTGAAGTAAACAACGGTACATGTACTTCTGTGCGAAGTAAACAACGGTACATGTACTTCTGTAACAAGTAAACAACGGTACATGTACTTCTGTAGGAAGTTCACAACGGTACATGTACTTCTGTAGGAAGTTCACAACAGTACATGTACTTCTGTAACAAGTAAACGCCGGTACATGTACTTCTGTGTGAAGTAAACAACGGTACATGTACTCCTGTGTGAAGTAAACAACGGTACATGTACTCCTGTGCGAAGTAAACAACGGTACATGTACTTCTGTGTGAAGTAAACAACGGTACGTGTACTTCATTGCGAAGTAAACAACGGTACATGTACTTCTGTGCGAAGTAAACAACGGTACATATACTTCTGTGTGAAGTTAACAACTGTACATGTACTTCTGTGTGAAGTAAACAACGGTACATGTACTCCTGTGTGAAGTAAACAACGGTACATGTACTTCTGTGCGAATTAAACAACGGTACATGTACTTCTGTAACAAGTAAACAACGGTACATGTACTTCTGTGTGAAGTAAACAACGGCACGTGTACTTCATTTCGAAGTAAACAACGGTACGTGTACTTCTGTGCGAAGTAAACAACGGTACGTGTACTTCTGTGCGAAGTAAACAACGGTACATGTACTTCTGTGTGAAGTAGACAACGGTACATGTACTTCTGTGTGAAGTAAACAACGGTACATGTACTCCTGTGTGAAGTAAACAACGGTACATGTACTTCTGTGCGAAGTAAACAACGGTACATGTACTTCTGTGTGAAGTAAACAACGGTACGTGTACTTCATTGCGAAGTAAACAACGGTACGTGTACTTCTGTGCGAAGTAAACAACGGTACATATACTTCTGTGTGAAGTAAACAACTGTACATGTACTTCTGTGTGAAGTAAACAACGGTACATGTACTCCTGTGCGAAGTAAACAACGGTACATGTACTTCTGTAACAAGTAAACAACGGTACATGTACTTCTGTGTGAAGTAAACAACGGTACGTGTACTTCATTGCGAAGTAAACAACGGTACGTGTACTTCTGTGCGAAGTAAACAACGGTACATGTACTTCTGTGTGAAGTAGACAACGGTACATGTACTTCTGTGTGAAGTAAACAACGGTACATGTACTTCTGTGCGAAGTAAACAACGGTACGTGTACTTCTGTAACAAGTAAACAACGGTACATGTACTTCTGTGTGAAGTAAACAACGGTACGTGTACTTCATTGCGAAGTAAACAACGGTACGTGTACTTCTGTGCGAAGTAAACAACGGTACATATACTTCTGTGTGAAGTAAACAACTGTACATGTACTTCTGTGTGAAGTAAACAACGGTACATGTACTCCTGTGTGAAGTAAACAACGGTACATGTACTTCTGTGCGAAGTAAACAACGGTACATGTACTTCTGTAACAAGTAAACAACGGTACATGTACTTCTGTGTGAAGTAAACAACGGTACGTGTACTTCATTGCGAAGTAAACAACGGTACGTGTACTTCTGTGCGAAGTAAACAACGGTACATGTACTTCTGTGTGAAGTAGACAACGGTACATGTACTTCTGTGTGAAGTAAACAACGGTACATGTACTTCTGTGCGAAGTAAACAACGGTACGTGTACTTCTGTAACAAGTAAACAACGGTACATGTACTTCTGTGTGAAGTAAACAACGGTATATGTACTTCTGTAGGAAGTTCACAACGGTACATGTATTTTGTAACAAGTAAACAACGGTACATGTACTTCTGTAGGAAGTAAACAACTGTACATGTACTTCTGTGTGAAGTAAACAACGGTACATGTACTTCTGTTTGAAGTAAACAACTGTACATGTACTTCTGTAGGGAGTAAACAACTGTACATGTACTTCTGTAAGCCATGTGGGTGTTATTCAAACTATAAAGAGACATTTAAAAGAAGAAACAAGAATGAAAAGAAAAAAAAGCGACAGATGTACCATGTTAACATAGTGTTTAATTAAAACCTTCTCCTATTGATAGGATAATACAGATCCTCTATCAGTCTTCATCAGGTTTATAACCAATGGTGCAGGCCACATACAGGCACCTGACATTTCTTCATCAGGTTTATAACCAATGGTGCAGGCCACATACAGGCACCTGACATTTCTTCATCAGGTTTATAACCAATGGTGCAGGTCACATACAGGAACCTGACATTTCTTCATCAGGTTTATAACCAATGGTGCAGGCCACATACAGGCACCTGACATTTCTTCATCAAGTTTATAACCAATGGTGCAGGTCACATACAGGAACCTGACATTTCTTCATCAGGTTTATAACCAATGGTGCAGGTCACATACAGGAACCTGACATTTCTTTATCAGGTTTATAAAATATAATGATTTAAATATGAATACTATAACAAAATGTCCAGGTGAAATTCCCTTCCTTTATTTTTCGGTGTTTTGACAACATGAAGACAGTGGAATGACTAACAATATTTTCTAAGTCGTCCAGATGATTGTAAAATATACAAATAGCACAACACATTGATATGGACTAAATAATCTTCTCCTGCCACGCTGTCGTAAACAGCGAGGTTGACTATTTTATACGAGTTACTTCCCTTCTATTACGTTTTTTAGTACATGATGCGACAAACATCGTAAATACCACCAAGTGACCCGTATGCTCGAGAATTCTGTGATAATCAGGTGGGTTACTTCACACATTACACTGTTTTCAATCACTTTGTTTACATTATTGATAATTGGTATTGCTAATTAGAATTACCATTATTGGTTACGTTTTACTGGTCTAAAAAAACCTTTTTATCACTATCAGTATATCTATTGTCGACGCTGACGGCCGATATCATGACGAATACTATCCACACAGTATTCCACACTTTTTACATGCGGACGAAAAGCAATAGAAGGTTCACGACGGTGTAATCGAATTGAATGAGGGTTTAGAGATAACAGTGGCGAAATACAGATTTGTTTACGGTCTATACTCGTTTGAATTCGATCTCAATTTACTAAAACGTCATATAGACTACTTCTACTCTTTTGAATTTGGTTCCCGCTCAATTTCAATGACTTTCTCCATTTGTTCGGTAACACCTTTGACCCGACCTTTGATCTCCAATAAGCCCTCGTCCGTGACAACTGCATTCATACTTTCTGTGTCGATGTTCTGCAGAGAAAGTATAAGCAATATATAAAGAATAATTTCAACTGTTTAATAACAAACGTTCTTTCGGAAAGAAAGGTCGTATTTCACCCCAGTTCACTGAAGACTTTATGAAAACAATTTTCGGCCAATTGGTTTTAAAAGCATTCAAGGAAAAATTGAAAGAAAACTTGTACCTCTGGGATAAGGAATTCTCGAGTTATCTCCCTTGAGACGCACCCGTTGCTGTCTGGATTATCTTGTTTTGCCGAAATCACGAGTCGGTTGTTGTTGATTTTTACCCTCATCTGGTCTTGTTTAAAGTCTCGCATATTCATTTTCAAAGAAAAGGCTTTATTGTCAATCTTCAACTGAAAAATAATAAGTTTCATAATTGTAGTGGGTCATTTCTCAAAAGTCTTTCAGATCGAGAAAGTGACATTCTCAAAAGGCAACCATATTATACATATTATTCATACTTATCTTAAAGTTTCTCGTTGCTAGACCTTTAAAGTGTTAACAGATTAAAATAATGTTAAGTGTAAACACTTGGCATACCTCGACTGCCTCAGATCTCGATAAAACGTGTCTCCCCCGTCGCGGAATATCATCAGAAATCTCATCAAAAGCGAGCCGGGTCATCTGACCCATTTCATCCAAAATCGAACGGAAATGTTTTTCAAACGGACTTTGGTTCATCTTCATCCTGAAAAAAGAAGGTATGGTGTAGTCAGACCGACATCGTAATGGCTGGCGAGTTACCGCCTGAAGTTGGCGACAGAGCCGTGGTACAACGCTTCGTGCTCGATACATTTTGTAACTGAAGATATAACAGCACAATCTACATTTAAAAGCGGTTTGTCATGTCTAGACCAGTCTAGATCATTCTGATGCAAGTGCAGCGATACATTTCGCGTACACTCTGGAACGTTCTGATGTAAACAGCATTAACGACGTAGTTATGGGGATTCCCCCTCACGCCATTATTTCTATTAATAGCCTCGGCACAGCCCGTACAGATTCAACTCTCACAACGAGCAGAGAAGTATATAACACGTGTTATATACGTCTCTGCAACGAGTAAACTATATCTATAAGTATATATGTAGGAAAAAAATCTACAGACGTTGAAGTTGTCTGTGTGTATAGCAGTATAATGACCTGACATCCAAAACCTTTTCTAATACATATTTTATATCCATTTGTTATAATGATCAGCTGATTAGTCCTGGATACTTATCATTACAAATCACAAGGCGTATTTTTATTTATGTTTTCCGACGAGAAAAAACGAGACAAACTTAACTGAAATGAGAACGAAAATCACCATGGGTCGAACCATCAATTGCAATAGTGATATTTGTAAGAAAACGATATAATTCGCGATAATTTTGAGCGTTTAAAAGTTTTGGACATAAAAATAGTCCTAATGAAACATTATTTTGAGAAATTAAAATTCGAGCATCCGCTTAACTTATTTTAAATTATTTCAACTATTCGCTCTATATCTCCAGTCATTCGATAGTTGTTTTGACAGTGAGTTTGAATCATCTTTTGTCATCCTGGAATTTACTTATGTATGTGGGTGACACTGTATTGACAGTGGAGAAACTTTTAGATATACTGTATGTTTATAACTTAGCCGTGATGGAAGTTAAAATTTAATGTCTCCAAAACTAAAATCATTATTTTTCGAAATGGAGGGAACATAAGAAAGTTAGAAAAATGGACATACAACAGCAAGAAATCGATATAGTTAATGAATTCAATTACAGTTTGAGTGTATGTAGTATGCTGATGAAATTCAACAGCTCGATCAGCGACACTTTGCTAGCAAAGAAAGAAAGGCTTTGTTTGTAATAAATAGTAAATTGAATAAAAATACTTCTGATGTTTCAATAAAATGTTTCGTGTTTGATGCATATGTCAACAACATACTAGAACATGGAAACGAGATGAGGAGCTTTCACAAATCACCAGATATAGAGAAACTCCATTCTGGGTTTTGTAAGCGATTGTTGTACAGAATGTACACAAAGATTTAAAGACTGAAAAAGAGCAAAAATATTAATGTTGCTCGAGGTGACCTATACAAACAATTAATTTGCCATTTTTAGTATGCAATATTACTTATTGAAGCCTTTTGAGGATGTATATAAAATGATAAAAATGGTCACAATTACAACGTTGAGAGAAGACGTAGAATATGAGTGTGAATTAATGAATTGATAAATTATTGTGGGTGGGTGTGGGTATGTGTGTGTGTGTGAGTGCTTTATTTTTCCTTTTATTTTTTTGCGAAAATATTGCTTCGTAGCTGGTTATTTTAGATGTGAATACCTTTCGATAGGTTGCTTTTACAGACTGCATTGAACTTTTAAGTGAATCAGCACCGTGTATGCTAATGACGCTACACCCACATAGACGATTTCATGAGACCAATATGAGAAAAATACTCAAGGGAGGAGGGTGGGCGAGAGTCTGTCTCAAAAGAGGATACTTAAAACTTGTAAAAATTGTACAACATATTTAAATGAGTTATTTGAATATGCAAATTGAATTTTACTCTATATTTCCGGTCTTCGCTTGCTCAAAGACTACATATTATAAAAAAAGTAATACACAAGGACTAGAAAGGTGAGTCTTTAATTTGCGAGTGAAAAGAACAGATGATGTAAGTATTACCTTTTCATTTTCTATTAACATTTTCTTAAAAAATTATTATTGAATCGTAGTTAAATGTTTAAATGAACTTTTTTTTTATATTTTATCTAATTACACGTGACCAGTTTCTAACAGATAGTTAAATCCAGGATTAGCTTTTGTAACGATTACACATAATTCATGGAAAATGTAAACGCACATTGAAAGCGTCTTCTTACACTGTAATACAGGTTATCTTAAAGAAAAAAAACACAATGAATACAAACTTCGCTTCCCGAATAAGAGATCACACTCGTGTAATGTATACTCTCTCTGTGTGTGTGTGTGTGTGTGTGTGTGTGTGTGTGTGTGTGTGTGTGTGTGTGTGTGTGTGTGTGGGTGGGTGTGTGGGTGGGTGTGTGTTGTGTGTGAGGGTGTGTGTGTGTGTGTGTGTGTGTGTGTGTGTGTGTGTGTGTGTGTGTGGGTGTGTGTGTGTGTGTGTGTGTGTGTGTGTGTGTGTGTGTGTGTGTGTGTGAGGGTGGTGGTGTGTGTGTGTGTGTGTGTATAGGTGTGTGGGTGTATAGATGGGGGTGGGTGGGTGTTGGGTTCCTTAGAATAAAAATGAGTTAGAATTGACGTTCATCGAGTACAAGCCGATATATAAAAGTCGACAGAACGTAGACTAGGTTCATCAACTGTGTCGTGGACCACACAACCTTTCGTTAAAGATACAGTGAAGACAGGGAGATGTTTAATCAAGTAAAATATTGATTTTGACAAAGCCAAAGAGAGAAGTATTATCAGGTTTTTTTAACGTGGTAAACAGATGTGGCCACAATCTTCCGAGAATGTTATTTAAATGTGACTTTAAGGACCATCTTCCTCCCTCTGCACACTGTACATCAGGATATATCCACTCAGAGCATCACTAGAGATTAACACTACGTATAACAATGAAGATACTTAAAGCAGGTCGAGTTGGTAATGTTCTATACATAAATCCTAAGTGGATCCATCTACATTTAATATGAAACGTGACCATACAGGGTAGATATACGAATCTTTGGGACCTTCTTCCTGTCTCGGCGTATCTTGAGATGCTTTGCTTCCTTGGCCTGCCTCTAAAAAGACTTGCTTCCTCTAACATTTACTTTAGAATTGTCCTAGTCAATGATGTGTTTATTCTAAGTCACGTGATATGTGCCGTTTTATCGACCTGGAACTCGGAATGTTTTCTTTATGACCTGGTAATATTCATTCCCTCTTCAGATTTTCGCATCTTACTGACGTTCCCATGTTCGGACTGCAAATATCTCCGATATGTCACAGTTTTTACACTCAACATCTTTGGGATGGAGATAGCTATTTCTGACAATCTTGTAAGGTTTCATCCTCTGATAACCATATTTTTAGTGGACAAATTTCCATTAATTTTTTTCTTGTGTCGTTTCGTTGATGAAGTAGTATAGTATCTATTTTTTTCGGGGAGCATTTAGCCGTCCGTCGGTTTGTTTGGCCGTCCGTCCGTCATAATTTTGTCTGGAGCATATATACTGAGAGGAAAAAGAAACGCAATTAGCAGAAAGTTAATATTGACATTAAATCCTTGACGTACACCCTTGAAACTTGACAAATGTGTGCATTTGAGTTAGGTCCCTATGGTACCGTATCAAAATCACTGATGCATAACTAAACTGCGCACGCCGCTTGTACAAAAGAATAAGTGACGAAGGCACGATATCTCGAACCCAGTATAAAGGATTGGTTCAAAATCTGTGTGTGCGAATCTTCAGACATATCCGTCTTGATTTTCAACATTTTAAGCATAAACAGTTCACCGTAAAAAATCCCACGACTGTCCGAAGTTGACAGAGGTCGTGCCATTGCACTTCTTATGCAAGGTACCCCGAAAAATCAGGTCGCTAATAAATTTGGAGTCCATCCATCGAACATTTGCCGTCTCATCCAAAGACTACATGCCACCGGAAGGGTTGCAAATCGTCCCCGAAGCAGTCGCCCTCGTGTGACGACGCGTCGGCAGGAAAGGACAATGCGACTTTCGCACCTACGCAATCGCTTTCTGACGGCCACGGAAACAGCAAGGAACACAATTGGGCGTCATCATGTTCCAATTGATCCAAAGACAGTGCGTACTCGACTGCGTGCCTTCGGTCTAAGACCGCGGCGGCCATATGTTGGACCACAGCTTAATGCGCGGCGACGTGCCAGACGAATGCAATGGCTGAACGCACATTCCGTAAGACGCTTCCCAATGCAACGTTGGAGAAGGGTCCTTTTCTCAGATGAGTCCAGGTTTTTGCTTTACCGGGCAGACGGCCAACGTTGTGTCCATAGACCCCACGAGCGCTATGCAGATGCTTGCGTGATAGAGAATGACCGCTTTTGGGGAGGATCGGTCATGGTATGAGGAGGGATTGCGCATGGTGTCAAGACTGCTCTAGTCGTTATTCAGGGAAATCTCACGGCCGTCCGCTATAGAGATCAAGTCCTATCGCCGCATGTTGTTTCTCTAGTACATCAGTGTCAACTGACGTTTCAGCAGGACAACGCCCGGCCGCATGTAGCGAGGGTTTGCCGTGGTTATATCGCAGCAAACAATGTCCCCACCCTAGACTGGCCCCATACAGCCCTGACCTCTCCCCAATAGAACATTTATGGGACGAGTTGGACAGAAAGATAAGACGTAGGCCGAATCCTCCAATCAACGTCGCTCAGTTGGCGTTGGCGTTGGCGCTGTATGAGGAATGAAATCATATACCAATGATGAGGGTTAATACCCCGGTCAATTCAATGCACAAAAGAGTTCGTGCAGTTACTGCAGCTCGCGGGGGGCACACACGATATTGATGGGTCCAGAACGCACTTCATTTTGAGTGGGGTACTCTTGAATCAACGTCAAATTTGAAAGGTTTACTTAACGGAAACGAACGAAATTCTCGTAGATGACAGAGTGGTCATCTATCTTTCAGTTACAACATAATTACTTTCTAAAACCCTTTTCTATTTCCCGTAGTTGACCTGGAAATTCCTAATTGCATTTCTTTTTCCTCTCAGTATAACAAAAACTATAAGAGACGTCCTAGGTAGATAGATCTCGATAAGAAGTGCAGTGTACGTGAACCTGTACGGGAACCATAACTCTCATTTGCATAGTTAGGAGTTTTCGCCCTATATTACTTTTCATACTTAAATTTAGTTCGGAGCATAACACAAGAACTATAAGATGTATCAACATGAAACTTGGAGCGTTTATTCGGAGAACATCCATCGGTGATACCAATTCTCTTGTCTAACTGGTTGCGATACAAAAAATGCATTGAGTGTTCAATGTCTCGAAAGAGAAAGAGCTAACTTTTACCTGCATCATAACACAGTTATAATTGTACATGAAATAAAAAAAGATTATACTAATAACACATAAGTGAAAAGCACATTTCAATTCAAAATATTTGGGTACACTATAGCCAAATCATGGATAGTCGATCTTCTGATACTAGTCACTGATGCTTAGAGCTGATTTTTTAACAATGGAGGCGACTGTGGAAAAAGTAAAAGTGAGAAGCTAAATGGATGAGGCACTAGCACAAATTATCCAGTATGTATATAGATAATAGATAAGGAATGTATATTCCTGAACCGAGCTTTAACAATACAATTCAACAAATGCCGCAGTTTTTTTTAAACATTCTGAATTTTAGTCAGTAAAATTAATTGCTTAGAATGAATTAACCCATGACACGGATTATTATGTTAAGATGTGTCGTTGCGTGATAAAAGCGATTTACCGGTCAATCTTTTTAGGAATTTAGTAAATTGCGTGATGTCCCTTCCCATCTGTTTATACCAGGTCAGCTTTATGGCTCTGTGTTAACTAGGACTTACTGATTACGTTAGGTTGATTCACCCTGTCTTGGAGTGTAACGCTTTCTTTGTGATTGGCTGGATGAGTGTGTCAGATTGTCAATCTTCAAGTATATGTTATAAGGAGAGAGCCGAAAGTATTTAATATAGGACAACGAATAGTTATAGTTTACGTATATAATCACACATATACACATCGTGACTACAACACACATAGGTTCACATTCCCGCGGACAATAATACTCGGTTAATTTTCAGTGACTACAATACTCTGATCCAGTGGCTACAATACTCTGATCCAGTGTCTACAATACTCAGATCCAGTGTCTACAATACTCAGATCCAGTGACTACAATACTCTGATCCAGTGACTACAATACTCTGATCCAGTGACTACAATACTCTGATCCAGTGTCTACAATACTCTGATCCAGTGACTACAATACTCTGATCCAGTGACTACAATACTCTGATCCAGTGACTACAATACTCTGATCCAGTGACTACAATACTCTGATCCAGTGACTACAATACTCTGATCCAGTGACTACAATACTCTGATCCAGTGACTACAATACTCTGGTCCTTTCCACTTACGAATAAAATGCTGGATTACACAGGCGTGTTCTTTCTGATCCTGAAGATGATCAATCTCTCGTCAGGAGGTATGTAAACCAAATCACAGTCCTTACTATATCGTCATACATCCAGGCTGATGTAGGTATCTCTGTGAATTCACGTCAGCGTAAACACGGGGCAGCGACAAAAGCTGTTGATAAAACCTCTGGCTTAAATGCAATGTGATATCTTGATGATTTCCTCGCTGTTCTCATCTGCCAGACAAACACTTGATTCGCACACATTCGTTTCATGTTAAAATAAATTTTCGTTTATTTTACTTGCAGAACCATGTGCCCATGACGTTAATGTGTTTCAAAACATGTCGGGATACTACGCGGTATGGTCAAAGATTGGACGAGGTTGTGGTGATTTGTGGTTTCGTATTGGTGATCAATCAGATACTCCATTAAGGTCATCACCTACGCTTATAGAATTGGGGAATAATCCAAGAATTATATGTCGGAACTGTAACATTGTCAACATCGATATCGGTAAGGCATGAGACATTTTTAAATATTAAATGATCAAGTTTAAAAGAATAGAATGTTATCATTTGTTTGACATTTCTCTATTTCCTTGTTTTCATTAATTAATTTAGCAAATGTAAAATTCGAAATAAGTATACCGTGTGTTTAGAAGTGTGAATACCTCTACAGTGTGGGGTCTGGTTTGTGTGTGAATCTCTCTACAGTGTGGGGTCTGGTTTGTGTGTGAATACCTCTACAGTGTGGGGTCTGGTTTGTGTGTGAATCTCTCTACAGTGTGGGGTCTGGTTTGTGTGTGAATACCTCTACAGTGTGGGGTCTGGTTTGTGTGTGAATCTCTCTACAGTGTGGGGTCTGGTTTGTGTGTGAATCTCTCTACAGTGTGGGGTCTGGTTTGTGTGTGAATCTCTCTACAGTGTGGGGTCTGGTTTGTGTGTGAATACCTCTACAGTGTGGGGTCTGGTTTGTGTGTGAATCTCTCTACAGTGTGGGGTCTGGTTTGTGTGTGAATCTCTCTACAGTGTGGGGTCTGGTTTGTGTGTGAATCTCTCTACAGTGTGGGGTCTGGTTTGTGTGTGAATCTCTCTACAGTGTGGGGTCTGGTTTGTGTGTGAATCTCTCTACAGTGTGGGGTCTGGTTTGTGTGTGAATCTCTCTACAGTGTGGGGTCTGGTTTGTGTGTGAATCTCTCTACAGTGTGGGGTCTGGTTTGTGTGTGTGAATCTCTCTACAGTGTGGGGTCTGGTTTGTGTGTGAATCTCTCTACAGTGTGGGGTCTGGTTTGTGTGTGAATCTCTCTACAGTGTGGGGTCTGGTTTGTGTGTGAATCTCTCTACAGTGTGGGGTCTGGTTTGTGTGTGAATCTCTCTACAGTGTGGGGTCTGGTTTGTGTGTGAATCTCTCTACAGTGTGGGGTCTGGTTTGTGTGTGAATCTCTCTACAGTGTGGGGTCTGGTTTGTGTGTGAATCTCTCTACAGTGTGGGGTCTGGTTTGTGTGTGAATCTCTCTACAGTGTGGGGTCTGGTTTGTGTGTGAATCTCTCTACAGTGTGGGGTCTGGTTTGTGTGTGAATCTCTCTACAGTGTGGGGTCTGGTTTGTGTGTGAATCTCTCTACAGTGTGGGGTCTGGTTTGTGTGTGAATCTCTCTACAGTGTGGGGTCTGGTTTGTGTGTGAATCTCTCTACAGTGTGGGGTCTGGTTTGTGTGTGAATCTCTCTACAGTGTGGGGTCTGGTTTGTGTGTGAATCTCTCTACAGTGTGGGGTCTGGTTTGTGTGTGAATCTCTCTACAGTGTGGGGTCTGGTTTGTGTGTGAATCTCTCTACAGTGTGGGGTCTGGTTTGTGTGTGAATCTCTCTACAGTGTGGGGTCTGGTTTGTGTGTGAATCTCTCTACAGTGTGGGGTCTGGTTTGTGTGTGAATCTCTCTACAGTGTGGGGTCTGGTTTGTGTGTGAATCTCTCTACAGTGTGGGGTCTGGTTTGTGTGTGAATCTCTCTACAGTGTGGGGTCTGGTTTGTGTGTGAATCTCTCTACAGTGTGGGGTCTGGTTTGTGTGTGAATCTCTCTACAGTGTGGGGTCTGGTTTGTGTGTGAATCTCTCTACAGTGTGGGGTCTGGTTTGTGTGTGAATCTCTCTACAGTGTGGGGTCTGGTTTGTGTGTGAATCTCTCTACAGTGTGGGGTCTGGTTTGTGTGTGAATCTCTCTACAGTGTGGGGTCTGGTTTGTGTGTGAATCTCTCTACAGTGTGGGGTCTGGTTTGTGTGTGAATCTCTCTACAGTGTGGGGTCTGGTTTGTGTGTGAATCTCTCTACAGTGTGGGGTCTGGTTTGTGTGTGAATCTCTCTACAGTGTGGGGTCTGGTTTGTGTGTGAATCTCTCTACAGTGTGGGGTCTGGTTTGTGTGTGAATCTCTCTACAGTGTGGGGTCTGGTTTGTGTGTGAATCTCTCTACAGTGTGGGGTCTGGTTTGTGTGTGAATCTCTCTACAGTGTGGGGTCTGGTTTGTGTGTGAATCTCTCTACAGTGTGGGGTCTGGTTTGTGTGTGAATCTCTCTACAGTGTGGGGTCTGGTTTGTGTGTGAATCTCTCTACAGTGTGGGGTCTGGTTTGTGTGTGAATCTCTCTACAGTGTGGGGTCTGGTTTGTGTGTGAATCTCTCTACAGTGTGGGGTCTGGTTTGTGTGTGAATCTCTCTACAGTGTGGGGTCTGGTTTGTGTGTGAATCTCTCTACAGTGTGGGGTCTGGTTTGTGTGTGAATCTCTCTACAGTGTGGGGTCTGGTTTGTGTGTGAATCTCTCTACAGTGTGGGGTCTGGTTTGTGTGTATGGACCTCTACAGTGTGGGATCTGGTTTGTGTGTGAATCTCTCTACAGTGTGGGGTCTGGTTTGTGTGTGAATCTCTCTACAGTGTGGGGTCTGGTTTGTGTGTGAATCTCTCTACAGTGTGGGGTCTGGTTTGTGTGTGAATCTCTCTACAGTGTGGGGTCTGGTTTGTGTGTGAATCTCTCTACAGTGTGGGGTCTGGTTTGTGTGTGAATCTCTCTACAGTGTGGGGTCTGGTTTGTGTGTGAATCTCTCTACAGTGTGGGGTCTGGTTTGTGTGTGAATCTCTCTACAGTGTGGGATCTGGTTTGTGTGTGAATCTCTCTACAGTGTGGGGTCTGGTTTGTGTGTGAATCTCTCTACAGTGTGGGGTCTGGTTTGTGTGTGAATCTCTCTACAGTGTGGGGTTTGGTTTGTGTGTGAATCTCTCTACAGTGTGGGGTTTGGTTTGTGTGTGAATCTCTCTACAGTGTGGGTTTTGGTTTGGGTGTATGGACCTCTACAGTGTGGCTTTTGGTTTGGGTGTATGGACCACTACAGTGTGGGGTCTGGTTTGTGTGTATGGACCTCTACAGTGTGGCTTTTGGTTTGTGTGTATGGACCTCTACAGTGTGGCTTTTGGTTTGTGTGTATGGACCTCTACAGTGTGGCTTTTGGTTTGTGTGTATGGAGCTCTACAGTGTGGCTTTTGGTTTGTGTGTATGGACCTCTACAGTGTGGCTTTTGGTTTGTGTGTATGGACCTCTACAGTGTGGCTTTTGGTTTGTGTGTATGGACCTCTACAGTGTGGGTTTTGGTTTGTGTGTATGGATCTCTACAGTGTGGGTTTTTGTTTGGGTGTGTGGACCTCTACAGTGTGGGTTTTGGTTTGTGTGTATGGACCTCTACAGTGTGGCTTTTGGTTTGTGTGTATGGACCTCTACAGTGTGGCTTTTGGTTTGTGTGTATGGACCTCTACAGTGTGGCTTTTGGTTTGTGTGTATGGACCTCTACAGTGTGGCTTTTGGTTTGTGTGTATGGACCTCTACAGTGTGGCTTTTGGTTTGTGTGTATGGACCTCTACAGTGTGGGTTTTGGTTTGGATGTATGGGCCTCTACAGTGTTGGTTTTGGTTTGGGTGTGATGTGACACTATCAAGTAGATCACTCTGTTGTTAAACCAGAAATGGTTATATGAACAGGAAGCAGTATTTTACTGTATATAATGTTGGTTGGAAATTTAAAATATGAAAATAATAATTTCCATGAATTTATTGTTGTTTAATTTAGCTTATAACAGGAATTGAGTGTTAAATATGTACATAGTATATTGCACCAAATATGACCTTTACCTGTCCAGCACTGAATAGCCAAGTAGGGACTTATGTAAACAATGGTAGCCAGAATTCATATAAACAAATGTGATGTGTATATATAAACAGTGCAGTACAGTTAGAGTAACGATGATTGTATAATTATAACGTAAAATATTTCAAGGTCATGAGAAAATAATAGTTTAGATAGTGAATTGTATATAGTTGCTTACAGCATTATGAGTATGTAAGGTAAACATGACCGATTTAGCAGATGTTAGGTTCTGCGTAATTGTTAAGTATTTGATTATTATATATGTAAATAGTGACCAATATGCGGTGGGTCTGAAGACTGGTAGTACCAATTGTCATTCCAGACAATAGCTTCCTGGGATTGGGGAATGGACCAATCAACGGTCGTTGCACTAAATGTGCATCCCCAATCCATCAGCACTTATCCCATACACAATAACAAATGGCGCCAAGATTCTGCATTTTGTGTCCAAATCGGTATCATTTTGACAGAATCTTGATATGGTTGGGTCGCCAGGATCAACCATTGTTCTTGAGGAATTTCCACCTGCGGAGTTGTCCGACTTTTGGCTTCCCCTGTAAATACTGGGCAGCTTTCGCTGCTCATTGCACTTGGATCTAGGGATGCCAAAGGGACAACTTCCGGTTGTGGGACTGACTCTACGGAAGCGTGATAGGGAGCGAGCCTTCTTGTGGACTTCACTGTGCTATATAAACAACAAGTAGAAAGGAATTTGGACTTGGCTTTTTCTTCGGGAAACACAACGCGAGCGGGGGCACAGTGGGGTTACAGTACGAATATCTACAGTGTGAGTTTTTGTTTGGGTGTGTTGATCTCTACAGTATGGGTTTTGGTTTGGGTGTATGGATCTCTACAGTGTGGGTTTTGGTTTGGGTGTATGGACCTTTACAGTGTGAGTTTTGGTTTGGATGTATGAACCTCTACAGTGTGTGTTTTGGTTTGGATGTATGAACCTCTACAGTGTGGGTTTTGGTTTGGGTGTATGGACCTCTACAGTGTGGCTTTTGGTTTGTGTGTATGGACCTCTACAGTGTGGCTTTTGGTTTGTGTGTATGGACCTCTACAGTGTGGCTTTTGGTTTGTGTGTATGGACCTCTACAGTGTGGCTTTTGGTTTGTGTGTATGGACCTCTACAGTGTGGCTTTTGGTTTGTGTGTATGGACCTCTACAGTGTGGGTTTTGGTTTGGATGTATGGGCCTCTACAGTGTTGGTTTTGGTTTGGGTGTGATGTGACACTATCAAGTAGATCACTCTGTTGTTAAACCAGAAATGGTTATATGAACAGGAAGCAGTATTTTACTGTATATAATGTTGGTTGGAAATTTAAAATATGAAAATAATAATTTCCATGAATTTATTGTTGTTTAATTTAGCTTATAACAGGAATTGAGTGTTAAATATGTACATAGTATATTGCACCAAATATGACCTTTACCTGTCCAGCACTGAATAGCCAAGTAGGGACTTATGTAAACAATGGTAGCCAGAATTCATATAAACAAATGTGATGTGTATATATAAACAGTGCAGTACAGTTAGAGTAACGATGATTGTATAATTATAACGTAAAATATTTCAAGGTCATGAGAAAATAATAGTTTAGATAGTGAATTGTATATAGTTGCTTACAGCATTATGAGTATGTAAGGTAAACATGACCGATTTAGCAGATGTTAGGTTCTGCGTAATTGTTAAGTATTTGATTATTATATATGTAAATAGTGACCAATATGCGGTGGGTCTGAAGACTGGTAGTACCAATTGTCATTCCAGACAATAGCTTCCTGGGATTGGGGAATGGACCAATCAACGGTCGTTGCACTAAATGTGCATCCCCAATCCATCAGCACTTATCCCATACACAATAACAAATGGCGCCAAGATTCTGCATTTTGTGTCCAAATCGGTATCATTTTGACAGAATCTTGATATGGTTGGGTCGCCAGGATCAACCATTGTTCTTGAGGAATTTCCACCTGCGGAGTTGTCCGACTTTTGGCTTCCCCTGTAAATACTGGGCAGCTTTCGCTGCTCATTGCACTTGGATCTAGGGATGCCAAAGGGACAACTTCCGGTTGTGGGACTGACTCTACGGAAGCGTGATAGGGAGCGAGCCTTCTTGTGGACTTCACTGTGCTATATAAACAACAAGTAGAAAGGAATTTGGACTTGGCTTTTTCTTCGGGAAACACAACGCGAGCGGGGGCACAGTGGGGTTACAGTACGAATATCTACAGTGTGAGTTTTTGTTTGGGTGTGTTGATCTCTACAGTATGGGTTTTGGTTTGGGTGTATGGATCTCTACAGTGTGGGTTTTGGTTTGGGTGTATGGACCTTTACAGTGTGAGTTTTGGTTTGGATGTATGAACCTCTACAGTGTGTGTTTTGGTTTGGATGTATGAACCTCTACAGTGTGGGTTTTGGTTTGGGTGTATGGACCTCTACAGTGTGGCTTTTGGTTTGTGTGTATGGACCTCTACAGTGTGGCTTTTGGTTTGTGTGTATGGACCTCTACAGTGTGGCTTTTGGTTTGTGTGTATGGACCTCTACAGTGTGGCTTTTGGTTTGTGTGTATGGACCTCTACAGTGTGGCTTTTGGTTTGTGTGTATGGACCTCTACAGTGTGGGTTTTGGTTTGGATGTATGGGCCTCTACAGTGTTGGTTTTGGTTTGGGTGTGATGTGACACTATCAAGTAGATCACTCTGTTGTTAAACCAGAAATGGTTATATGAACAGGAAGCAGTATTTTACTGTATATAATGTTGGTTGGAAATTTAAAATATGAAAATAATAATTTCCATGAATTTATTGTTGTTTAATTTAGCTTATAACAGGAATTGAGTGTTAAATATGTACATAGTATATTGCACCAAATATGACCTTTACCTGTCCAGCACTGAATAGCCAAGTAGGGACTTATGTAAACAATGGTAGCCAGAATTCATATAAACAAATGTGATGTGTATATATAAACAGTGCAGTACAGTTAGAGTAACGATGATTGTATAATTATAACGTAAAATATTTCAAGGTCATGAGAAAATAATAGTTTAGATAGTGAATTGTATATAGTTGCTTACAGCATTATGAGTATGTAAGGTAAACATGACCGATTTAGCAGATGTTAGGTTCTGCGTAATTGTTAAGTATTTGATTATTATATATGTAAATAGTGACCAATATGCGGTGGGTCTGAAGACTGGTAGTACCAATTGTCATTCCAGACAATAGCTTCCTGGGATTGGGGAATGGACCAATCAACGGTCGTTGCACTAAATGTGCATCCCCAATCCATCAGCACTTATCCCATACACAATAACAAATGGCGCCAAGATTCTGCATTTTGTGTCCAAATCGGTATCATTTTGACAGAATCTTGATATGGTTGGGTCGCCAGGATCAACCATTGTTCTTGAGGAATTTCCACCTGCGGAGTTGTCCGACTTTTGGCTTCCCCTGTAAATACTGGGCAGCTTTCGCTGCTCATTGCACTTGGATCTAGGGATGCCAAAGGGACAACTTCCGGTTGTGGGACTGACTCTACGGAAGCGTGATAGGGAGCGAGCCTTCTTGTGGACTTCACTGTGCTATATAAACAACAAGTAGAAAGGAATTTGGACTTGGCTTTTTCTTCGGGAAACACAACGCGAGCGGGGGCACAGTGGGGTTACAGTACGAATATCTACAGTGTGAGTTTTTGTTTGGGTGTGTTGATCTCTACAGTATGGGTTTTGGTTTGGGTGTATGGATCTCTACAGTGTGGGTTTTGGTTTGGGTGTATGGACCTTTACAGTGTGAGTTTTGGTTTGGATGTATGAACCTCTACAGTGTGTGTTTTGGTTTGGATGTATGAACCTCTACAGTGTGGGTTTTGGTTTGGGTGTATGGACCTTTACAGTGTGGGTTTTGGTTTGGGTGTGTTGATCTCTACAGTGTGGATTTTGGTTTGGATGTATGGACCTCTACAGTGTGGGTTTTGGTTTGGATGTATGGACCTCTACAGTGTGGGGTTTGGTTTGGGTGTGTTGATCTCTACAATGTGGATTTTGGTTTGTGTGTATGGACCACTACAGTGTGTGTTTTGGTTTGGATGTATGAACCTCTACAGTGTGGGTTTTGGTTTGGGTGTATGGACCTTTACAGTGTGGGTTTTGGTTTGGGTGTGTTGATCTCTACAGTGTGGATTTTGGTTTGGATGTATGGACCTCTACAGTGTGGGTTTTGGTTTGGATGTATGGACCTCTACAGTGTGGGGTTTGGTTTGGGTGTATTGGCTTCTACAGTGTGGGTTTTGGTTTGGATGTATGGACCACTACAGTGTGGGTTTTGGTTTGTGTGTATGGATCTCTACAGTGTGGGTTTTGGTTTGGATGTATGGACCTCTACAGTGTGAGTTTTGGTTTGGGTGTATGGATCTCTACAGTGTGGGTTTTGGTTTGTGTGTGTTGATCTCTACAGTGTGGGTTTTGGTTTGGGTGTATGGACCTCTACAGTGTGGGTTTTGGTTTGGGTGTATTGGCTTCTACAGTGTGGGTTTTGGTTTGGATGTATGGACCACTACAGTGTGGGTTTTGGTTTGTGTGTATGGATCTCTACAGTGTGGGTTTTGGTTTGGATGTATGGACCTCTACAGTGTGAGTTTTGGTTTGGATGTATGGATCTCTACAGTGTGGGTTTTGGTTTGTGTGTGTTGATCTCTACAGTGTGGGTTTTGGTTTGGGTGTATGGACCTCTACAGTGTGGGTTTTGGTTTGTGTGTGTTGATCTCTACAGTGTGGGTTTTGGTTTGTGTGTATGGATCTCTACAGTGTACGTTTTGGTTTGTGTGTATGGAACTTTACAGTGTGTGTTTTGGTTTGGATGTATGGACCTCTACAGTGTGGGTTTTGATTTGGGTGTATGGACCTCTACAGTGTGGGTTTTGGTTTGGGTGTGTTGATCTCTACAGTGTGGGTTTTGGTTTGTGTGTATGGACCTCTACAGTGTGGATTTTGGTTTGGATGTATGGACCTCTACAGTGTGGGTTTTGGTTTGAGTGTATGGATCTCTACAGTGTGGGTTTTGGTTTGTGTGTATGGAACTTTACAGTGTGTGTTTTGGTTTGGATGTATGGACCTCTACAGTGTGGGTTTTGGTTTGGGTGTATGGACCTCTACAGTGTGGGTTTTGGTTTGGGTGTGTTGATCTCTACAGTGTGGGTTTTGGTTTGTGTGTGTTGATCTCTACAGTGTGGATTTTGGTTTGGGTGTATGGACCTCTACAGTGTGGGTTTTGGTTTGTGTGTGTTGATCTCTACAGTGTGGGTTTTGGTTTGTGTGTGTTGATCTCTATAGTGTGGGTTTTGGTTTGGGTGTATGGACCTCTACAGTGTGGGTTTTGGTTTGTGTGTGTTGATCTCTACAGTGTGGGTTTTGGTTTGTGTGTATGGATCTCTACAGTGTGGGTTTTGGTTTGTGTGTATGGAACTTTACAGTGTGTGTTTTGGTTTGGATGTATGGACCTCTACAGTGTGGGTTTTGGTTTGGGTGTATGGACCTCTACAGTGTGGGTTTTGGTTTGGATGTATGGACCTCTACAGTGTGGGGTCTGGTTTGGATGTATGGACCTCTACAGTGTGGGTTTTGGTTTGGGTGTGTTGATCTCTACAGTGTGGGTTTTGGTTTGGGTGTGTTGATCTCTACAGTGTGGGTTTTGGTTTGGGTGTGTTGATCTCTACAGTGTGGGTTTTTGTTTGGGTGTGTGGACCTCTACAGTGTGGGTTTTGGTTTGTGTGTATGGACCTCTACAGTGTGGGTTTTGGTTTGTGTGTATGGACCTCTACAGTGTGGGTTTTGGTTTGTGTGTATGGATCTCTACAGAGTGGGTTTTGGTTTGGGTGTATGGACCTCTACAGTGTGGATTTTGGTTTGGGTGTATGGACCTCTACAGTGTGGGTTTTGGTTTGGATGTATGGACCTCTACAGTGTGGGTTTTGGTTTGGATGTATGGACCTCTACAGTGTGGGTTTTGGTTTGGGTGTGTTGATCTCTACAGTGTGGGTTTTGGTTTGGGTGTGTTGATCTCTACAGTGTGGATTTTGGTTTGGGTGTATGGACCTCTACAGTGTGGGTTTTGGTTTGGGTGTGTTGATCTCTACAGTGTGGGTTTTGGTTTGGGTGTGTTGATCTCTACAGTGTGGGTTTTGGTTTGGGTGTGTTGATCTCTACAGTGTGGATTTTGGTTTGGGTGTATGGACCTCTACAGTGTGGGTTTTGGTTTGGGTGTGTTGATCTCTACAGTTTGGGTTTAGGGTTTACATAGATACAAAATGTGGTTATTAATCTCTTAGTTCATATTTTACCATTTGTGATGTTAATGAGGAAATGTTTTGTTACAGATACGACCACGGTTGCAACTACAACATTCACGAACACGGCTTCGGCGATAAAACCAACAACTCAACTCAACGTATTTGTGACCAAAGAAGGAAGGAGAGCGGAAGATGAATTTCCAATCCTCGCAGTGGTTGTGTCTGCCAGCGGTTTAGTGGTAGTACTGTTTGTCATACTGATAGTGTGTGGTATGAGAAGACGACGGAATCATTCTGGTTTGTGTACTTGCTTGTAGTTACAAAATGTTCAAATAAAAGGTGTGACATGGAATTTTGAGGCGGGAGACATTGTTACATTCTGAGCAAACATCAACAATACATCCCATAGTCCGTATGTGAAATTTGATCTTTGTTTCTGTTTTTAAAAATGTATTTTCTGACAAGTTTGATGTTATGTTGAACGTCATACTCTTATGGCACTTTTCTTTGCCAACAGGTAAGGCAAAAGAAGGGGTGTTGGACAGTACCAGGACGCTGAGACGTGAAGACATAGAGCACAGAGGTAGGTGTATGAAAAACATTCACAAATACTTATGTGTGCTTTGTTACTGTAGCAAGAATAAATGATACCAGAGTGATATTAGTAAAAATGCAACAGCGTAATTTTCCATACACATAGAAAAACCTCCACGTTAGTGGTTATAAGTTACAGGGTTTCTTAACTCCTGATAGAACAACCTCCAAGTTAGTGGTTATAAGTTACAGGGCTTCTTAACTCCTGACAGAACAACCTCCAGGTTAGTGGTTATAAGTTACAGGGCTTCATAACTCCTGATAGAACAACCTCCAGGTTAGTGGTTATAAGTTACAGGGCTTCTTAACTCCTGATAGAACAACCTCCAGGTTAGTGGTTATAATATACAGGGCTTCTTAACTCCTGATAGAACAACCTCCAGGTTAGTGGTTATAAGTTACAGGGCTTTTTAACTCCTGATAGAACAACCTCCAGGTTAGTGGTTATAAGTTACAGGGCTTCTTAACTCCTGACAGAACAACCTCCAGGTTAGTGGTTATAAGTTACAGGGCTTCTTAACTCCTGACAGAACAACCTCCAAGTTAGTGGTTATAAGTTACAGGGCTTCTTAACTCCTGACAGAACAACCTCCAGGTTAGTGGTTATAAGTTACAGGGCTTCTTAACTCCTGACAGAACAACCTCCAGGTTAGTGGTTATAAGTTACAGGGCTTCTTAACTTTTGATAGAACAACCTCCAGGTTAGTGGTTATAAGTTACAGGGTGTCTATGTTGTTATTCGTGGAGGTAGTGCTTTAATGTTGATAAAGGAGACGAAGAAGCTGAATGTTACTAACATGGAAATGAAAGTTAACAATCGATTAATGACATTGATTAAACTATGCAGTATCGACACAGATAAAGACGCTGGTCGTTATGTGTCTGAGTTACCCATAGTCAGGATAATAAATCTTAGCGTGTACATCAGTGACATTAAGGTGTTGTGCTGTGTATTAGCTTCAAAGCCTACTACTTCTTATTGACAAGTAATTTCCCTTTGTTAAGTATCGTTTCCGGAACATAACTTTGCATGTATTTAGTGTAGAATGATGAAAGCTGGTGTATTCACTGGTCATACCATTGAGCATTGTTAAGATTTCATGTTTGGAGCGTAACTGTATTTTATCATTTTGATAGTAAGTACAGTCTTTGTAAACAGTTTAAAATCCTTTAATCTTTAAATTGCGGAATAGCTTCCATACAACTAACAAAAATATTCTTTTATATTTTGACTGCAGTAAACGTAGATGAAACAGACAAAGAAGACGGAACCTATGCTGATATAAATGAAGCTAACCTCTCGCCATCTGTCGATACATCTGTTGTTCCTGGAGATATGTATGCAGTCGTGCATAAGCCTGAAAAGGGTAAGATCCTATCAAACTGAACTGTCTGATAGAGAGAAAGATCTTACTCAACTGTCTGATAGCGAGAAAGATCTTACTGAACTGTTTGATAGAGAATAAGATCAAACTGAACTGTCTTACAGAACTGTCTGATAGACAGAATAAGATCTTACTGAACTGTCTGATAGAGAGTAAGATCTTACTGAACTGTCTGGTAGAGAGTAAGATCTTACTGAACTGTCTGGTAGAGAGAAAGATCTTACTGAACTGTCTGATAGAGAGTAAGATCTTACTGAACTGTCTGGTAGAGAGTAAGATCTTACTGAACTGTCTGATAGCGAGAAAGATCTTACTGAACTGTCTGATAGAGAGAAAGATCTTACTGAACTGTCTGATAGAGAGAAAGATCTTACTGAACTGTCTGATAGAGAGAAAGATCTTACTGAACTGTCTGATAGAGAGAAAGATCTTACTGAACTGTCTGATAGAGAATAAGATCTTACTGAACTGTCTGATAGCGAGAAAGATCTTACTGAACTGTCTGGTAGAGAGTAAGATCTTACTGAACTGTCATATAGAGAGTAAGATCTAACTGAACTGTCGATAGAGAGAAAGATCTTACTGAACTGTCTGATAGCGAGAAAGATCTTACTGAACTGTCTGATAGAGAGAAAGATCTTACTGAACTGTCTGATAGAGAGAAAGATCTTACTGAACTGTCTTACTGAACTGTCTGATAGAGAGTAAGATCTTACTGAACTGTCATATAGAGAGTAAGATCTAACTGAACTGTCGATAGAGAGAAAGATTTACTGAACTGTCTGATAGAGAGAAAGATCTTACTGAACTGTCTTACTGAACTGTCTGATAGAGAGTAAGATCTTACTGAACTGTCATATAGAGAGTAAGATCTAACTGAACTGTCGATAGAGAGAAAGATCTTACTGAACTGTCTGATAGCGAGAAAGATCTTACTGAACTGTCTGATAGAGAGAAAGATCTTACTGAACTGTCTGATAGAGAGAAAGATCTTACTGAACTGTCTGATAGAGAGAAAGATCTTACTGAACTGTCTGATAGCGAGTAAGATCTTACAGAACTGTCTGATAGAGAGAAAGATCTTACTGAACTGTTTGATAGAGAATAAGATCTTACTGAACTGTCTTACTGAACTGTCTGATAGGGAGTAAGATCTTACTGAACTGTCATATAGAGAGTAAGATCTTACTGAACTGTCTGATAGAGAGAAAGATCTTACTGAACTGTTTGATAGAGAATAAGATCTTACTGAACTGTCTTACTGAACTGTCTGGTAGAGAATAAGATCTTACTGAACTGTCTGGTAGAGAATAAGATCTTACTGAACTGTCTGATAGAGAGAAAGATCTTACTGAACTGTCTGATAGAGAGAAAGATCTTACTGAACTGTCTGGTAGAGAGTAAGATCTTACTGAACTGTTTGATAGAGAATAAGATCTTACTGAACTGTCGATAGAGAGAAAGATCTTACTGAACTGTCTGATAGAGAGAAAGATCTTACTGAACTGTTTGATAGAGAATAAGATCTTACTGAACTGTCGATAGAGAGAAAGATCTTACTGAACTGTCTGATAGAGAGAAAGATCTTACTGAACTGTCTGATAGAGAGTAAGATCTTACTGAACTGTCTTACTGAACTGTCTGATAGAGAGTAAGATCTTACTGAACTGTCTGATAGAGAGTAAGATCTTACTGAACTGTTTGATAGAGAATAAGATCTTACTGAACTGTCGATAGAGAGAAAGATCTTACTGAACTGTCTGATAGAGAGAAAGATCTTACTGAACTGTCTGATAGAGAGAAAGATCTTACTGAACTGTCTGGTAGAGAGTAAGATCTTACTGAACTGTCTTACTGAACTGTCTGGTAGAGAGTAAGATCTTACTGAACTGTCTGATAGAGAGTAAGATCTTACTGAACTGTTTGATAGAGAATAAGATCTTACTGAACTGTCGATAGAGAGAAAGATCTTACTGAACTGTTTGATAGAGAATAAGATCTTACTGAACTGTCTGATAGAGAGTAAGATCTTACTGAACTGTCTGATAGAGAGAAAGATCTTACTGAACTGTCTGATAGAGAGAAAGATCTTACTGAACTGTCTGATAGAGAGAAAGATCTTACTGAACTGTCTGATAGAGAGAAAGATCTTACTGAACTGTCTGATAGAGAATAAGATCTTACTGAACTGTCTGATAGAAAGAAAGATCTTACTAAACTGTCTGATAGAGAGAAAGATCTTACTGAACTGTCTGATAGAGAGAAAGATCTTACTGAACTGTCTGATAGAGAGTAAGATCTTACTGAACTGTTTGATAGAGAATAAGATCTTACTGAACTGTCTGATAGAGAGAAAGATCTTACTGAACTGTTTGGTAGAGAATAAGATCTTACTGAACTGTCGATAGAGAGAAAGATCTTACTGAACTGTTTGATAGAGAATAAGATCTTACTGAACTGTCTGATAGAGAGAAAGATCTTACTGAACTGTCTGATAGAGAGTAAGATCTTACTGAACTGTCATATAGAGAGTAAGATCTAACTGAACTGTCGATAGAGAGAAAGATCTTACTGAACTGTCTGATAGAGAGTAAGATCTTACTGAACTGTCTGATAGAGAGTAAGATCTTACTGAACTGTCTGGTAGAGAGTAAGATCTTACTGAACTGTCTGATAGAGAGAAAGATCTTACTGAACTGTCATATAGAGAGTAAGATCTAACTGAACTGTCGATAGAGAGAAAGATCTTACTGAACTGTCTGATAGAGAGTAAGATCTTACTGAACTGTCTGATAGAGAGTAAGATCTTACTGAACTGTCTGGTAGAGAGAAAGATCTTACTGAACTGTCTGATAGAGAGAAAGATCTTACTGAACTGTCTGGTAGAGAGTAAGATCTTACTGAACTGTCTTACTGAACTGTCTGATAGAGAGTAAGATCTTACTGAACTGTCTGATAGAGAGTAAGATCTTATTGAACTGTCTGATAGAGAGAAAGATCTTACTGAACTGTCTGATAGAGAGTAAGATCTTACTGAACTGTCTGATAGCGAGAAAGATCTTACTGAACTGTCTGATAGAGAGAAAGATCTTACTGAACTGTCTGATAGAGAGAAAGATCTTACTGAACTGTCTGATAGAGAGTAAGATCTTACTGAACTGTCTGATAGAGAGTAAGATCTAACTAAACTTTCTGATAGAAAGATCTTACTGAACTGTCTGATAGTGTTACTGATCTGCCTTATATAAAGTGAGATCTTACTGATCTGTGTTACACAGAATAAGATTCCAATGAACCTTTGGATATATATTCTGCTAAATAAAAACAGTGGCAATTATGACAGCCGTGCAACTTGTGCTGACAATATATACATATAATTATACAGGGACAAGGAAGTACTTGAAGCAGTGCTTATTATTAATACAGTGTTTTCTCACGAAAGAGTAGATTAATTAAACTGCATCATACAGCTGTTACGTCCTTCTAGGAGACATCAGTGATGTTCAGGCCTACAGTCTGAAATCCTGAAAGGTGTATGTGGAAAATCCAAAATGATAAAAAATGTGATATTCTAAATGGAGAGGCGTTATGAATCACATAAATTTCATAGTTTTCATATATCATATAACTTTAGAACAGCGTCAAGTACATGTGTTTATTCGGAACCACTATCCAAATGAAGTAACACGTGACATGCATGTTTCGGCAAGCCCCGTCAGCAGTGTCTCCTACCTGTGGTCTAAAAAGACGACAAGAAATATGTTATTCAAACAATCATGTGACGTTGAAAAATGGTCTTTGTAATCTGAGCCAAAGTTGCAAGAGGATTACGCCAAATCTAAAACATGTAAAAAAATCCAATGCTAAACACAGTAACAGAAGATTGCCAACTTACAAAATTTGACTACAAAACATAATACTTCAGTCAACCTAACCAGGTAAAGGGTTAGGGTCAACCTAGGTCACTAAGAGTCTCTGAGTTAAAAAACTTGTCCAACCTTGGAGGCTGCAAGCATGCCAGTTGCAAGGTTACGACCAAACCTGGAGACTGTTAGTTCACCAGTTATGAGCTTACGATCAGCCTTGGGCTGAACATTTACTAGGAACAAGGTTACGCCAGCCTTGGGGCTGGAAGTCTACCAGGAACAAGGTTACGACCAGCCTTGGGATTGGCAGTCTACCAGGAACAAGGTTACGACCAGCCTTGGGACTGGCAGTCTACCAGGAACAAAGTTACCACCAGCCTTGGGACTGGCAGTCTACCAGGAACAAGGTTACCACCAGCCTTGGGACTGGCAGTCTACCAGGAACAAGGTTACGACCAGCCTACTATTTACTATTCATTAGCTTTTTGAAGAAGAGTTTTAAAATCATTCAACATAAAACACAGCCATCATGAATCTTAAATACCGCTGTTAATTTGTGTGTTTTGTTGTCAGCTGGACCTGCTGCCGTTGGTGAGGACCTTGCCGTTGGTGAGGAACTTGCCGCTGACCCCGGGTCAATGTATGCACAGGTACAGAAATCTTCAGACGGTAAGTCACAAAATATTGACACCATAGTAACATCATCCATACATACATCATTTTTCTATTTAAATATGACGCACAAATCTAGTTTCAATCTTTTCTGACGAGACATTTGTGGTATTCGGTAAACGATATAAACATTATGGATATATTTGTTTGGAAGAGTTCGCCATTATGCTGTTAATCCAGACAAAAAGGAAAAAGAAAAAAGTCAATATCTGTGTGTTAAGGAGCGTTTGGATGATTGGAGATTCCAAAGATTTTCATCTTCAAAGAAGAAATATACCAAAACTATAATTTGAAAATCAATAAAATATGTTTATTGTTTCTTTTTTAACCCCTTAACACTTAAACAGTAGATCTGTTGTTTATGTCATTTTAGAGCGAGTAAGTAGTTTTGTGTGTGTTAATATCAGTGTCAACAATGGCATTTACTCTTAAAATCACGTGTCAGAAAAGGTCGATATTTTACAAATTACAAAAATAAGAAAATGAATATTCTTTACATCTCTCTTGAAATACATTGTGTTACAGAATGCATTGTACTGTATGAATTACCCACCTGCTGTAGAAATGTCCTCGGCATACAGGATCAGTGTATGTGTTGGGATCCTGTGGATGTATCCTAAAAGATGACAGTAGGACATTACCCTAGATCGTGTTTTTGTACTTATCAATTATCGTTTACTTAACATACAAAGTGAAGACAATATGAATTCATTTATAGGTAAACAAAGCCTAATTTTGCCAGCGGAAGCCAGCAGGCCGAGTCCACAGGTAAGAAATACTTTGGTGAATATGATGATAAATGGCAGTGTTTACTTGGGGAAATTGCCAAGACATTTTTGTCTTTAGTTGTAAAATTGTCATATACAGTTTCTACAGAATATTGTTGTTCCAACATCAAGCGAGTGATTGAATATTTCAAAGCATGAGGGAGCAGATCAATATATAACCCTAGTGAAATACTAGCCGCACTACACTGCTTGGCTACAGAGAACTTCTCTTTAGATTGATTGGTTGAGTGTCAGACTTGTAAGTCAGGGGTTCGAATCCAAGCGGAGGCATTGGAATAAACAATGGCCTGTGTTACATTAGCGCCGAAGTTCGCCAAAGCCGAGCAGTATATTGTGGGTAGTATTTACCACAGTTGCAAATATTAAATATCTTGTTTTCCTTATCTAGGTTTCACGGTACGAAAACAAGGACGGGCTGATTTATTTGGACGTGGAGATTAACAACACAACGTGTCAGAAAAATATTGACAAACAGTTGTTAAACGAATCACAGAGTGGTTGTCAGTATGCAGAGGTTCGGCACAAGTGATCACGGCTAATAGATATTGGATGTGAAAATTAATTTCTCTTTCTATGACAGGAATAGAGGATTTCTATATAAATATGAATATTCATGGCAAAACAGTATTTCATGTGAAATATAGACTTCATCCAATCTTTAATGTAAATATTTGAATTCGTGTTATGAAATGAATCACCACTATGTTCGAGATATATCTCATTTGCCCCGGACAGATTATGAAAATCAGATCAAGGTTATGTCAGTTAAAACTGAGAATTTTGTAATGATTTTATGTCCCACTTACTTCTGTGTTGACAACTCTGATCGATGCCAAGTACATGCTTTGATATAGTAAAGTGAAAGTACGTCTGATCGTATCTTTCAAACGCATGAAAGACTGGAATATCAGGACGAGTCCAAAATTCAGTCAATTCCCCTCGAGAACTTCGGATGGGATGACCTAGGCTCGGTTATAACTGGAACAAGGACGTTAAGCTCCAAAAGAGAAGGAAAAGATCTGGTGTCTTATGTTCCTATCGACCGCCGGGTGACGACCGTAGAAGTTATGAGTAGCAGTATAGCGTGCATGCAATATAGCAGAGGACTGATAGGGTTTACTGGTGATAAGCCTGAAAGATTGCCTCATCCGCTGTAATTAACGTTGCCTTAGTGAGATAGTCGCTATATGGTTCCTGTGAATTGGTTCCTTAGGCCTAGTTCGAACTACGTGTAGATATTTTCGAGGCGACAGTAAGATTAGTTGCTCAACTCAATAGTTTGCTTGGCTTAGTTCAAACTAAAGAAGTCCCTTCCTGCAACTCTTGTTTGCACTGAATTCCAGTGCAGTTATAAACCATAAGAGTAGGAAACCCCGCGTAACCGGAGTAATTGCTTTAACAACGCTAAATAAGCATATACAGGATCAGAGTTCATTCATTGGTGATGTTTAGTCCCCTTAACCTGTACGTAGTGTAATCCGTGTGTATATAGTGTGTTCCATTCATATGCATATCTGTATATATTTTGCTTCGTCAGTAGTCCCTCAATTCGTCAAGCTGATTCAAATAGATTCCCAGCAAGGTAATCTGGGGCTTGCTCACGTTTCTGACCCACATAACAAATTGTTGATAGGGTTGCACGTTAAAATATCAACATATTTACACAACCATAATTAAAAATTGATTAAAAGAGGGCAACACATGAACAAAAGAAAGGCATGGGAAATCATAAAAAGGACCAAATAAGATCAGGTGTTTCGAAATGGTAAGCGTGTTCAGCTACATCGATGACACCTATCGTTTAAATCTAGGTTGATGTTAGCATGGAATGTGTTCCCTGGTTCTTGATAATGCAACTGCACGGACATCCTCGATACTCCAGAGGTTACGATCACTTTCACTCTCCGCACCCCCTGGAACATGTGATGGCAAAACAGAAGGCACAAACGAAGTAAGTTGATTGGTTTAAGGAGCAAATACTTACCAATCACAGACCGCTCTTTTTTAAGTGTGACGCCAAACATCAAAGTCATTACAATACACCGTTATGTGACCTCGGGATTCGTTTGATGTACATCAAAGAATCAAACAAGTCTTTTTGTCTTGTCCACAAGGTGTCGGACATGGAACCATCAATTTTACCATGACATGTTCTAAGGTTGCAGCAAGCAAACATGACCGTAACCCCTGAAATATCGAGGATGACACAAACTACACAAACAGACATTCAACATAAACTGCCTATCGCACAAAGAAATAGCAACATAATGAGATCTCTCAAAATCATGAATCAGGCGACTTCTTTGATTGTACTTCGTTTTCTTATCAAAATGGCTGTTATTGAATAAAGCTAATTTTCTTATTGAAAAGGACGTGTGTCTCTTTATATGAAAGGTTTAATCCACCGTTGATAGTATCAAGCCAAATGCTTCCGTTTCACACACTCTCTGTGGTAATTTTTCCAGTGATGATTTACAGTATCCGAATTTCACCGTCTATGGCCGACTAAATACGGGATTTACAGTATCCGAATTTCACCGTCTATGGCCGACTAAATACGGGATTTACAGTATCCGAATTTCACCGTCTATGGCCGACTAAATACGGGATTTACAGTATCCGAATTTCACCGTCTATGGCCGACTAAATACGGGATTAACAGTATCCGAATTTCACCGTCTATGGCCGACTAAATACGGGATTTACAGTATCAGAATTTAACCATCTATGGAGGCCTAAATAACGGATTGACAGTATCCGAATTTCACAATCTATGGAGGCCTAAATAACGGATTTACAGTAGCCGAACTTCACCATCTATGGGCGCCTGGATATAGAATTTACAGTATCCAAATTGCACCATATATGACCGCATAGATATAGGATTTACAGTAGCCGAATTTCACAATCTATTGGCGCCTAGATATAGGATTTACAGTATCCGAATTTCACCGTCTATGACCAACTTGATACAGAACTTACAGTATCCGAATTTCACCATCTATGGAGGCCTTAAAAACAGATTTACAGTATCAGAATTTAACCATCTATGGAGGCTTAGATATAGGATTTACAGTATCCGAATTTCACCATCTATGGAGGCCTTAAAAACAGATTTACAGTATCAGAATTTAACCATCTATGGAGGCTTAGATATAGGATTTACAGTATCCGAATTTCACCATCTATTGGCGCATATATATATAATTTACAGTATCCGAATTTCACCATATATGACTGCCTATATATATGATTTACAATATTTTAATATTTTAACATCTAGTTTTTCTATTGCCATGGCAACTATGTTACTGCAAATTTTGATTCCTTTTTAACTTCACTGCTCAGTTGAAAATTACATATTGATAAATGCATAATGGATGAAAGACGATCCCCGACACTTCGTCAAAAGTGACCTAATTTAACATCGAAATAACAAACTAGCTTTCTTTTTTTAAATCTTTATTCAATTTTAGCTTATAAAGATACATGAATGTAAACATTCACATGATTCAATTTCAACATACAACCGGTATGATAGACGAGACAACAGATCTTTATACAAGATATTGTGATTTTTGACAGGTGAGATGGGCGGAGTCATCCAGTCCAACGCTTTTTCATACAAATACATGCACAAATAGACCCAAATACAGTGTTATTTCAACAGTTAATTCATCGTGATGTTGGTATGAAATACTTTAATGCGGGTTGTATCCCTTTTAAACAAGACAATTTACTGACACCATATAGTCGTCATATTTTCATTTTCCCTCAAAAACTTGCATGTTTATATCAAAAGAACAATGGATAGTATGGACTCCTTTAAAACACTATGAAGTTGCTGAGCGAATTTCATGCCAATTCGGTCTAGTGTTCAGTGGGTTTACGTACACTAGTTGTACACATGTTTGGCGTGCGTCTGTGTGTGTAATGGCATGTGTTGTGTACATGTATTGTTGCTGACCAGTGATTTGCCTATGTAAACAGATGGCTATAACAATATGTAAGACAGAAAACAGAACAAAAGTTATATAAAAGCACATACAGAAATCTTACAGTGAACACAATGACCACGGCCCTGTTGATGGACATGTAAGCTATGACCAGTACACGATTATTTATAGACAGACCAGCGTATCCTTCAAATATGTAACCCGTATAAAAGTGTAGCCCTGTACAAAACAGTGACGTCACCTGATCCAAACCTACAGATCAATAATCTTGTGTATATATGTAATTATTAGAAAGATATACATGTATGGCTGGTAATTTTCAGATATAATACAGAAACAATGGAAAAGATAATGTATTTTTTTAACAAATGTGTTTACATGAAGTGCTCCCCTCCTCCCCATACCCAGCCTTCCCATTAGGTTCATCAGTAACTAATTCATAATCCTTTGATAAATTCATCCAAAAAAGCACAAAAAGAATATCACAGCTTATGTTTGGCATAAAAAAATGACATTTAAAACAGATGAAGCAAATAATGAGTCACTTAATCTAATTAGCATTACAAAGTCTTAATCAGGAAACAGGAGATTTCAACTGTTATACTTCACGATATATTTTTGCAAGACAAGCAATATGTCATCCAGATTTTTGCAGTCAATTCACAAAATATCTTAACACAACTGCAATTTTAAAAATCAGCGATCCTTCACAGTGAATATAAGCACAGGATGTGATTCCTGTGTGTCTTTAAGGGAGCAGAACTAACACATCCAGGCTTGATTGCAATATATAGTTGTGTTTTGATAGGACAATGATGTTTATTAAAAAACTAAATCACCATCGAAAGAAAAGACCACATTACAGAGGCTTTGTCCTAAAATTTCTTTTACAAAAGAAAACATGATTAATGTAATAATACAAATATAACACAGCCTTCAATGTCAATACATTGACAGTTTTACCTGATACCAGCATACCTCATTATCAACAATAGTCACTCCTACTAGAAACATAAACACACCCAATGAAAAATTTTGGCAATTAAAAATATGAGTTAAAATAGATAAGATTAAAATTACAGTATGGAGTCAACTGACAACTAGACATCTATACTGCAAAGATTATCAAACAAAATCGGCTTAATGATGAGGTATATAGTATTCAGATCAGCAATCATTTTCATGTATATTTTACTGGCCATTAAAAAAAGGGTATTTTTTCAAAGATTGCATACAGCACGTTATATGAAACTTTATGGCTGTTTGTTTTTGACATATTTGTGTGGCTGTACCTTGAGAGAAGCTGATCCTTTCATTGTGGAAGTAGACAACATATACAGTGAAATGGACACCATAAGTTACAAGGAAACAAATATCTATCAATGAAATAAATGTAAGTCAGCTTGGTCATGTGACACATGAAATACATCATGTGATCCTGACCAAGATTACATGACACAACAGGATGATTTCTATTGGTGTATAGCAACCTTGATAGACTGATGATAATATTATGTGTGATGTATATAAGTTCATCAATACATTTTCTGCATGCAAAATACAGTGTAAACATTGTAAAATACATATACGCCATCATATACATTATATACAGTGTACACAATAATATCTCCAAATGATATAGATTGTAAGCTAAAACCAATAACGGTCAACGAAAATGATGGCAAAGTATACCTCAAGTATCCACAAACATTTCTGACAACGGTTTTTTACCTTGTTTTTTCTACATGTAAAATCACATGGCAAATAAATAAAACAACCATACAAAAGCTCATGGTTTATGTAATAGGACGAGTCATTGATGGAGAGTCAACTTCTTAAAAAATCTTTAACTGCTGATACAGTGTTGTGTTACAATTATCATTCCTGGTAAAAAGTAGGTTTAGATCAATAGGTTCAAATCATGGAGAGATGACAGGCAGTGAAAAAACTATTGTGTCACCTTCAATAGAGAAACAAGGAGTAAAAAGTATCTACTTGTCTACATATAATGACAATCACTCAAGTTGATCCAAGTACATCCCAAGTATGTGTACTTTAGTGTAAATGAAGTACACAATTACACTACAGTTGTAGAAAATGAAGAACATTGCTTTTGCTATACTTTTAACACTGGTACAATTACTACATCAGACTTTATTTAGAATCTGCCCTGGTGGTTTGTAAGACAAGTGTGGTAATCAGTGACTGGGTAGTTTTACTACTGCTACCTGAACATTTGTTCTCCCTTGAAATATTTCACATTCAAAGAGGACCTCTGAAAGAGGCTAGAGTTTGTCCTAAATATCTGTGGACACTTCAAATATACTCATCTTGAAGATTTGTCAAATATCAAACATTTCATGTCTACCATTTTATCTTGAATCATGTAAATTTCTCTTCCCAATTTAATAATCTGTATAACTTCACTGAGAAATTTTGAAACTTTTACAAAGCTGTAATTAAGGTGAGAGTGAAAAATGTTTGATTTTTTCGTTCGATTGATGATAAAATGGCACACGTTTAATGTTTCATTATTGACAATCTTTCATGTACAAAATCACTGTTCTGAAAAAAATATACTTATTTATTAAAATTAAACACATGAACATACATAAACATGTTTCAAATTGAGGTAGGAGGCACCATATATAAGGTAATTCAAACAACAATATGGTCAAGTTACAACGGACAGGTTCACAACAGTAGCATACAATCATTCACCGAAGCCTCATTTCACTCCAAAGTAATTTTTCAGTTGAAAATGCTGCTTCTCCAGTGACTTTTCTATATACATCAGTAACAATATACAACCATCTTAAAAATTATTTCACTGAATATACTGAAGTTAGATCCCTGTAACACGAAACCTTTCAGCTTCACTTAAAAAAGCTACCATAAAAATTTATTTCTTGTCATGAGGTGAGAAAGGAAACTTCACTAAAGGGAAATAACTGCAATTATTTCAGTGTATCAATATAATATCTGTGTGAAAAAAAAATCACCATCAACAATCAGTTACCGGTAATCATTCATAGATAAAACAAAACAAGTATGATTCCTACTTCACAAGCTCTTATTTTACTTGAAGCTGGGCTGTAAGACACAGGAACACATACTGAAAAGCTGCTTTTGTTTCGTTTAACAAAATGCAAATTATGAGTGCATTTTAGTATAAGATGATCCACATTTACCCATGCATCAACACAAGGATTACCTGAAATGTGGCAATTCTAAAATCATGTGACAATTCTAAAATCATGTGACAATTCTAAAATCATGTGACAAATCATTTAAACCTTGAAACATAATTTCTATGTCAAACAGCTAAAAAAGTCAGCATTTCAACATCACATTTAACATGACTTACATAATCAGTTACAAACATGAGATGGTTCTAGGGAACAGATTATAGATTCTATTGCTCACTCAACTCTTCACCACACTAGCACACAGAAAATCTAAGAAACCAATGATGATGTTCAAATCTCAAACCAAACAAACTCTGAGGAACAATAATAAACTAATTCCATTGTTGTTATCTAGTTGGTGAAATTTCATTGAAAACTCTTTAAAAGCTAGATTGACTAATAAAATAAATTATGTTTTCTGAGAAAATGCCCCCCCATCACTAAAAAAGAAAAAAAAAAAAAAATGGGTCTCAAATTGATCACTATTAAGTAAAATGTCATTTTCTTTAAACATACAATGCATATATCTATATATCTATATATTTAAAATAAAAAAGATTAAAGTACAATGTAGTATATGGAGATAAATAACAAAAGATCTGTCTCCAATTTAATCATTACATTGATACATCAACATTTAACATCTAGTAAGTGATCTAAACTTCCATAACATATCATACATGTATGTTTTCTCATTTTATTGAACATCAAATCATTTTCATTCCACAAACTGGCAATCACACAAAGCTGAGAATTTCAAATGCCAAGTTTTATAAATAAAACTACTAAAATACAAGAGATAATATCTATGTAAACAAAGATTACAACAACACTATGATCGTTTCACTACCATGCCAAGCTAGAAAAATGAGTTCAGAGTTTTCCAAAATTTGGCAAAATGGTTTCTTTTTTTTAAGTTAAAAGAAAACATATTTATGTTGATTAGAAATTTTTACATTAAATGAATTGTTATGGTCATTGAAAGCTTGACCACACAAAAACCACCGGTCATTTAGGTCATATTCACTCACTGAAGTCAAACTTTACAAAAGGCACTTATTTAAGAAAAGCAGATACATTCTCATTCTTCAAAAATTCAAAACACCTGAAATGTTTAAGAAATGTGCTCCAGATGAATCTGTGTACAATAGTTACAGACCTCTCCATACAACAGCCATCATGTGAGGAGCTCTCCCTGCTTTAGGCCAACACATTTATTTTTTTGTTTGACAAACCCTCCCACACAAGACTTTGACAAAAATCAACCAATGACTTTCTTACAAATTCCCCCCCCCCTCCAAGTTCAAATTTCTGACATCAAATCTTGTAACACCAAAGAATTATTTGTTCAGTACTTATGGAGATCAGTTCAATTTCAACAAAATCAATGGATAGCATATGCAAGAATGCAGTCCGACTTCAAAAAAAAAAAAAAAAAACTATCAGTAAATTTTTTTTTCGCCAGGAAAGAAAGGTCTTGAAAAATAAATTGTTGGCCTAATTTGAAAAATTTATTCAAATCATGGAAATATTTCCAGTATGAATGGTTTTGGCTGGAAACTTGATAATTTTACTTTTGACTGAAGTAACAGTATATATCATTGTCTGCTACATTTCCTAACATTCATCTATCTCCCTTTAAAAAGCTTCAAAGCTATTTAACATTGCCTCTAGACATACATTAAATCTTGAATTTTTTTATGCCAATTTACCTGAAAGTAAATCTGAGACACTGCTATGAGACACATTCTACACATTGAGAAGATATGAAGAGAAGTCTAAAATCATATGGGTAAAACAATAACGGATAATGTTACCTGAATTTCATGGCTGCTGACGATACCCGTAACACAGACCCAGTTTTACCACCATTTGGTAAGTCATTGAGCTATTTGGATGGCAAAATATATATGAATTTCAGTACAATTTCCAGTGCATAATACATGTGGGTAGTAGGGTTTCCTGATTGATTTCAGTACAGTTTCCTGATCAAGTAACAGCTACATCAGAGAAACAAGGAATAAAGCATTGAGAAATTAGTTAAGGTAATGCCAACGTCTTAACAATATGTGATATCAATCCTGTACAGGGGACTCTGTTCTTATACATCAACTTCTATCTTTATAAGGAAGCTTCCTATTGTAATCAACTAATAGCCATGATTTCAACTTTGAGGTCACAAATAGACACTTAATCTTACTGAAGCTTATGTAATACAATGTTCCTGATAAACATTTGGGTACTACTGAAGCTTATGTAATACAATGTTCCTGATAAACATTTGGGTACTACTGAAGCTTATGTAATACAATGTTCCTGATAAACATTTGGGTACTACTGAAGCTTATGTAATACAATGTTCCTGATAAACATTTGGGTACTACTGAAGCTTATGTAATACAATGTTCCTGATAAACATTTGGGTACTACTGAAGCTTATGTAATACAATGTTCCTGATAAACATTTGGGTACTACTGAAGCTTATGTAATACAATGTTCCTGATAAACATTTGGGTACTACTGAAGCTTATGTAATACAATGTTCCTGATAAACATTTAGGTACTACTGAAGCTTATGTAATACAATGTTCCTGATAAACATTTGGGTACTACTGAAGCTTATGTAATACAATGTTCCTGATAAACATTTGGGTACTACAATATACTGAAGCTTACATAATAAAAATGAAGATATTCAGATAACACACTGTATTTTTAATATGTAATTTGATGAGGAAAAGGTTAATAACTTGTGACCAAGCTCCTTAACTGATAAACAATAGAGTATAACCCAAATTTGAGGTAGCCCAGCCACTGTATAAAAGTCTTGTCTGGATGTATGCAAAACATTTCCCCTCTACACATGATTTATTGGGGAGGTAATAAAAAAAAATAAAAAAAAATTGAAACAAGCATTCTGGGAGATGCCGAAATGTTTTTAAATAGTTAATTAGAACAACAACCATCCCAGACATTTTCAACTGTCTGTTGATTACTTGCATTATGTTAAATAACACCAAAAAGCAGTTTTTGTACTGAAAAAAATCTGCTGATGACAGAAACAAAGAAAGACATTTAAAGTGATTGGTGGGCTAATTTGTGGATAATTATGCTTACAGGAAAATTTGTATTGACATCTTATTAAAACTGTAGTATCTGGTTTTGTCAATAATTTGCATAGAATTCCTTATATTATTCAAAACAACATGGTGAACACCAATTCCCTCAATAACTTGAATATACTGTTTTGTGTTTTATGAGATTGCCATTTATAATGAGATTTAACGGGGATGAATTCAACCTCGGCAACAAAAATTTTGAAAATAAATCATTTCAAACAAATATATAATACATATACACAGAATCGCACACCGTACAGTCATAATATATAACCATGCTTTATTTCTAGGGGCCCAGAGAAATTAAAAAGGCAATTCAACAGCTTCTAGATAATTGATAAAATAAATTTACTTGAAATTTAATTTTAAAAAGTGAACTAAAACATGTTTAAGATAAAATGAAGGAACATAAGGTCATGAAACAAATAACTGAAATAAAATGTCATGTATACAATAGTAATACATTGGAAAATCAACTAAAATAAACAGTGGCTTTCAACAACTGAAAAACATCGCAAAAATCAATAATCAATTGACAAATTTCTGTAAGAAATAGGTAAAATTCAACTATCACTGCTATGACAATTGCTGTTATTTTTTCAGTGTCACTGAAGTGAGAATTGCCTTATTTTACAACTTCCAACCCTACATGTTTCCTGTAATCAGCAGTCAAATGTACTGGGTAGTTCTCATTTTTGATCGTATATCATGATTTTTTCAACATAGGATAACAACAATTTAAAAAATTAAAAGAAAAAAGAAAATAATCTATTGACAGATCTTCAGATAAATGTCACTGTGTGCTTCTTGTGTACCATAGAGCTTATCTAGTGTACCATAGAACTTATCTAGTGTACCATAGAGCTTATCTGGTGTACCATAGAGCTTAACTAGTGCTTATCTGGTGTACCATAGAACTTATCTAGTGTACTATAGAGCTTATCTAGTGTACCATAGAACTTATCTAGTGTACCATAGAGCTTATGTAGTGCTTATCTGGTGTACCATAGAACTTATCTGGTGTACTATAGAACTTAACTGGTGTACCATAGAGCTTATCTAGTGCTTACCTGGTGTACCATAGAGCTTATCTGGTGCACCATAGAGCTTATCTGGTGTACCATTGAGCTTATCTAGTGTACCATAGAACTTATCTGGTGTACCATAGAGCTTATCTGGTGCACCATAGAGCTTATCTGGTGTACCATAGAACTTATCTAGTGTACCATAGAGCTTATCTGGTGCACCATAGAGCTTATCTGGTGTACCATTGAGCTTATCTAGTGTACCATAGAACTTATCTGGTGTACCATAGAGCTTATCTGGTGCACCATAGAGCTTATCTGGTGTACCATAGAGCTTATCTAGTGTACCATAGAACTTATCTAGTGTACCATAGAGCTTATCTGGTGTACCAAAGAGCTTATCTAGTGTACCATAGCGCTTATCTAGTGCACCATAGAGCTTATCTAGTGTAGCATAGAACTTATCTAGTGTACCATAGAGCTTATGTAGTGCTTATCTGGTGTACCATAGAACTTATCTGGTGTACCATAGAACTTATCTGGTGTACCACAGAACTTATCTAGTGTACCATAGAGCTTATGTAGTGCTTATCTGGTGTACCATAGAGCTTATCTAGTGTACCACAGAGCTTATCTAGTGTACCATAGAGCTTATCTAGTATACCATACAACTTATCTTAAATCTTTAATATCTGTAAAAACATCCTCTTCAGCATTATTTAAACATCATCATCAAAATTAATCTTTGTCATTAGTGATATTCCTCTCATTCAAAATTTACAAAAAGTGAAAATCTGAATAGTAAGACTTTTTCTAGATGTGTGTACTAGACTTTAACTAAACATGTACTGACCTTACACATGAAACACAATGTGGCTGTAATGCCCTTACACACTAGTGTACAAAAGACTTCAAACAAATTTGGTGTCAAAATATTCCAACGGAATTTATACTGAAACACCGCTTGTGACTGAGAAATCAAAACCTGTGCTCCTGTAAATAACTTGATGGGAGATGTGATTGTTAAAAACAATAAACAAAATTGACAAAAACATAAAGTAAGCTAACAAAGATTCCAGTGGTTTCCCTGTCCAATAAGGTAACCAAGTTACCGATGGTAACCTCAATCATGACCATAGTCAAACTGGTAACCAGGATGAGATCTCCTTCAGAAGACAACCAATGTTAAGATCTATGTGTGTAGTTACTGAAGTAGGACAATGTCTATAAGGTTTATCTACAGTCATGTACAAGATCTAAACAATCTCTGTGACTGTGGTAACCTAGATTACCATGAGAAGATCTGTGACTGTGGTAACCTAGGTTGCCAAGACAAGACCTGTAACTGTATGTGGTAACTAAGACAAGACCAGTGAGTGTATCTCGTAAGCTAAGTAACTAAGATAAGACCTGACTGCATGTGGTAACCTAGGTAACCGAGCCAAGATCTGACTGTATGTGAAAACCAAGTTAACCTTGACAAGACCTGACTGCATGTGGTAACCTAGGTAACCGAGACAAGATCTGTGACAATCTAGATATTAACAGAAAACAAAGATAGCTTTTCAAAAAAGATCATAATTCCATATTTTAAAGGAAGATTACACATTCATAGGCATGTCATTTGCCTTCCTTGTCATATACTTTGTAAAAAAATTAAACCACATGCTTGAAAAAAAAAAAAAAATGTTAACAGTCAGATCAATTTCTTATTTCTATTTATAAACACCAGTATACAATAGAGGGTTTAAAAGGACATTTCCTGTGAATACAGACAATCTCAATCCTCAAGAAGCTTGCAAATACAGATGATCCCAATCATCAAGGAGCTTGTGTGACTAATCAGTCTGATATTTGAGAAGGAAAAAACAACCATTAACAACAGAAACAAACATAACAACACATAGCCTTTTTTGACAAAAAACAAAATGTTGAAAACTACAAAGCACCAATATGTTGCATTAATCTAAAAGAGTAAGAGCACCATTACTCTATACGTAAGTAAGGTGTATGAGGTAAGGAGTTTATACAATAAATACCCGTTCTATTTCTACATTTCGTTCTCAGAATGGTCCAGACACTCATCAACCATGAGCGAGCCAGGCTGACCACAGATGACAGAACTGAAACCACATGACACATACACAGGACTGATTATTGGGTAATTACATTGGAAAATGCTGGAGTCAGAACACATTTTACAGTGTTTTGAGCAAAACAATTCCGAATGTTTTATAAATTTTGTAACTTATTTTGACAACTGTGAACTTCCTGATAATACCATGTAATGCTTCCTGTTTAGGTCAGCTTTCATCAACCACATGACTGAAAGCTTTCATCAACCACATGACTGAAAGCTTTCATCAACCACATGACAGAAAGCTTTCATCAATCACAGGACTGAAAGCTTTCATCAACCACATGACAGAAAGCTTTCATCAACCACATGATTGAAAGCTTTCATCAACCACATGTGACTGAAAGCTTTCATCAACCACATGACTGAAAGCTTTCATCAACCACATGACTGAAAGCTTTCATCAACCACATGACAGAAAGCTTTCATCAACCACATGATTGAAAGCTTTCATCAACCACATGTGACTGAAAGCTTTCATCAACCACATGACTGAAAGCTTTCATTAACCACATGACTGAAAGCTTTCATCCACCACATGACTGAAAGCTTTCATCAACCACATGTGACTGAAAGCTTTCATCAACCACATGACTGAAAGCTTTCATCAACCACCTGACTGAAAGCTTTCAAAGATTTCTTTTAACTATTGATATATTGAAATCTTTCCTGAGATAATGAAATTGATGTCAGACACAGGAATCAATGTCAGACACAAGAATCAATGTCAGACACTGGAATCAATGTCAGACACAGGATTCAATGTCAGACACTGGAATCAATGTCAGACACAAGAATCAATGTCAGACACTGGAATCAATGTCAGACACAAGAATCAATGTCAGACACTGGAATCGATGTCAGACACAAGAATCAATGTCAGACAATAATCGATGTCAGACACAAGAATCAATGTCAGACACAAGAATCGATGTCAGACACTGGAATCAATGTCAGACACTGGAATCAATGTCAGACACAAGAATCAATGTCAGACACTGGAATCAATGTCAGACACAAGAATCAATGTCAGACACTGGAATCGATGTCAGACACAAGAATCAATGTCAGACAATAATCGATGTCAGACACAAGAATCAATGTCAGACACAAGAATCGATGTCAGACACTGGAATCAATGTCAGACACAAGAATCGATGTCAGACACAAGAATCAATGTCAGACACTGGAATCGATGTCAGACACAAGAATCGATACCAAAAGACCAAAGAAACAAATCAATGTCAGTGTGCCTTATTATGCCTTAACAGTAAATGTAATTGAGGCAAAGAAAATGAGACTGAAAATTTAGAAACCAATAAAAAGTAGAAGTTATTCCCAGTAACATCAGTTCTCAGTTCATATTCTGTGTATCAACAAAGTAACCCTTCAAGATTCTAGCATCCACTAAGTGACAGAAACAAAAACAACAAAACCCTGAAAATTTCAGCACGCTTAAATAAGTAGATACAGTATGTATATAAAATAAAGTGGATGATAGTTTCCTAGTAACTGGGCTATGGACAATATTGCAAATATCCTACTAACAATGTATTATATAATGATTCAGCACTAGATACAGGATACTAGGAGTACATCAACAAGATATGCATAACTTAGTGAAAAAAACTAAATCATAATGACAAAAAAAAAGAAACAATAATAAAACTGAGACAGACTCAGCATATAACTGACGAAACCCAGACAAGAAATGTTCTAACCAAGATGATACCTGATCAGAGCACATCCAGGCTACCCGTTTTACCGTGAAATTGATTTGTATTGACTGTAATTGGCCACACAAGGCCAGCAATGGTCAGCCATGGCCAAACATGTACGAGGTCAGCTATGGTCAGCCATGGCCAAACATGTACGAGGCCAGCTATGGTCAGCCATGGCCAAACATGTACAAGGCCAGCAGTTGTCAGCCACATTCTTCGCCACTTTGTCCACAACCACTATGAATTGATGGTAATGGGGGCAGTAGACATTGGTGTCGACTCCCCACTCCCAGACAGCACCCCACCACGGGAAGCCACTGCATGCTTAATAGGACCTGAAAACAGATGAGGAATGCAACATCATCTCATTAGTTACTACTATCAACTCATCACCTACATATAGTTTTAATTTCACAAATATTTCATTGAAAAATTTCAATTGGTATTAGGCAAAAGGCTAAATAAAGCCCTCTCCATAGGGTGGACATATATAATCATGTACATCTCAATTTCACATCCACTGCAACTCCAACTGGCATCTGATGTGTTCTAAATAAAAGTTATCTCCCCTCTATCTTGTGAACGAGAAACCAATTAAAACATTTTTGGTACTGTGAGTATCTAAAGACAACAAAAGTATGTTAGTAGCCAGGAGTAAGAACATAAATTTCATTTCGCTACCTGTATGTGTGTGGATGTACCACTACTGACAGATTTACCTACCTGTATGTGTGTGGATGTACCACTACTGACAGATTTACCTACCTGTATGTGTGTGGAGGTACCACTACTGACAGATTTACCTACCTGTATGTGTGTGGAGGTACCACTACTGACAGATTTACCTACCTGTATGTGTGTGGATGTACCACTACTGACAGATTTACCTACCTGTATGTGTGTGGATGTACCACTATTGACAGATTTACCTACCTGTATGTGTGTGGATGTACCACTACTGACAGATTTACCTACCTGTATGTGTGTGGAGATACCACTACTGACAGATTTACCTACCTGTATGTGTGTGGAGGTACCACTACTGACAGATTTACCTACCTGTATGTGTGTGGATGCACCACTACTGACAGATTTACCTACCTGTATGTGTGTGGAGGTACCACTACTGACAGATTTACCTACCTGTATGTGTGTGGATGTACCACTACTGACAGATTTACCTACCTGTATGTGTGTGGATGTACCACTATTGACAGATTTACCTACCTGTATGTGTGTGGATGTACCACTACTGACAGATTTACCTACCTGTATGTGTGTGGAGATACCACTACTGACAGATTTACCTACCTGTATGTGTGTGGAGGTACCACTACTAACAGATTTACCTACCTGTATGTGTGTGGATGTACCACTACTGACAGATTTACCTACCTGTATGTGTGTGGATGTACCACTACTGACAGATTTACCTACCTGTATGTGTGTGGAGGTACCACTACTAACAGATTTACCTACCTGTATGTGTGTGGAGATACCACTACTGACAGATTTACCTACCTGTATGTGTGTGGAGGTACCACTACTAACAGATTTACCTACCTGTATGTGTGTGGATGTACCACTACTGACAGATTTACCTACCTGTATGTGTGTGGATGTACCACTACTGACAGATTTACCTACCTGTATGTGTGTGGATGTACCACTACTGACAGATTTACCTACCTGTATGTGTGTGGATGTACCACTACTGACAGATTTACCTACCTGTATGTGTGTGGATGTACCACTACTGACAGATTTACCTACCTGTATGTGTGTGGAGGTACCACTACTGACAGATTTACCTACCTGTATGTGTGTGGAGGTACCACTACTGACAGATTTACCTACCTGTATGTGTGTGGATGTACCACTACTGACAGATTTACCTACCTGTATGTGTGTGGATGTACCACTATTGACAGATTTACCTACCTGTATGTGTGTGGATGTACCACTACTGACAGATTTACCTACCTGTATGTGTGTGGAGATACCACTACTGACAGATTTACCTACCTGTATGTGTGTGGAGGTACCACTACTAACAGATTTACCTACCTGTATGTGTGTGGATGTACCACTACTGACAGATTTACCTACCTGTATGTGTGTGGAGGTACCACTACTGACAGATTTACCTACCTGTATGTGTGTGGATGTACCACTACTGACAGATTTACCTACCTGTATGTGTGTGGATGTACCACTATTGACAGATTTACCTACCTGTATGTGTGTGGATGTACCACTACTGACAGATTTACCTACCTGTATGTGTGTGGATGTACCACTACTGACAGATTTACCTACCTGTATGTGTGTGGAGATACCACTACTGACAGATTTACCTACCTGTATGTGTGTGGAGGTACCACTACTAACAGATTTACCTACCTGTATGTGTGTGGATGTACCACTACTGACAGATTTACCTACCTGTATGTGTGTGGAGGTACCACTACTGACAGATTTACCTACCTGTATGTGTGTGGATGTACCACTACTGACAGATTTACCTACCTGTATGTGTGTGGATGTACCACTATTGACAGATTTACCTACCTGTATGTGTGTGGATGTACCACTACTGACAGATTTACCTACCTGTATGTGTGTGGAGATACCACTACTGACAGATTTACCTACCTGTATGTGTGTGGAGGTACCACTACTAACAGATTTACCTACCTGTATGTGTGTGGATGTACCACTACTGACAGATTTACCTACCTGTATGTGTGTGGATGTACCACTACTGACAGATTTACCTGTGTGTGTGGAGGTACCACTACTAACAGATTTACCTACCTGTATGTGTGTGGAGATACCACTACTGACAGATTTACCTACCTGTATGTGTGTGGAGGTACCACTACTAACAGATTTACCTACCTGTATGTGTGTGGATGTACCACTACTGACAGATTTACCTACCTGTATGTGTGTGGATGTACCACTACTGACAGATTTACCTACCTGTATGTGTGTGGATGTACCACTACTGACAGATTTACCTACCTGTATGTGTGTGGATGTACCACTACTGACAGATTTACCTACCTGTATGTGTGTGGAGGTACCACTACTGACAGATTTACCTACCTGTATGTGTGTGGAGGTACCACTACTGACAGATTTACCTACCTGTATGTGTGTGGATGTACCACTACTGACAGATTTACCTACCTGTATGTGTGTGGATGTACCACTACTGACAGATTTACCTACCTGTATGTGTGTGGATGTACCACTACTGACAGATTTACCTACCTGTATGTGTGTGGAGGTACCACTACTGACAGATTTACCTACCTGTATGTGTGTGGAGGTACCACTACTGACAGATTTACCTACCTGTATGTGTGTGGATGTACCACTACTGACAGATTTACCTACCTGTATGTGTGTGGATGTACCACTACTGACAGATTTACCTACCTGTATGTGTGTGGATGTACCACTACTGACAGATTTACCTACCTGTATGTGTGTGGATGTACCACTACTGACAGATTTACCTACCTGTATGTGTGTGGATGTACCACTACTGACAGATTTACCTACCTGTATGTGTGTGGATGTACCACTACTGACAGATTTACCTACCTGTATGTGTGTGGATGTACCACTACTGACAGATTTACCTACCTGTATGTGTGTGGATGTACCACTACTGACAGATTTACCTACCTGTATGTGTGTGGAGATACCACTACCGACAGATTTACCTACCTGTATGTGTGTGGAGGTACCACTACTAACAGATTTACCTACCTGTATGTGTGTGGATGAACCACAATGCTGCCATCAATAGTACTCCAATAATAAATGCAGCAAATGCAATGCCAACAACCGTTCCAGAATCCAGACCCTCAATCACAATGGTGTCAGCATGGTTGGAATTATGGCGGATGTTGGAATCACGGGGTTTGCTTTGTTCGGCTTTAGGAATAACACCTGTAATATCATATAGGTATATTATCATCACAGGTAATAACATATAGGTATATTATCATCACAGGTAATAACATATAGGTATATTATCATCACAGGTAATAACATATAGGTATATTATCATCACAGGTAATAACATATAGGTATATTATCATCACAGGTAATAACATATAGGTATATTATCATCACAGGTAATAACATATAGGTATATTATCATCACAGGTAATAACATATAGGTATATTATCATCACAGGTAATAACATATAGGTATATTATCATCACAGGTAATAACATATAGGTATATTATCATCACAGGTAATAACATATAGGTATATTATCATCACAGGTAATAACATATAGGTATATTATCATCACAGGTAATAACATATAGGTATATTATCATCACAGGTAATAACATATAGGTATATTATCATCACAGGTAATAACATAGGTATATCATCATTACCTGTAATACCCTGCACATTAATTCACAACCATTTTTACAACATTCAAACCACCTGTAGGTTGGTATATTCATAACTTCTTAAATATCTTGTATCTGATTTCACCGTAACATCTGTAACATCACATATTCACCACACCTGTTATATCAGTTTGACTTTTTAACAGTTTCACTATGTTGTGAATGGAAAACAGTGACAATGACACTATGTTGTGAATGAAACAGTGACAATGATACTATGTCGAGAATGAAACAGTGACAATGACACTATGTCGTGAATGAAACAGTGACAATGACACTATGTCGTGAATGGAAAACAGTGACAATGATACTATGTCGTGAATGGAAAACAGTGACAATGACACTATATCGTGAATGGAAAACAGTGACAATGATACTATGTTGTGAATGAAACAGTGACAATGACACTGTCGTGAATGGAAAACAATGACAATGATACTATGTTGTGAATGGAAAACAGTGACAATGACACTATATCGTGAATGGAAAACAGTGACAATGATACTATGTCGTGAATGGAAAACAGTGACAATGATACTATGTCGTGAATGGAAAACAGTGACAATGATACTAGGTCGTGAACGAAACAGTGACAATGACACTGTCGTGAATGGAAAACAGTGACAATGATACTATGTCATGAACGAAACAGTGACAATGACACTGTCGTGAATGGAAAACATGATTATATTGAGAACTGTATACAGGATACATTGTATTGAGAACTGTATACAGGATACATTGTATTGAGAACTGTATACAGGATACATTGTCTGCATTGAGAACTGTATACAGGATACATTGTATTGAGAACTGTATACAGGATACATTGTCGGCATTGAGAACTGTATACAGGATACATTGTATTGAGAACTGTATACAGGATACATTGATATTGACAGCTGGATACAGACCTTGGTTTATTGGTGGTTTAATTATCGTTTTTCGACTGGGTTCGGGAGGCTCTTTCTGTCCAGAGATTTCCAGTGGACCACGGACGATCAGCTTTCCTGACATGTTGTTGTCGATTTTTCCACACATCTCATCTCCGCACTGGATAAATTACAAAATACTGATCTGTCAGTGATTTTTTTTATATTTTATTTATGTAAATATGAAAAATGATTTTCTTTCTTCTGCATAGTTACCTGTTTTAATCATAATTCTATCTGAAGACTGGAAATGAATTGATAATACTAATTTAGTCTTGCTAACAAAAGCACCATAAACGTACAACTTGCTATACTCTACTAATTTTGGTTATAAACACTGGTGATAATGAGACAACTTAGATACCAAACAAATGAGTGGGGTCATTTCTAGAAATTTTTATACTTGTTGAGTTATCTCCCTTATAGAACAAATTTAGCTTAACACAGAATGGCCATGTAATCAACATGAATTTGGAAAGCACTCATGTGGGTAAAATTTGTGTCACCCAGATCACTGATGGTTGTTGAAAAGTTAACACATAGCGACAGGAAGAAACTGCAACCAATCATGTAATCTAGGTCATGTTCTCAGTTTGTCACCATAGAAAACGGTGCAATTTTAAGTGATTAGAGATTGAAATTAAACCTTCTGACAAGTGTGTCTTAAATCTTTTTTGTATCGCAGTGTCTCTATCTAGACATTTCTCAGTTTTATGTAGTGTCACTATTTTATGGAACAACTATCAATCAGGAATGCAATAAATACCAGATGATATACATTACACACACAGAGTTCATGATCCTATCCATCAGTGTACTGCTACAGTTCACGTTAACAGAGTGATATTTTACCAGAAGTCATCTTTCATCAACATAGACTTACAGGAATTCCCTGAGCAAGCTCAGTGTTTCTACTACAAACTCCCAGTCGACACTGAAGGAACATTGCATGGAAATGGTCACCCGTGTTGAAACTGAATCGCTGAGCATAAACATTGGATCCCCAGCTGGCTCCGAGGAATGACTGGTTAGTGATCCAACGCACAGATGGCTTTCTACATCTAAAACAACAAACATACATAGGTTATCTTCCACATACACCCCCTAAACATACACAGGTTACCCTATATCTACAACCCTAAACATACACCGGTTACCCTATATCTACACCCCTAAACATACACAGGTTACCCTATATCTACAACCCTAAACATACACAGGTTACCCTATATCTACAACCCTAAACAAACACAGGTTACCCTATATCTACAACCCTAAACATACACAGGTTACCCTATATCTACAACCCTTAACATACACAGGTTACCCTATATCTACAACCCTTAACATACACAGGTCACCCTATATCTACAACCCTTAACATACACAGGTTACCCTATATCTACAACCCTAAATATACACAGGTTACCCTATATCTACAACCCTAAACATACACAGGTTACCCTATATCTACAACCCTTAACATACACAGGTTACCCTATATCTACAACCCTTAACATACACAGGTCACCCTATATCTACAACCCTTCACATACACAGGTCACCCTATATCTACAACCCTTAACATACACAGGTCACCCTATATCTACAACCCTAAACATACACAGGTTACCCTATATCTACAACCCTAAACATACACAGGTTACCCTATATCTACAACCCTAAACATACACAGGTTACCCTATATCTACAACCCTAAACATACACAGGTTACCCTATATCTACAACCCTAAACATACACAGGTCACCCTTCACCTCTAAACATACACAACTTACCTTACATCTACACCCCTAAACATACACAGGTTACCCTATATCTACAACCCTAAACATACACAGGTCACCCTTCACCTCTAAACATACACAACTTGCCTTACATCTACACCCCTAAACATACACAGGTTACCCTATATCTACAACCCTAAACATACACAGGTTACCCTATATCTACAACCCTAAACATACACAGGTTACCCTATATCTACAACCCTAAACATACACAGGTTACCCTATATCTACAACCCTTAACATACACAGGTTACCCTATATCTACAACCCTTAACATACATAGGTCACCCTATATCTACAACCCTTAACATACACAGGTTACCCTATATCTACAACCCTAAACATACACAGGTTACCCTATATCTACAACCCTAAACATACACAGGTCACCCTATATCTACAACCCTTAACATACACAGGTCACCCTATATCTACAACCCTTAACATACACAGGTCACCCTATATCTACAACCCTTAACATACACAGGTCACCCTATATCTACAACCCTTAACATACACAGGTCACCCTATATCTACAACCCTAAACATACACAGGTTACCCTATATCTACAACCCTAAACATACACAGGTTACCCTATATCTACAACCCTAAACATACACAGGTTACCCTATATCTACAACCCTAAACATACACAGGTTACCCTATATCTACAACCCTAAACATACACAGGTCACCCTTCACCTCTAAACATACACAACTTACCTTACATCTACACCCCTAAACATACACAGGTTACCCTATATCTACAACCCTAAACATACACAGGTCACCCTTCACCTCTAAACATACACAACTTTCCTTACATCTACACCCCTAAACATACACAGGTTACCCTATATCTACAACCCTAAACATACACAGGTTACCCTATATCTACAACCCTAAACATACACAGGTTACCCTATATCTACAACCCTAAACATACACAGGTTACCCTATATCTACAACCCTAAACATACACAGGTTACCCTATATCTACAACCCTAAACAAACACAGGTTACCCATATCAGGTACACAGGTCACCCTATATCTACAACCCTTAACATACACAGGTCACCCTATATCTACAACCCTAAACATACACAGGTCACTCTATAACTAAAACCCTAAACATACACAGGTCACCCTTCACCTCGAAACATACACAACTTACCCTACATCTACACCCCTAAACATACACAGGTTACCCTATACCTACACCCCTTAACATACACAGGTCACCCTATACCTACATCCTTTAACAAACACAGGTTACCATACACCTGTAATCCTAAACAATTTTCTAAAACACATCTATGAACAGTGAAACATCATACAATGTTTCCTGATGAATTAAGATTTTACCCATTTTCTATGAGGGTCACTGTCTGGTCAGTTTGCTTATCCATGTGGTTGGAGAGCCAGCAGCTATGTATCATGACCTGGAGGTGCTCCACTACAATGTAAAAGTTTATACAAAGTAAGCAATTATATCACTGTACACTGAAATATATCATCCTTCAAAATACACATCACATCCCAAACATCCTGTATCATCTCCCAAACATAACACTCTCCTGTATCATCTCCCAAACATAACACTCCTGTATCATCTCCCAAACATAACCCACTCCTGTATCATCTCCCAAACATAACACACTCCTGTATCATCTCCCAAACATAACACTCCTGTATCATCTCCCAAATATAACACTCCTGTATCATCTCCCAAACATAACCCACTCCTGTATCATCTCCCAAACATAACCCACTCCTGTATCATCTCCCAAACATAACACACTCCTGTATCATCTCCCAAACATAACACTCCTGTATCATCTCCCAAATATAACACTCCTGTATCATCTCCCAAACATAACACACTCCTGTATCATCTCCCAAACATAACACACTCCTGTATCATCTCCCAAACATAACACTCCTGTATCATCTCCCAAATATAACACTCCTGCATCATCTCCCAAACATAACACACTCCTGTATCATCTCCCAAACATAACACTCTCCCGTATCATCTCCCAAACATAACACTCCTGTATCATCTCCCAAACATAACCCACTCCTGTATCATCTCCCAAACATAACACACTCCTGTATCATCTCCCAAACATAACACTCTCCTGTATCATCTCCCAAACATAACACTCCTGTATCATCTCCCTAATATAACACTCCTGTATCATCTCCCAAACATAACACTCCTGTATCATCTCCCAAACATAACACTCTCCTGTATCATCTCCCAAACATAACACTCCTGTATCATCTCCCAAACATAACCCACTCCTGTATCATCTCCCAAACATAACATTCCTGTGTCATCTCCCAAACATAACATTCCTGTGTCATCTCCCAAACATAACACTCCTGTATCATCTCCCAACATAACACTCTCCTGTATCATCTCCCAAACATAACCCACTCCTGTATCATCTCCCAAACATAACACACTCCTGTATCATCTCCCAAACATAACACTCTCCTGTATCATCTCCCAAACATAACACTCCTGTATCATCTCCCTAATATAACACTCCTGTATCATCTCCCAAACATAACACTCCTGTATCATCTCCCAAACATAACACTCTCCTGTATCATCTCCCAAACATAACACTCCTGTATCATCTCCCAAACATAACACACTCCTGTATCATCTCCCAAACATAACACTCCTGTATCATCTCCCAAACATAACACACTTCCTGTGTCATCTCCCAAACATAACACTCCTGTATCATCTCCCAACATAACACTCTCCTGTATCATCTCCCAAACATAACACTCTCCTGTATCATCTCCCAAACATAACACTCCTGTATCATCTCCCAACATAACACACTCCTGTATCATCTCCCTAACATAACACACTCCTGTATCATCTCCCAAACATAACACTCCTGTATCATCTCCCAAACATAACACTCCTGTATCATCTCCCAAACATAACACTCCTGTATCATCTCCCAAACATAACACACTCCTGTATCATCTCCCAAACATAACACTCTCCTGTATCATCTCCCAAACATAACACTCCTGTATCATCTCCCAACATAACACACTCCTGTATCATCTCCCAAACATAACACTCTCCTGTCATCTCCCAAACATAACACACTCCTGTATCATCTCCCAAACATAACACTCCTGTATCATCTCCCAAACATAACATTCCTGTATCATCTCCCAAACATAACACACTCCTGTATCATCTCCCAACATAACACACTCCTGTATCATCTCCCAAACATAACACTCCTGTATCATCTCCCAAACATAACACACTCCTGTATCATCTCCCAAACATAACACTCGCCTGTATCATCTCCCAAACATAACACACCTGTATCATCTCCCAAACATAACACGCCGGTAACATCTCCCAAACATAACACTCCTGTATCATCTCCCAAACATAACACTCCTGTATCATCTCCCAAACATAACACTCTCCTGTATCATCTCCCAAACATAACACTCCTGTATCATCTCCCAAACATAACCCACTCCTGTATCATCTCCCAAACATAACACACTCCTGTATCATCTCCCAAACATAACACTCCTGTATCATCTCCCAAACATAACACTCCTGTATCATCTCCCAAACATAACACTCTCCTGTATCATCTCCCAAACATAACACACTCCTGTAAAATCTCACAAACATAACACACGACTGTATCATCTCCCAAACATAACACTCTCCTGTATCATCTCCCAAACATAACACTCCTGTATCATCTCCCTAAATATAACACTCCTGTATCATCTCCCAAACATAACACTCCTGTATCATCTCCCAAACATAACACTCTCCTGTATCATCTCCCAAACATAACACTCCTGTATCATCTCCCAAACATAACCCACTCCTGTATCATCTCCCAAACATAACATTCCTGTATCATCTCCCAAACATAACACACTCCTGTATCATCTCCCAACATAACACACTCCTGTATCATCTCCCAAACATAACCCACTCCTGTATCATCTCCCAAACATAACACACTCCTGTATCATCTCCCAAACATAACACTCCTGTATCATCTCCCAACATAACACACTCCTGTATCATCTCCCAAACATAACCCACTCCTGTATCATCTCCCAAACATAACATTCCTGTGTCATCTCCCAAACATAACATTCCTGTGTCATCTCCCAAACATAACACTCCTGTATCATCTCCCAACATAACACTCTCCTGTATCATCTCCCAAACATAACCCACTCCTGTATCATCTCCCAAACATAACACTCTCCTGTATCATCTCCCAAACATAACACTCCTGTATCATCTCCCAACATAACACACTCCTGTATCATCTCCCAAACATAACACTCCTGTATCATCTCCCAACATAACACACTCCTGTATCATCTCCCAAACATAACCCACTCCTGTATCATCTCCCAAACATAACACTCCTGTATCATCTCCCAACATAACACACTCCTGTATCATCTCCCAACATAACACACTCCTGTATCATCTCCCAAACATAACACACTCCTGTATCATCTCCCAAACATAACACTCCTGTATCATCACCCAACATAACACTCCTGTATCATCTCCCAACATAACACTCCTGTATCATCTCCCAACATAACACACTCCTGTATCATCTCCCAACATAACACACTCCTGTATCATCTCCCAAACATAACCCACTCCTGTATCATCTCCCAAACATAACACTCTCCTGTATCATCTCCCAAACATAACACTCCTGTATCATCTCCCAACATAACACACTCCTGTATCATCTCCCAAACATAACACTCCTGTATCATCTCCCTAACATAACACACTCCTGTATCATCTCCCAAACATAACACTCCTGTATCATCTCCCAAACATAACACTCCTGTATCATCTCCCAAACATAACACTCTCCTGTATCATCTCCCAAACATAACACTCCTGTATCATCTCCCAACATAACACACTCCTGTATCATCTCCCAAACATAACACTCCTGTATCATCTCCCAAACATAACCCACTCCTGTATCATCTCCCAAACATAACCCACTCCTGTATCATCTCCCAAACATAACCCACTCCTGTATCATCTCCCAAACATAACACTCCTGTATCATCTCCCAAACATAACCCACTCCTGTATCATCTCCCAAACATAACACTCTCCTGTATCATCTCCCAAACATAACACTCCTGTATCATCTCCCAAACATAACATTCCTGTATCATCTCCCAAACATAACACTCCTGTATCATCTCCCAACATAACACACTCCTGTATCATCTCCCAAACATAACACTCCTGTATCATCTCCCAAACATAACACTCTCCTGTATCATCTCCCAAACATAACACTCCTGTATCATCTCCCTAACATAACACTCCTGTATCATCTCCCAAACATAACACTCCTGTATCATCTCCCAAACATCACACTCCCAAACATCACACTCCTGTATCATAAAACCATTATCTGCATATCGTTAACAAGTAATTGCTACTTAGTTTTAACCGAAGTGAGCTTTGGAAAACAGCTGAAGTTACTACTGACCAAAATCATTGCCACTGGCATAATACTGGTTTGTTCAACAACTGACGAAATAATAGATAAATTAGTACTGAATGGTCAGTGATGCAAATTTCTACTGACCAGTAGTCAGTCAGTGCTTTGAGTTCCTGAAGATCTAATTGGTCGGTAGTATGTATAACTACTGATTGGGCGGTGGTGTGGGTTACTACTGATTGGTCGGTGGTGTGGGTTACTACTGATTGGGCGGTGGTGTAGGTTACTACTGATTGGTCGGTGGTGTGGGTTACTACTGATTGGTCGGTGGTGTGGGTTACTGTTGATTGGTCTGTGGTGTGGGTTACTCCTGATTGGTCGGTGGTGTGGGTTACTGTTGATTGGTCGGTGGTGTGGGTTACTGTTGATTGGTCGGTGGTGTGGGTTACTACTGATTGGTCGGTGGTGTGGGTTACTACTGATTGGTCGGTGGTGTGGGTTACTACTGATTGGTCGGTGGTGTGGGTTACTGTTGATTGGTCTGTGGTGTGGGTTACTGTTGATTGGTCGGTGGTGTGGGTTACTGTTGATTGGTCGGTGGTGTGGGTTACTACTGATTGGTCGGTGGTGTGGGTTACTCCTGATTGGTCGGTGGTGTAGTTTACTACTGATTGGTCGGTGGTGTGGGTTACTACTGATTGGTCGGTGGTGTGGGTTACTGTTGATTGGGCGGTGGTGTGGGTTACTACTGATTGGTCGGTGGTGTGGGTTACTACTGATTGGTCGGTGGTGTGGGTTACTGCTGATTGGTCGGTGGTGTGGGTTACTACTGATTGGTGTGGGTTACTGTTGATTGGTCGGTGGTGTGGGTTACTACTGATTGGTTGGTGGTGTGGGTTACTACTGATTGGTCGGTGGTGTGGGTTACTACTGATTGGTCGGTGGTGTGGGTTACTACTGATTGGTCGGTGGTGTGGGTTACTACTGATTGGTCGGTGGTGTGGGTTACTACTGATTGGTCGGTGGTGTGGGTTACTACTGATTGGTCAGCTGTGTGAGTGAACACATAGATTACAAACTTACCAGGTTGCATATCGACTTCCACATATATATAACTGTAGGGAGAAACTGTCATAGGGAAGCGATACACGGGCTCCTTCATCACACTAGAGCGATACAGCTTGATGCTAAAACTGCGGTTAGACTGTGTCCAAGAAGTATCAGTTTGTGTCGTCTAAAATAAAAATGTACAGCTAAGTGACATGCTACAATACCACTGTCGTTTATAACTTAAAATACTTTTATTGGTTAAAACGCAATAACTAAGTGAATAAAAAATACCAGCACGAAAATTTTCTGATAAAATGATTTTCTAATGTGATTTTTTTAGGTTTTTTTTCATATTATTCTGAAGAAACATACAAAACCTTTTCGGTGCATTAAATAAATCTCTTTTAAAAAATGATGTTGAGGCTACTATCTCAACATAATATGTTACAGGACTCAAAACATCACACAAGGAATGGCAAACTTAAAGGTATCTCTGTCAAGTGTTGCCAATATGGTGAATTTGAACAAGAATTTTCTAAATAATGTAAAAAGTCATCAACATTCACTACTGAAAATGACATATTGTGTTTATCAAGATTTGAATAATATCATCCTTTAGACAAAAACCTAGGCACCTGTGACTGTTTCACATACCAGTTGCGAGTCAGATATCCCCTCATGTTCAATGAACTGACACATAACTTCTATTCGAATTGCATCTCTTTGGAAATCTTCATCATCAAAGTAGGTTTCACTTTTGGGATCGTGCGATCCGGAACCGGAAATCTCGTTATCTGACAGGGCATCATAGCCACTTCCGACTTCCTCCAATCCATCCGCGGAGGAACGGTGGACCAGCAACTGAAAATGTTATACATAAATACTAGTGGTAGTCAAAATGTAAAGGACATCAACATAATGGTGAAACATTTACTGAATCGACTATCGACCAAGTTATTTAAGATTCAGTCTTCCGTACATAAATTGCACCTTACTAAAATCACAGAAAACATGTTCTTGAAAACATGTTAAAATGCGTACTACCACTCCTGTATATACTCACCACATTGTTATAGAACGTGTTGCCGTCGGTGACTGTAGCTTGGGTACCACAGTTTGAAGGAGACAGACCCAGGATGACATGGGTTTCATTTGTTCCTGCTTTGCATGCTGGGTCCCTCAAAGTCAACTGATCGATTTCAAGCCCAAAGTTCTGTAATTAAAATGTAGAATGCTCTTACAAATACTCAAGTGTAGTGTGTGACAGACAACATTCTGTTGTCAGTGTAGTGTGTGACAGACAACATTCTATTGTCAGTGTAGTGTGTGACAGACAACATTCTATTGTCAGTGTAGTGTGTGACAGACAACATTCTATTGTCAGTGTAGTGTGTGACACACAACATTCTATTGTCAGTGTAGTGTGTGACAGACAACATTCTATTGTCAGTGTAGTGTGTGACAGACAACATTCTATTGTCAGTGTAGTGTGTGACAGACAACATTCTATTGTCAGTGTAGTGTGTGACAGACAACATTCTATTGTCAGTGTAGTGTGTGACAGGCAACATTCTATTGTCAGTGTAGTGTGTGACAGACAACATTCTATTGTAAGTAGTGTGTGACAGACAGCATTCTATTGTCAGTGTAGTGTGTGACAGACAACATTCTATTGTCAGTGTAATGTGTGACAGACAACATTCTATTGTCAGTGTAGTGTGTGACAGACAACATTCTATTGTCAGTGTAGTGTGTGACAGACAACATTCTATTGTCAGTGTAGTGTGTGACAGACAACATTCTATTGTCAGTGTAGTGTGTGACAGACAACATTCTATTGTAAGTGTAGTGTTTGACAGACAACATTCTATTGTAAGTGTAGTGTGTGACAAACTACATTCTATTGTCAGTGTAGTGTGTGACAGACAACATTATATTGTCAGTGTAGTGTGTGACAGACAACATTCTATTGTCAGTGTAGTGTGTGACAGACAACATTATATTGTCAGTGTAGTGTGTGACAGACAACATTATATTGTAAGTAGTGTGTGACAGACAACATTCTATTGTCAGTGTAGTGTGTGACAGACAACATTCTGTTGTCAGTGTAGTGTGTGACAGACAACATTCTATTGTCAGTGTAGTGTGTGACAGACAACATTCTATTGTCAGTGTAGTGTGTGACAGACAACATTCTATTGTCAGTGTAGTGTGTGACAGACAACATTCTATTGTCAGTGTAGTATGTGACAGACAACATTCTATTGTGAGTGTAGTGTGTGACAGACAACATTCTATTGTCAGTGTAGTGTGGCATCAACATTAAATATCTAGAGTTGTATCAGGATGCAATAATTTACCTGCTGAATGAGTTTGCTGAAGGCAACAATCATATGTCTCTCTGGATGACACTCAGCATGGATTGCTCTGTTAAAGACTCTCTTGGTGTGGGGTATATTGTCAAATGGAGGTGTTATGATCTTAGAGGGATTTTCGGGTTCTTTCTCAGATTCAGATTCATCTGTAAAATATAAATTATCTGTTTTATTATTTTATTATCTGTTTATTATCTGTTCTCTCACCTGTCTGTGGTATCTATACACCTGTTTATTATCTGTTCTCTCACCTGTCTGTGGTATCTACACACCTGTTTATTATCTGTTCTCTCACCTGTCTGTGGTATCTACACACCTGTCTATTATCTGTTCTCTCACCTGTCTGTGGTATCTACACACCTGTTTATTATCTGTTCTCTCACCTGTCTGTGGTATCTATATACCTGTTTATTATCTGTTCTCTCACCTGTCTGTGGTATCTATATACCTGTTTATTATCTGTTCTCTCACCTGTCTGTGGTATCTATATACCTGTTTATTATCTGTTCTCTCACCTGTCTCTACACACCTGTTTATTATCTGTTCTCTCACCTGTCTGTGGTATCTATATACCTGTTTATTATCTGTTCTCTCACCTGTCTGTGGTATCTATACACCTGTTTATTATCTGTTCTCTCACCTGTCTGTGGTATCTATATACCTGTTTATTATCTGTTCTCTCACCTGTCTGTGGTATCTACACACCTGTCTATTATCTGTTCTCTCACCTGTCTGTGGTATCTACACACCTGTTTATTATCTGTTCTCTCACCTGTCTGTGGTATCTATATACCTGTTTATTATCTGTTCTCTCACCTGTCTGTGGTATCTATATACCTGTTTATTATCTGTTCTCTCACCTGTCTGTGGTATCTATACACCTGTTTATTATCTGTTCTCTCACCTGTCTGTGGTATCTATGTTTATTATCTGTTCTCTCACCTGTCTGTGGTATCTACACACCTGTTTATTATCTGTTCTCTCACCTGTCTGTGGTATCTATACACCTGTTTATTATCTGTTCTCTCACCTGTCTGTGGTATCTACACCCCTGTCTATTATCTGTTCTCTCACTTGTCTGTGGTATCTACACACCTGTTTATTATCTGTTCTCTCACCTGTCTGTGGTATCTATACACCTGTTTATTATCTGTTCTCTCACCTGTCTGTGGTATCTATATACCTGTTTATTATCTGTTCTCTCACCTGTCTGTGGTATCTATATACCTGTTTATTATCTGTTCTCTCACCTGTCTGTGGTATCTATATACCTGTCAATGGCCTGTTCTCTCACCTGTCTGTGGTATCTATATACCTGTTTATTATCTGTTCTCTCACCTGTCTGTGGTATCTATACACCTGTTTATTATCTGTTCTCTCACCTGTCTGTGGTATCTACACACCTGTTTATTATCTGTTCTCTCACCTGTCTGTGGTATCTACACACCTGTTTATTATCTGTTCTCTCACCTGTCTGTGGTATCTATACACCTGTTTATTATCTGTTCTCTCACCTGTCTGTGGTATCTATATACCTGTTTATTATCTGTTCTCTCACCTGTCTGTGGTATCTACACACCTGTCAATCGCCTGTTCTCTCACCTGTCTGTGGTATCTATATACCTGTTTATTATCTGTTCTCTCACCTGTCTGTGGTATCTATATACCTGTTTATTATCTGTTCTCTCCCCTGTCTGTGGTATCTACACACCTGTTTATTGTCTGTTCTCTCACCTGTCTGTGGTATCTATACACCTGTTTATTATCTGTTCTCTCACCTGTCTGTGGTATCTATATACCTGTTTATTATCTGTTCTCTCACCTGTCTGTGGTATCTACACACCTGTCAATGGCCTGTTCTCTCACCTGTCTGTGGTATCTATACACCTGTTTATTATCTGTTCTCTCACCTGTCTGTGGTATCTATATACCTGTTTATTATCTGTTCTCTCACCTGTCTGTGGTATCTATACACCTGTTTATTATCTGTTCTCTCACCTGTCTGTGGTATCTACACACCTGTCTATTATCTGTTCTCTCACCTGTCTGTGGTATCTATATACCTGTTTATTATCTGTTCTCTCACCTGTCTGTGGTATCTACACACCTGTCTATTATCTGTTCTCTCACCTGTCTGTGGTATCTATATACCTGTTTATTATCTGTTCTCTCACCTGTCTGTGGTATCTACACACCTGTTTATTATCTGTTCTCTCACCTGTCTGTGGTATCTATATACCTGTTTATTATCTGTTCTCTCACCTGTCTGTGGTATCTATACACCTGTTTATTATCTGTTCTCTCACCTGTCTGTGGTATCTATACACCTGTTTATTATCTGTTCTCTCACCTGTCTGTGGTATCTACACACCTGTTTATTATCTGTTCTCTCACCTGTCTGTGGTATCTATATACCTGTTTATTGTCTGTTCTCTCACCTGTCTGTGGTATCTATACACCTGTTTATTATCTGTTCTCTCACCTGTCTGTGGTATCTATATACCTGTTGTTCTCTCATGTCTGTGTTCTCTCACCTGTCTGTGGTATCTATATACCTGTTTTCTCTCAATCTGTGTCTCTCACCTGTCTGTGGTATCTATACACCTGTTTATTATCTGTTTATCTGTTCTCTCACCTGTCTGTGGTATCTATATACCTGTTTATTATCTGTTCTCTCACCTGTCTGTGGGATCTACACACCTGTTTATTGTCTGTTCTCTCACCTGTCTGTGGTATCTATACACCTGTTTATTATCTGTTCTCTCACCTGTCTGTGGTATCTATATACCTGTCAATGGCCTGTTCTCTCACCTGTCTGTGGTATCTATATACCTGTCAATTGCCTGTTCTCTCACCTGTCTGTGGTATCTACACACCTGTTTGTTGTCTGTTCTCTCACCTGTCTGTGGTATCTATATACCTGTTTATTATCTGTTCTCTCACCTGTCTGTGGTATCTATGTCTGTGGTATCTATATACCTGTTTATTATCTGTTCTCTCACCTGTCTGTGGTATCTACACACCTGTCAATGGCCTGTTCTCTCCCCTGTCTGTGGTATCTATATACCTGTCAATGGCCTGTTCTCTCACCTGTCTGTGGTATCTATATACCTGTCAATTGTCTATTCTCTCACCTGTCTGTGGTATCTATATACCTGTCAATCGTCTATTCTCTCACCTGTCTGTGGTATCTATATACCTGTCAATGGCCTGTTCTCTCACCTGTCTGTGGTATCTATATACCTGTCAATCGTCTATTCTCTCACCTGTCTGTGGTATCTATATACCTGTCAATGGCCTGTTCTCTCACCTGTCTGTGGTATCTATATACCTGTCAATCGTCTATTCTCTCACCTGTCTGTGGTATCTATATACCTATCAATCGTCTATTCTCTCACCTGTCTGTGGTATCTATATACCTGTCAATCGTCTATTCTCTCACCTGTCTGTGGTATCTATATACCTGTCAATGGCCTGTTCTCTCACCTGTCTGTGGTATCTATATACCTGTTAATTGTCTGTTCTCTCACCTGTCTGTGGTATCTATATACCTGTCAATGGCCTGTTCTCTCACCTGTCTGTGGTATCTATATACCTGTTAATTGTCTGTTCTCTCACCTGTCTGTGGTAATACGATGGTGACCTTATTAGCGAGACTGATGCCAGCATACAGCGAGACTGGCCCATTATGGTAGTTGACCCACTGGATGAGTCCCTCTCGCTTGTAAGTTATGGTCTCTAGGCGTGTCCCAGCATTGTCCACCTTGATCCCTAACATGCTCACTTCTGCATTAGACTGGGAAAAAAAACAGCAACCAAGAATATAACAAGTTTTGAATGATACACATATCTAAAATGAATCCATAGAAATTCACTTACTCACAAAACAGCTAAAATTAATATTTTCATCTGAGGAAATTCACTTACTCACAAAACAGCTAAAATAAGCATTTTTATCGCCCGAACTTCCCACATTAAAATCTCTAGTAGTCCAAGCACTAAAAGTATATTGCCAGTTAAGACATTTACACAATCCCTGTCTTACCCATCTAGTTCAGACATTCACAGTCTTATCTGAGAAATTAAAACATTAATAGGGTCTTACAATGACAAGTTGAGACAAATTTACCTTGGATCACTGGTATCCCGTCAGGGACAACAGTTACCTGGGATCACTGGTATCCAGTCAGTTTTGACAACAATTACCTTGAATCACTGGTATCAAGTCAGTTATGACAATGGTTACCTGGGATCACTGGTATCCAGTCAGTTCTGACAATGGTTACCTGGGATCACTGGTATCAAGTTAGTTATGACAACAGTTACCTGAGATCACTGGTGTCCAGTTAGTTATGACAATTATTACTTGGGACCACTGGTATCAAGTCAGTTATGACAATGGTTACCTCGGACCACCGGTATCCAGTTAGTTATGACAATGGTTACCTGGGATCACTGGTATCAAGTTAGTTATGACAACAGTTACCTGAGATCACTGGTGTCCAGTTAGTTATGACAATTATTACTTGGGACCACTGGTATCAAGTCAGTTATGACAATGGTTACCTCGGACCACCGGTATCCAGTTAGTTATGACAATGGTTACCTCGGACCACTGGTATCCAGTTAGTTATGACAATGGTTACCTGGGACCACTAGTATCTAGTTAGTTATGACAATGGTTACTTGGGATCACTGGTATCAAGTCATTTATGACAATGTTTACCTGGGATCACTGTTGTCCAGTCAGTTATGACAACAATTACCTTGAATCACTGGTATCCAGTTAGTTATGACAATGGTTACCTGAGATCACTGGTTTCCAGTCAGTTATGACAATGGTTACCTGGGACCACTAGTATCCAGTTAGTTATGACAACATTTACCTGAGATCACTGGTGTCCAGTTAGTTATGACAATGGTTACCCGAGATCACTAGTGTCCAGTCACTTATGACAACAGTTACCTGGGATCACTGGTGTCCAGTCAGTTATGACAACAATTACCTTGAATCACTGGTATCCAGTTAGTTATGACAATGGTTACCTGGGATCACTGGTATCCAGTCAGTTATGACAATGGTTACCCGAGATCACTAGTGTCCAGTCACTTATGACAACAGTTACCTGGGATCACTGGTGTCCAGTCAGTTATGAGAATTGTTACCATGGACCACTGATGTCCAGATCATTTATAAACATAGTTACCTGGGATAAGACAGATATTACCTTACTAGATAGTCCAGTACTGAGAGGTGAGTGTAATTTTATAAACTTACCACAATATCTAAATTTCCCTGGATGCGTTTGGTTTGGATTTTCCAGATCACGGACCTTGGAGATTTCAGGACAAGGAGCAAGTTATATTTAGCAGTCTTTCGTGAGGGGCTCTTGATATCCAGTTCTACCTCAATGGGCTTCCCTCTCGGATTACCTTCATAGGCCTTCTCCAGCTCAATAACATAGGTAAGGCTGTAACATATATAACTCAACAGGTAAGGCTGTAACATATATAACTCAATTAACAGGTAAGGCTGTAACATATATAACTCAATTAACAGGTAAGGCTGTAACATATATAACTCAACAGGTAAGACTGTAACATATATAACTCAACAGGTAAGGCTGTAACATACATAACTCAACAGGTAAGGCTGTAACATATATAACTCAACAGGTGAGGCTGTAACATATATAACTCAATTAACAGGTAAGGCTGTAACATATATAACTCAACAGGTGAGGCTGTAACATATATAACTCAACAGGTAAGGCTGTAACATATATAACTCAACAGGTGAGGCTGTAACATATATAACTCAATTAACAGGTAAGGCTGTAACATATATAACTCAACAGGTAAGGCTGTAACATATATAACTCAACAGGTAAGGCTGTAACATATATAACTCAACAGGTGAGGCTGTAACATATATAACTCTATTAACAGGTAAGGCTGTAACATACATAACTCAACAGGTAAGGCTGTAACATATATAACTCAATTAACAGGTAAGGCTGTAACATATATAACTCAATTAACAGGTAAGGCTGTAACATACATAACTCAACAGGAAAGGCTGTAACATATATAACTCAATTAACAGGTAAGGCTGTAACATACATAACTCAACAGGTAAGGCTGTAACATATATAACTCAATTAACAGGTAAGGCTGTAACATATATAACTCAATTAACAGGTGAGGCTGTAACATATATAACTCTACAGGTAAGGCTGTAACATATATAACTCAACAGGTAAGGCTGTAACATATATAACTCAATTAACAGGTGAGGCTGTAATATATATAACTCAACAGGTAAGGCTGTAACATATATAACTCAACAGGTAAGGCTGTAACATATATAACTCAATTAACAGGTAAGGCTGTAACATATATAACTCAATTAACAGGTAAGGCTGTAACATACATAACTCAACAGGAAAGGCTGTAACATATATAACTCAATTAACAGGTAAGGCTGTAACATACATAACTCAACAGGTAAGGCTGTAACATATATAACTCAATTAACAGGTAAGGCTGTAACATATATAACTCAATTAACAGGTGAGGCTGTAATATATATAACTCAACAGGTAAGGCTGTAACATATATAACTCAACAGGTAAGGCTGTAACATATATAACTCAATTAACAGGTGAGGCTGTAACATATATAACTCAATTAACAGGTGAGGCTGTAATATATATAACTCAACAGGTAAGGCTGTAACATATATAACTCAACAGGTAAGGCTGTAACATATATAACTCAATTAACAGGTGAGGCTGTAACATATATAACTCAATTAACAGGTGAGGCTGTAATATATATAACTCAACAGGTAAGGCTGTAACATATATAACTCAATTAACAGGTGAGGCTGTAACATATATAACTTAACAGGTAAGGCTGTAACATATATAACTCAATTAACAGGTAAGGCTGTAACATATATAACTCAACTAACAGAAGTATAGACACATCATCCTCGTTATAGACACAGGGTCCCATTTGATACAGAGACATCATCCTGAAGACACATTGAGTGATGGAGAAGTTTAGACTAAGTAAGGTTTCCTGAAGACACATTGAGTGATGGAGAAGTTTAGACTACGTAAGGTTTCCTGAAAAACATTGATCATGAGTGATGGAGAAGTTTAGACTAAGTAAGGTTTCCTGAAGACACATTGAGTGATGGAGAAGTTTAGACTACGTAAGGTTTCCTGAAAAACATTGATCATGAGTGATGGAGAAGTTTAGACTAAGTAAGGTTTCCTGAAGACACATTGAGTGATGGAGAAGTTTAGACTACGTAAGGTTTCCTGAAAAACATTGATCATGAGTGATGGAGAAGTTTAGACTAAGTAAGGTTTCCTGAAGACACATTGAGTGATGGAGAAGTTTACACTAAGTAAGGTTTCCTGAAAAACATTGATCATGAGTGATGGAGAAGTTTACACTAAGTAAGGTTTCCTGAAGACACATTGAGTGATGGAGAAGTTTAGACTAAGTAAGGTTTCCTGAAGACACATTGATCATGAGTGATGGAGAAGTTTACACTAAGTAAGGTTTCCTGAAAAACATTTATCATGAGTGATGGAGAAGTTTAGACTAAGTGAGGTTTCCTGAAGACACATTGATCATGAGTGATGGAGAAGTTTACACTAAGTAAGGTTTCCTGAAAAACATTTATCATGAGTGATGGAGAAGTTTAGACTAAGTGAGGTTTCCTGAAGACACATTGATCATGAATGAAGGAGAAGTTTAGACTAAGTAAGGTTTCCTGAAGACACATTGATCATGAGTGATAGAGAAGGTTAGACAAAGTGAGGTTTCCTGAAGACACATTGATCATGAATAATGGAGAAATTTAGACTAAGACATACATTTTAACGATTTAACATCTTAATCACAGCTTAATTAGTTAGTTTTCAACTGTAAAACAAGTGAATGTTTTTATATGTTTGAAATATGAATTTTGTTTACCATGAAAGTTGTGGCCTCAAAAAATAATGTAACATTTTGGTGCCCAGATAAAAAAGGAATGTCTATGATAAGATAAATCTACTAGGAAATAAAATAATGACTAAGTGCCCTTCATACAAATGACCAATCGTCAGTTAGAACAAGGTCCTTATATTGATCCCAGCACCCTCAACAATCATCGATCCTGAAGAGCAATGAGAATCGTTGATGAAGCCACGCAGCAGTGACCAATCACTGATAACAGCTTGACCCCAATAGAACACAACAAGTAAACAACCCAGATCCAGGCCAGAAATCAATACCTCTTCTATAAATAGACTGTGAAGGTCAAGGCATTATCCAGGTAGGTCAGAGATCTATATTTAGATCATCCTGATCCATCATTCCTATAGCCATCAGGCAAATTACAATATTGATTTTGCTATCTGTTTGGACTGATAAGTTTTGGTAAAATTCCAAGTTGATAAGCCAAAATGAATTAGACCCTGACATGACTTATGTGTAATATGTTACATCAATGCGTATGATCACTGTGCACAGCATAAGTGTGAGATGTGTGTACTTGTACGTATCTAAATTCTTATTGTGTTCTGGTTTTAAGCTACTTCATAGTTTAATTATTTTTTCAAAGTAATGAGTACCACTCAGGCTCCGCAACTGTACCATGGTCATTGATGTTAGCCTGCTGTTGACACAAAAACGTGAACATGTGTACCATGTGACACAGAACATGAATATGTGTACCATGTGACACAGAACAGGAACCTGTGTACTACCTGTTTACCATGTGATACAGAACATCAATATGTGTACCATGTGACATAGAACAGGAACCTGTGTACCATGTGACACAGAATATGAACATGTGTACCATGTGACATAGAACAGGAACATGTGTACCATGTGACATAGAACAGGAACCTGTGTAACATGTGACACAGAACAGTAACCTGTGTATCACCTGATACAAAACAGTAACATGTGTACCATGTGTACATGTGACACAGAACAGTAACCTGTGTACTATGTGACACAGAACAGTAACCTGTGTACTATGTGACATAGAACAGTAACCTGTGTACTATGTGACATAGAACAGGAACCTGTGTAACATGTGACACAAAACAGTAACCTGTGTATCACCTGATACAAAACAGTAACCTGTGTACCATGTGACCAGTTCATTGTAATGTGATAGAAACAGGAACCATAACTCTCACTGTAGACCAGTACAGTATAATGTGATAGAAACAGGGACCGTAGCTCTCACTGTAGACCAGTACAGTATAATGTGATAGAAACAGGGACCGTAGCTCTCACTGTAGACCAGTACAGTATAATGTGATAGAAACAGGGACCATAACTCTCACTGTAGACCTGTACAGTATAATGTGATAGAAACAGGGACCATAACTCTCACTGTAGACCTGTACTGTATAATGTGATAGAAACAGGGACCGTAGCTCTCACTGTAGACCAGTACAGTATAATGTGATAGAAACAGGGACCATAACTCTCACTGTAGACCTGTACTGTATAACATGGGATATGAAAGTCCATTGTAATGCTATAGAGAGCTACCAAGATTTGGAGGTAGGATAGTTACCTTGATTGAGAGTCAATATGTCCTCTGGAACTGCATCCTGATAGCAATTGGAGCTGTTCAATACGAGCTACAGCATTCAAAGGCTGGTCATCTCTGATCTCGCAGACAGGGGAAGAGTTCGGCCCTAAAACAGTCAACAGATCTCCATATAATCAAGTTTTATCAGTGTCTATCGTATTTCTTCTAAATGTCCACAAACACTGGTACACCATCCTCCATACCTTCGCTTCAACCCTGCCAGAAATGTGATGGTAGTGACCACAATGTAGACGACCATAACTTATGTTATTTTAAGCATAAACGTTCTGTTTCACACAATCCCTGATCACACTATGTCTGTCTCATGTCAACCATCCTACACAGGTTCTGTTTCACACAATCCCTGACCACACTCAGGCTGTCCAGCACAAAATTAGGGCTAATTTTAGGGTTAAAATTACAAAATTTTAGGGCAAATTTAGGGCTTAAATTAGGAATGTTGTAACTAGAATAGGGAGCATGAAAGCATTAAACTGACTTACCTTTGCAAATTTGACAAAATAGAAATTAACATACAATGCCTTAATTGCAGGAAAGGTGTCTTCCAGGGTTTCAGTGTCCCAGCTGCTGTTGGCTGTGACCTTAAGAATCACACCTCTGTCACTCAGTCACAACCAATAACAATCTGGGTACATATATCCACTGGTCAACTGCCTTTCATGGTCTACCCTGAATTAGAACTACGGACTACATTAAAACACGTTTTAAGTATGATTTTAATGAAAACAATTTCAGTTGTAAGAAATATAAAAAAGTAGGAACTGAAGTGAAAAATTAGGGCTTTTTTTAGGAATTCCCTTTGAATTTTTCATTTTTTTTAGGAAAACTGAAAAAAAGTAGGATTTTTTTAGGAATTTTAGGGACGCTGGAAAGCCTGCACACTATGTCTGTCTCAGGTCAACCATCCTACACAAGTTCTTTAAAACACTAACCACACTATTTTGTGTTCCTGAGCAAACAGTAAGTTACGTCCTTTAGCAAGGCGGCATATTTACCTGGACCAACAGTAAGTTCAATCCTGTTGCCTTTACGAAGCTCTGTGAAGGATGTGATCGCATGATGTTCTGCCTTAACCCAGTCAAGCAATTCCTTTCTTGTCTGTGGCATGTTGATAACTTTCCGAATTGACCGGCGCATATGACTCTTGAAGACAAGTCGCACTGAGGAATCGACAGGCACCTGCAAATAAATAATTACCATAGAAACAATCGCACTGAGGAATCGACAGGCACCTGCAAATAAATAATTACCATAGAAACAATCATACAGTTTACACTGTGAATGTACCTCTACATCACTGTCAAAACAAGAGTATCAGTGAGACTGACGAATGCTTCCCAAAAACAATTTTACTAGACACAAAAATTCAGTCAAAGGGCAATAATTCTGTAATCAAAAAGTTACTAAAGGCCTCGAATTTGGTATGTAAGATCAATGTACACATACAGTTTCAGTAACTCAACAATAGTTGATGTACTCTGCACTTCTCCTTATCCAGGTCTATCTACAGGTCTCTACAGGTCTACCTACCGATCTATCTACAGGTCTACCCCCAGGTCTATCTACAGGTCTATCTATAGGTTTATCTACAGGTCTATCTACCGATCTATCTATAGGTTTATCTACAGGTCTATCTACAGGTCTATCTACTGATCTATCTACAGGTCTACCCCCAGGTCTATCTACATGTCTATCTATAGGTTTATCTACAGGTCTATCTACCGGTCTATCTACAGGTCTATCTACAGGTCTCTACAGGTCTATCTACCGATCTATCTACAGGTCTCTACAGGTTTATCTACAGGTCTATCTACAGGTCTACCCCCAGGTCTATCTACCGATCTATCTACAGGTCTATCTCCAGGTCTATCTACAGGTCTATCTACAGGTCTATCTACCGATCTATCTACAGGTCTACCCCCAGGTCTATCTACAGGTCTATCTATAGGTTTATCTACAGGTCTATCTACCGGTCTATCTACAGGTCTATCTACCGGTCTATCTACCGGTCTACCAACAGGTCTATCTACAGGTCTATCTACCGGTCTATCTACAGGTCTATCTCCAGGTCTATCTACAGGTCTATCTACCGGTCTATCTACCAGTCTATCTACAGGTCTATCTACAGGTCTATCCCCAGGTCTATCTACAGGTCTATCTACAGGTCTATCTACCGGTCTATCTACAGGTCTATCCCCACGTCTATCTACAAGTCTATCCCCAGGTCTATCTACAGGTCTATCTACCGGTCTATCTACCGGTCTATCTACAGGTCTATCCCCACGTCTATCTACAGGTCTATCTCCAGGTCTATCCCCAGGTCTATCTACAAGTCTATCCCCAGGTCTATCTACAGGTCTATCTACCGGTCTATCTACCGGTCTATCTACAGGTCTATCCCCACGTCTATCTACAGGTCTATCTCCAGGTCTATCCCCAGGTCTACCTACAGGTCTATCTACCGGTCTATCTACCGGTCTATCTACAGGTCTATCTACCGGTCTATCTACAGGTCTCTACAGGTTTATCTACAGGTCTATCTACAGGTCTATCCCCAGGTCTATCTACCGGTCTATCTACAGGTCTATCTACAGGTCTATCTACCGGTCTATCTACAGGTGCATGCACACACACACACATGCACACACGCATGCATGCACACCACTACCAGTATATGTAACAAACCGAGGTAAATTTTGAAACAAGTACAGGAAGAAGCAAAGTGAGGTCTACCGAAACTAATGATGGGTGTGGAATAAATTTCTGATTAACCTGTCTAAAACTATCGCCAAAGCTTGATCGTTACACAGATTATAAGTTTTTCTGAAATTTGAAAATCTGAATTTTCACATACATTGTGAGACACAGATGTGTCATGTCATACTTTGGTATAGACAAACTGAGGTACACACACTCAAATAAAAAAAAACAGTTTACATAGCAAAGAAAGTTATGATAAAGATATATCTAAATAAGGTATTCACTAGAGCTTGAAAAGGCCACAATAAATAATGGTAGTGGTAACACAGTGGCAATACTCAACCAGCTTAGTAAGGTACATAAAACTCACCTCAATTTAACGAAATTCTATTAACACACAGTGTGGTAACACCAGACCAGCCTACTGAGGTACATGAAAATGACCTCGCTTTAACAAAATTTACCCGAGTGGTGTGTGCTATGTCACCAACTTATAGATCGCGGAGTCGACAAACTGTGTGCAACACCAAACCATTGAAGTGCGGTACATGGTAAAAATGTCATGTGACATTGATATTCGATTTTCTACACAGAATTAGGGGTTGTTGATGCGAGGTAACAGAGAAAAGTACCTAGCTTTTTTTCCCATACCTCACTTCGTGACTGTGTTGTCATGCTTTGTACCTTGGAACTTTATGTTAACCAGATGGGAATTTTACAATTCATGCAAGTTCACCACCTGTCCACACCAATACAGGTACAATATTTAGATTGCTATGTGATAATACAATCTTTTTTTACACTAAATGCAGAATTCATACAGGAACCTTTTCTTGTGCATTAAAAGTGCCTTCCCTATAAACAACAATGTAAGGAGATAAAGATTTAGTGGTTATGGGTTTGTAATCTGTCAATCACTGGATTTCAGGATACATTTTCCTTCACCAAATGCTTCATCATTTTTGGCTGCACTCGTTTGTTCGAAACAGCTCTAAGATCCTCCAGATATTTGTCTATAACTGAACTTTTCATCCTTGCAGCCCTTGTACCACCTGTCTTTAAACTTCTATAATATAGTGGTTTACCTATACAATTTTTAATTTTGACCAGCACACTTCACCCACCTGTAAAAACTTTCATTTTTATCTCCAATGTTTTGCTTACCTGCAATTTTACACATTTATCTGAGTTTTGTTGCGTTTTTCCAACACCGTTTAACTACCTAACTTTTACTTATGAAACGAGTTTGTCCAGATATTTTGTCCTCTTTCTATAACAATGCACTATTGTTAGTGAGTCCAAATATAGCACGCTTGTCAGAAATTTGTTAAAATGATGAAAGATATTTGTCAAAGTAGGAACTAAGCTGCATACATTTACACAAAGCTTCCACACAAGTCACATTGTTTGAAACAACATATAAAAAAAAAAAAAATTCCACATAGAAACATTGTAGAACCATCACCCTCTAAACAACACTCCAAAATCCTTCTCTTTCACTTAATCAAACTAATTAGAAATTAAACTAACCTTGACCTTTGGGAAAGAACCCTTAAGTGAATTTTGTTGGTTGCCATGATTATAGAGGGTCTGTCTTGGTGTTACTAGTAACACAAAACACTTTAACAGATGGTCTCTGTGAATCATGCAATGTTGCAAAAATACTCAACAACCTAGAAAATAGTTAAGGTGCTTTGATAAAAACCTGGGAGAATCCTGGTGCATACTTAAGGCTGACCTTGTTTACTTGTGCTCTAGTACCACCTTCCAGATCTCCTCAGATCAAAGTTAAGTAAACCAGATTTGTGTGTAGTTTATGTCTCCCACTGAATACAACATTTTAACCAATACAAATACTTTTATTAAGGTTTTGACAGATTTTGTGTGAGTAATTAAGAGAGTTTTTTTTTTTTTTTTCCCCCTGAGCAACAGCGCAGGGAACCACCAACATGTCAGGCAGTGTTATTGTCAGACTGAATGTATCAAGATGGTAGACGGTAGTGATGCTAAAAACATGGAGCCTCCACCTAGGTCATAAAATAACCCCTCCAACTTCCTCCCAACATCAAAGGTAAGTCACTGAGGAATTCATCAACTCTGGAGAAAAAACATAAACTATGATATATAAACACTCCAGTTTAGCTGTCTATACAAGATATACATCCACCATGCAGCCTTTTCTGTTAACACTATATTTTGCCACCATACTCATAAAACTATTCACAGGAATTTCTATTATTTTAGTGTTTCAGGTAAACCTGAAGTTTGTACCGATGGAAACCTGAACTATACAATGAATACTCATATAAGTCCATGTCTACAAGTTTTCATTACAATTGTGTGACACTAAATAACTTTAAGACATTAATAACAAGAGGCCCAGAGGGCCTGTATCGCTCACCTGGATCTTTATGACCAACAGTACTATATCTGTGCATATGTTCTACAGTAGATGCTTAAAGCAATATGACAAATTACTCCATATGGGTTCTGTCCCTTAGTTGTCAGCCCCCTCATCTATCATCATATGCAATGTTGAATTGAGACTTTCTTATGTTTCCAGTTAAATATAATTGATAGCTTTCTTTTAAATCAAGGAAAGAAGATGGTCAAACAGTATAGCAGAAAAACTCTTAGTTATAGCTGGACGGATGACCCAGGACAGCAGAAGCTTACTTGCCCTTTAGATCATTGTTTACAAACACAGATACAACATATTTGAGACTTGCACAAGTCAACAATATATAGCAACAATTAAATATAAAGACAGGAAAAATTAAGGTACATGTAATTATAAACCATAATCCTAACTCAAAACCAATAATAAAACGTTTCAAGCATATCATTAGTGATGGCCAGTAAAGCCCCGGTTACTGGAGATATAATGATAACAGTTTACTGTAGGCCTATAAACACTGCATAGCAAATGGGATCAGCTTCGAATTTCTTATTTATTTATGCTATAATTATGAAGAATCTCAAATCAAAATGAAGCTCTTGCAATTCTCTGTGCGATCATGTTTTCTGTATTTTAAGACTGTGAATCACATTACTTAGCTCAAGCCGCTCAGGTCTCCAGGGGCTTGGCCTAATCTATTTTTTGGAACAGTGTGACATCACTGTGGAAGGTCTTTACAATTTATTCCAAGTTGTGCCAAGAAAATTCCCAGCCAAATATTTTCCTTTTATAAGTCATTGGAAGGTTCTACATATTTGTATATAATAAGCCTTTGTGAAACTTTTACTGGCCACATATGACAGCCTTTGGTCAATCAGATGTTGTTAATGATTTTACCCTTTTGGCCAAATATTATGATTAAGGCCTTTTGGTTAAGCAGAAGTTGTTCAAAGGTTTAACGCATTTGACCGTTGTGACCTTTAATATGTGTTAAGGTCATTTCTTTTTCTCAAATATTATCAGCCATCATTGAGAACCTAATTTGGTTTAATATCACTATCCTAGATTTTTAGATAATCAGAAAATGTCGTTTAAAGGTTTGAACACATTTGATCTCTGTGACCTTGAATATGGGTCAAGGTTACTTTATTTGGCAAACTTCGTTGGGCTTCATCAAAGGAACCTTCCAGCCAAATATGATAAATCTATGCCTTTCGGTATTTCTGAAGAAGTTGTTTAAATGAAAACTTGATGGACGCAGGAAGGACGGATGACGGACACCACACAATGGCATAAGCTCACTTGGCCCTTTGAGCTAATGACACCTGTTATATCACCACCTCCTAGACTGATACCTGTTATATCACCACTCCCAGGACTGATACCTGTTATATCACCACTCCCAGGACTGATACCTGTTATATCACCACCTCCAAGACTGATATCTGTTATATCACCACCTCCAAGACTGATACCTGTTATATCACCACTCCCAGGACTGATACCTGTTATATCACCACTCCCATCACTCCCAGGACTGGTACCTGTTATATCACCACTCCCATCACTCCCAGGACTGATACCTGTTATGTCATCACTCCCTGACCTGGTACCTGTTATATCATCACTCCCAGGACTGATACCTGTTATATCACCACTCCCATCACTCCCAGGACTGATACCTGTTATATCATCACTCTCAGGACTGATACCTGTTATATCATCACTCCCAGGACTGATACCTGTTATATCATCACTCCCAGGACTGATACCTGTTATATCATCACTCCCAGGACTGATACCTGTTATATCATCACTCCCAGGACTGACACCTGTTATATCACCACTCCCAGGACTGATACCTGTTATATCATCACTCCCAGGACTGGTACCTGTTATATCACCACTCCCATTACTCCCAGCACTGATACCTGTTATATCATCACTCCCAGGACTGGTACCTGTTATATCATCACTCCCAGGACTGGTACCTGTTATATCATCACTCCCAGGACTGATACCTGTTATATCACCACTCCATGGACCTGTATAGTACAGCTATACTGTGATGGTCTGTTTGTTTATGCTACTGATGAAATCCAGTGTGCACCAAGAAACAGAAGAGATTTTTTTTTCTTGTATAATTCACATCAAATAGTGTGTTACATATATACAGCCCTGGCTTTGACAACAAGTAAATAACAGGGAATACTTTGACAAAATGCCAAATATGATAACCTTCATCCTAGTGTTTCAGTAGGCCACATCAAAATGGTAGCTCTTTTTCTACATCCAATTTCTTCTACATTCCATAACATACCAATTATTGCTAGGCAAATAAAGGAGCAGTTGAAATTGGTTCATAATTTTTCAATCTTTATCTAAAATCAGACTTCATTCACAAACATGTGATGAAGTACAGGTACACATCACGGTTAACTAGAATACAATATCATCTTAATAATAACTCATTCTTATCTCCTCTGTGAAACTTAGCAGGTTCTCTGTAATTCTACATCAGGTTCTCTGTAATTCTACATCAGGTACTCTGTAACTCTACATCAGGTTCTCTGTAACTCTACATCATGTACTCTGTAACTCTACATTACATACTATGTAACTCTACATCAGGTACTCTGTAACTCTACATCAGGTTCTCTGTAACTCTACATCATGTACTCTGTAATTCTACATCAGGTTCTCTGTAACTCTACATCATGTACTCTGTAATTCTACATCAGGTTCTCTGTAACTCTACATCATGTACTCTGTAACTCTACATCAGGTTCTCTGTAATTCTACATCAGGTACTCTGTAACTCTACATCAGGTTCTCTGTAACTCTACATCATGTACTCTGTAACTCTACATCACATACTCTGTAACTCTACATCACATACTCTGTAACTCTATATCACATACTCTAACTCTACATCATGTACTCTGTAACTCTACATCACATACTCTGTAACTCTACATCACATACTCTGTAACTCTACATCACATACTCTGTAACTCTACATCACATAGTCTGTAACTCTACATCATGTACTCTGTAACTCTACATCATGTACTCTGTAACTCTACATCACATACTCTGTAACTCTACATCATGTACTCTGTAACTCTACATCACATACTCTAACTCTACATCACATACTCTGTAACTCTACATCATGTACTCTGTAACTCTACATCACATACTCTGTAATTCTACATCATGTACTCTGTAACTCTACATCATGTACTCTGTAACTCTACATCATGTACTCTGTAACTCTACATCAGGTACTCTGTAACTCTACATCATGTACTCTGTAACTCTACATCACATACTCTAACTCTACATCACATACTCTGTAATTCTACATCATGTACTCTGTAACTCTACATCATGTACTCTGTAACTCTACATCACATACTCTGTAACTCTACATCACATACTCTGTACTCTGTAACTCTACATCATGTACTCTGTAACTCTACATCACATAGTCTGTAACTCTACATCATGTACTCTGTAACTCTACATCACATAGTCTGTAACTCTACATCACATACTCTGTAACTCTACATCACATAGTCTGTAACTCTTCATCACATACTCTGTAACTCTACATCACATACTCTGTAACTCTACATCACATACTCTGTAACTCTACATCACATAGTCTGTGACTCTACATCAGGTTCTCAGTGACTCTTTATCAGGTTCTCAGTGACTCTACATCAGGTTCTCAGTGACTCTACATCAGGTTCTCAGTGACTCTACATCAGGTTCTCTGTGACTCTACATTATCTTCTTTGTAACTCTATATCAGGAACACAATATTCAGTTAAAATAATTATACTGATAGACCCACATTTTTTTTTTATCTTATTCCTACCCTTTTTTCTGTTCTCCATATTTTGTCACATCTACCGCTTTCATCTGACCAATAACAGCTTGAAAGCAACTATTTTTCACTACTCTCTTCATTTCCTTCTTTGATGCCATGAATAGAAAGGACAAACTATCTGAAAAAACCACTTGAGAAATTATTTCATTACTTTTAAATGCTTTATACCTTTCTTTACACTATCAAAGACTGTAATTTGACTGATATCAGCTGTCTACTTGTAACAAGTTGACATTAAACATGGTGTACTGGTTTACCGCCCATTTATCTATAATTACACAGTTGATGAGCAGAATATTACTTAAGTCAATGACACAGCCTTCAGATTGCACCTGGTGTTCATTTCTTTTAATGAAACAATATTCTATTTAATTGGTTTTTGCTGGTCTGTGGTTTTTACTCATACAGCTTGGCATAGGTTTATATATATACATGTATTTTTTATCATCATTTTGGGAAAGAATTTTATCATATTAATATATTTTGAGTTTCAATACTTTAATAATTATAATGTGTGGAATATATAACACAGAATATGTATTTATATTCACCGGGGATAGAGAGAATAAGTATCTAAAAGAGAAAAACAATGATGTTAAACATGAGATACCAGACAGGACATCATACTGTCATGGACAGTGCAATTGATCACTATAATTTATTCAGGACATACAGTATACAAAAATGCATTGTCATATTTAAAAAATTCTGTTCAATTTGTAAGTTACAATTCTTAAATTGAAATATCCAGGGATCTGACAAAGATATATTCTGGATTTTTATTATCAATATATACTGGACGAGTGAACCATCCATTCACCCCAACAGTGTACCATCCATTCACCCAAACAGTGTACTGTCCATTCACCCCAACAGTATACAATCCATTCACCCCAACAGTGTACTGTCCATTCATCCCAACAGTGTACCATCCATTCACCTCAACAGTGTACCATCCATTCACCCCAACAGTGTACCATCCATTCACCCCAACAGTGTAACGTCCATTCACCCCAACAGTGTACCATCCATTCACCCCAACAGTGTACTGTCCATTCACCCCAACAGTGTACCGTCCATTCACCCCAACAATGTACTGTCCATTCACCTCAACAGTGTACCATCCATTTACCCCAACAGTGTACTGTCCATTCACCCAACAATGTACTGTCCATTCACCCCAACAGTGTACCGTCCATTTACCTCAACAGTGTACTGTCCATTCACCTGACCAGTGTACCATCCATTCACCCAAACAGTGTACTGTCCATTCACCCAAACAGTGAGTGTACCATCCATTCATCCCAACAGTGTACTGTCCATTCACCCCAACCCCAACAGTGTAACGTCCATTCACCTCAACAGTGTACCATCCATTCACCCCAACAGTGTACTGTCCGTTCACCTGCACAGTGTACTGTCCATTCACCCCAACAGTGTACCATCCATTCACCCCAACAGTGTACCGTCCATTCACATCAACAGTGCACCGTCCATTCACCCCAACAGTGTATACCGTCCATTCACCCCAGCAGTGTACCGTCCATTCACCCCAACAGTGTACCGTCCATTCACCCCAACAGTGTACCGTCCATTCACCCTAACACTACACAACCTCCATTAGAATGAATGGCTGTTGTATGTAGTTTTTGCTGTGATAGCTAAGCATCCCTTGTTACAACTAGTGTCTCCCATCCTTTCACTTAATCTTAAATCAATAAAGGGCCCAAAACAAAATCAATCACATCATTTATAAGATTTCCATCCTAATGAATAGCTTATTTCTGAAGCAAACATGTGAAAGTATGGCTGCTTTGGGGACATCGTATTTAACACGGTGGCGTTAGATTTACATAAATACCCAGAATTATTACTAAATGTGTGTTCAATCATACCATCATAAAAACACGATGATATTAAAAACTAACCCATATTAAAATGTGATTTTCATCACCATCTACAGTGCCACTCAACATGTAACCGAAGAAAATCTTCAAAATATACAAGTAATTCGTTCACAGTGACCTTGACAGGGATAGTGACCTTGACAGAGATAGTGACCTTAATTACATGTCTAACACTGATCAAATCAGTGACCTTCACAAAGAATGACCCTGATTACCTCTCTAACCCTGATAAAATCAGTGACCTTGACGGAGACAGTGACCTAGATAACATTTTCCACCTTGGTTTAGATTTTTTTACTGCTGTTTATGAACTTGAACTGAGATTGAATTGACATTATTTTCAGTTTTTGTGTATAAGAAGGAATCTTACTTCTCATTAGGATGAGTGTAACAATTAAATAAAAACACATATGATAATTTATTCAAATATTTATACAAATTAAAGAAAAATAAACAGTAATATGATTCAAATCTTAAACATTTTGAAGCTGAATATATTGTGTATAACATATTGTTTAAAATTTCCTCTATAAAATTGTGACAAAAAAATATAATTATCAAACTTTAGTTTTGAAAAAAAAGTAAGTTTAAGTGCTGCTATATTAACAGTTATGGTGTGACATAGTACAGAGCCTCTTCTGAGGTCTTCCAATTATCTGCCATCTTTTACAACTGCTAAACTATTTATAGCCAAATTCTTAAATAACCAAGCTGATTTACTGTAGAGAACAGTAGGGAAATAAAGGTATAGAATAGGAGGCTGACTGTGAGGTCAGAAGGTGAATCACTATGAGGGAGGACTGATTATATAGCTAAGAAGTTCAGAAGGTCAGAAGGTCAAAAGGTTAAACAATGGTGTTAGGATGTGGGATGACAGACTATTTCACATCATTGACATTCATCCTAGGAATCTAAAAGTCATAAATCATGATTCTAGGTATGAAAATGGTAGGTCAGGAGGTGAAATGTCAAATAATGGTGTTAGGATGGGGAGGACTGACAGGGTAGGGGTCAGGAGGTGAAATGTCAAATAATGGTGTTAGGATGGAGAGGACTGACAGGGTAGGGGTCAGGAGGTGAAATGTCAAATAATGGTGTTAGGATGGGGGGGACTGACAGGGTAGGGGTCAGGAGGTGAAATGTCAAATAATGGTGTTAGGATGGGGAGGACTGACAGGGTAGGGGTCAGGAGGTGAAATGTCAAATAATGGTGTTAGGATGGGGAGGACTGACAGGGTAGGGGTCAGGAGGTGAAATGTCAAATAATGGTGTTAGGATGGGAAGGACTGACAGGGAAGGGGTCAGAAGGTGAAATGTCAAATAATGGTGTTAGGATGGGGAGGACTGACAGGGTAGGGGTCAGGAGGTGAAATGTCAAATAATGGTGTTAGGATGGGAAGGACTGACAGAGTGGGTCAGGAGGAGATATAACAGTGGTGTTAAAATGAAGTGAATAGATGACCAACTGAGAGAACGACAAATATACTTAAGCATTAAAAGTTGGCAGCTTACAAAATTACTTGACTGACAATAATGTTGCTGTTAAACCCTGTGTATAGCTTTTACAGGAGCTTTGGTGGTTCTTAACATGCTATGTTATCTCAAAGCACTAAATTTGCTGTGTCATGAAAACATCCTTATGGACGATCCCACGAGTCCTGTAAGTACACAGTAAACATTAAATCTAATTCACAGACAACATCACACACCCATTAAACTTTACGCCCCTGCTCTTTATGTATATAACAGAAATATAATGTCTACCAGTCACACATTATTAATTTTTCAATGATCAAAAATCTCCAGATACTTAGAACCAGCGCTGTACATGTATTTCCTGTTACACAACCTCAAACAAATCATGCCACATGTTTAGTTTTGACATAATTTTACTGCAGTCAAACATCAAAATATAGCAAAAACAGATTTGTCATCAAACAGACTAAACCATACAAAACACATAAACATACAGACAGGATGGTTACCATACTGTCGAAACCATATAGATCATAAATATGTTATTAAAACCACAGATAACAACCTGTTGGTCATTTTGTTTTTTCGAATTAGTTCCAAAGTCAAAATGGCACAACTATAATGACCAAGGAAAACCTATATATGACAGTAGTGAAAGATCTACGGAGTCCTTTACAAGAAAAACAAAACACAAGGGTCCGAGGTGAAATAGATCAAATGACAGAAGATCTATCCAGTCCTTCAAAAGCTCAGAAAATGGCGGTAACAAACATTCACTGTCTAACTTCCAAATGGAAAAACTCCCAAATGGAAGCCTGATAGCCATTTTTTCCTGATCAGACACAAAATCAAATGAGTATCACAACTAGGGAACAATAGCTTCAATGTAAAAAATTTGGAAAATTAAAGTTCTTTTCAATACTTCTCAAAAATAAATAGCAATAACAATGATTGTTTAAGGATGGGAGATGGACATGGACAAACTACCACTAGTTCTTCTGCAGGATTAACTGATATATACCACAGTGTTCAAACCTAACAAATATGTCAATACCGGTAATCCTGTTTGTATATATAACATGTTAGATGAACCAATGACCTATGTAACTCATTGACAGAAACATCCAGTCATTTCCTGAATTCAATTACACCTTATTTTCAATGAAGGCAAATGTCATAGAAACCAATGGTGATGTCAGGCATGGATTACTTCAATAAAACTGATCCCCAGTCACATGGTTTCCTTTGATCCTAGATCAGAATGTTGGCCATAATGCCAGTGATAGAAGCAGCATGCACACAACCAAGGGGAATATACAGCAATGTAAGGGGCGATAGACTTGGCACCACTCCCAGGAGGCTCACCCCTCCACAACAACAACACAACTAATCATTAAAACTTCATGCTAGTTTACTCATTATCCACCAGTATGTAACTACACAACTTACTGGATCAACACTGTATACAGGTGTCTTATTACCAGAATCAACACAGGTATACAGGTGTCAAACAGAATCAACACAGGTATACAGGTGTCTTATAACCAGAATCAACACAGATACACAGGTGTCTTATTAACAGAATCAACACAGGTATACAGGTGTCAAACAGAATCAACACAGATACACAGGTGTCTTATTACCAGAATCAACACAGGTATACAGGTGTCAAACAGAATCAACACAGGTATACAGGTGTCTTATAACCAGAATCAACACAGATACACAGGTGTCTTATTAACAGAATCAACACAGGTATACAGGTGTCAAACAGAATCAACACAGATACACAGGTGTCTTATTACCAGAATCAACACAGGTATACAGGTGTCTTATAACCAGAATCAACACAGATACACAGGTTTCTTATTACCAGAATCAACACAGGTATGCAGGTGTCAAACAGAATCAACACAGATACACAGGTGTCTTATTAACAGAATCAACACAGGTATACAGGTGTCAAACAGAATCAACAGAGATACACAGGTGTCTTATTACCAGAATCAACACAGGTATACAGGTGTCAAACAGAATCAACACAGATACACAGGTGTCTTATTACCAGAATCAACACAGGTATACAGGTGTCAAACAGAATCAACACAGATACACAGGTGTCTTAAAAACAGAATCAACACAGGTATACAGGTGTCTTATAACCAGAATCAACACAGATACACAGGTGTCTTATTAACAGAATCAACACAGGTATACATGTGTCAAACAGAATTAACACAGATACACAGGTGTCTTAAAAACAGAATCAACACAGGTATACAAGTATCTTTTTACCAGAATCAACAAAGATATACAGGTGTCTTATTAAAAAATCAATACAGATATACAGGTGTCCTATTTAAAAAAATCAACACAGGCATACAGGTGTCAAACAGAATTAACACATCTTCCTATATCTACATATACAGGTATCACTTCCTATATCTACATATACAGGTATCACTTCCTGTATCTACATATATAGGTATCACTTCCTGTATCTACATATATAGGTATCACTTCCTGTATCTACATATATAGGTATCACTTCCTGTATCTACATATACAGGTATCACTTCATGTATCTACATATACAGGTATCACTTCCTATATCTACATATACTGGTATCACTTCATGTATCTACATATACAGGTATCACTTCCTGTATCTACATATACAGGTATCACTTCCTGTATCTACATATACAGGTATCACTTCCTATATCTACATATACTGGTATCACTTCATGTATCTACATATACAGGTATCACTTCCTGTATCTACATATACAGGTATCACTTCCTGTATCTCCATATACATGTATCACTTCCTATATCTACATATACTGGTATCACTCCCTATATCTACATATACTGGTATCACCTCCTCTATCTATATACACCAGTATCACTTCCTGTATCTACATATACAGGTATCACCTCCTCTATCTATATATACATGTATCACTTCCTATATATACATATACAGGCATTTTGTGTCATAAATATCTATATACAGGTTTATGTCTCCATACAGGGATTGATCATAAACTAAATAGAGCTTGCACTCAGTTTTATGATGGTATCATGTAAACCTGGCTTTGTGTGGCTGATCTTATCAGCACACCAGTAGTACTTACACAAACATGCACACATCACCTTTGTCGCACTGTCTCATTCTTTTAAATTCTATAGAATACTCATATGCATCAGAAATTTTAGCTTACCACAAATACCTGGCGTTGACGTGGTGGAGCTAACATCTCAATTTTCACTTTCCATTTCACAGACTGATGAGAATTCAACACAAATATCACAGGCTTCCACATAACTGAAATTAAAATCAGACATATTTCATTTTTAACTAATCATAATGGTTTCCTCTCTAAGTGATATCTTTAATTTGTAAGTATCATGCTTCTACCAATCACAATATAATACTTGTCACTTCATTTATAATACTTGATTCAACAATACACTTAGCCCTATAACTTCACACTCTGTTCTTCATCTTAACATCACACGCTGTTCTTCATCTTAACATCACAACCTGTCCTTCAGCTTAACATCACACCCTGTCCTTCATCTTAACATCACACTCTGTCCCTCACCTTAACATCACACTCTGTCCTTCATCTTAACATCACATCCTGTCCCTCACCTTAACATCACACCCTGTCCTCATCTTAACATCACACCCTGTCCCTCACCTTAACATCACACCCTGTCCCTCACCTTAACATCACACCCTGTCCTTCATCTTAACATCACAACCTGTCCTTTATCTTAACATCACACTCTTGTCCTTCATCTTAACATCACACCCTGTCCTTCATCTTAATATCACACCCTGTTCTTCATCTTAACATCAAACTCTGGCCCCCTTATGTACTCTCCTTAACATCACACCCTGTCCCTTACCTTAACATCACACCCTGTCCCTCAACTAAACATCACACCCTGTCCCTTATCTTAACATCACACCCTGTCCCTCAACTAAACATCACACCCTGTCCCTTAGCTTAACATCACACCCTGTCCCTCAACTAAACATCACACCCTGTCCCTTAGCTTAACATTACACTCTGTCCCTTAGCTTAACATCACACCCTGTCCCTCACCTTAACATTACACCCTGTCCCTCACCTTAACATCACACCCTGTCCCCCACCTTAACATCACACCCTGTCCCTCAACTAAACATCACACCCTGTCCCCCACCTTAACATCACACCCTGTCTCTCACCTTAACATCACACCCTGTCCCCCACCTTAACATCACACCCTGTCCCTCACCTTAACATCACACCCTGTCCCTTACCTTAACATCACACCCTGTCCCTCAACTAAACATCACACCCTGTCCCCCACCTTAACATCACACTCTGTCCCTTACCTTAACATCACACCCTGTCCCTCACCTTAACATCACACCCTGTCCCCCACCTTAACATCACACCCTGTCCCTTACCTTAACATCACACCCTGTCCCTCACCTTAAACATCACACCCTGTCCCTTACCTTAACATCACACCCTGTCCCTCAACTTAACATCACACCCTGTCCCTTAGCTTAACATCACACCCTGTCCCTCAACTAAACATCACACCCTGTCCCCCACCTTAACATCACACCCTGTCCCTCACCTTAACATTACACCCTGTCCCTCACCTTAACATCACACCCTGTCCCCCACCTTAACATCACACCCTGTCCCTCACCTTAACATCACACCCTGTCCCTTACCTTAACATCACACCCTGTCCCATACCTTAACATCACACCCTGTCCCTTACCTTAACATCACACCCTGTCCCTCACCTTAACATCACACACACCCTGTCCCTTTACACTTAACATCACACCCTGTCCCCCACCTTAACATCACACCCTGTCCCTTACCTTAACATCACACCCTGTCCCTCAACTTAACATCACACCCTGTCCCTTACCTTAACATCTGTCCCTGACCTTAACATCACACCCTGTCCCTCACCTTAACATCACACCCTGTCCCTTTAACATCTTAACATCACACCCTGTCCCTCACCTAAACATCACACCCTGTCCCGCCTCTTATCATCACACCCTGTCCCTCACCTTAACATTACACCCTGTCCCTCACCTTAACATCACACCCTGTCCCCCACCTTAACATCACACCCTGTCCCTCACCTTAACATCACACCCTGTCCCTCAACTAAACATCACACCCTGTCCCTTAGCTTAACATCACACCCTGTCCCTCAACTAAACATCACACCCTGTCCCTTAGCTTAACATCACACCCTGTCCCTCAACTAAACATCACACCCTGTCCCTTAGCTTAACATTACACTCTGTCCCTTAGCTTAACATCACACCCTGTCCCGAACCTTAACATCACACCCTGTCCCTCACCTTAACATCACACCCTGTCCCTCACCTTAACATCACACCCTGTCCCTCACCTTAACATCACACCCTGTCCCTTACCTTAACATCACACCCTGTCCCTCACCTTAACATCACACCCTGTCCCTTAACATCACACCCTGTCCCTCAAACATCACACCCTGTCCCTTACCTTAACATCACACCCTGTCCCTCAACTAAACATCACACCCTGTCCCTTAACATCACACTCTGCTTAACATCACACCCTGTCCCTCACCTTAACATCACACCCTGTCCCCCACCTTAACATTACACTCTGTCCCTTAGCTTAACATCACACCCTGTCCCTCACCTTAACATTACACCCTGTCCCTCACCTTAACATCACACCCTGTCCCACACCTTAACATCACACCCTGTCCCTTACCTTAACATCACACCCTGTCCCTCAACTAAACATCACACCCTGTCCCCCACCTTAACATCACACCCTGTCCCTTACCTTAACATCACACCCTGTCTCAACTAACATCACACCCTGTCCCCACCTTAACATCACACCCTGTCCCTCACCTTAACATCACACCCTGTCCCCCACCTTAACATCACACCCTGTCCCTTACCTTAACATCACACCCTGTTCCTCAACTAAACATCACACCCTGTCCCCCACCTTAACATCACACTCTGTCCCTTACCTTAACATCACACCCTGTCCCTCACCTTAACATCACACCCTGTCCCCCACCTTAACATCACACCCTGTCCCTTACCTTAACATCACACCCTGTCCCTCAACTAAACATCACACCCTGTCCCTTAGCTTAACATCACACCCTGTCCCTTAGCTTAACATTACACTCTGTCCCTTAGCTTAACATCACAACCTGTCCCTCACCTTAACATCACACCCTGTCCCCCACCTTAACATCACACCCTGTCCCCCACCTTAACATCACACCCTCTCCCTCACCTTAACACCACACCCTGTTCTTGACCTTAACATCACACCCTGTCCCCCACCTTAACATCACACCCTGTCCCTCATCTTAACATCACACTCTGTCCTTCATCTTAACATCACACCTTGTCCCCCACCTTAACATCACACCATCTCCCTCACCTTAACACCACACCCTGTTCTTGACCTTAACATCACACCCTGTCCCTCACCTTAACATCACACCCTGTCCCTTACCTTAACATCACACCCTGTCCCTCAACTAAACATCACACCCTGTCCCTTAGCTTAACATCACACCCTGTCCCTTAGCTTAACATTACACTCTGTCCCTTAGCTTAACATCACAACCTGTCCCTCACCTTAACATCACACCCTGTCCCCCACCTTAACATCACACCCTGTCCCCCACCTTAACATCACACCCTCTCCCTCACCTTAACACCACACCCTGTTCTTGACCTTAACATCACACCCTGTCCCCCACCTTAACATCACACCCTGTCCCTCATCTTAACATCACACCCTGTCCTTCACCTTAACATCACACCTTGTCCCCCACCTTAACATCACACCATCTCCCTCACCTTAACACCACACCCTGTTCTTGACCTTAACATCACACCCTGTCCCTCACCTTAACATCACACTCTGTCCCTCACCTTAACACCACACCCTGTTCTTGACCTTAATATCACACCCTGTCCCTCACCTCAAAATACTCCTTTCCCCTACCTTAATTAGAACCGCCATCCAAAGACAGCTAAAACACTGATAACTACAATTAACAGATTTTCAGTCCCAATGACCTCAACATTACCATGGCAACTAAACAATGAATTTTTTGGAAAAAAATTAGTTGTAATTACTGTTCTTCAAAATCCTTATGTAGGAATTTTCTTTATAATCAGATAATTTATCACTATCAACCAATCTGTAGTAATGATTCTGAAAAAACATGATATGTCACATTACAGTCTTTGATGAGTTACATCATTTGACCAAGTTTCATTAAAATTGCTCTTAAGACTGATGAGGTATATGTATGGGCCATCACAAATCAATCTGAGTATAGTGGTCTGGTTACCATGGCGACTTAAAAACTAAAAACCAAACTGCATGCAAATCTAATGATGGTCCTTAACATTCTTGTATAGTTTCATTGAACTACACTTATTTACAAGTTTAGGAGGAGATGTCTTGGCTTTTTTAATGACAGACAAGCTGAAGATTCCAGTTTACATCTGTAGATTAACCTACCGTGTGGGAAATATTACCCACTGTGAAAGAAGGGGAATTTCAGGTTATTTTGAGAAATGACAGAATTTTGGAGAACCCTTAAAGAGAGATATAAGGTAAAATACTACCCTTTTCCAATGGTAAAAATTTGTCTAGATTAATCCCAGACACCTCCCCAACTCCCAAGAATTCCAATGTATTGATGTGAACAGCCTTGTATTTAGAGTTCCCCTACGTTGCACAGAGGTAGCAGAAAACACATGTATTTCTCCCTAAACAGTAACTGTGTCTGTAAACTTTGCCTTGAATCCTGGTGAACCTGTTAACCCTACAAGTCCAAATGAACTGTTCTGATGTGATCTTCACCTACCTTCATGATTACGTGACTTGATAAGAAGGTTGACCTCTGCCACATCATTGCGGTACATAGGTCCAGCGTTGAGCAGGTTAATGACATGAACCTCCTGGTTGGACTCAGTTGTCGAGTTAGTGGAACAGCCTTCTCCTGATGTTAACTGTTCATAGTAAGCCGAAATGTGTGGTGTAGTATAGGGATAGGTTATCACACACGAAGGGTTGGTATTGTCACCTGTAAAGACAGAAATAGATTATTTAATTACTGGACTTAAAGAGTACATCAGGTGATTGTCTTTCATACAAGGATTCATCAAAACCTTGTTGCTTTCAGTTAATTCACCATGAATGGCTACGATTGATTTCAAGGTGAAAATTACTCATAAACAAAATCCTTGTTGAAAACCTGATGAAACCAAACAGAAACATTGGCCATCCATGGTCTGTAACCTAACATAATTTGAAGGCCAAGATTGTGAAACCATAGGGGGGCCTGGTATGACAGTCTTACTGAAACTATGACAAACCATACTGACCAGGTATGACAGCCCTACTGAAACTATAACAAACCATACTGACCAGGTATGACAGTCTTACTGAAACTATGACAAACCATACTGACCAGGTATGACAGCCCTACTGAAACTATGACAAACCATACTGACCAGGTATGATAGCCCTACTGAAACTAAGACAAACCATACTGACCAGGTATGATAGCCCTACTGAAACTATGACAAACCACACTGACCAGGTATGACAGCCCTATTGAAACTATGACAAACCATTGTGACAAAATTGTAGAATTTTTTTTCTGAACATAATGCAATTTTCATAAATCTAACTATAAGAGTATTGCCACCTGAAATGGACTTGGTCTGAGAGTACAACATCTACTTAACAGTGTGTGCAATACCTTCAAAGCAGGCAGCTTAGAGTACAGCATTAGGGGAATTACTGAGATTAATGAGTTTGTGGGTCCACTAAAGGTCCAGATTACTGTGATGATAGAGAAAGGATAAAATGATTGCTACTGTATAAACATCAGGCTTTGTTGAGCTTCTTCAATTCATTTAACTCTAAAACCTCAGAGCTCCTTAACTTGTGAAACATAACAAAGTATATGTATAGTATACATGATGATCAACATAACCCAGGCCAAAGAAAAATTTACCTTTAGCCTTACAGTAAAAATTTCTTAGTATGCAATTAGGACAAAATCATGTGCTGCACATTTCTCAAGTTTTTAAAAAATGCATCAAATTTAAGGTAATTTGGATTTAAAATGCAAACTTCACAGAGTTACAGCTGAAAGTTAAAAAATTCTGGCAGTTATTAGGAAACTAATTATATGTGTAAGAGAAAACCAGCCTACTAGAATGACAAAGTCAAAACCTTTCAAGTACTCGCTTAGTCAGATATTAGGGAGCTGTGTATGGTTACCACTAGTATGGTCCTTTGTATGATAACCACTAGTATGGGAGCTGTGTATGGTTACCACTAGTATGGTCCTGTGTATGGTAACCACTAGTATGGGGCTGTGTATGGTAACCACTAGTATGGGGCTGTGTATGGTAACCACTAGTATGGGGCTGTGTATGGTCACCACTAGTATGGTCCTGTGTATGGTAACCACTAGTATGGGACTGTGTATGGTTACCACTAGTATGGTCCTGTGTATGGTCACCACTAGTATGGTCCTGTGTATGGTTACCACTAGTATGGTCCTGTGTATGGTTACCACTAGTATGGGGCTGTGTATGGTAACCACTAGTATGGGGCTGTGTATGGTAACCACTAGTATGGTCCTGTGTATGGTCACCACTAGTATGGTCCTGTGTATGGTTACCACTAGTATGGGGCTGTGTATGGTCACCACTAGTATGGTCCTGTGTATGGTTACCACTAGTATGGTCCTGTGTATGGTTACCACTAGTATGGGGCTGTGTAAGGTAACCACTAGTATGGGGCTGTGTATGGTAACCACTAGTATGGTCCTGTGTATGGTCACCACTAGTATGGTCCTGTGTATGGTTACCACTAGTATGGGGCTGTGTATGGTCACCACTAGTATAGTCCTGTGTATGGTCACCACTAGTATGGTCCTGTGTATGGTTACCACTAGTATGGTCCTGTGTATGGTCACCACTAGTATGGTCCTGTGTATGGTTACCACTAGTATGGGGCTGTGTATGGTCACCACTAGTATGGTCCTGTGTATGGTCACCACTAGTATGGTCCTGTGTATGGTTACCACTAGTATGGGGCTGTGTATGGTTACCACTAGTATGGGGCTGTGTATGGTCACCACTAGTATGGTCCTGTGTATGGTCACCACTAGTATGGTCCTGTGTATGGTTACCACTAGTATGGGGGCTGTGTATGGTTACCACTAGTATGGTCCTATGTATGGTTACCACTAGTATGGTCCTGTGTATGGTTACCACTAGTATGGTCCTGTGTATGGTTATATTATCTATATCACTGTGACTTGCTCTAACAGAATATATGTTCTGATGAAGATAACAAGGACGGAAATTATTCCAATTGAATAATTCACACCGTTTCACCTAAAAAAAGAACGATGCCTTCCAAGATTTGGGCAATTACTATGTAATAATGTTGCCCTTTATGGCTCCAGGCTTTAAATAGGTTTTACAAACTACATATGCCTGGGTCAAGTTCTTATTTACATAGTGCATGTTTTTTAATTGAATTCAAATCACATTTAGTCGTAGTTTTAAATTTATGTCTTAAACTTCAAATTCAGACACTGTGATAAAAGAGCGATGGTGTGGAGGTCTATTGATATAGTATTTATTTATTGAATAGGTACATAGGTCTGTTTACTAACAAATATATCTATCAACACCAGTAAGTAATACATGTTCACCATTATTCATTAGTGATAACAGGTCATGATCATTTCTCATTCCTAGTAATTGTACTGTTTTTTTTTAATCATTATCACAAAACTTAGCCATGGGAAGTGAAGCGATCACAACATTCCTGACTTAATGTTGCTCAACCACTCCTCACAGAATTTACAACACATTCCAATAGGGCCATTGATTCCTTACCCAGTCACTCTCCTGTACATATACTGTTGATCCACTACTGACAGAGGTACATACATAATATAGTCGCCCAGGTAAATATACAAGTATTTGATTAATAAATACACCAACCAAACTTCTGATTAGCAGGTTTTACCCAGCAGCCCCATCTGTGCAAAGCTGGTAATCAACCTGTATGAACCCTTTGGAAGCCACTGAACCAGCAGTGTCAACAGATAAGGAAAACCTGATTACAGTAAATACTCTCACAATTTGATATCCATAAATACAGATAAGGAAAACCTGATTACAGTAAATACTCTCACAATTTGATATCCATAAATACAGATAAGGAAAACCTGATTACAGTAAATACTCTCACAATTTGATATCCATAAATACAGATAAGGAAAACCTGATTACAGTAAATACTCTCACAATTTGATATCCATAAATACAGATAAGGAAAACCTGATTACAGTAAATACTCTCACAATTTGATATCCATAAATACAGATAAGGAAAACCTGATTACAGTAAATACTCTCACAATTTGATATCCATAAATACAGATAAGGAAAACCTGATTACAGTAAATACTCTCACAATTTGATATCCATAAATCAAAGAACACCAAGATAGTGAAGACGTAGAAGCCTAGATTTTGTATTTCTCTATTTCTAGAGACTACAGACACATGCTGTTTGAAGTATAGGGACAACCCACCCAGGCTGTCTAAAATTAAGGGATACTCCACCCAGGCTGTCTTAAGTAAAGGGATACTTTGTGCTTTTTGAAGTAAGAGACATCTCCTGCTTTTCGAAGTAACAGGGACACCCCAGGCTGTCAGAAATAAGGGACACATTGAGTTTTGGCTGTCTGAAGTAAGGGTCACCCTATAAGATTTTTTGAAATGAAGGACACTCTTGCTGTTTGAAGTAAAGGACATTCCAGGTGTCTGAAGTAAAGGACCCCCAAGGCTGTCTGAAGAAAAGGACCCCCAAGGCTGTCTGAAGTAAAGGACCCCAAGGCTGTCTGAAGAAAGGGACACCCCAAGGCTGTCTGAAGAAAGGGACACCCCAAGGCTGTCTGAAGAAAAGGACATTCCAAGGCTGTCTGAAGAAAGGGACTTCCAAGGCTCGTCTGAAGAAAGGGACACCCCAAGGCTGTTCCAGGTGTCTGAAGTAAAGGACTTCCAAGGCTGTCTGAAGAAAGGGACACCCCAAGGCTGTCTGAAGAAAAGGACACCCAAGGCTGTCTGAAGAAAGGGACACCCCAAGGCTGTCTGAAGAAAAGGACACCCAAGGCTGTCTGAAGAAAAGGACATTCCAGGTGTCTGAAGTAAAGGACTTCCAAGGCTGTCTGAAGAAAGGGACAACCCAAGGCTGTCTGAAGAAAGGGACACCCTAAGGCTGTCTGAAGTAAAGGACCCCAAGGCTGTCTGAAGTAAAGGACCCCAAGGCTGTCTGAAGAAAGGGACACCCCAAACTGTCTAAAGTACATGATACCTCCAGGTGTCTGAAGTAAAGGACATTCCAGGTGTCTGAAGTAAAGGAATCCCAAGGCTGTCTGAAGAAAGGGACACCCCAAGGCTGTCTGAAGAAAAGGACCCCCAAGGCTGTCTGAAGGACAGGATACCTCCAGGTGTCTGAAGTAAAGGACATTCCAGGTGTCTGAAGTAAAGGACATTCCAGGTGTCTGAAGTAAAGGAATCCCAAGGCTGTCTGAAGAAAGGGACACCCCAAGGCTGTCTGAAGAAAAGGACACCCAAGGCTGTCTGAAGAAAAGGACACCCAAGGCTGTCTGAAGAAAAGGACATTCCAGGTGTCTGAAGTAAAGGACTTCCAAGGCTGTCTGAAGAAAGGGACACCCCAAGGCTGTCTGAAGAAAGGGACACCCCAAGGCTGTCTGAAGAAAGGGACACCCTAAGGCTGTCTGAAGTAAAGGACCCCAAGGCTGTCTGAAGTAAAGGACCCCAAGGCTGTCTGAAGAAAGGGACACCCCAAACTGTCTAAAGTACATGATACCTCCAGGTGTCTGAAGTAAAGGACATTCCAGGTGTCTGAAGTAAAGGAATCCCAAGGCTCTCTGAAGAAAGGGACACCCCAAAGCTGTCTGAAGAAAAGGACCCCCAAGGCTGTCTGAAGGACAGGATACCTCCAGGTGTCTGAAGTAAAGGACATTCCAGGTTCTGAAGTTAAGGACTCCCAAGGCTGTCTGAAGAAAGGGACACCCCAAGCTGTCTAAAGTACAGGATACCTCCAGCTGTCTGAAGTAAAGGACATTCCAGGTGTCTGAAGTTAAGGACTCCCAAGGCTGTCTGAAGAAAGGGACACCCCAAGCTGTCTAAAGTACTGGACACTTCAAAGTGCCTGAAGTAAGAGACACTCCAGTCTGTGAGTGGTAACTTCAGCTGACCGATGTGAGGGACAACCTTATATGCTAGAAACGATGGCAAACCAGAGCTGTTTGAAGCTCTTAAGGCAGCAGCACTACTGCTGTATTACCTAGAACAATAACTTCCCCTTCGTAAAACTGACAAAGTTTGTCTATAAATCCACTGATGAGACTGTTGAGAAATTTACATGGAGTAGCTGGGTCAGGCCTCCCCAGATCAGTGGGAGGGAAATGAAGCCTATCATAGGGTGTGATAAGAATCTCCATCATCTCACATGCCTCCTGTTCTAACATACCTCTCTTATAGCCAAAGTATGGGGGGCACAGTGTACACCCAGACACAAACCTCTACTTGGTTAGTGTACTAAACACTGAGAGATACCTCTACTTGGTAAGTGTACTAAACACTGAGAGATACCTCTACTTGGTAATTGTACAGTGTACTAAACACTGCGAGATACCTCTACTTGGTTAGTGTACTAAACACTGAGAGATACCTCTACTTGGTAAGTGTACTAAACACTGAGAGATACTTCTACTTGGTTAGTGTACTAAACACTGAGAGATACCTCTACTTGGTTAGTGTACTAAACACTGAGAGATACCTCTACTTGGTAAGTGTACTAAACACTGAGAGATACTTCTACTTGGTTAGTGTACTAAACACTGAGAGATACCTCTACTTGGTTAGTGTACTACACACTGAGATACTTCTACTTGGTTAGTGTACTAAACACTGAGAGATACTTCTACTTGGTTAATGTACTAAACACTGAGAGATACCTCTACTTGGTTAGTGTAATAAACACTGAGAGATACTTCTACTTGGTTAATGTACTAAACACTGAGAGATACCTCTACTTGGTTAGTGTACTAAACACTGAGATACTTCTACTTGGTAAGTGTACTAAACACTGAGAGATACCTCTACTTGGTAATTGTACAGTGTACTAAACACTGAGAGATACCTCTACTTGGTTGTACTAAACACTGAGAGCGTACTAAACACTGAGAGATACCTCTACTTGGTTAGTGTACTACTACTTGGTTAGTGTACTAAACACTGAGAGATACTTCTACTTGGTTAGTGTACTAAACACTGAGATACTTCTACTTGGTTAGTGTACTAAACACTGAGAGATACTTCTACTTGGTTAATGTACTAAACACTGAGAGATACCTCTACTTGGTTAGTGTACTAAACACTGAGAGATACCTCTACTTGGTTAGTGTACTAAACACTGAGATACTTCTACTTGGTAAGTGTACTAAACACTGAGAGATACCTCTACTTGGTAATTGTACAGTGTACTAAACACTGAGATACCTCTACTTGGTTAGTGTACTAAACACTGAGAGATATCTCTACTTGGTTAGTGTACTAAACACTGAGATACCTCTACTTGGTTAGTGTACTAAACAATGAGAGATATCTCTACTTGGTTAGTGTACTAAACACTGAGAGATATCTCTACTTGGTTAGTGTACTAAACACTGAGAGATATCTCTACTTGGTTAGTGTACTAAACACTGAGATACCTCTACTTGGTTAGTGTACTAAACACTGAGATATCTCTACTTGGTTAGTGTACTAAACACTGAGAGATACCTCTACTTGGTTAGTGTACTAAACACTGAGAGATACATCTACTTGGTTAGTGTACTAAACACTGAGAGATACCTCTACTTGGTTAGTGTACTAAACACTGAGAGATATCTCTACTTGGTTAGTGTACTAAACACTGAGAGATATATCTACTTGGTTAGTGTACTAAACACTGAGAGATATCTCTACTTGGTTAGTGTACTAAACACTGAGAGATACATCTACTTGGTTAGTGTACTAAACACTGAGAGATACCTCTACTTGGTTAGTGTACTAAACACAGAGAGATACCTCTACTTGGTTTGTTGTACTAAACACTGAGAGATATCTCTACTTGGTTAATGTACTAAACACTGAGAGATATCTCTACTTGGTTAGTGTACTAAACACTGAGAGATACCTCTACTTGGTTAGTGTAATAGACACTGAGAGATATCTCTACTTGGTTAGTGTACTAAACATTGAGATACCTCTACTTGGTTAGTGTACTAAACACTGAGATACCTCTACTTGGTTAATGTACTAAACACTGAGATATCTCTACTTGGTTAGTGTACTAAACACTGAGAGATACCTCTACTTGGTTAGTGTACTAAACACTGAGAGATATCTCTACTTGGTAAGTGTACTAAACACTGAGATATCTCTACTTGGTTAGTGTACTAAACACTGAGAGATACCTCTACTTGCTTAATGTACTAAACACTGAGATATCTCTACTTGGTTAGTGTACTAAACACTGAGAGATACCTCTACTTGGTTAGTGTAATAGACACTGAGAGATATCTCTACTTGGTAAGTGTACTAAACAATGAGAGATACCTCTACTTGGTTAGTGTACTAAACACTGAGAGATACCTCTACTTGGTTAGTGTACTAAACACTGAGAGATACCTCTACTTGGTTAGTGTACTAAACACTGAGAGATATCTCTACTTGGTAAGTGTACTAAACAATGAGAGATACCTCTACTTGGTTAGTGTACTAAACACTGATATACCTCTACTTGTTTAGTGTACTAAACACTGAGAGATACCTCTACTTGGTTAGTGTACTAAACACTGAGAGATACCTCTACTTGGTAAGTGTACTAAACACTGAGAGATATCTCTACTTGGTTAGTGTACTAAACACTGAGAGATATCTCTACTTGGTAAGTGTACTAAACACTGACAGATATCTCTACTTGGTTAGTGTACTAAACACTGAGAGATACATCTACTTGGTTAGTGTACTAAACACTGAGAGATATCTCTACTTGGTTAGTGTTAGGCTTAGGGTTAGGGTTACTGAATTGTTTTGGGTCAATTTTTTTTTATCTTAAACTTATTTTTTGCATTCAGGTTTGAACTCTACAAGGGTCTGAAAAATCAAAGTGCAGCACTGAAAGTCATCATAGATAGTGATACATTAAATATATTATACTACTGTTAAAATTAAGACACAGGTTAATTTCTGAAGGGATATATCTGACAACTCATATAAGGACTATTGATGTGAGACAACCCTTCCTTGTTGTCACAAGCTTTTTAATTCTATTGTAATGGGACAAGCTCCATTGAGAAACCTATCCTACTGCCTGTATTGTTTGTATTGGTATCCGTTCACCCGCGGTAAATTTCATTGGAGTGAAACAAAAGCAATGCTAATACAGTAATCGAAGTGTGGGGAGTCTACATGCACATTTTAAATAGATATTGTAGCCTTTGGTTGGTCAACACAGAGATAATACCTTGTTTTTATAAAATTTTGTTTGTTAATATAGAAACAGTAAAATTTAAAAATTCACAAGAATTTTGAATTAGATATCAATTATGATCATTACTTGAAGGGCATGCACAGCTGAACAAATTCTAAAAGTTCACAAAATAAAATCATATTTATTTCCAATTTCTATCACCTCAAATATGGTGAAACTCAAATAACACTTAGGCAAGCTAGTGGCATGTGCTTGTGAGAACTGTGCGACTACTGAGGTCAATCAGCCCTACATACCTCCACTCTCAGTCAAGGTGCTTCTAGACCAAGGAACCTCGTCAGGAAACTGCTTTATTTACGAATATTAACAATACAAAAAAAAAAACCCACTCCGAATCACAAAGTTGACCACCCAACCGGTCATGTTCCTGTCGTAAATTGTGACCCTGTCAGAGGGTCGACTCTCCCACACAGCTGTAGTTTACTATTCCCAAGTGTAAGTTATTACTTCTAGTCATTCAACTAGGATTCCGCAACCTACATTTACACAAGTATTCCTTAGTCTGTAAAATTACAAAGCAGCTGTTCAGTTCTGGATTACCTTATGATGTTCACTTTTCAATTAAGGTGTTTCCAACAATACAGAAGGTGTATATCAAATCTGTCCATTTGAAAATGATCAAAGGAGTCAAATTTGAGCATTTTACCAAAATATGGACGAGAGGACTAATTATTTCAATGCTGAATACAATCACTTGTATGTATATTACAACTTACATCTGAGATCAATCCTTGTTAGCAAACTGATTACATATACATTTAATCGATGAAATTGGATATCTTAATTACGTTATACAGTCTATGCAAACTTTTATTTAATATGTTGGTTACTGGTGTTCATTGTACAAGAAGAGTTATCTCCCTCACTTTCATTAGCCAGAAATAACATAGAAAACTTACTAACATAAATATAACAATCAACTACAGTATCAGTGAAACTTTATTGGACTTTTTAACAAAACTCGGGCAATAATTCTGAAATTGAAGGGTTTTTGTATCCTTCTAGTTGGTACATGTACTGCACATCCTCTAAGTATGACCAATGTATACACCAAATTTCATTATCCAGGTTAAAATGAAAGAATACTTTTGCTCTAAACACAAATAAAATTCGCACAACAGACCTTTCTACCTTGATGTACACCTGAGGTAATTAAAAGCAATATTCATGAATATGAAGGTTGTAGGGTAAGTACCTTTCAAGTGTCACGAAAAACAAATTGTGACAATGATGGTAGTAAGATTTAAGTGATATCTTTTCAACACTTAGGGTCAGCCAGTGTAAATATATGCATACCATCAAAACTGTCATCCTATACTAATAAACCTTACTAAGTTATTAGTTATTCTCAACAAGAGGCCTCGCGACCTTGACAATCACCTGGGATAAGCAATATCGAATAAACAAATTAATGGAGAATAGCTTTCAAGTGTCATGAAAATGAAGCAGTGACACTGATGATAGTAAGCCAAGGTCAATACATGCATACCATCAAAACTGTTATTCTATACTAATAAAGCTTTCAAAGTTATTTCCAATGAAAAAAAAAACAACATTTTTCACCTGAGAGAAATACAAGGCCCTGGGTCATGAAATCCACAATTTTGGTAAACTTTTTGCATACCCTTTTAATTTTTTTTGTCATTTTAACCACTTTTGGCCCTATCCTTCCGATAACACACCTGTTGGGGAACTCACAACAACACACCTGTAGGGGAACTCACAACAACACACCTGTAGGGGAACTCACAACAACACACCTGTAGGGCAATTAACAACAACACACCTGTGGGGGAACTCACAACAACACACCTGTAGGGGAACTCACAACAACACACCTGTAGGGGAACTCGCAACAACACATTTGAAGGGGAATTCACAACAACACACCTGTAGGGCAACTCACAACAACACACCTATAGGGCAACTCACAACACACCTGTAGGGAACTCACAACAATGCATCTGTAGGGGAACTCACAACAACACATTTGAAGGGGAATTCACAACAACACACCTGTAGGGCAACTCACAACAACACACCTATAGGGCAACTCACAACAACACACCTGTAGGGAACTCACAACAATGCATCTGTAGGGGAACTCACAACAACACATTTGAAGGGGAATTCACAACAACACACCTGTAGGGCAACTCACAACAACACACCTATAGGGCAACTCACAACAATGCATCTGTAGGGGAACTCACAACAACACACCTGTAGGGGAACTCACAACAACACACCTGTAGGGGAACTCACAACAATGCATCTGTAGGGGAACTCACAACAACACACCTATAGGGGAACTCACAACAACACACCTGTAGGGGAACTTACAACAACACACCTGTAGGGCAACTCACAACACATCTGTAGGGGAACTCACAACAACACACTTGTAGGGCAACTCACAACAACACACCTGTAGGGAAATTCACAACAACACACCTGTAGGAGAACTCACAACAACACACCTGTAGGGGAACTCACAACAACACATTTGAAGGGGAATTCATAACAACACACCTGTAGGGCAACTCAAAACAACACACCTGTAGGGCAATTCACAACAACACACCTGTAGGGCAATTTACAACAACACATCTGTAGGGCAACTCACAACACATCTGTAGGGCAACTCACAACAACACACCTGTAGGGCAACTCACAACAACACACCTGTAGGGCAATTCACAACAACACACCTGTAGGGGAACTCACAACAATGCATCTGTAGGGCAATTCACAACAACACATCTGTAGGGGAACTCACAACAACACATTTGAAGGGGAATTCACAACAACACACCTGTAGGACAACTCACAACAACACACTTGTAGGGCAACTCACAACAACACACCTGCAGGGGAACTCACAACAATGCATCTGTAGGGCAATTCACAACAACACATCTGTAGGGGAACTCACAACAACACACCTGTAGGGGAATTCACAACAACACATCTGGAAGGGAACTCACAACAACACATCTGTAGGGGAACTCACAACACCACACCTGTAGGGCACCTCACAACAACACATCTGTAGTGGAACTCACAAAAACACTCCTGTAGGGGAACTCACAACAATGCATCTGTAGGGGAACTCACAACAACACATTTGAAGGGGAATTCACAACAACACATCTGTAAGGGAACTCACAACTGTAGGAGAACTCACAACAACACACCTGTAGGGGAACTCACAACAACACACCTGTAGGGGAACTCACAACAATGCATCTGTAGGGGAACTCACAACAACACACCTATAGGGGAACTCACAACAACACACCTGTAGGGGAACTTACAACAACACACCTGTAGGGCAACTCACAACACATCTGTAGGGGAACTCACAACAACACACTTGTAGGGCAACTCACAACAACACACCTGTAGGGAAATTCACAACAACACACCTGTAGGAGAACTCACAACAACACACCTGTAGGGGAACTCACAACAACACATTTGAAGGGGAATTCATAACAACACACCTGTAGGGCAACTCAAAACAACACACCTGTAGGGCAATTCACAACAACACACCTGTAGGGCAATTTACAACAACACATCTGTAGGGCAACTCACAACACATCTGTAGGGCAACTCACAACAACACACCTGTAGGGCAACTCACAACAACACACCTGTAGGGCAATTCACAACAACACACCTGTAGGGGAACTCACAACAATGCATCTGTAGGGGAACTCACAACAACACATTTGAAGGGGAATTCACAACAACACACCTGTAGGGCAACTCACAACAACACACTTGTAGGGCAACTCACAACAACACACCTGCAGGGGAACTCACAACAATGCATCTGTAGGGCAATTCACAACAACACATCTGTAGGGGAACTCACAACAACACACCTGTAGGGGAATTCACAACAACACATCTGGAAGGGAACTCACAACAAGACATCTGTAGGGGAACTCACAACACCACACCTGTAGGGCACCTCACAACAACACATCTGTAGTGGAACTCACAAAAACACTCCTGTAGGGGAACTCACAACAATGCATCTGTAGGGCAACTCACAACAACACACCTGTAGGGCAATTCACAACAACACACCTGTAGGGGAACTCACAACAATGCATCTGTAGGGGAACTCAAAACAACACATTTGAAGGGGAATTCACAACAACACACCTGTAGGGCAACTCACAACAACACACTTGTAGGGCAACTCACAACAACACACCTGCAGGGGAACTCACAACAACACACCTGCAGGGGAACTCACAACAATGCATCTGTAGGGCAATTCACAACAACACATCTGTAGGGGAAATCACAACAACACACCTGTAGGGGAATTCACAACAACACATCTGGAAGGGAACTCACAACAAGACATCTGTAGGGGAACTCACAACAACACACCTGTAGGGCACCTCACAACAACACATCTGTAGTGGAATTCACAAAAACACTCCTGTAGGGGAACTCACAACAATGCATCTGTAGGGGAATTCACAACAACACACCTGTAGGGGAACTCACAACAACACATCTGTCGGGGAACTCACAACACACACTTATTAATTGAATGCATAAACCTATTTGACATTACAAGTGTCATACTTTATTTGGATATTTGAGGTACAATATGTACAAGATAGATATATTTATACTGCACCATAGAGGGAAGTACACATATACTAGAGAGGGAATCCGACCACAACCTACTGCATAACGCTGGTTACTTTACCATATTAACACAGCTCATTACTTATTAATTAATCTTCCCATAATTAGAAGCAGTAGGAATATAATGGACTTCAATGAACTAAAATCTTCAGAAATTAGCTGTGAGAAGTTATATTCAATTTTCAATTAACAGTTAACAAAGAAAATTGGATGTTGACTGTAAAAGTACACCATTGTAATTTGTAAAGTACATGTACATGTTAGCAGTACTACTGATGTAGTCTGGTATTTCCAAGCTTGGGTACAGAACATACACTGTGCAAGTTCAAAAAAATTTTAAAAGGTGCTACAGTAATTGATTTTGGTTTGATTTTGAAAATTATTCAATTTTGCAGAACCAGAAAATTAGAAAAAGACCAATTAAAATGCCCCTGATACAATATGAATCAATCCCTACAGACTTGAAACACAGACGTTAAACACTGGAAGTGCACTATAAAGTGTATGCATATGGCTGCCAGATTTTTTTGCATGTTCCACCAACTAAACAGGAATTTGTCTTACAATTATTTGTTGCTATATTTTGAAACATACTTCTGTAACAAAGCAATTTTATTGTTGTACCAGTATTGTGTTCTTACTAAAGCATCAGGATTTACAACCTCTGACGAAGATCTGAAGCTGGGTTGCAATAACTTAGGCGGTTAGAATGTTATGTAACCTAAGGTGAAGATCTGAAGTTAGGTCACCATAGCTCAGACAGTTAGAGTGTTGACCCAAGTTACCTCAGGTGAAGATCTGAAGTTAGGTCACCATAGCTCGGACAGTTAGAGTGTTGACCCAAGTTACCTCAGGTGAAGATCTGAAGTTAGGTCACCATAGCTTGGACAGTTAGAGTGTTGACCCAAGTTACCTCAGGTGAAGATCTGAAGTTAGGTCACCATAGCTCGGACAGTTAGAGTGTTGACCCAAGTTACCTCAGGTGAAGATCTGAAGTTAGGTCACCATAGCTCGGACAGTTAGAGTGTTGACCCAAGTTACCTCAGGTGAAGATCTGATGTTAGGTCACCATAGCTCAGATGATTAGTGTTGACCTATACAGCAGTTACGTGACCTCAGGTGAAGGTCTGAAGTTAGGTCACCATAGCTCAGAGGAATAGTGTTGACCTATACAGCAGTTACGTGACCTCAGGTGAAGATCTTAAGTTAGGTCACCATAGCTCGGACAGTTAGAGTGTTGACCCAAGTTACCTCAGGTGAAGATCTGAAGTTAGGTCACCATAGCTCAGACAGTTAGAGTGTTGGCCCAAGTTACCTCAGGTGAAGATCTGAAGTTAGGTCACCATAGTTCGGACAGTTAGAGTGTTGACCTATACAGCAGTTACGTAACCTTGGGTGAAGATCTGAAGTTAGGTCACGATAGGTCGGACAGTGAGTTGACCCAAGTTACCTTAGGTGAAGATCTGAAGTTAGGCCTAGTTAGATCAGTTGATTAAGTATTGGCCTATGTAACCCGAGACAAAGATCTGAAGTTGACATCTTTCCCCAGTTGTCCTGGCCTCCTGTATAATGGTCAGACATTTTTTGGACAGGGGGTAGGTGAAGAGGGATGGTAGTTCCAAATCTGAGGTAAGTGTAAGGCATGGAGAAGGTTGGTTCAGGAGAGGGCACCAACTCCTCCTCATAGGAAGAGCACATGTTTGTATCCATTGATCAAATGATAATACGCAATGCCAAGGAACAAGCACTTTCTAATAAATATGTATATGGGTATATACACATTTCGATGGCACTCAGTTTGTGATATTTTCATTGAATGGGGTTTTAGCTTCCAGCTTTTGTGATTATTCTAACTTACAACACATATCATCTACTGACAAATTCATACTGCCTTGTTAAGTAAATTTCTTTCTGAAAAAAAAAAACACCAACAGATTACAAGTTTGTGGATTGATTTACTCTAGTTTGTTACAAGTGTGTTGTCTTGAAATTTTACGAGCTTATATTGTATTGACAGCAAGTTCTTTAACATTTCATGCCTTAAATCTTGTGTTTCTGGTTGTTTACAATGTATTTTACAGTAATGAATATAAAACCTTAAAGATGTCGGAAGGAAGTTATATTCAACGTCAGTCAAATGCTTTTAATACACACACCACATATAAACAATTAGACAACTTGGTCAACCATGTGTACCATAAAACCTGTGTAATGTGGGCACCTACATAAACAGCACCGGTACTTTCCTGGGTTGAAAATGCAGCAAACATGCTTCAACTTTCCGAATTTGTGCAACCCTTAAGTTCAGTCTAACACGATCTCCTGGAGTCAAGAATATCAATCTCAGAATGTTCAGTTCACACATCAGACCATTCATATAGAAGTTCAAAACTTCAAAACATTCTCTTCAAAAATTATTTCCATCTCATTTAATTGACTTAAAATTATGTGAACTTTTGGTTAATTATAGGTTCAATACAAATTTAACAATCTGCCTAATATTTGTGTATGTCTTGTTTTCTTTGACATCAGAGACATTATGCTGTATCACACACTTACAGATCAAATTAACCTAAACTTATATATGTTTGGTACCCAACAATTGTCTTCACCCTTGGCCTAATCAACTGCGCTCAGTACTGAAATCACAGGTACAAGTAGTTATCTACCTATTAATGACCAAAACAAGTCATAATGATCTCCACCAGTCATGTTTTCTTTCATGTTGCCTGTTGTCAAAATAGTGCACACGCCAGCTGACAAAAAATGAGGCCCCAACACTGTATATGCTAACAATCGTTAAACAGAGTGAGGAATGTACCCAGTATAACATGTCCACATTACATAGGTATACATACCATCAGCAATATTATAAGTTTATATAAAACACCACAGCATCCACTGTTTACACGGTATGATTTTACACAACACTGGCAGGTTATAATAGACTGCAATCACTACTGTCTATAATGTCTAATAGGCCTTTCAACAAAACATCATCTCCAGGTCCACTCTATACCAAAGATTGATGAACTTTTTGACCGTTTTGATTGGACTCAGTGACACTGTCCTCATAAAACTGGGTTTAAGACATGCTTTACTTAATATAACATAGTATATAGTCATAGGTGTATGTATGTTCTTACGTATGCCTGGGTAAATCATCAATTTGGCAAAGATTTCTTTCAATATTTTTTCTGGAATCTGCAGTAACTATTATGAATTCCCCAACATAATACAAACACATAGCTACCAGCATGTTATATAGGTATCTGTGTCAATATATAATAATGCACTCCAAGCCATTTCCCAAATATAACAGGTTTTTCACATCAATGAAAATTGGCCTTAAACACAAACAATGGGCCAGAAAATAAGTAATTCAAGGCTTCTGCAACAGGTCTATACAGGAAGCAACTTACAGATGTCCCTGTAGAGAGTAGGAAAAACATGTCCCTGTAGGGAGTAGGTAAATCATGTCCCTGTAGGGAGCAGGTAAAACATGTCCCAGTAGGGAGTAGGTAAAACATGTCCCAGTAGGGAGTAGGTAAAACATGTCCCAGTAGGGAGTACGTAAAATATGTTCCTGTAGGGAGTAGGTAAAATATGTTCCTGTAGGGAGTAGGTAAAACATGTCCCTGTAGGGAGTAGGTAAAACATGTCCCTGTAGAAACATGTTCCTGTAGGGAGCAGGTAAAACATGGTAGGGAGTAGGTAAAATATGTTCCTGTAGGGAGTAGGTAAAACATGTCCCTGTAGGGAGTAGGTAAAACATGTCCCTGTAGAGAGTAGGTAAAACATGACCCTGTAGAGAATAAGTAAAACATGTCCCTGTAGAGAGTAAGTAAAACATGTCCCAGTAGGGAGTAGGTAAAACATGTCCCAGTAGGGAGAAGGTAAAACATGTCCCTGTAGAGAATAGGTAAAACATGTCCTTGTAGGGAGTAGGTAAAACATGTTCGTGTTGAGAGTATGTAAAACATGTCCAAGTAGGGAGTAGGTAAAACATGTCCCCGTAGTGAGTAGGTAAAACATGTCCCTGTAGGGAGTAGGTAAAACATGTCCCTGTAGAGAGTAGGTAAAACATGCCACAGTAGGGAGTAGGTAAAACATGTTCCTGTTGAGAGTATGTAAAACATGTCCCTGTAGGGAGAAGGTGAAACATTTCCCAGTAGGGAGTAGGTAAAACATGTCCCTGTAGAGAGTAGGTAAAACATGTCCCTGTAGGGAGTAGGTAAAACATGTCCCTGTAGAGAGTAGGTAAAACATGTCCCTGTAGGGAGTAGGTAAAACATGTTCCTGTAGGGAGCAGGTAAAACATGTCACTGTAGGGAGTAGGTAAAACATGTCCCTGTAGGGAGTAGGTAAAACATGTCCCTGTAGGGAGTAGGTAAAACATGTCCCTGTAGGGAGTAGGTAAAACATGTCCCTGTAGGGAGTAGGTAAAACATGTCCCTGTAGGGAGTAGGTAAAACATGTCCCTGTAGGGAGTAGGTAAAACATGTTCCTGTAGGGAGTAGGTAAAACATGTCCCTGTAGGGAGTAGGTAAAACATGTCCCTGTAGAGAGTAGGTAAAACATGTCCATGTAGGGAGTAGGTAAAACATGTTCCTGTAGGGAGTAGGTAAAACATGTCCTGTAGGGAGTAGGTAAAACTGTAGGGAGCAGGTAAAACATGTCACTGTAGGGAGTAGGTAAAACATGTCAATGTAGAGAGTAGGTAAAACATGTTCCTGTAGGGAGTAGGTAAAACATGTTCCTGTAGGGAGTAGGTAAAACATGTCCCTGTAGGGAGTAGGTAAAACATGGTAAACATGTCCAAGTAGGTAAAACATGTCCAAGTAGGGAGTAGGTAAAATATGTTCCTGTAGGGAGTAGGTAAAACATGTTCCTGTAGGGAGTAGGTAAAACATGTTCCTGTAGGGAGTAGGTAAAATATGTTCCTGTAGGGAGTAGGTAAAACATGTCCAAGTAGGGAGTAGGTAAAACATGTCCCTGTAGGGAGTAGGTAAAACATGTTCCTGTAGGGAGTAGGTAAAACATGTTCCTGTAGGGAGTAGGTAAAACATGTCCTTGTAGAGAGATATTAAATCAATAAATCGAATATCTACATTAACCCATGACATCATTTTTTGTATGTTACATAGAAAGCTTGTTATATGTACCTGCATTCCAAAGAAATCTTTTCTTAATCCGCCAAATAGCCATTGCCAAGTTTTTCATCTAGCTTCAGACAGCTTATTATTGTAGTTCCTAAACTTTACATTACAGATGTCAACAATCAAGATTGCTGATATCATTAAAAAAAAAAAAAACCTGTTCAAGGCTTTTATCAGAATTGAAACAGGTTTGATCATTAACTGGTAATACAATTGTATTCAATCATATTTTCAATATTGTGAAAGAAAAAATCAATACTGAAATGTGTTGATGATCAACATACATATTGTGTGCATTTACTAATACAAATTAGGCCCAATACTTCTATATGTAATATGTGTACAGTTGTAGTTTATGTCAGATAAAATGTAACATAATTCCATGTTGACATCTGTTCTTTTTTTTCGTAGGATATTTCATGCGAGACTAAATCACCAATTCCCAAATTTTGATATATCCCACCTCTCAGCCAGTAGATATATATATATATAGTTCTTAAAATTTAACGAGGCCAACAGGGAAAATCCATGACTAAAATATCTGGGTACTAAAAATCACTGAATGAAAAAATCTAGACCTTTAAATTTTGTGAATAAATTCCTCTGCGATTAGTTTAACCCAGTTTAACCCGGCATCCTCTTGCATGACCTCGTGAGGTCAACTCTTTGGATGCATTCCGTTACGTTGTCTTAAATACTTCATTCACTACTGTTTTATACGTCACTTTTATCCAACAGGTGCAGATGGTTGATTAACTTATGAAAAACCTTCACATCCCCACTGTTCATTGTTTACGAATCAACTTACCATTCTCGGGAGTCCTTTGCAGGTCAGACAGAAGACCCAAACCGCTACATAATCCAAACACAACAAGCAAAATATACAGCATACTGAGAAAAATCGGATCCCGTCACATCGGGATTTCTTAAAGTCATCGGCAATGAAGTTCAGCACTAGACCCGAGTCTCCTCCCACTCACTGCGAGCCCGTATCAACGTGACCCAGATATGATCTCCTACAAAGGAAAAAAATGGCGACCTCGAGTAAACCGTGTACAATGTTATCACGCAGAACTCCATCACACGACATCCTAACCTCATTGTTGTTTTACACGTGTACCTGCAGAATCCAACTCATATTGACCCTCTTGCTACTCCGTTAGTAAGAAGTGACACTGAGAATCGCCAGAGATCGCAAGCTTTATGCTTGTACACATGTGATCATTAGCGATCTCAATTTTGGTCAATCTAAGGTCGTGGGCATTCTTCCAAAAAAGTACTAATCATAACTCTCTGACATTGACAGTTGATTTAGGATGTGCAGGTATTGATAACATTAAGCATAGGAATGGAAGTGATAGATTTAATCCTCTACTAGATTAATGAGTAACGCTTATTGGCAGAACAACCGCCGATCGAATACAAATATCGAGGCAGAATGTCAATAAACTCTCCCTACTCACCTCCTCCGGAATTGATCCACTCAAGGAAAATACTCAAAATATACCCACAACGCTTCGAATAAACAATCCTTGTAGCCAAGCCACGCATAAATCCAACAAGAATTGTATTGTAAAAACGTCAACAAATCAGTGCATCTTATATGTTAAACACGAATAACATAATACCATCGACCTTGTTTGCATCGCGAATCCACTATAATGTTGTTTTGCTTTGCATGTAATTGACACATTTCCGTATAAGGAAGTGAAACGTCACAACACCTACTGCCGCGACATCTATCGACTAATGCAAAAAGCGCCAGAACTCGATCGGCATCGTTAACATGCTTGTACCGTTGTGAACGAGTTGTTATTGTTACAAGCATTTTATTGACATAGACTAATTTTGTGAATGAAATTGCACAGAGGTTACGTAGTGTACAAACTGTTACGATAGTGCGATAAAATGAGATCGATTATAAAAGTTTCAATGCATTTCTGTACACAAAGTAAATTAAGCGTAAATGGCCACAATAGGTAGTGTGATTAGAATCTTGCTTAGCACGTCACGTCAAAAGTTTTAACAGTAGCACCTGTTTCCAGTGACATAATTGATATTACGTGCTATTATTTAAACCTTTAAATTTATTTTGAAAGAACTCGCATTTTTCTAGTATCGCTGTATCGAGTGAATTAACAAATACAATATTTTAATGTTTTGCTTTATTACACGTAAAGATGTTATCAGAAAATCTGTCGGAAATCTTATAATAAGAACTCCATTTGATCGAATTCCCCCACGAGACCACATCAAAAGACATTTTATTATTAGTCGATTGTATGTACTTATTAATTAAAACGGTCATTTGTTTAGTGTATCAGTCCGGAAATGAGACCATCACGCTATCAGGAATAGCAAACAGAAAGTTATAGTTCGAAATCAATACAACTTCCGTACCAATATCCCCCGTTGTCATGACAACAGATTTGGTAAACGTCGATGCAGTCAGTAATGATTAATTCTTTTAAATGCCGACATTATATAAATGTGACATTAAACATGTGCAAAGAACTATTCAAACTGTGTCAGTACTTTTTTAATTGTTATATATACCGCTCGGTTACACTGACCTTCGTCGGTGAGACGATGCCCGGAAACGGGAGAAGTCGCGGAGACGGAAAACCTGCCAACCAACCAACCTATCAAAAACTGCAATTCTTTAAACACAAAAGAATATGTCATGTTTTGCTATCAACTCAACGACTTAAATATGAAATTCCATCTGCAACAATATACTTTGCCGTGAAAAAAACGACGTTTCAAAGTTAATAAGATCATCTACTACGTGTTAAAACTTTAGAAGTTTAAAACGCAGATTTTACTAAAACATGTATGATACTAGACACGCCAGTATTAGACAAACTGCCCTATGTAATTTCCTAATTATACATAAAGAGGCCAACGAGTGTTGATGCCTCTTCAGGTAGTGATGCTAGCGACCATTTTTGGTTTGAATTGGCTTGAAACAGGGAGTTTTGAGAAGAAGAAATGATAATGGCAACTGCTTTATTCCCAAATAACCACTGAAGTGTAGAGAATACCTATAAATAAATTTCTGGCAGTAATACATTGTTAGACAGGATGGACATCGGTATTTCGAATCAATTATCTCTTTAATATCAGTAATGCATTTAGCCAATGAAACCAACTCACGTTGTATCACATGATTGGATAAACCATTAAACTTTGACCTTTCATACTATTATCTGGACACGTAATGTTTTCTGCTATTAAATATTTCTGCAATTAAATCCTTTCGGAGAACTAAAAATTTATATTCTCCGATTTGAAATAAATTTCTCTTTCAGTTATGGTAAATATGGTACTCTTTAGCCGATGTATACTTGAAAACACTGGATGCTAATCACCTAAAATTGAAACGTCCGTGATATATATATATATATATAATACTAACTAATAATTGTGACGGAAACGAGATTAAGAATTTCTTACGAATCTTAGCGGTCCTCGAGGATTGGCTAAACTGGAAAATAAGTGACGAGTTGCTTAAATCAAATATAAAATGAAAACGAAATAAATACTTCTTTTTTCAAACGATTATTTATTTTGGGAAATATTTAATAAAACCTTTTTTTTCTACACCACTCTTGAAGTTCTTTCGAATCTGTGGCCTCTTTCTATGACGTCTAAATCCAATCCTGACGTAATCAACAAAATATATGACGTGGGTATACTTACAGAATAAAACAGTAGACATTTGATAAAGACTAACAAAATATATGACGTGGGTATATTTACAGAATAAAACACTTGTAGACATTTGAAAAAGACTTACAAAATACATTACGTGGGTATGTTTACAGAATAAAACACTTGTAGACATTTGATAAAGACTTACAAAATATATGACGTGGGTATATTTACAGAATAAAACAGTAGACATTTGATAAAGACTTACAAAATACATTACGTGGGTATATTTACAGAATAAAACACTTGTAGACATTTGAAAAAGACTTACAAAATATATGACGTGGGTATATTTACAGAATAAAACAGTAGACATTTGATAAAGACTTACAAAATACATTACGTGGGTATGTTTACAGAATAAAACACTTGTAGACATTTGAAAAAGACTTACAAAATACATTACGTGGGTATATTTACAGAATAAAACACTTGTAGACATTTGATAAAGACTTACAAAATATATGACGTGGGTATATTTACAGAATAAAACAGTAGACATTTGATAAAGACTTACAAAATACATTACGTGGGTATATTTACAGAATAAAACACTTGTAGACATTTGAAAAAGACTTACAAAATATATGACGTGGGTATATTTACAGAATAAAACAGTAGACATTTGATAAAGACTTACAAAATACATTACGTGGGTATGTTTACAGAATAAAACACTTGTAGACATTTGATAAAGACTTACAAAATATATGACGTGGGTATAGTTACATAAAACAGTAGACATTTGATAAAGACTTACAAAATACATTACGTGGGTATGTTTACAGAATAAAACACTTGTAGACATTTGAAAAAGACTTACAAAATACATTACGTGGGTATGTTTACAGAATAAAACACTTGTAGACATTTGATAAAGACTTACAAAATATATGACGTGGGTATGTTTACAGAATAAAACAGTAGACATTTGATAAAGACTTACAAAATACATTACGTGGGTATATTTACAGAATAAAACACTTGTAGACATTTGAAAAAGACTTACAAAATATATGACGTGGGTATATTTACAGAATAAAACAGTAGACATTTGATAAAGACTTACAAAATACATTACGTGGGTATGTTTACAGAATAAAACACTTGTAGACATTTGAAAAAGACTTACAAAATATATGACGTGGGTATAGTTACAGAATAAAACAGTAGACATTTGATAAAGACTTACAAAATACATTACGTGGGTATGTTTACAGAATAAAACACTTGTAGACATTTGAAAAAGACTTACAAAATACATTACGTGGGTATGTTTACAGAATAAAACACTTGTAGACATTTGATAAAGACTTACAAAATATATGACGTGGGTATGTTTACAGAATAAAACAGTAGACATTTGATAAAGACTTACAAAATACATATGGGTATATTTACAGAATAAAACACTTGTAGACATTTGATAAAGACTTTTACAGAATAAAACAGTAGACATTTGATAAAGACTTACAAAATACATTACGTGGGTATGTTTACAGAATAAAACACTTGTAGACATTTGATAAAGACTTACAAAATACATTACGTGGGTATATTTACAGAATAAAACACTTGTAGACATTTGATAAAGACTTACAAAATACATTACGTGGGTATGTTTACAGAATAAAACAGTAGACATTTGATAAAGACTTACAAAATATATGACGTGGGTATATTTACAGAATAAAACAGTAGACATTTGATAAAGACTTACAAAATACATTACGTGGGTATATTTACAGAATAGACATGCTGTAAATGCCATACATAACCAACGATCTTCTACAACACCAACGAGTTTCCGAGTATTTTTAACATGCTTGCCGTAACAATATTTCTTCTAAAATAGCACGAACGAACTGACAACTACAGACATTGAATGTCTTGTAAAAACAAGAGGTTGTTTTGTAGATGTCATGTTCAGAATGTCACTATTTACGAAAATGCTTACTGTTACCACAAACATTGATGTTTAACGTTGTAGTTTCGGACACAATGCTTCTTTATGCGACTGAAATAGATTTGTTTTCAGTCTAACAGATACTGTGATGAAAATGAAACTGTCATTTTTTGTCTATTAAAGTAAAACGTGTACGTTGGAATTGATTTGTTTGTACATGATGTTGTTTATACCGAAACAACACTTAAGCTGCCCTCCCTGAATATTAAATGTCACACACGCTATTATACTTTTTAAAAAATACAAAAGACACACCAGTGACGACCGCCCTTACTAAAGCTTGAGTTAGATAAGTAGAACCAAGCATTGAATTAAACTGCATCATACAGCTGTTTCATCCTTCTATGGCTCGTCAGTGATGCTAAGAGCCTAAATTTTAAACCAAGGAGGCGACTGGAGATACTCCAAAGTGATCTAGATGGGGAGGTACAATCGCCAAATAGTTCAATATTTATTTGTAATTTTCATAAAAAAAAAAATATCTGATGATTTAAAAACAGCATGAAATACATGAGTATTTTCTGAACCTTGTCACTATTCGAATGAATTAAAACATGACATGCAGGTTACCACTTGGGGGACTTAAAATAGAAAATTAATTACTAGTTAGTTAGATTTACTAATACTGTAAGAAACAGTTATAGAATTAGACCTGCACGCTGTAAATATTATTCGGAAGGGTTCTGAAGATCTCTGTCTGCTTTCACGTTTGTCTTGACCACGACTACGACAAAGTCGTAATCTCCGGCAGCACAATTACTGCGGTCAGAGCGAAAGCGTTTCCGTAAATGGCGGTATAAGGGAGGTAACCACCCACCAATGTTTGTTATTTACTATATGTGTGCAGAGTCTGCTGTGAACAATTCACAGAACCGAAATGAGGCTTATAGTTCAAGAAAATGACCATGCATTCTACTATAATGCAACATTAATTGAAAATTCAGGCTGTCGAAACTTTAATTGTTTGTTAGGCCCATTCAATCTTTGGCTATTTGAATATAATTCCACATTTTAATGGATTAAAAACCAATTTTATGAATTTTCACGAATAAACTTTTTTGTTACAGCAAATACGATCGCTTATTTAAACAGTTATCAATATATTTTAAAATAAAATATCTAAGTTAATTACAAAGTGACTTTGTCGATTTACAATACAGAAAATACATATGAGGCAGGTGTATTCCGACAATGGTGGCGCCAGTTGCAGGATAAAAGAGGATATGATGACATCACGATTTGAATATTACACTCTGCATGGGCGGAGCTTCCATAGAAAGAAAAAATCCGGGCTTACAAATAAAAAAATCCGCGCATAGAGTATGTCAGACAAAATTACAAAACTAAGGTTGAAAATGGATATCTAATATTTTTGATGAATAAAAAAATTAGATATTTATTTATAAATAGAAAATTGTTGAATAATTGGGCCTAGTGCATTTACTATCATTTCAACGTTTCCGATTATAATGGTGTTAAAGTGCAAATTTTCAAAATGAAGAGGGCTTCTGGATTACAGACGTCGATCGACAAGTTTTTTATTTAGTCAGGGGTTGAAATTTGTTGTTAAAGAAATAAAAAAACTGTCTCAGAAAACGATTCAAAACATCTTTGAAATCATGAAATTCATTTTCCGTCGGGGGGCTTCGCCACCCTGATCCCCCACCAGGCCCCTGCCCTCGACCCGTTGGGGCCTAGACGGCCCCAGACCCCTCGCCTGGGCTTACACATTTCTGCTGGGCTAGCTACGCCTCTGCTCTGTGTTTTTCAATGTTAACTTATTATCTATCTCATTAATTATTAATCACTAATTATCAGTAATTAATCTTAAAATGAAAGAAGGCCGAGGGGCATTCTATTTACTACATAATATGTGATACCAGGGAGCATAATACAATATACAATATGATAATGTAATATACGTCCTTGGCGATACCACCCACCATAGTGATGGCACAAAACATCCACAAGGGATCTCGTTTACCTCCGTGACACTTAGGAGTAGGATGGACAGGACGACAGAGGTTAGAAGACTAAGGGATACGAAATACACGTGTTTAATTTCCGTTAAGAATCAATAAATATCTGTACATAATTTCAATATTTGTAAGTTTTATCCATAAAATCTAAATAAATGAATAATTATTGAAAAGCTTTCAAGTTCAAGGTGAATATAAAATTCATGTCGGCACGTATAATCTAATAATAGAGATCATTAGCGCTTTCTGTGATGAACCAAGCGACCTGGCATCGTCATCTGTTCTGTATGCGTTACCAGAGAAATTCGGCTGTAATGTCATTTGCCGTGCGTATGAGGTGTCCTTGATGTTTGTCATAACTGAATCATTTCTTGTCTACAAACATGACAGATCAGAGTATGTCGACAGGGCTTGATCTCCGCGTGTATAATACCACTCTGCGTCACACCATGTTAACATTGTTTTATGAATTAAATATAGCAAAGTTGTAAACGTTGCAATTTAGTTACCGTATAAACAGCACATTATAATCTGTTTGGAATCTCACATTTCACTTCTATATAGTAATCAGTCGAACTACTATCCGCCACTGTCTACTGCTGATTTAAAAATAACATCGTCCATCTCTGTTCAGGAAAAATATTTTTTTTATAAATCAATTTCAAATTTAATGAAAAAATATCAGTATTGACTGGTGTACGTGATCCCGAGGGGACATTTAGTGAAAACCTTTATCAGTATTGACAGGTAATCTCCAGAGTTTTGATACATAAATAATCTCGACTACTGCAATAGGTAATTACTGTGGTGTACGTGGTCCGGAGGGGACATTCAAGATGGCGGTACATAAGCAAATGTGCTGACTATCTTTACATGTACCTAGTATTTTGGGTAACTTTGTCCGAATTGTTACACAAACTTTAAGTAGAATTTGATCGACATCAGCACATAAATGTAGAAAAGTACAAAAACTGAAAAGGAAATTGTGGTTCGTTCGAAGCCGAGCTTCATCGGAAAACGGACAACAAAGTGACGACTTTTTCGTGTGAAGATTTCTACTGGGATTTAAGGCTGAATACGTATTCGTCATATGGGTGATGTAGTATTCGTTTAACACATATAGTATATTCATACGGTTACTTGTTCTGAGATGAACTCAGGTATCAACGGAGGGGACACAAACAAGTCTGTCATTATTCTAGATTTCCTTTGAAATGTTCCCATGTTGAACCAGCATTTCGATATTTACTGAATGAATAGGTTGCAAAATGTGCTCGAGTGTTTAACGTCATTTTAATACAACTGTCATTATAGCAAGTGTTACCATAGGCATATGTATCTGGAATGTAATAATCACAAGCTAAAATCCAGTCCACTATGGCAGAGTGATGCTATAGAGGACTGCTTGTGTTGTTTACGTTATAAAGGACCGATGATACTAGTAGACATCTCTTGTATTATATCCGCTTCAAATTCTTCGCTTCGATCGAAATCAACATAGGATCGATTTTTTAAAATCATTTCGAAGCTCATTTGTACCTTTCGCAAAGATGACGATGTGCAACATTTTCGTTACTGAACTACCGAGACTGGTCAGAATGACTGTACAACTATTTATATATATGTCTCTAGTACTACGTACACAAGACAGCGTGATTCCAAGCTGTCATCCTTAAATGTTCCCTCCGGACCACCTACACGACAGTAGTAATAGACATTTTGTTTTTCAATTTACATACAACAAGTGTCGAATTATCGTAATATTTCGTAATATAACTTACTTCTATTCGTTTCTTCAGCTTTAAATGGCCACTGTCTATCGCTGAATGGTCTTTTATCTTCTTTAAATTTGTATTTCTTATGTTTTTACGACCAAATAATGTGATGTCGGTATCAGATTGACTGATCTTTTACCGTAATATGACACAATTTAGTTGATATTTAATAAAACAAGGAAAGTTGATGTCATGGTGTCTGGAATCTTTAGTAGATTCATCTTCACACATTGTAGCTTTTTTTCACAAGTTAGAATTTGTAATGAGCGATGAAATTTTTACTTGAAGTGCAAAGTTTGTAAACTAGGCAATCATAAATATCATTATCTACACTTTTCCACGGTTATCCACCAGCGCCGTGTTTTATATATGTCGATTTTTGAACCTGAACTTTTTCAATTTTTTTAATTTTTAAACATATGATGTCTAGCTGAAACAAAACAGTTTCTTTTAGTTTCATTAAGCAGCTTTTCACAGACTTAGTCTCCAACCGATGGTATTTACATGTCACAGTTAATTCGATATTCAAGGGCCTGTTCCCATTATCACGATTTTCGTGCAAGAATAGATAACTGACTGACAAACTCGTAACACAATGCTGGTTGATGAAAATGATGGGGAAGTTTTATCGTCGCCATAGTGATTTCATTGAGAAATATTCTATTTCTTTGTGCGACATGAAGCTAGACGTATTTAATGCTCGTTAGTTTGCCTGTTGATTCCCTTGTATGCTTTGTTCTCATTTGAGAACGTGACATTACTTACTTGTATTGACCAAGGTTTACATGATGAGTGTCGTCGATGAAGCAGAAAACGCTTGCTCTTCCTGAACAGCTGGTCTTATTTTCCTTGTACTTTTTCAGAGGTTTTCGTGTAAATATCTCTTTTGCTAATATTTTGTCCTACTTTATGGAATTTGAGTTTGAATTATGATAAAGTTGCCATGTTGATATTTTCATGTTTTTTTTTCTGCTTAAACAGAAAGTAGAATATTACCAAAGCCTCGTACAAATCTGTCGAAACAGAAAGTAGAACCCTGAACTTGCATGTAGTTCTGTCGAAACAGAAAGTGGAATATTACGAAAGCCCCGTACAAATCTGTCGAAACAGAAAGTAGAACCCTGAACTTGCATGTAGTTCTGTCGAAACAGAGAGTAGAATATAACCAAACCCGCGTACAAGTCTGCCGAAACTGAAAGTAGAAACCTGAACTTGTATGTAGGTCTGTCGAAACTGAAAGTAGAATACCCGAACTTGTAAGCAGGTCTGTCGAAACTGAAAGTAGAATACCCAAACCAGACATGGTGAGTCTGCAGAAGCAATACACAAAAAGGTACTGTATATAACCATTATTTTGCTGATCTCTCCAGTGAATAATTCACATTTAAAGTTGATTTTCATATTTTTTATGTTCGGAATATTAGGACAAATTTCAATTAGTGAGAAAGATGACACATTTTTTACAAATAAAAGTGAAAATAAAGATGTCTTACACTATGCGGTGCCACTTCAGTATCAATTTTAGTAGTTTCAATAAATATTTCATGATATAAATTAATTCTCATTGACGATATCACTAATTCGAAATATTGAAGGTGAATACTAAAACAGTGTCCTATACGACATACGTTTGTGTATAATTCTCTATACAGATTACAAAAGGAATTTGTCTCACTCCAAGAGAGTCAGCCCCGTGGTATAACCCTGAGTCTAGTGGACGATAACCTACACTTATGGCGGGCAGTCATTCCAGGACCCGAGGACTCCCCATACTCCGGTAAGAAAATCATAAGACGAAGGACAGTTACTGATACCCTGAGGATCTGGAATACATGTACAGATAAGGAAATCTATAACTACCACATACAGGAGAGGAATAAACTTTTCTCTGTTCACAATGAAATATAAATAGATGTTGTTGCCCTGATGTAATGGTGCTATATATGTGTATATGCAATGAAACCAGTGTTTGTTGACTACTGACCCCAGTTTTAAGGCCTTATGTCATATTCAATTATGTCTCATGCTACTTTTCTAAATAGTTAAAACTGTGTTTTACTTTCACCAGGAGGGACCTTCACAGCCCAGATTTATATTCCGTATCCTTTACACTATATAGTGATACCTTGACTGACTGACCGTGATGTAGTAGTTAAACGTTTGTACCTGTTACCTATCTTTTCTCTTGATTTTAAGTCAGCATCATTGAATGGCTGCTTGTAAAATGTCAAGCGATAAAAAATGATACCAGTCTACTTTAGATATTTTTTTTATATCAAAAACATATTATAAAGTTACAGCCATCATAAGATAAATACAGCAAAGCATTGCAGCTTTGAAATATGCGACATAACCCTTAACTTTTTGTCAGGGAGGAGTATCCACTGAAACCACCCACGGTAAGTTGTTTTTGTCAGAAAGCAGTAGATGAAGGCAGGCAAACACAGATTTACTTCTAAAATCCCCTACAGAGTTCCATCTCTATTCCCCATGAAAAGCCAGGCCCTCTGTATCAAATGTGTTCCTCCTTACCGAGACACCACCCCATCATATACTATAGATCCTATTTGACTAGGTGAGCTGGAAACTCAAGTGGAATGCTCTGAATTGCTTAGAGTGGGACAGCGGTCAGCAATAAAGAACTTTGATCTCCGGGGAGAGTCTTCATACAATGTACAATGTTTGGTTAATCATCAAAATTTCCAAAGAGAGTTTGTATGTCTAAAATTAGACTGACCAATACCCCAAAGCTACATGTTTTGATGTATCTACCCTTAGTCACAACCTAGAACTAGCAAAGTGTTAAAAGATGTCATTTTTTGTAATCTGGATTAAAGAGATAAGAGCTAATCAATACGATGTCATCATTATCAGCATGTTTTTATGTACATTTCATCACCATAATGACCTTTGTTAGGCTCCCCAAATTTTTTTTGGGAGATCATAGCTGCCACCTTGTCTGCCTGTCCGTCTGTCTTTTCATCCGTCTTTTCGTGTCCGGAGCATAACTTTGCCCACAATTAAGCAATGACCATGAAACTTGGTGTGTACATTGTCATTCAAAGGGGATGTGCAGTGTACCAAATTTAAAGCCCTCTACCCCCTTATTACAGAGTTATTGCCCTTTGTATAACTTTGTCTAGGGCATTACTCTGCCTATATTTAAACTAGGATATTGAAACATGACGTATACATTAGTCATACAAAAACAAGATGCAGTGTAGCGAATTCTGGGCCTGCAACACGTTAATTGCAGAATAATTGCCTTTAATGTGTTAAAATTTTATGTCCAATGAAGTTGTTTTTGGGAAACATTCATCAGTTTCACTGAAACTCTTGTTTTTGTAATTGTTATAGATTAGCTTTGACACAGACAGCATCCCTTATCACCTGAATGTACATCAGACATTTGGCCAAGTGTGTCTTGGATTCTTAACTGATGATAACTGGTCTCCTGCAGCAACATCAATGGAGCAAATCGTCAATGCCCTCTTCTCCTTGCTTGCTCGACCGGAACCAGGAAACTCGATGGACCATGAACTACTGAACCAGTACACTCATTTCCGGTACAACTATGATCATAATGCACGAGCTAGTGTGAAGTAGACTTTCTGTTAGTCTCTAGTTTATAAACTATTCCGGCTAGTGATGTTTTGTTTAGAAGTTCCTGAAAAACACTTTCTCAGTATGATTTGCAATCATTTCTTGGATTTTGTTTCATCAACAAAAATGTACTGAAATATGAAAAAACATCATCAGTGAAAAGACTATTGTTAGGATATTAAAATTTAATAAACAAAAATTTCAAATTCAGATTGAATCTGTCAAAAATGTTGGACTTGCTGATGGTTTGGACCAACACTGTAAACATGGTCAGGGGTTGATTTAGTGGTTACAATAGGCAAACTGTACACATTGGTGGTTATTGTTCATGGTTAGTGTACCTTCATGTATCTAATGTATGTTATCATAGATATGTATTATGTTACAGACTTACATGTGTGAGGGAAATTACTTTAAAATTTACCCTGTTTGTAAATGTCCACATTTACACTAATAGATGTAAACTAACTGGTGGTTCAGAACCATGTAGATTGACACCTAGTAATATCGGATCAGTTATGATTTAGCTAAACCATTTTCTATTTCAGTCAAGTAAACAATCAAAAAGTATATTGTTGAAGTGTTTATTTTTTTCAAAACCCTGAAATATGAAAATAAAAAGTCATCCCATCTAGTACTGAGAATAATCATACAACTTCACAAAAGAGTTTATACATCAATTATTTTACGCAGAGTGACCTGAATGTGTATGACCTTGAGCTAAATATGTACTATTTCCTTTTCCTTTCAGTCCCAGTGACCTAAATGTTTTGTGTATGACCTTGACCTAAATATGTACCATTTACTTGTCCTTTCAGTCCCAGTGACCTAAATGTTTTGTGTATCTCGACCTAAATATGTGCCATTTCCTTGTCCTTTCAGTCCCAGTGACCTAAATGTGTATGACCTTGACCTAAATATGTACCATTTACTTGTCCTTTCAATCCCAGTGACCTAAATGTTTTGTGAATGATCTCAACCTAAATATGTACCATTTCCTTGTCCTTTTAGTCCCAGTGACCTAAATGTTTTGTGTATGATCTTGACCTAAATATGTACCATTTCCTTGTAACGCCACATCGCCTCACCATGTATTCCAAAAACTGCAACATGTAAACTAAAAAGAAAAATGCAAGTACATGTATTCATTTGGGTTGGCATCAGACTTCAAAATCTGAGAAACACAAACCACTCCAGGTGGTCATCAAACAAGACCATATACCCTGGTATCTCAAATCTTTACCTTAGAAACACAAACCACTCCAGGTTGTCATCAAACAAGACCACATACCCTGGTATCTCAAATCTTTACCTTAGAAACACAAACCACTCCAGGTTGTCATCAAACAAGACCACATACCCTGGTATCTCAAATCTTTACCTTAGAAACAAACCACCCCAGGTTGTCATCAAACAAGACCACATACCCTGGTATCTCAAATCTTTACCTTAGAAACACAAACCACTCCAGGTTGTCATCAAACAAGACCACATACCCTGGTATCTCAAATCTTTACCTTAGAAACAAACCATCCCAGGTTGTCATCAAACAAGACCACATACCCTGGTATCTCAAATCTTTACCTTAGAAACACATACCACTCCAGGTTGTCATCAAACAAGACCACATACCCTGGTATCTCAAATCTTTACCTTAGAAACACAAACCACTCCAGGTTGTCATCAAACAAGACCACATACCCTGGTATCTCAAATCTTTACTTGAGAAACAAACCACCCCAGGTTGTCATCAAACAAGTATCTCAAATCTTTACTTGAGAAACAAACCACCCCAGGTTGTCATCAAACAAGACCACATACCCTGGTATCTCAAATCTTTACCTTAGAAACACAAACCACTCCAGGTTGTTATCAAACAAGACCACATACCCTGGTATCTCAAATCTTTACCTTAGAAACACAAACCACTCCAGGTTGTCATCAAACAAGACCACATTCCCTGGTATCTCAAATCTTTACCTTAGAAACACAAACCACTCCAGGTTGTCATCAAACAAGACCACATACCCTGGTATCTCAAATCTTTACCTTAGAAACACAAACCACTCCAGGTTGTCATCAAACAAGACCACATACCCTGGTATCTCAAATCTTTACCTTAGAAACACAAACCGCTCCAGGTGGGCATTGAACCATGTCTCTGAAAGGTCCACCAAATGAACTGTAGTGTCCTAGGTATAAGTTAGGGCTGGGTATTCATATTACATTCTATATTACACATTACTAATGGAAGAAGAATGCTTCCACACTTAGCTACTGAACTATAATTATATATATATTTTATTTGAGTTAAAACCTTTAAGCGATTTGAAATACCAGATTCCTGTGATCCTTTACATAACTGACATATGCCTTGAGGCATGTCTGGTCAACTGTCACAGTACATATACATTGGTCATGTAAGATCTATCAAAACCAAATACTTATGTCATCTTGTAACCAGATCATTACATAGGTTGTCAGTTCTTATGTGTCAAACGTTGAGTATAAATAAACTTCTCTTGGCTCATAAGAACAGGAGAAGGAAAGAAGACTTCGACATCAGGAGAGAGGCTAGTCTCCACAGACCAGAAGCCCGCTCATTTAGGCTTTTGTCTGAGCTATGTTAGCACAGAATTTGTAAATGTATATACATGGATATAAATACCAGTACTTATCTATATATATAACTTTGTATTTGTTTTATGTTCTATGTATGTGATGTAATCTATGTAATATTTGTGTCTTGATAAAGGGGCAGGTTGCCTCGAAAATTTGATAGTTCACTTGTCCATACTGTCGTTATTACTTCATTGATCGTATATTCTACATACCAAAATAAACATGACGTTGGATTTCATTGTCATCACTATTCCAAGTCAGATACAAGAAAACTACAGTACATTATATAACCTTCCACTCAATGATACAGACATTATGTTGTTACTGAACTCATTGAGAATCAAATCATCATACTTACTGATCTAATAATTAACCGCGGATAATAAATAAGGATTCTTCTTCTTAGCCCCAGACAATAAATAAGGATTCTACTTCTTAGCCCCAGACAATAAATAAGGATTCTTCTTCTTAGCCCTAGACAATAAATAAGGATTCTTCTTCTTAGTCCTAGACAATAAATAAGGATTCTACTTCTTAGTCCTAGACAATAAATAAGGATTCTTCTTCTTAGTCCTAGACAATAAATAAGGATTCTACTTCTTAGCCCCAGACAATAAATAAGGATTCTTCTTCTTAGCCCCAGACAATAAATAAGGATTCTTCTTCTTAGTCCGAGACAATAAATAAGGATTCTTCTTCTTAGTCCTAGACAATAAATAAGGATTCTTCTTCTTAGCCCTAGACAATAAATAAGGATTCTTCTTCTTAGCCCTAGACAATAAATAAGGATTCTACTTCTTAGCCCCAGACAATAAATAAGGATTCTTCTTCTTAACCCCAGACAATAAATAAGGATTCTACTTCTTAGCCCTAGACAATAAATAAGGATTCTACTTCTTAGCCCCAGACAATAAATAAGGATTCTTCTTCTTAGCCCCAGACAATAAATAAGGATTCTACTTCTTAGCCCCAGACAATAAATAAGGATTCTTCTTCTAACCCCAGACAATAAATAAGGATTCTTCTTCTAACCCCAGACAATAAATAAGGATTCTTCTTCTAACCCCAGACAATAAATAAGGATTCTTCTTCTTAGTCCTAGACAATAAATAAGGATTCTTCTTCTTAGTCCTAGACAATAAATAAGGATTCTTCTTCTTAGCCCTAGACAATAAATAAGGATTCTTCTTCTTAGCCCTAGACAATAAATAAGGATTCTTCTTCTTAACCCCAGACAATAAATAAGGATTCTACTTCTTAGCCCTAGACAATAAATAAGGATTCTTCTTCTAACCCCAGACAATAAATAAGGATTCTTCTTCTTAGCCCTAGACAATAAATAAGGATTCTTCTTCTTAGCCCTAGACAATAAATAAGGATTCTTCTTCTTAGCCCTAGACAATAAATAAGGATTCTACTTCTTAGCCCTAGACAATAAATAAGGATTCTACTTCTTAGCCCCAGACAATAAATAAGGATTCTTCTTCTTAGCCCCAGACAATAAATAAGGATTCTTCTTCTTAGCCCCAGACAATAAATAAGGATTCTTCTTCTTAGCCCCAGACAATAAATAAGGATTCTTCTTCTAACCCCAGACAATAAATAAGGATTCTTCTAAATAAGGATTCTAAATAAGGATTCTTCTTCCCCCAGACAATAAATAAGGATTCTTCTTCTTAGCCCTAGACAATAAATAAGGATTCTTCTTCTTAAATAAGGATTCTACTTCCCTAGACAATAAATAAGGATTCTACTTCTTAGCCCCAGACAATAAATAAGGATTCTTCTTCTTAGCCCCAGACAATAAATAAGGATTCTTCTTCTTAGTCCGAGACAATAAATAAGGATTCTTCTTCTTAGCCCCAGACAATAAATAAGGATTCTTCTTCTTAGCCCCAGACAATAAATAAGGATTCTTCTTCTTAGTCCTAGACAATAAATAAGGATTCTACTTCTTAGCCCCAGACAATAAATAAGGATTCTTCTTCTTCTTCTTACCCCAGACAATAAATAAGGATTCTTCTTCTAACCCCAGACAATAAATAAGGATTCTACTTCTTAGCCCCAGACAATAAATAAGGATTCTTCTTCTTAGTCCTAGACAATAAATAAGGATTCTACTTCTTAGTCCTAGACAATAAATAAGGATTCTACTTCTTAGTCCTAGACAATAAATGAGGATTCTACTTCTTAGCCCTAGACAATAAATAAGGATTCTACTTCTTAGCCCTAGACAATAAATAAGGATTCTACTTCTTAGCCCTAGACAATAAATAAGGATTCTACTTCTTAACCCCAGACAATAAATAAGGATTCTACTTCTTAGCCCTAGACAATAAATGAGGATTCTACTTCTTAGCCCTAGACAATAAATAAGGATTCTACTTCTTAGCCCTAGACAATCAATAAGGATACTACTTCTAATCCCCAGACAATAAATAAGGATTCCCCCTAGACAATAAATAAGGATTCTACTTCTTAGCCCTAGACAATAAATAAGGATTCTACTTCTTAGCCCTAGACAATAAATAAGGATTCTACTTCTTAACCCCAGACAATAAATAAGGATTCTACTTCTTAGCCCCAGACAATAAATAAGGATTCTACTTCTTAGCCCTAGACAATAAATAAGGATTCTACTTCTTAGCCCTAGACAATAAATAAGGATTCTTAAATAAGGATTCTTCTTAGCCCCAGACAATAAATAAGGATTCTTCTTCTTAGCCCTAGACAATAAATAAGGATTCTTCTTCTTAGCCCTAGACAATAAATAAGGATTCTTCTTCTTAGTCCTAGACAATAAATAAGGATTCTTCTTCTTAGTCCTAGACAATAAATAAGGATTCTTCTTCTTAGTCCTAGACAATAAATAAGGATTCTTCTTCTTAGCCCTAGACAATAAATAAGGATTCTTCTTCTTAGTCCTAGACAATAAATAAGGATTCTTCTTCTTAGCCCTAGACAATAAATAAGGATTCTTCTTCTAACCCCAGACAATAAATAAGGATTCTACTTCTTAACCCTAGACAATAAATAAGGATTCTTCTTCTTAACCCCAGACAATAAATAAGGATTCTACTTCTTAACCCCAGACAATAAATAAGGATTCTACTTCTTAGCCCCAGACAATAAATAAGGATTCTTCTTCTTAGCCCCAGACAATAAATAAGGATTCTTCTTCTTAGCCCCAGACAATAAATAAGGATTCTACTTCTTAGCCCCAGACAATAAATAAGGATTCTACTTCTTAGCCCCAGACAATAAATAAGGATTCTTCTTCTTAGCCCCAGACAATAAATAAGGATTCTACTTCTTAGCCCTAGACAATAAATAAGGATTCTTCTTCTTAGCCCCAGACAATAAATAAGGATTCTACTTCTTAACCCCAGACAATAAATAAGGATTCTACTTCTTAGACCCCAGACAATAAATAAGGATTCTACTTCTTAGCCCCAGACAATAAATAAGGATTCTACTTCTTAGCCCAGACAATAAATAAGGATTCTACTTCTTAACCCCAGACAATAAATAAGGATTCTACTTCTTAGCCCCAGACAATAAATAAGGATTCTACTTCTTAGCCCCAGACAATAAATAAGGATTCTTCTTCTAACCCCAGACAATAAATAAGGATTCTTCTTCTTAGCCCTAGACAATAAATAAGGATTCTTCTTCTTAGTCCTAGACAATAAATAAGGATTCTACTTCTTAGCCCCAGACAATAAATAAGGATTCTACTTCTTAGCCCTAGACAATAAATAAGGATTCTTCTTCATTTTTGCAGAATCATCAATTTTAAAATAGCCAGCATGGTGGTCCACAAATAAGCCATCTCCAAACTATGATAACAAATTTTTACACTAAGGGAGGGGGCTTTTGAATACGGCAACAATGAATTATGTAGTAAAGTTTAACACATATTCTTAAATAAATAGATGGTTTTTTTTCAACTTAAACCAATCACTGCAATTCAGTTCAGCAAGTAAGAAAACAAAACACAAAAATATACAGAATAAGGTACATGTATATTAACACAATATTTCATTTTCATGGTGGAATGGCAGTTCTTTGGTTCCTTATTGTCTCATGCTTTCAGCTGATTGGTTTGGTCTCAAGTATACTAATATTGTTCCAACAGTATGCCATTCTCACAAAAATGTACACCAAGATAAACAAATGTATATTTATTTCAAAAAATGAACTGAATGTAAAAATTTGCCTATCATGTCAGGACACTGTTCAGTTTGTCAAAGCACTAGACCTGTCAATCAAATAACAGTCTGTTGTCAGTTGTTAATGTGTAGGTCAAATAACGGTCTGTTGTCAGTCGTCCATGTGTAGGTCAAATAACAGTCTGTTGTCAGTCGTCCATGTGTAGGTCAAATAACAGCCTGTTGTCAGTCGTCCATGTGTAGGTCAAATAACAGTCTGTTGTCAGTCATCAGTCGTCCATGTGTAGGTCAAATAACAGCCTGTTGTCAGTCATCAGTCGTCCATGTGTAGGTCAAATAACAGCCTGTTGTCAGTCGTCCATGTGTAGGTCAAATAACAGTCTGTTGTCAGTCGTCCATGTGTAGGTCAAATAACAGTCTGTTGTCAGTCGTCCATGTGTAGGTCAAATAACAGTCTGTTGTCAGTCGTCCATGTGTAGGTCAAATAACAGCCTGTTGTCAGTCGTCCATGTGTAGGTCAAATAACAGTCTGTTGTCAGTCGTCCATGTGTAGGTCAAATAACAGTCTGTTGTCAGTCGTCCATGTGTAGGTCAAATAACAGTCTGTTGTCAGTCATCAGTCGTCCATGTGTAGGTCAAATAACAGCCTGTTGTCAGTCGTCCATGTGTAGGTCAAATAACAGTCTGTTGTCAGTCGTCCATGTGTAGGTCAAATAACAGTCTGTTGTCAGTCGTCCATGTGTAGGTCAAATAACAGCCTGTTGTCAGTCCATGTGTAGGTCAAATAACAGCCTGTTGTCAGTTGTCCATGTGTAGGTCAAATAACAGCCTGTTGTCAGTTGTCCATGTGTAGGTCAAATAACAGTCTGTTGTCAGTCGTCCATGTGTAGGTCAAATAACAGTCTGTTGTCAGTCATCAGTCGTCCATGTGTAGGTCAAATAACAGCCTGTTGTCAGTCATCAGTCGTCCATGTGTAGGTCAAATAACAGTCTGTTGTCAGTCGTCCATGTGTAGGTCAAATAACAGTCTGTTGTCAGTCATCAGTCGTCCATGTGTAGGTCAAATAACAGTCTGCTGTCAGTCGTCCATGTGTAGGTCAAATAACAGCCTGTTGTCAGTCGTCCATGTGTAGGTCGACTTTAGAAGATACCCTTTTACAGCCTGTTGTTGAGTAAAGGTCACTGTCCTTCCATGGTTGGTTAAACGGAAGCTCCTTCAGAATATTATCTATTGTTTCCTTGTTGGGAACCATATTTTTCAGGTATAAGTCCCGGATGATACAGCTTTTTACATGTGCCCGAGTGAGAGGCAGAAATGGTACTGTGTGTGTGATGAGTCCGTCTTCGAGGAGAGATGTATACCAGCTCCCTTCAGCACTGTTGGTGAGGGTAGGGATGAACTCTTCATGTGTTAGATTTTCCCTTTCATGGCCGTTCCCTAGCTGTGAGAATAAATAGTTGTTGATATCAGAACCTCTGCTATTACTCAATAGAATGAACAAAGTCCAAACCCTTGTTGTTATATTGGAATTCTTGATATCTGTCAATGCCGTACGGAGTCCCTGAATTACACCGTCAGTAGCTTTGTCCATCTCATCGAAAATAAACACACTCATGCTACATAAGGATATATTGGTTTTTATCCATAGTGGGATCAGTGCCTTGTAATCCTGGTCCTGAGACTGATGAGGAAAGTGTAATGGTACCAGGAAAGTTTTAACCTTCACTGGTTTAAACGTTTGTTTTAGTATATTAGCCATGTGGTTTTTCCCTATACCTGACCAGCCATGAAATGACACAACCGTCTGGGAGTTGTTCAATGACTTACGGAAGTGTATTGACAGGTTCTTCGCCAGTGACATCACTAACCCTGAGGCTATGTGCTGACCAAACACATTCTTCTTTAGATGTTCCTTTAGCTTTGGGATGTCAACTGTTACTTTACACTGCCCCGGTCTTGCTCTGTAAACGATATTGATGATGATAAACAACACAACTAGAAATGCCATGAACGACAACTTTTGTTTGATACTGATATATGGTTCTGAACGTTTCCTTTCGATGTTTCTGCGGTGGCTTTTGCGACTTCTATACTGATCCTCGTCTTCCTCCTCCACACAAGAGGACTGGTGTTTGTGATGTCGATGTGTTACTTTTGATGATCGTTCATACCGATCGCTCAAACTCCTGATTGGCGTTGAATGGGTACGGATTTGTTCACTCAATGAAGGTGGCAGGTCTCTAGAACTGGGATGGAAATGTTGAGCTGCACTAACGGAATATCCCTTTGTGCCATCTAACCTTGATTTTGACTGCAAGGATGACAATGATATACGTTTGGGAGTCCTGTTTGTTGAGAACTGACGATCTTCGGATCTGGAATGCTGTTTTAAGGGAAAGGACTGTCGACGTGGAAGGATCCTACTGGCAGAATTTCTCTGTAATCTTGTTGGACTTCCCAGAGAGAAAGATTCCCCAGAAATATCCATAGGCTCTTCTTCATCCATACTTGTAAACACTAAAGTAAAGAAAACATAGGATCAGATACAAGTCATCCTTATCTCCAAGTTAGTCTCCAATCGGAAACTTCACCATGGAACAGTTCTACTTCTACTATGCATTTCTTTTTTTGTTGGAAACAACCAATCCCCATGCTACCATTTATAATGAAGTTGTGTTGCTTCTACAATTTTCTATAAATAGTAACGGTGACCTTAAGGTTGACCCTGGCACACTGAAACACATCCTCTTTCAAGGTATTATGACACCAGGCCAATATATGAAGTTTAATTAAAATCAGTTGAGAAATCAAGTTGCTAGAGTGGTGACAAAAAGTGAACATATGTACGTGAGATCGCACTGTTATATCCCCACTACGGGCGCCCTGGGGGATATTTACCTTATTTGGGTATGTGACGTTATACTGATGTTCCTGCTTTAAGCTTTCTATATGACCTGCCTGCACCTTCTACAGCTGCATATACCGCGGGAGAAACTTTTATGTTGATGCATTAGGTCAAAATTATAAATCCAGTCAAGTGTTTTCAAACAGAAGCCTGAAATTATATGACCCACAACTTCTCTTTATGCACCTAAACAAATATATGTCTGGAATTATACATGATATGGTGCCAGAGATACACTTAATTTTAGAACTTCAGATCAAAAGGTCAAGTAGGGGTCAAAGTTTACAAATGGTCTACAAATGTGGTTAATATTAATCCATATTTTTCTTATTTCATAAACTTTCTTAGATAAACAAGGCATTTGCAAGTGATACAAATTCCCTCAAGAAATGAAACCACCCAAGTATTGACAAGGACTTTCTATGAATGTAAAATTTCTATGGAAATCTTTCCATGAAAAACACCAATCAAGTGTTGGCAAGGATTTTCTAACAGTTGTAATGATGGCATTGACCTTGAACTTACAGTATACTTAAATACTTGTCTAGTTGTAAGATTCTCAGCAACATGGCTTGGTGTTGATTTTTTCAATGTAGATTTTGTCTGGTTTATCTGTATTCTCACACTACCATGACATTCACAAGTCTAACTCCATAAAAGGAAGTCAAGTGAATGGGCCTTACCATAAATTGGGATTTCGATTGAAACATTACCTATTAAATTACTAAATGTCACTGGTATCAATAAAGTGTATTACCATGACCTCTTAGTTAAAGTCTTTCTTAATTAAATTACTGTACTAAGAAAATTGACAAAGACCTTTGTCTAATCTTCAGGGTATGATGGCGGATTGTAGCAGGACTAGGCCGATGTCTACTGATGGTCACGTTTAGCTCAGTTGATAAGACTACATGTACATTATACATACTATTTACAGTGAAATTTGGATTTTAACACGGATTGTGTTAATTTAAGATGATGTCAATTGCCTATACTCGGTCAGTCGATATGTCTATTGCAATTTTGAATTCCAGTACACTTTATATTGTACAGTGCTATAGACAATATGGCGTCTTGTTTACTGACTAACTTAGTAAGATCATCATAAATACAACGTTGTAGTTTTGTTATAAAGCTGGCAGAATAAACACAGAATACTTACACGTGTCCCGATATATTTTCTACTTTCAATTTTGTGGGAGACATATATACTACTCAGCACACGAAGTAAATCTCTCTAGGTGTGTCAGGTGAATCCATTCATGTGAAGCGTAATATAACTGTAATACCACAAAATATGCATCACTTTAAACAGTTCAGCCAACGTATGCTGAATACGATTGAAGAAAATTCCAGGAGATGATGTGCTCTATCTCAAAATAAATGATAAATTTCAAGAAATATAATCCCATGAAATGCCCCAGTTCAAAGAGTTGACCGGAGAGGTAGGACTTACCCACTAGACAAATTGTCATTCCAAACACTTCCAAAGTCACATTTTACACAGAGATTTAATGTTTCTGTTGAAAGTAAATAGTTCGGTAGACATTGAACTCCTGTTTTACCAGTGAAACCTGCCTAGTAAAATCTAGTCACTGTCGTTTCTTTACGTTGGAACCTCGGGTAGTGACAACTCATATCTTCCGACTGGGCGTAACCACGGACATGGAATCTATTTTAAGCTCGTGATATAACAAGTGATGCATTTACATATTTTCAGTAAGACGCCATGGTCGAGACGATTACCAGTTATTTAGTTACTGTTGGCCTTCTGTAATAATTATATAATGACCAATCAAACTCAATTTGACCACCTTCTATATGTCCATTGACCGACAGTGATAAACGGAATAAGATACTTTATTTGTCAGACATTCCCAGCATCATGGAAGTAGAGAAATGATATTTAGACTTTGCTGTTGCGCGCTAACGCATGTCAATCCACGACAGATCGATGTATATTTCTTACGTTATCACTATCTGATTGTAATGCTTGTAAAATTACCGCTCGGCTTGGAAGACCTTCTTGTCATCCTCAATACTCCAGGGGTTACAGTCACTTTCGCTCTCTGCACCCCTGAATCATGTCATGGCAAAGTTGAAGGTTCCGTGAGCGACACCTTCGGGTCATTCCAGAAATTTAGGTGAAAATACCACCAACAGGTAAAAATATACAGCCAAATCTTCTTTATAATAAAAGTTGTTTCATGAAACTTTTACACATTGGTATTATCTTTTTCTAAAGTTGGCCGCGATTGGTCGTATTTACTATCCTTAAAAAATTATGAAGATTGTCATTATTTTTAAAATAATGTCATGACCGCAACACCAAAATAAATACGCGTGAACTCAATTTTTTTGTTTTTATCTCAATTTTTTTTATTTTCGATAAAAATCTGATATACTGTATTTTAAATCCTATACAAACTGAATTTATTGGGAAGATATGAAAACAAGCTTCCCGTATTAGTTAATTTTGATTTTTAGCTATTTGCTTATACTCTTACCATAATATATTACACTTGAAAGTTGTGTTACAGGTGACAAGTTCTCGAAAAATGTATATTAGAACGTTCTAAATTTCTGATGGTGTTTATGTTTTTTATCATTTAAAAAAAATATATTGCGTTACGGTCATGAAATTACGTTGCGGTCTTGATGACCCCTTCACGTTTTAAAAGTGTGTGAAGTTTGGTCTAGTTATCTATGTATTTATTCCTTTATTTTAACGGGTTTTACGTCCACTATTACGACCTTTCGGTCTTTCAGCGGGCGAAGTTTGGTCAAAATCCTTCAAGGTATGAAGCCACTCGATTTTCTAAAAATACTCACGTTGACCTTGACCCAGCAACCCTGAAGTTCAAACTTGTTCTAAAACATTGGGCGCTTTATGAGTGTGTGGAATCGGATGAAAATCCACCCAGGAGTGGATCTGGCAGTAGTATCAATGACCTTGACCTAACAAACCTGAAACTCGATCTTATCCAAGATATTATGGTCGTTTGCAATTGGATGAGGGCAATAATGGCGTGCTGCCTTCTTCAGGTGGTTATAATATCGGTGTATACAGTATCAGAATATCGTGTTGTTAATAACGTATTCCGTGCTGCCTCCTGTAAAAACATAGATGTCACCACATAACAACTACATGTATCTAAATCGTAGGTACTGCGTACGTGGTCCAGAGGGGACGAAGCCACCAAGTACACTTTATGATGCAACTGACATTCTAGCTCCAATCTTTCATGCTAGGTCTTATGACTTTGTACAATTTCCTTTTGCGAAAATCCTCTGACAGAAAATTGCTATCATTATATATAATTAGCATATTGGTTTATATGCACACGTGCGTGACTGATCTGAGGAAGGGATCCACCTTCAACCTTCATAACTATTGCATTGTAAGAGATCGGGGCTTTCATACTTGACATAGGTGTTCCTTGTGACAAGAAATTCCTAGTGATACCATTTTCTCCCTTCTGATTCGCATTCTTGTGTTCCAGTCATCTTAATTTGTAAACAAACGCTGTTTCACGTCTTACCCACTATAAGGTAATTATGTAAGTCCAGAACAGTGCCTCTGATTCACATATTTGTAATGCGCGCGCTATATCGATTTATTGTTATCGATACCAGGAAATACTCGCAGCGTACACAACACACTTTAACTTAAAAGTAATCTCTACACTCATTTTTAAAAATCAAATTTAAATATTTTCCTTTAGATATTCACAAACCGATTTTAACACCTGTTGTATTTCAGACCTCCTCGTACATACAGATTGATGAAACTGATCTATTGATATACATTGTACACAATTCATTTATGGCCACCAACAAATTATTTCTTAATCTAGAAGAATTCGGGATGGTTATAAATATTCATAAATAGATTTTGAATATCCATAAATGAAATTGAATTATAGATATATAAAGATAACAAATCGTGGATATCCGTAATTAGTTATTTTTCCCACTGTGGCTGTCATATTGAGCATCATCGCCGAGGTGACAGGTGCGAACGAGCTTTAGGTTCACGTAGTATTAACCCAAAGAAGGTGTTGATAGTAAATGAGGATTTGAAACAGATGAGGTGCAATGCTATTTTCATTTTCTATTAGTTTTCTTGCTCCTTTGTTACATTTATCATATTGAAATTCGTATATTAATAACAATGTCAAAAATTTGAGTGCCTGTTGCATCCTATTTCAAGTTAAGTAAATATGGTGATATTGGTTAAAATGAAGCTACGCTGTACTTTTCAACGGAGCGAACATTTTTAATGCAAATTCAAAATGTTGACACACTGTTTATGTCGCCTTCATTGATTTAATCTAATCTAAAATGATCACATGTAAATATTGACGCAAGATGGTTTAAGCGAGCACTACAATTTTCAACAAGTACAAGGCTCGGTAAATAACCCGTTACAGGTTTGAGTAAATAACACACATTTCAATTTGCTGCAAAGTTACCGCTTTACTGTTGGCTTTGCGACAAAGCTAGCTTTTAGTTGAATAATATTTCTGTTTGTAGTTTTAATACTCGCTTAAAATGTAATTTTTGTGATGATACCGATCAAAGCTTTTTGCTAAAATTAGGTTCGATTGATACTTTGTACTTGTTCGAGCGAAGATCGATTACAATGTTGTGTATAGTAACGAACACTTCCGGTAGTTTCAGTCGGCAATCGACCATATCATGTTATGGTGGTTTGACACGAAATGGCAGTGATGTCTTATTACAGAGGTAATGCAACAGTTTAATGCATATTCATAAAAGTTTATTCCATCTATTTGCAATTAAATCTGTACCCTTATAGTCACGTCAACTGTTTTCGGTGGCACTACACAACAAGTACCTGTTAAGGTTATGACAGGCTTGAAGAAAAGAAAGTACATCGAAATTAAAAGAAACTTTCGTGATAAAGCAAGTTATAACCTATTAATCAACTGCATCTCAAACCAGATACATGCGTCAGCTAATAATTTGTTTACAATAGTTGATACATGTTATGTTGTAGGGCTTTCAGAATGGACTTGAATTATAACCGCACATACTACGCGAAGAGCTAATTAAGGACAAGAAAATATGGAGCGGGGTAGTCACTTCGGAACCAACCTGTCTCACAGCTTCAGCATGCCTAGCCTTGCTGAAGGTAGCGAGCCTATCAGTGAAGCAGAAGAACTCCTTGAGGTATGTCATATATTTAATTTGTGAAAAAACCCACCTTTGTGTTGTACATGTATATGAAAATTTAAACACAATTTGACCACCTTTACAGTGAATAGGTGTAAGGCTTACTAGCTTACTGACAGAAAATAAACAGGAAAAAATTATAAAACACTACAGGCAGATATCTTATGATGGTCTATGTCTTTGTAGGTGAAAACACTGAAGGAGAGAGGAGATGAAGCCATGCACATCCATGACTATGGAGAAGCAATAAAACTTTACAACGAAGCTCTTGAGATAGATGACAAAAATGTAGACGTACTGATGGCTCGGACAGCTGCCTATCTTGAGGAGGGAGACTTCATCAAGGCTCTCCGTGATACAGAACAAATGATCCTGATTGAGGCAGACAACCCAGAGGTACTTGTTAGAGAGGGAGATACTCAGACATTGTGTCATGGAGTGATATTTAGTAGTCTATTAGGAGCGGGAAAATGTAACAGAGTCTGGTTTATCATATTGATACACTTTCCCTGTCAAAACATGATTTCTATTCTGTTACATGTATATAAAACTGTTTATATTCTGTTATAGATATATAAAACTGTTTATACTCTGTAACAGGTATATAAAACTGTTTATACTCTGTTACATGTATATAAAGCTGTTTCTACTCTGTTACAGGTATATACAGCTGTTTCTACTCTGTTACAGGTATATAAAGCTGTTTCTACTCTGTTACAGGTATATAAAGCTGTTTCTACTCTGTTATAGGTATATAAAGCTGTTTCTACTCTGTTACAGATATATAAAGCTGTTTCTACTTTGTTACAGGTATATAAAGCTGTTTCTACTCTGTTACAGATATATACAGCTGTTTCTACTCTGTTACAGGTATATAAAGCTGTTTCTACTCTGTTACAGGTATATAAAGCTGTTTCTACTCTGTTACAGGTATATAAAGCTGTTTCTACTCTGTTACAGGTATATAAAGCTGTTTCTACTCTGTTACAGATTTACAAATTACAAGGCATCACTCTTTTCCACATGCAACAAAATCGAGAGTCTATTAATGCCTTACTGACTGCTCTTGACCTTGACCCAGATAATGCTGAGGACATTACCGATCACATTGCTGCTGTGGTTGGCAACATCTGTAATCTATCTATAGACCTTGCAGAAACATTACTGGGTAAACATATTTTTTATATAATAAACTTTAGGCCTGGTTAATTTCATATTTCCAACTGCGTAAAATTGAATAGCTAAAATTGCCATTTTACCTTTTCCTGACTGAAATGGATTACGGATAGTCTTATTATTTGTATGCAAGTAAAAGTTCTTGCTTCAATTCTGCTTTGTGATTAAATAACATCTCTTTCATGTCATGTTGTGTAAATGTACTGTGTATTTTTTTCAAAGATATGGATGCTTACAAGAAGCTAAGTGAGGTTGGTGTATGCTTATTCCAGGCTAAGAAATATGATATTTGTGTCAAAGTGCTAGAGTCTGCTCAGAAGTTTCAAACAAATCAGAAGGGCATCACTATGCGTGTATTACTGACCATGGCAAATGCTCACTCAGCCATGAAGCACAGTGAGCAAGCCATCAGTCTGTATCAGGAGTGTCTGTCTACAGCCATCGCCACCCATGAACAGATCTATCAGACCAAAGCTCTGGTGAACATTGCTACATTATACCTGGAGAGTGGTGATCTACATCAGGCTATAGTGTATTATGAAAAGTTGTTACACCTCGAGTCAGAACTTATAGAGGAGTTTGGAACTGAGGATCATGTTCCCGACTTCTGGACACGAGAACTTCAGTGTGGCCTCCATCTGAATCTTAGCATAGCCTACAAGTCTATTGGTAACATGCACAGTGCTGTAGTGCATGCCAGACAGTACACAAATCTGCTGGACAAATACAACCTGACAGGCAAAATAATTGGTGAGTCATACCACAACGCAGGCATGCTGAATGAAATACTTGGAAATTACAGGGAGGCCTTGAAAAATTATGAGATGTATCTTAAAACCTCAAAAGAAGCTGGAGATAAGAAAGGGGTGGCTCAGGCGTATGGGTGCCTGGGCAGTGTGTATGCAGCTCTGCGCAACTGGAAACTGTCTGTTACATATCATGATCAATACATTTCAATCGCTGATAAATCAAATGACACTAGAATGATGATGATCTCCAGAGAAATGTTGGCTGACACATACATGTTGAAGGGAGACTCTGAGGCAGCAGTGCTGCAGTACGAAGCCATGTATAAAACATGTATAAGGACAGACTATCGCGGAAAGGCTACTGCTTTGTGTAAAATTGGTAACGCCTTTCGTGACCTGAAGAGGAACCAGTATAGTATACATTACTATGAGCAGGCCTATGATCTCGCTCAAGACTACTTATTTTCTGATATTCAGACACTGTGTGAATTCAACATTGCCTGCATCAAACAACAATCAACACAAATGATGGACATTGAGCTAGCCAGGAAGTATTTTTCAAAACTAATTCCATTTCTAGAAATGAAAATCCGTGAACATCTGGATGAGGACACACATTGTCCATCAGAGTACCACCAACAGTTAGTCAAGTGTTACGATGGTATGCAATGTGTTCTTGCCAAACTGGGCAATAAGGATGAATGTCTACAATTTGCGGAGATGTACCGACGGCGTCATCTGACCCAGCAGGCTGGCTATTTGGGGTCGCTGTCCTCCGGACTTACCGGATACAGTCATGGGTCAGTGCTTGAAGTGTGGACTCTGGACCGTATCAACCGAGTAGTGAGCCAACAGAGTGCTTATATTCTGTACTACTCCCTCATCAACAGTCACTTATTACTTTGGGTGATAGCACCTGGTCAGGGCATTGTCAGGTTCTACTCTCGCAAGGCAGACGATGACATGGACATGGTAGAGCAGGTCAGTGTCACTCCATACTCAACTAAAGGGGAACACATGGTGATCTGGATGTTGTAAAATTTCATTTATTCTTCTCTCATTTGACATTCAAACTTATCAATGAAAATGAATGTCTTTTGGCAATGAGTTGCAGCCACATACTTGTTTTTGGGATGATTAGGGAATCGTCTTCAGTAGTGATACTTCTTGTGATTGTTGTGTAGTCGGTTTTCAGGATTGTCCAGTCGGTGAATGAATCAAATTAACAAGGGAACATTAGGTTTATACACATTAGAAATATTGTTATCTAGTTCACAGCCTTGAATATATTTTATAGCCATACATGTCATATGTAACCGTACAATAAAATCTTTCTTTTACAAGCCACAGTTTAAATGGAATGTCAAATGTCCTGTACATAATGTTGTTACGGCATTGTAAATTCTAAAACTTAGTAAGGGATTTTCAACAAGAATACATATTTTTGTGGCAGGTCATACAAACTGATATAACATTAGCTTAGTGTCATATCACATTGAGGTCTAGATTTATCATCTTGTCTAAAAATCAGGTATATATGTCATAGAATGTAGACTTCATATTATAGGTCAAATGATGGATAGAGATACTAATGATGTCAGGTCATTATTAAGTCTGGTTTAAACAATCAGAGATAAATGCTTTTACAGGTAAAAGACACCCTAGATGAGCTGAGGACATATACAGATCATAAGTCTTTACAAAACTCATGTGAGAACAGATGCTTGCCTCCAAAAGATCTTGAACTGGAATTAGTAAGGAAAAAGAACATGATGTTAGGGAAATCAGATGGTAAATCACAAAAGTCAGACGAGGATAAATCCGTGGATATTCCTTTGAAAACACCAGCTCGCCGGCTGTTTGATCTTTTACTGGCACCGGTGGAGGATATCCTGATAAAATTGGAGTCTAAGAGTCCACTCATCATTGTTCCAGACAAATATCTCCACCACTGTCCGTTTGGAATCCTGCAGGACTGGTACTCCAGGTAATCATCTCAATATCATATCACATACCCACTGTCCTTGTAGAAACCTACATCCACTGACTCACTGTCCCTGTAGAAACCTACATCAACTGACCCACTGTCCCTGTAGAAACCTACATCCACTGACTCACTGTCCCTGTAGAAACTTACATCCATTGACTCACTGTCCCTGTAGAAACTTACATCCACTGACTCACTGTTCCTGTAGAAACCTACATCAACTGACCCACTGTCCCTGTAGAAACCTACATCCACTGACTCACTGTCCCTGTAGAAACTAACATCCACTGACTCACTGTCCCTGTAGAAACTAACATCCACTGACTCACTGTCCCTGTAGAAACCTACGTCCACTGACTCACTGTCCCTGTAGAAACCTACATCAACTGACCCACTGTCCCTGTAGAAACCTACATCAACTGACCCACTGTCCCTGTAGAAACCTACATCCACTGACTCACCGTCCCTGTAGAAACATACATCCACTGACTCGTAGAAACCTACATCCACTGACCCACTGTCCCTGTAGCAACCAGCATCCACAGACCCATTGTACTCTAGCAACCAGCATTCACAGACCCATTGTACTGTAGCAACCGGCATCCACTGACCCACTGTACTGTAGCAACCTGTATCTAGAGATAAAGTGATTGTGTTAACCCACTTCTGTGTTATTCATTAGGATTGGTAGTCAATATGACTTGTACAACTAAATGATGTTACTGTGTACTTTGATTGTAGGTATTTGTATGACCGGTTTCGCATTACTTACCTCCCAAGTCTGCTTGCATTGGAGAAAGTTGTTCATAATGAACTGAATCACCTACGAGCTAAGGATGATTTGGAGTTTGAACGGACTCAGGCACGAAAGGGTGGGCTCAGTAAGGTATTATCACTGATGCTGCCGTCAGCTAGTACAACTCCAGGGGAAAACTCCAGTGTGTTGTCATCAGAAGCAATTTTTGACCTTAAAAAAGTGTCCAACCCTCGACTAGTGACTTCCAATATGTCAAGAACAAAAACACCAGTCAGAGACAATACAAAGCTGACAGACGAAGTCAGTAAAAAGACAACGCGGCAGTCAACACAGATATTACCGGGAATCTCAGAGTTTTCTGGCACGGACACAGCCAGTTTACAACATATACCTGTAGTGTCACTCTCCCAACAGGTAGCAGCACCACCAGCAGTAGGTAACCCTGTTCTCCCAGACAAAATGCTAAACATCCACAACTATTCAACTCTTACAACAAGGACCTCCACTGGTACAGATATTACCACCTCATCACAATGTGTCACACAGTTTGAGCAGGTTTCCAGTCATGACAGATGTATGGTGATTGGAAATCCTCAGCTCCCAGAAAAGTAAGTTAGGGAGATACTACAGTTCCCAGGGGGATACTACAGTTCCCAGAAAAGTAAGTTAGGGAGATACTACAGTTCCCAGGGAGATACTACAGTTCCCAGAAAAGTAAGTTAGGGAGATACTACAGTTCCCAGGGAGATACTACAGTTCCCAGGGAGATACTACAGTTCCCAGGGAGATACTACAGTTCCCAGAAAGGTAAGTTAGGGAGATACTACAGTTCCCAGGGAGATACTACAGTTCCCAGTTCCCAGGGAAAAAGAAAAGTAGATACTACAGTTCCCAGGGAGATACTACAGTTCCCAGGGAGATACTACAGTTCCCAGGGAGATACTACAGTTCCCAGGGGGATACTACAGTTCCCAGGGAGATACTACAGTTCCCAGGGGGATACTACAGTTCCCAGGGAGATACTACAGTTCCCAGGGAGATACTACAGTTCCCAGAAAAGTAAGTTAGGGAGATACTACAGTTCCCAGAAAAGTAAGTTAGGGAGATACTACAGTTCCCAGAAAAGTAAGTTAGTGAGATACTACAGTTCCCAGGGAGATACTACAGTTCCCAGGGAGATACTACAGTTCCCAGAAAAGTAAGTTAGGGAGATACTACAGTTCCCAGGGAGATACTACAGTTCCCAGGGAGATACTACAGTTCCCAGAAAAGTAAGTTAGGGAGATACTACAGTTCCCAGGGAGATACTACAGTTCCCAGAAAAGTAAGTTAGGGAGATACTACAGTTCCCAGAAAAGTAAGTTAGGGAGATACTACAGTTCCCAGAAAAGTAAGTTAGGGAGATACTACAGTTCCCAGAAAAGTAAGTTAGGGAGATACTACAGTTCCCAGGGAGATACTACAGTTCCCAGAAAAGTAAGTTAGGGAGATACTACAGTTCCCAGGAAAATACTACAGCTCCCAGGTAAGAGATACTACAGTTCCCAGAAAAGTAAGTTAGGGAGATACTACAGTTCCCAGGGATACTACAGTTCCCAGAAAAGTAAGTTAGGGAGATACTACAGTTCCCAGGGGGATACTACAGGTAAGTTAGGGAGATACTACAGTTCCCAGGGGGATACTACAGTTCCCAGAAAAGTAAGTTAGGGAGATACTACAGTTCCCAGAAAAGTAAGTTAGGGAGATACTACAGTTCCCAGGGAGATACTACAGTTCCCAGAAAAGTAAGTTAGGGAGATACTACAGTTCCCAGAAAAGGTTAGATACTACAGTTCCCAGAAAAGTAAGTTAGGGAGATACTACAGTTCCCAGGGAGATACTACAGTTCCCAGGGAGATACTACAGTTCCCAGAAAAGTAAGTTAGGGAGATACTACAGTTCCCAGAAAAGTAAGTTAGGGAGATACAGTTCCCAGAAAAGTAAGTTAGGGAGATACTACAGTTCCCAGAAAAGTAAGTTAGGGAGATACTACAGTTCCCAGGGAGATACTACAGTTCCCAGAAAAGTAAGTTAGGGAGATACTACAGTTCCCAGGGAGATACTACAGTTCCCAGAAAAGTAAGTTAGGGAGATACTACAGTTCCCAGAAAAGTAAGTTAGGGAGATACTACAGTTCACAGGGAGATAATACAGTTCCCAGAAAAGTAAGGTAGGGAGATACTACAGTTCCCAGAAAAGAAGTTAGGGAGATACTACAGTTCCCAGGGAGATACTACAGTTCCCAGAAAAGTAAGTTAGGGAGATACTACAGTTCCCAGAAAAGAAGTTAGGGAGATACTACAGTTCCCAGAAAAGTAAGTTAGGGACATACTACAGTTCCCAGGGAGATACTACAGTTCCCAGAAAAGTAAGTTAGGGAGATACTACAGTTCCCAGGGAGATACTACAGTTCCCAGAAAAGTAAGTTAGGGAGATACTACAGTTCCCAGAAAAGTAAGTTAGGGAGATACTACAGTTCCCAGGGAGATACTACAGTTCCCAGGGAGATACTACAGTTCCCAGAAAAGTAAGTTAGGGAGATACTACAGTTCCCAGGGAGATACTACAGTTCCCAGAAAAGTAAGTTAGGGAGATACTACAGTTCCCAGGGAGATACTACAGTTCCCAGAAAAGTAAGCTAGGGAGATACTACAGTTCCCAGAAAAGTAAGTTAGGGAGATACTACAGTTCCCAGGGAGATAGTACAGCTCCCAGAAAAGTAAGTTAGGGAGATACTACAGTTCCCAGGGAGATACTACAGCTCCCAGAAAGGTAAGTTAGGGACATACTACAGTTCCCAGGGAGATACTACAGTTCCCAGAAAAGTAAGTTAGGGATACTAGATACTACAGTTCCCAGAAAAGTAAGTTAGGGAGATACTACAGTTCCCAGAAAAGTAAGTTAGGGAGATACTACAGTTCCCAGAAAAGTAAGTTCGGGAGATACTACAGTTCCCAGGGAGATACTACAGTTCCCAGAAAAGTAAGTTAGGGAGATACTACAGTTCCCAGGGAGATACTACAGTTCCCAGAAAAGTAAGTTAGGGAGATACTACAGTTCCCAGAAAAGGAGATACTACAGTTCCCAGAGAGATACTACAGTTCCCAGAAAAGTAAGTTAGGGACATACTACAGTTCCCAGAGATACTACAGTTCCCAGGGAGATTACAGTTCCCAGAAAAGTAAGTTAGGGAGATACTACAGTTCCCAGAAAGGTAAGTTAGGGAGATACTACAGTTCCCAGGGAGATACTACAGTTCCCAGAAAAGTAAGTTAGGGAGATACTACAGTTCCCAGAAAAGTAAGTTAGGGAGATACTACAGTTCCCAGAAAAGTAAGTTAGGGAGATACTACAGTTCCCAGAAAAGTAAGTTAGGGAGATACTACAGTTACAGTTCCAGAAAAGTAAGTTAGGGAGAGGGACATACTACAGTTCCCAGGGAGATACTACAGTTCCCAGAAAAGTAAGTTAGGGAGATACTACAGTTCCCAGAAAAGTAAGTTAGGGAGATACTACAGTTCCCAGAAAAGTAAGTTAGGGAGATACTACAGTTCCCAGAAAAGTAAGTTAGGGAGATACTATGTTGCTTTATGAATGACATCTGAGACAGCAATTAATGCAGTCCTATTTTAGTGCAATACTTTGGGTGTAAACAGCACTTAAATAAATTTACCACCAAAATAGATTCACCACTAAAATATGTGTGTTTGAAATACATGAGAAAGGTTCAACTTCCATTTCTATACAGTATACCTAAAGGACTTCCTTTCCTGTTGACCTGTCTACCTGTATTATGTATGTAACAGGCGTTTTACAGATCAAAAGTGTACTTGCAGGTTACTGTTACATGGACGTGAGTGGCGCCCCTCCCTGTTGGATCTGGATTGGGCACATCAGGAGTGTAAAACTGTTGCCTCGTATTTAGATGTAGATGCTATCACAGGTCCTGAGGCAACTAAAGCACGCTTCCTTCAGGATGCACCAAAGGCCACTGTGCTGCACATAGGTACTGCTCTTTAAAGACTGTACAATCTAAAATGCTGTATCACTTTTGCTGATATATATATATACGGTTTAAGTTGTTATTTTTGAAGAGTTCTATGATGCATTAATTTTGGAGATTTAAGAAACCATACAACTATATATATCTTGAAAATATCATCAATGAACAGAAAATAGTCCTTTCATGACGTTCCTCATTGGAAAATCAAAGCAAATTGCATCTTTTTTATGTTTTCAAACAAATGACATAAGAAATAATTCAGTTTGATGCATCAGAAAATTCACGTCTGAAAAAATGTGTCAACTGTTTATGTCACATTCTGGCTATTATCACATTTTCTCTTGACAGTTGGAACATGGTATTTAGCAGTTTTGCTTGTCTTTTGTGTTCAGTGTCTAATACTGTGTTAAAATTCCTTTATATAAAACGTGATACATGTCCATTGAGTAATGACAAGACCTGATTTCATGCAGCTTCATTACTTCGTGTTTTCAGCTACGTATGGATGTTTCAAGGAAGGATTGCTGGTGTTGAGCCCCAGCCCTGTCCAGCTGGTGGAGGGTCCCCCTAAGGAGCCATCCTATCTGGTCACTGTAGAAGATATTCTAGATCTGAAGTTGTCAGCAGAACTGGTCACACTAAATGTAGGTTATAGTCCCTACAGACTTAAAGAGACCATCAACCCTGGTTATGAGCTGGCTAGTGCATTCCTTGCAGCAGGTAAGGGCATTCTTGCCACTTATCAATTCTTTGATCTCGATGGTATTTGTCAAGTTATCTTAAATAATCTTTGTAACAATGATAACATAAAACATGTATTTAGTTCAATGGTATGTAAAAAGTTCAGATAGAGTTTCTGAAAGCAGACAACCAGAATCAAAATTATTGCTATAGCTGTGATCTCTTATCCTTTTACAATAAAATCAATTAAAAGTTGATATCCTTTAAGAAGAATTATTCAGTTTGTATTGTTACCAATTTATTCCCTGGCCATGCTGGGATGAATGACTTCCAAGACCATAGATTTCTAATGAAACCATAAGGCCTTTTCAAAGGTTATTTGATTTATAGAAAAGACATTCTTATAACACTAGTAGAAAATTAGAGTGTGAAGTTTCAATGACTGCAAAGTCAACTTATAGTTCTTATAACACAGTGGAAGTTTATAGTGAGAAGGGAACAAGGCGGTTCTTTAACAGCTCCTTGTCCTAGTCCTGTAGCACATATAACTGATGACTGACATTATGATCATCTATGTACTGATACAGGGGCAGAGTGTGTACTTCTGTATGCCTGGCCTTTACCTAATGAGACTGTGAACAAGTTCTACTTCCACTTCTATGCCAATCTCCAGACTGGGTCTTTTTTGACGACGGCGACGACTGCTGCTCTTCAGGCTGTTAAGGAGGATAACAGGTCAGCTTGTATATTATTCACTTCTTGTACATGAAGTAAGCATATTATTAATGGTTTAATGTTGCAGCTGATTATATACATATATTGTTGTCTATGCGGCCAGTTTCTCCCAGACGTATATGCCTTCATTTGTTTGACTGGACGGGATGACACCAGTCACTGCTAAAGGTTTGTAATCTGTTTGACAAGTAGTTAAAGGGATGAATTTAGCCATTCCAGAAGTTCTCATACTTTGGAATGCTGTGTATAAATCCCTGTCAATATTGCCATTGTATTCAGATTCAGTGAGACTTACTTCTGGTGTCCATTGTATACAGGTTCAGTGAGGCTTACTTCTGGTGTCCATTGTACACAGGTTCAGTGAGACTTACTTCTGGTGTCCATTGTATACAGGTTCAGTGAGGCTTACTTCTGGTGTCCATTGTATATAGGTTCAGTGAAGCTTACTTCTGGTGTCCATTGTACACAGGTTCAGTGAGACTTACTTCTGGTGTCCATTGTATATAGGTTCAGTGAGGCTTACTTCTGGTGTCCATTGTACACAGGTTCAGTGAGACTTACTTCTGGTGTCCATTGTATACAGGTTCAGTGAGGCTTAATTCTGGTGTCCATTGTATATAGGTTCAGTGAGGCTTACTTCTGGTGTCCATTGTATACAGGTTCAGTGAGGCTTACTTCTGGTGTCCATTGTATACAGGTTCAGTGAGGCTTACTTCTGGTGTCCATTGTATATAGGTTCAGTGAGACTTACTTCTGGTGTCCATTGTATACAGGTTCAGTGAGACTTACTTCTGGTGTCCATTTATCTTGGTGGGTAAGGATGTGATGGTTAACTTGAAGGACATCCGACACTCACAGCTGGACCAGACACTTGATAGAACAGAGAAGTCTGTAGAAGAAGAACTGGGAAAGGAAATTCTCAACCCCAAGTCCTCCTTGCCCAAAGGTAAGGTATTATGTAATCAAAGGAGCTATTTATTCTACCACCAACATTCAGTATTGCTATTCTTAGAAGTCTTGATAACAACTGTAATTTGTGGTCAGTCTAAATCTGATCAGTAAACAAACCCTGACCTCTATATAACTAACTTATTGTTGTGTGTAATGTCGTGACCTTTTGATAACACTTTGACAGTCATGCTTATAGCTATAGCTGGTGTTGTTTACAGTATGTGTCTGGTGTTGTTAGTATGTGTCTGATCTTGTTTACAGTATGTGTCTGGTGTTGTTTACAGTATGTGTCCGTGTTGTTTACAATATGTGTCTGGTGTTGTTTACAGTATGTGTCTGGTTTTGTTTACAGTATGTGTCTGGTGTTGTTTATAATATGTGTCTGGTGTTGTTTACAGTATGTGTCTGATCTTGTTTACAGTATTTGTTTACAGTATGTGTCTGATCTTGTTTACAGTATGTGTCTGATCTTGTTTACAGTATGTGTCTGGTGTTTACAGTATGTGTTTGGTGTTATTTACAGTATGTGTCTGGTGTTGTTTACAATATGTGTCTGATCTTGTTTACAGTATGTGTCTGATCTTGTTTACAGTATGTGTCTTATCTTGTTTACAGTATGTGTCTGATCTTGTTTACAGTATGTGTCTGATCTTGTTTACAGTATGTGACAGATCTTGTTTACAGTATGTGTCTGATCTTGTTTACAGTATGTGTCTGGTGTTTACAGTATGTGTTTGGTGTTATTTACAGTATGTGTCTGGTGTTGTTTACAATATGTGTCTGATCTTGTTTACAGTATGTGTCTGATCTTGTTTACAGTATGTGTCTTATCTTGTTTACAGTATGTGTCTGATCTTGTTTACAGTATGTGTCTGATCTTGTTTACAGTATGTGACAGATCTTGTTTACGGTATGTGTCTGATCTTATTTACAGTATGTGTCTGGTGGGTGTTGTTTACAGTATGTGTCTAATCTTGTTTACAGTATGTGACTGATCTTGTTTACAGTATGTGTCTGATCTTATTTACAGTATGTGTCTGGTGTTGTTTACAGTATGTGTCTCATCTTGTTTACAATATGTGTCTGGTGTTGTTTACAGTATGTGTCTGGTGTTGTTTACAGTATGTGTCTGATCTTGTTTACAGTATTTATTTACAGTATGTGTCTGGTGTTGTTTACAGTATGTGTCTGGTGTTGTTTACAGTATGTGTCTCATCTTGTTTACAGTATGTGTCTTATCTTGTTTACAGTATGTGTCTGATCTTATTTACAGTATGTGTCTGGTGTTGTTTACAGTATGTGTCTCATCTTGTTTACAATATGTGTCTGGTGTTGTTTACAGTATGTGTCTGGTGTTGTTTACAGTATGTGTCTGATCTTGTTTACAGTATGTGTCTGGTGTTGTTTACAGTATGTGACTGATGTTGCTTACAGTTTGTGTCTGGTGTTGTTTACAGTATGTGACTGATGTTGTTTACAGTATGTGTCTGATCTTGTTTACAGTATGTGTCTGATCTTGTTTACAGTATTTGTCTGGTGTTGTTTACAATATGTGTCTGGTCTTGTTTACAGTATGTGTCTGGTGTTGTTTACAGTATGTGACTGGTGTCGTTTACAGTATGTGACTGATGTTGTTTACAGTATGTGTCTGATCTTGTTTACAGTATTTGTTTACAGTATGTGTCTCATCTTGTTTACGGTATGTGTCTGATCTTGTTTACAGTATGTGTTTGGTGTTATTTACAGTATGTGTCTGGTGTTGTTTACAATATGTGTCTGATCTTGTTTACAGTATGTGTCTGATCTTGTTTACAGTATGTGTCTTATCTTGTTTACAGTATGTGTCTGATCTTGTTTACAGTATGTGTCTGATCTTGTTTACAGTATGTGACAGATCTTGTTTACAGTATGTGTCTGATCTTGTTTACAGTATGTGTCTGGTGTTTACAGTATGTGTTTGATGTTATTTACAGTATGTGTCTGGTGTTGTTTACAATATGTGTCTGATCTTGTTTACAGTATGTGTCTGATCTTGTTTACAGTATGTGTCTTATCTTGTTTACAGTATATGTCTGATCTTGTTTACAGTATGTGTCTGATCTTGTTTACAGTATGTGACAGATCTTGTTTACAGTATGTGTCTGATCTTATTTACAGTATGTGTCTGGTGGGTGTTGTTTACAGTATGTGTCTAATCTTGTTTACAGTATGTGACTGATCTTGTTTACAGTATGTGTCTGATCTTATTTACAGTATGTGTCTGGTGTTGTTTACAGTATGTGTCTCATCTTGTTTACAATATGTGTCTGGTGTTGTTTACAGTATGTGTCTGGTGTTGTTTACAGTATGTGTCTGATCTTGTTTACAGTATTTATTTACAGTATGTGTCTGGTGTTGTTTACAGTATGTGTCTGGTGTTGTTTACAGTATGTGTCTCATCTTGTTTACAGTATGTGTCTTATCTTGTTTACAGTATGTGTCTGATCTTATTTACAGTATGTGTCTGGTGTTGTTTACAGTATGTGTCTCATCTTGTTTACAATATGTGTCTGGTGTTGTTTACAGTATGTGTCTGGTGTTGTTTACAGTATGTGTCTGATCTTGTTTACAGTATGTGTCTGGTGTTGTTTACAGTATGTGACTGATGTTGCTTACAGTTTGTGTCTGGTGTTGTTTACATTATGTGATTGATGTTGTTTACAGTATGTGTCTGATCTTGTTTACAGTATGTGTCTGATCTTGTTTACAGTATTTGTCTGGTGTTGTTTACAATATGTGTCTGGTGTTGTTTACAGTATGTGTCTGGTGTTGTTTACAGTATGTGACTGGTGCCGTTTACAGTATGTGACTGATGTTGTTTACAGTATGTGTCTGATCTTGTTTACAGTATTTGTTTACAGTATGTGTCTCATCTTGTTTACGGTATGTGTCTGATCTTGTTTACAGTATGTGTCTGGTGTTTACAGTATGTGTCTGATCTTGTTTACAGTATGTGTCTGATCTTGTTTACAGTATGTGTCTGATCTTGTTTACAGTGCCTGTGAGAGAGGAGCACCTGTTAACACTTCAGTCACTTTTAGGAACTGTATTGTATCATCATTCCAAACAGCCAAATGTTGTCCCAGAGCTGATAGATCTGGTAAGTCTCTAGCCCTTAATCATACTTTAGTTCATTCTGTGCTTTTGGAAGGAAAATTATTTGTATACATTCTTAAATTTTAAAGCTGCAGAATCATTTCAGTGACTAATTTCACAATTTAATCTGGTTAGAACTGTTTGGTTTTATTTAAATGATGCACTCCTGTTGTCTATAAGTATCGATATCTATTATTATCACCTTTATACCTATGTCTGTCAGGTAGAATTATACTTACACCTTTATACCTATGTCTGTCAGGTAGAATTATACTTACACCTTTATACCTATGTCTGTCTGGTAGAATTATACTTATCACCTTTATACCTATGTCTGTCAGGTAGAATTATACTTATCACCTTTATACCTATGTCTGTCAGGTAGAATTATACTTATCACCTTTATACCTATGTCTGTCAGGTAGAATTATACTTATCACCTTTATACCTATGTCTGTCAGGTAGAATTATACTTATCACCTTTATACCTATGTCTGTCAGGTAGAATTATACTTATCACCTTTATACCTATGTCTGTCAGGTAGAATTATACTTACACCTTTATACCTATGTCTGTCAGGTAGAATTATACTTACACCTTTATACCTATGTCTGTCAGGTAGAATTATACTTACACCTTTATACCTATATCTGTCAGGTAGAATTATACTTATCACCTTTATACCTATGTCTGTCAGGTAGAATTATACTTACACCTTTATACCTATATCTGTCAGGTAGAATTATACTTATCACCTTTATACCTATGTCTGTCAGGTAGAATTATACTTACACCTTTATACCTATGTCTGTCAGGTAGAATTATACTTATCACCTTTATACCTATGTCTGTCAGGTAGAATTATACTTACACCTTTATGCCTATGTCTGTCAGGTAGAATTATACTTACACCTTTATGCCTATGTCTGTCAGGTAGAATTATACTTACACCTTTATACCTATGTCTGTCAGGTAGAATTATACTTATCACCTTTATGTCTACCACCTTTATACCTATGTCTGTCAGGTAGAATTATACTTACACCTTTATGCCTATGTCTGTCAGGTAGAATTATACTTATCACCTTTATACCTATGTCTGTCAGGTAGAATTATACTTATCACCTTTATACCTATGTCTGTCAGGTAGAATTATACTTACACCTTTATGCCTATGTCTGTCAGGTAGAATTATACTTACACCTTTATACCTATGTCTGTCAGGTAGAATTATACTTACACCTTTATACCTATGTCTGTCAGGTAGAATTATACTTACACCTTTATACCTATGTCTGTCAGGTAGAATTATACTTATCACCTTTATACCTATGTCTGTCAGGTAGAATTATACTGATCACCTTTATACCTATGTCTGTCAGGCAGAATTATACTTATCACCTTTATACCTATGTCTGTCAGGTAGAATTATACTTACACCTTTATACCTATGTCTGTCAGGTAGAATTATACTTACACCTTTATACCTATGTCTGTCAGGTAGAATTATACTTACACCTTTATACCTATGTCTGTCAGGTAGAATTATACTTACACCTTTATACCTATGTCTGTCAGGTAGAATTATACTTACACCTTTATACCTATGTCTGTCAGGTAGAATTATACTTATCACCTTTATACCTATGTCTGTCAGGTAGAATTATACTTATCACCTTTATGCCTATGTCTGTCAGGTAGAATTATACTTATCACCTTTATACCTATGTCTGTCAGGTAGAATTATACTTACACCTTTATGCCTATGTCTGTCAGGTAGAATTATACTTATCACCTTTATACCTATGTCTGTCAGGTAGAATTATACTTACACCTTTATACCTATATCTGTCAGGTAGAATTATACTTATCACCTTTATACCTATATCTGTCAAATCCACCCAGTTATTAGTGCCCTAAATGAGAGAGACACATGCATAGCTATAGTGCCCAGTTGTTATCATAGTGTCTCTTTTCTGTCAAACACTTTCATCACAAAAGATGATACAAAAATCAGGGTTTATTTAACTCTTGTAATTCGCTGTTATATGTAGAAGTGAAACAGTCTAAGCAAACAAATTACAAAGGTCAAGGTCGTTTTCTGAGAAATTAAATAGGGGAAATGCTGTACTCAGGAGTGTGATCTTGTAGTCCCAGAGTAACAGCTGGAGTAACTGTCTGCTTTCAATGGAAATTTACCATTGCATGTCGATAAGGTAAAAAAAGAACTTGAAGATTGTTAATTATGATAGTGTGAGATGTAATTATGATGTGTTTCTTTGTGCCTAGCTGGACAGTTCACTGAAGAGACTCCACACAGAGGAGCTCAACCAACAGACAACAAACTTGTCAAAACACCTGACAGGAAGTATTGGTGGCCTTGACCTGCTCAAGTGTCTCGGCTTCCACTTCCAGGCCAAAGGCTCCACCCTGGCTGACCCCTACGTCGTGTATCCTCACTGGAACAGGGACGAACTGCTGGTCCCTACATATGATGCCCTAAGGGCCGTTAGTGGTAAGTCTGAGGGCCGCTAGTGGTAGGTCTGAGGGCCGTTAGTGGTAAGTCTAAGGGCCGTTAGTGGTAAGTCTGAGGGCCATTAGTGGTAAGTTGAAGGGGCTATTAGTGGTAAATCTAAGAGACGTTAGTGGTAAGTCTAAGGGCCGTTAGTGGTAAATCTAAGAGACGTTAGTGGTAGGTCTGAGGGCCGTTAGTGGTAAGTCTAAGGGCCGTTAGTGGTAAGTCTGAGGGCCATTAGTGGTAAGTTGAAGGGGCTATTAGTGGTAAATCTAAGAGACGTTAGTGGTAAGTCTAAGGGCCGTTAGTGGTAATTCTGAGGGCCATTAGTGGTAAGTTGAAGGGGCTATTAGTGGTAAATCTAAGAGACGTTAGTGGTAAGTCTAAGGGCCGTTAGTGGTAAGTCTGAGAGCCGTTAGTGGTAAGTTGAAGGGGCTATTAGTGGTAAATCTAAAGGCCATTAGTGGTAAGTCTAAGGGCTGTTAGTGGTAAATCTAAGGGCCGTTAGTGGTAGTTAGTGGTAAGTCGAGAGAATCTCGGACCAGTCTACAGAGGGTTAGTGGTCTTTACTACTGCACCTTCATATTTTACTAAAATTTACTGTTTGACTCAGTGAGATACTTTGGATTGATGTAACCTGTCACCTTTAGATACTTTGGATTGATGTAACCTGTCACCTTTAGATGTTCTACAACTGATATTACTTGTGCTTATGTTAATACATTCAGTGTTGAGTTTTGGAAAAAATGTGATACTTTTAGAAAAAAAATGTTTGTAACCATTCTTTGTTGGTCAGCCATTTAGACTGTCATAAGGATAACAATACAGAAATGCCTGAATTTTCCTGTAGAAATCTGCTGGTAATTATTACAGAGGTACTCAACAAAATATTACCTGATTCAAATTCTACAGTATTTTTAACTGAAAGCTTTATAACAGTGATGTCTGTTGTTGATTAAGCCATTCCTGTTGTGATGATCTATATTAACTTCATAACCAATAAGAAATAATGTGTTTCAGAGATCACAAGGGATACTACATGTACAGAGAGGATCCACAACATGCTTCCATTGTCTCAGGACACCATATCTCTAATCATTGATCTGGTATGTCCAAGTCCAGTGTGACATTCACCACTTCTTATACCTGTAATACAACTAAAAGTCATTCACCACTACATGTATTGAAGATTTACTACAACTGTACATTAATTTTTCATAATATCATGATCCTTAGATATAATACAACTACATGTATACACACTAATGTTTGACCACTAGATATCTGTACAGTAGATTTAGTGTCACTAATCTATCACAACCTTGTGGTATATATACAATAAAGTTATGTACTGTTATCACAGCTCTAACCACCTGTTATCACAGCTCTAACCACCTGTTATCACAGCTATAACCACCATTATATTGTGAAGAGTTCTGATATTCCTGTTACTACTTAACACTCGATGTAGTCTTGGTTATTTGCTGCCAGATGTGGCTATGGTATATAATAAAGGCAACTTGCATCCAGCACCATTTCATATATCTTGTATCATTTGTTTCAAATCACCATAAACAGAAAAATAAAAGTTTAACTTATTTCTGAGATCTCATGCCATGCAAACCAGTATCCATGATCTCTACAATGCTGAATTTTTCTCTGCTTCAGATGAGTATAACTAAACATGCACCAGAGATCCAGCTCAAAGTGAATGACCTTTCCGTGCGACCTCTGTGGCAGAACCCGCCTGTGAAGAAAACACTGAATGCCATAGGATTCCATCAGATTGGCCTGTTACTCAACTTTAATCGCACACCACAGAACAAGTAAGTCTACCAACATACAAATTAACCTGGAGATTTTTAAGGTCAAACTCCATGCCTTGATTGTTAATTGTATATCTGTGTGGCTGTTATCATTGTTTTAGTTATTGTTAATTGTATATCTGTGTGGCTGTTATCATTGTTTTAGTTTAAACAGTTTTTCTACACTGAGTTTGCTGCAGTACAGTTCATGTTGTTAGCCAATCACATTAATCTCTAATCCTCCAACTGTTCCTTTCCAGGACCTTGTTGACGGCTGTGCTACAACTCTTCCTAGCCATGAGTGCCTATAAGAGTCAGGTTTTGTTGTACAGACTGGACGTCAACCTTCTAGGCAAACCAGGCACTACGAAAGTGATCAAGGTATGGTTTCTTCTGCACAGCATGTAATAGTCAGCATTGAATCTAGCACACTAACATTTCTCTAAGATTAACCACTGATAATGTAAAAATACCTGTCTGAAACATAAGCTAGTGGTGTGACATATGCTTTGGAACAGGTGTAAGTTTTAAAAGAGGATTGTACGACAGGAATTATTGTAGCATCAGTGAAACTACAATTTGTGTTGTACATCTGTAGGACAACAATTTGTGTTGTACATCTGTAGGACAACAATTTGTGTTGTACATCTGTAGGACAACAATTTGTGTTGTACATCTGTAAGACAACAATTTGTGCTGTACATCTGTAAGACAACAATTTGTGTTGTACATCTGTAGGACAACAATTTGTGTTGTACATCTGTAAGATAACAATTTGTGCTGTACATCTGTAAGACAACAATTTGTGTTGTACATCTGTAGGACAACAATTTGTGTTGTACATCTGTAAGACAACAATTTGTGTTGTACATCTGTACGACAACAATTTGTGCTGTACATCTGTAAGACAACAATTTGTGTTTTACATCTGTAGGACAACAATTTGTGTTGTACATCTGTAAGACAACAATTTGTGCTGTACATCTGTAAGACAACAATTTGTGTTGTACATCTGTAGGACAACAATTTGTGTTGTACATCTGTAAGACAACAATTTGTGCTGTACATCTGTAAGACAACAATTTGTGTTGTACATCTGTAGGACAACAATTTGTGCTGTACATCTGTAAGACAACAATTTGTGTTGTACAGTAAGAATTTGATTCATATTGTATGACACCAGTAAGGCTGCATTTTGTATTGTACACTGTATTTTGCAGCCAACCATGTTACAGGAAGTGGGTCGCCTTCCCTCCCTGACACCATTACTGTTACCAAGGAATCAGGTAAAGTATAAGATACATATAAGATATATATATATATACGAAATAAGATATATATATATATATATATAAGAAATAAGATATATATCATAAATTTGTGCGTATAGTGCACACTTTTTAAGCAAAAACTGTTGTTTCAAAAATGGGGTGCGTACTTTATGCATTCTCAAGTTCTCTGTCCACCATATTGGATTACCTCCCTTCACATATTTATATTTAGAGTTGTCAGTCATATATGATAGATTGAAGATAAAAACAAAAAAGAATAAAATAATTTCAAATGTTTTAATGCAATTCATTATTATATATGTATTAGTATGTATTATGTGACAATGACATGATTTACACAGACACAAACACAGACAGGTTAGGTTATGTATAAGTATGAAAAACAGTGATACTTACAGTGAATTTTTATAAAATAGAAATTTCTTTGTATGATGTATGAAAATCTCAATGCACCACTGATAATTAAATTTCATGAAACAATTTTGATATCTTTATTCATTTTCTGATAATCACAATTGGTAGACACGTTTGGTAGTCATATTTGCTATACATATTTGAGTATACACGTTTGAGTATACATGTTTGAGTATACACGTTTGAGTTTACACATCTGAGTATACACGTTTGAGTTTACACATCTGAGTATACACGTTTGAGTATACATGTTTGAGTATACATGTTTGAGTTTACATGTTAGTGTTTACACATTTGAGTATACACATTTGAGTTTACACATCTGAGTATACACGTTTGAGTATACATGTTTGAGTATACATGTTTGAGTTTACACATCTGAGTATACACATCTGAGTATACACGTTTGAGTATACATGTTTGAGTATACATGTTTGAGTTTACACATCTGAGTATACACATCTGAGTATACACATCTGAGTATACACATCTGAGTATACACATATGAGTATACACATCTGAGTACACAATTTACTTATGACTGTTTTTTTTGTTATTCTTTTTCAAGCTGAGGATGAGTACACCCTGGCTTAGCCGAGCAGAAAAGGCAGATGAGATGGATGAGAAGATTAAATTAGCTAGAGGGTAAGAGTCTATTTACATACCATTTTACTGGGTAGTGTATGTACTGACTGTACTACTGAAACCTTCATGGTGATGGCAGAATACTGTGCTCATTTAAATATAAGTTATTATTCTGATTTGAAAAAAACTTCAAACAAAATTAAAAGTTAAATTTTTTCAGATTTATTTAATTGCACATTGTCAACTCCAAAAGTTAACGTGATGCATTAATTCTTGTATGTAGGAAAGTATTGATGATGAGCTATAAAGAAATCGCTGTCAATTAGAAGTGTTGATACTTATACTCAAGCCAGGAATAATGCCTGGATCATAAGGTATCGTGACAGTTGTGTGACAGAGTGCCCTCATCTGATCATATTTCTGTAGATTACATTAAGTTAATATAGAGACTAGAGGACAACGAGAAATGTCTTTACAAGGAATATTTTTATTTAGGAATTGCGGAAACTGTCCTCTCTTTTTTCGTTTATTGTATAGTAATAGTTTACTTTGAATTGTGTATGGTAAGTGTGACCTGTCTGAATCTATATATAGAAAGACATGCGATCTAAAGACAGATGATGTGTTTTTGTAGAAAGACATGTAATCTTTTAGTGTCTGAAGAAAGACATCTGATCTGTCTTTGTAGAGAGACATGTGATCTGTCAGTATCTGAAGAAAAACATGTAATCTGTCCTTGTAGAAAGACATGTTATCTGGCTGTATAGAAAGACGTGTGATTTTGTCAGTGTCTGTAGAATGGCATGTAATTTTGTCAGTGTCTGTAGAAAGACATGTGATTTTGCTAGTGTCTGTAGAAAGACATGTAATTTTGTCAGTGTCTGTAGAAAGACATGTGATTTTGCTAGTGTCTGTAGAAAGACATGTGATTTTGTCAGTGTCTGTAGAAAGACGTGATTTTTTCAGTGTCTGTAGAAAGACATGTGATTTTGTCAGTGTCTGTAGAAAGACGTGATTTTGTCAGTGTCTGTAGAAGGACATGTGATTTTGTCAGTGTCTGTAGAAAAATCATGTGATTTTGTTAGCGTCTGTAGAAAGACATCTGACATGAAACTTAAAATGCCTGGTGGTATTCTCCTTGTACTTATTCAGGAATCTCCATATAAGTGATTGGTTTGTTGATATTTTTGTACCCGTTTCATCGACTGAATTGAAGATTATGTTGACATGTATTTTTGTTGTTGTTTATAGGAAGTCGGATCTGGATGAGCGTTACACAGAGTACCAGGAGCGGGCACGAACCTGGCATCAGATCACTGTGGTAGCACAGGTGAGTCTCCTTAGATCTAAGTAGCGTAACATACTGAACAACTTGTATTATGCTGTCCACTGTGATTTATATTCAAGGATAGGCCTACCTCTTATATCCCCATAATAAAGATATAATAGTCCCCAGTTAACAATGTTTTCTTTTGATAGTCTCCATCTTCTATGTAAAGTCAGCTGGCTTAAACTAGTCCCCAGTCCCTTTCCAATCCAATCCTAGTTCCTTCCACAGAAAACCTTCCAACCATAGTTCCTAGCCCCATTGAAAAGTAGGTTATTATATAATAGCCTCCAGTTGTTTTCTTTGTCTGAAGTATCCTTAGGTGAAGAAGACTTTTGTATGAATTGTTTTTGCTAACCCCTTAGAGGCCAGATGGGTGGCCCATTGGGGAGTTAGATATATTAAACCTTAGGCATTCCTATAGCAAAGCCTGGTGAGGGATATAGGCCCTGTCGGTCTCTTGTTTGATATCATACTATATAACCCTACAACCTGATTACTGTCTCTAATATCTGTAACCTACAACCTGATTACTGTCTCCTGTCTCTAATATCTGTACCCTACAACCTGATTACTGTCTCTAATATCTGTAACCCTACAACCTGATTACTGTCTCCTGTCTCTAATATCTATAACCCTACAACCTGATTACTGTCTCTAATATCTGTAACCCTACAACCTGATTACTGTCTCTAATATCTGTAACCCTACAACCTGATTACTGTCTCTAATATCTGTAACCCTACAACCTGATTACTGTCTCTAATATCTGTAACCCTACAACCTGATTACTGTCTCTAATATCTGTAACCCTACAACCTGATTACTGTCTCTAATATCTGTAACTCTACAACCTGATTACTGTCTCTAATATCTGTAACCCTACAACCTGATTACTGTCTCTAATATCTGTAACCCTACAACCTGATTACTGTCTCTAATATCTGTAACCCTACAACCTGATTACTGTCTCTAATATCTGTAACCCTACAACCTGATTACTGTCTCTAATATCTGTAACCCTACAACCTGATTACTGTCTCTAATATCTGTAACCCTACAACCTGATTACTGTCTCTATAACCCTACAACCTGATTACTGTCTCTAATATCTGTAACCCTACAACCTGATTACTGTCCCTACAACCTGATTACTGTCTCTATAACCCTACAACCTGATTACTGTCTCTAATATCTGTAACCCTACAACCTGATTACTGTCTCTAATATCTGTAACCCTACAACCTGATTACTGTCTCCTGTCTCTAATATCTGTAACCCTACAACCTGATTACTGTCTCTAATATCTGTAACCCTACAACCTGATTACTGTCTCTGATATCTATAACCCTACAACCTGATTACTGTCTCTAATATCTGTAACCTACAACCTGATTACTGTCTCTAATATCTGTAACCCTACAACCTGATTACTGTCTCTAATATCTGTAACCCTACAACCTGATTACTGTCTCTATAACCCTACAACCTGATTACTGTTTCTATAACCCTACAACCTGATTACTACACACCTGATTACTGTCTCTAATCTGTAACCCTATCTGATAACCCTACAACCTGATTACTGTCTCTAATATCTGTAACCCTACAACCTGATTACTGTCTCTAATATCAGTAACCCTACAACCTGATTACTGTCTCTAATATATGATACCCTACAAACTGATTACTGTCTCTATAACCCTACAACCTGATTACTTTATCTAATTTCTATAACCCTACAACCTGATTACTGTCTCTGATATCTATAACCCTACAACCTGATTACTGTCTCCTGTCTCTAATATCTGTAACCCTACAACCTGATTACTGTCTCTATAACCCTACAACCTGATTACTGTCTCTAATATCTGTAACCCTACAACCTGATTACTGTCTCTAACCCTACAACCTGATTACTAATACAACCTGATTACTGTCTCTAACCCTACAACCTGAACCCTACAACCTGATTACTGTCTCTATAACCCTACAACCTGATTACTGTCTCTATAACCCTACAACCTGATTACTGTATCTGATATCGTTAACCCTACAACCTGATTACTGTCTCTAATATCTGTAACCCTACAACCTGATTACTGTCTCTAATATATGATACCCTACAACCTGATTACTGTCTCTAATATCTGTAACCCTACAACCTGATTACTGTCTCTAATATCTGTAACCCTACAACCTGATTACTGTCTCTAATATCTGTAACCCTACAACCTGATTACTGTCTCTATAACCCTACAACCTGATTACTGTCTCTATAACCCTACAACCTGATTACTGTCTCTAATATCTATAACCCTACAACCTGATTACTGTCTCTAATATCTATAACCCTACAACCTGATTACTGTCTCTATAACCCTACAACCTGATTACTGTCTCTGATATCTATAACCCTACAACCTGATTACTGTCTCCTGTCTCTAATATCTGTAACCCTACAACCTGATTACTGTCTCTATAACCCTACAACCTGATATCTGTCTCTAAACCCTACTGTCTCTATAACCCTACAACCTGATTACTGTCTCTAATATCTGTAACCCTACAACCTGATTACTGTCTCTATAACCCTACAACCTGATTACTGTCTCTATAACCCTACAACCTGATTACTGTCTCTAATATCTGTAACCCTACAACCTGATTACTGTCTCTAATATCTGTAACCCTACAACCTGATTACTGTCTCTAATATCTGTAACCCTACAACCTGATTACTGTCTCTAATATCTGTAACCCTACAACCTGATTACTGTCTCTAATATATGATACCCTACAACCTGATTACTGTCTCTGATATCGTTAACCCTACAACCTGATTACTGTCTCTAATATCTGTAACCCTACAACCTGATTACTGTCTCTATAACCCTACAACCTGATTACTGTCTCTAATATCTGTAACCCTACAACCTGATTACTGTCTCTATAACCCTACAACCTGATTACTGTCTCTAATATCTGTAACCCTACAACCTGATTACTGTCTCTAATATCTGTAACCCTACAACCTGATTACTGTCTCTAATATCTGTAACCCTACAACCTGATTACTGTCTCTATCCCTACAACCTGATTACTGTATCATGTCTCTAATATCTTTAACCCTACAACCTGATTACTGTCTCTAATATCTGTAACCCTACAACCTGATTACTGTCTCTAATATCTGTAACCCTACAACCTGATTACTGTCTCTAATATCTGTAACCCTACAACCTGATTACTGTCTCTGATATCGTTAAACCTACAACCTGATTACTGTCTCTATAACCCTACAACCTGATTACTGTCTCTATAACCCTACAACCTGATTACTGTCTCTAATATCTGTAACCCTACAACCTGATTACTGTCTCTATAACCCTACAACCTGATTACTGTCTCTAATATCTATAACCTACAACCTGATTACTGTCTCTAATATCTATAACCTACAACCTGATTACTGTCTCTAATATCTATAACCTACAACCTGATTACTGTCTCTAATATCTATAACCTACAACCTGATTACTGTCTCTAATATCTATAACCTACAACCTGATTACTGTCTCTAATATCTGTAACCCTACAACCTGATTACTGTCTCTATAACCCTACAACCTGATTACTGTATCTAATATCTATAACCTACAACCTGATTACTGTCTCTAATATCTATAACCCTACAACCTGATTACTGTCTCTAATATATGATACCCTACAACCTGATTACTGTCTCTAATATATGATACCCTACAACCTGATTACTGTCTCTAATATATGATACCCTACAACCTGATTACTGTCTCTAATATATGATAACCTACAACCTGATTACCGTGGGAATACTTATTATCTAAGGGGTAATTTTCTACTGTTCTGACAGTTAAACATCATACCTGTTTGAGTTGTCAATTCTGATGAAATAATTTGAATTAATTTAAACCTCATTATTCAAATGCATTAGTCGGAATCGGTCAAGGTAAGCCAACATGCATGCTACTGTGTTGATGTTATATCTATTAGTTAATGACCATTGAGTGAGTTTGAATAATATTGATATTATCGTTACTTGAATCACTGAAGTATAAACAGTTAAATACAGCATAATTCTCTTAAAAATTCCCACATATTTGTTAAAATCTATTCATATTGTATTTAGTTTACTTTAGCTAATTTTTACATTGTTGGTTAATTACACGGATTACTTATTGTCTATAATCTTTTTTATGTCTGAATTACCTTACTAGTTTACTTTAGCCAGTTTTTACATTGTTGATTAATTACACAGATAACATATTGTCTATAATCTTTTTTATGTCTGAATTGAAAGGAACTCAAATTGACATGATTATCATGTGAATTTAAACGTTTGATGCTTGCGATGTATTATCATTTTGCTTGTGTGTGTAAATTGTTTGTATTTTGTCTGTGTAACGTTATGTTGAAGTGTAGAAAGAGTGAATATAGCATGTGTATCATGGGGAGACAGAATTTGTGCGTACATAGAAAATGATATACACAGTTATAAAACATCACAAAGACAAAATATGAAAACACCTTTAAAATCTTCACGGATGACTTACAATGGATGAAATTTCCCTTGACGGAGTTGGCACTGATATTTATCGACATACCGATTTTTTGTGTATAAAGGATTGAAAACTATGCCGAGACTAAGTGGATAATCCTGGCTGTCGTAGTTCTAATGTTAGAAACTTCGTTGTGTGTCGGAACACAACAGCAGTTTGGTCAGTCACAACAGATCGGGACGCCCACGTGTGACGTCTTTGAATCTGTAGAATCACAGACACTTATTACACTCCCCAAAAGGAACGTTACCTGACTACGAAGAGTCAGTTTAAAAACTGGGCGTGACTGGCACATTCATCCACAACCTCACACCGTTCATCTCCCTTCACAAATGTCATATAGTTTGCTACAGAAAAATGTCTTACAAGACGATATTTCGGCGTATATTTTGTTTTAAAACAAGTTTCAGTTTCAATTTAACAGTAATAATGGCCGATGTGGAGTGTACCGCTCCGTTCGAACTTTTCAACACAGGTGCGTCGTTGTAAGTCGTTAGTTAGAAGGAGACAGTGTCACTACCGTGTGGGGACAACAGCCAGAACACGTTTGGTTATCGTCGATGGCAATTTAAGCGATTCACGTGATCATTACGAGATCTTGAACGTCCACATGAACACATACAAACATCTCTCTGCTCTGTAATACAACAATGTTAGATCCCTCGTTGTAAACCTTGTGACGGACCCGATAGACTGTGAATGAGTTGCTTGGCTCCAAGTATCTCCGAATTTTAAGCCGCCGAGTGTCTCGCTATGAAAATGAATGATTTGGACAATTTTTATCAAACTAATGTTTCATAAAATGTGCCTTTTCAAAATTCTGATGTTGTTACTGTTGTTATTGTCTTATATATCATTTTACCTATGCACAGATCCTTAATTCCGTTAGTGTATTGTTTTGTTGTGTGATATTTTTAATAGATCGACACAAATCTTTACCTAACATGATGGAATAAGGATACATTATAGGGCGTGTATAGAAATTAAAACAAAATCACAAATTTGTCAAGGAGCAGGTTTTGTTACCAAAATATGATATTAATTGAGGGACTTTCCTGTATGGTGTGGCATGCATTTTTTATCAGCTGATGTGTTGCTTTTTTGTTTCTATAAATATTTTTGTGGTTGCATTTTATCATTGTGAGTTCTGTGTATATCTACCATTCTTTACTGAATACTTTCCCGTCTACTGTTTTTATCGTCCTGTTGCTTACTTTCTGTGTGCTGTGTCTCCAGTCCTGTTAGACAAAAATAGAGGCTTACGTTTTTCACTGTAAAACTTTTACTGTTTCCGTCGGCCTTTAAGATTTTTTGTTTTTTGTTTTGTTTTGTTTGTTTGTTTGTGTTTTTTGGGGGTGGGGGGGGGAGGGTAAATTGTAAAGTGATTTAAAGTCCATAAGGATGTATGTTACTACAGTTTTTAAGAGTTGGTGATATTTGAATTACTATTATTTGGATTACTAATATTTGTTTACTTCCATTTGTCCACATCCAATCCCTTCTTTACTGTGTGTACACTCTTTAATGGTGTAGAAGTAGTGACACACCGTACAGCAATATTATTTTACCATACAGCAATATTATTTTACCGTACAGCAATATTATTTTACCATACAGCAATATTATTTTACCATACAGCAATATTATTTAGAACTTACTTTTTTGGGTCTGTCTTTTGATATCACCATATTTAGGACTTGATTTAACATTAAAACTATCTTTCAAGTCTTTGAAAGTTGTTACTTTGTATCTTTGCATTCCACACGTTGTAATAGATATCAACAATCATTTCAGGTGTATGATTTATGAAAAAGAAATCTGATAATGAAATTATATTAAATTTTCTAAATTTGGATCTAAACCTTTTCCCAAAAATCTCGATTCATATTTTTAAAATCAATTTTAGAGATTTGTGTAGGACAAGAGAAGTTCTTTATTGTTGTTACTGTAACCTGTGAATAAACTTAGAATTTATATCTGTTGTGTGCCTTTAATCAGCTTTGTCATCAGGGATTGCTCTTAATGGCTCCTGAAATAACACTTAGGAAAACCAAGGTTTTAAATGTCAATAATTTAGGGCAATTATTCGTTTGTTCTTGTGGTTCTGTCTATATGACATCATTCCAAATGTTTAATCAACATTTAATGAACAGAGTTTCTATTAAAACACAAAATATTCACATGTCTTCACAATGCTCCGTCTTTTTTCAGGCTAACGAAGCTCTTTCTAAATTTGGTCGTCCGCGCACTACGCCAACCAAAGTCAAAGTCATGGCCGGCGCGAGTGCGTCACGTGATCGGATACCTGTTGAACGCGAACACCTGATGGGAATTCCTGAGGTGGACCAAAGACGTGACTACGCCCAGTATGTCTTACAGCAAAGACTCAGTAACATAGATCTTAGACACCGCAATGACGTAATGAAACTGTATCTCCCTTACATACAGAGTACATAACATACGAATACCCAACATTTAACGACTAAATATGATAGGTAAATATGTTTTATACTACCTAACGCTCAGAAAGAATACAGAATATATATCACCAGCTCTATATTGACGTAAGACAAGATTACATAGGATAGTGTATACTTTATAGGTATAATTTAGGTTGTGAAGTACAGATCTGAATACAAACAACGTATAATACGTTGTTACTATGGTAGTTGTTTTACATGTTATTACTGAAGATATATTAGAATTTTTGGTGACGTAAATTGTGTTTAATTGTAAGTGTATCTCATTTCATTTGTTGTGTGTCTGGAAACTTCAGTCAGAGTAGCTAATCCCAAATGACAAACTCGTGTGCTTAAAATGTATTAGTATCTTGGTATGTCTTTTAATTGATGTTCTATTGAGGTATGTGAAAAGATAAATTGGCAGAAGTATTTATCAACCTTCCGAAAAATATGCAAAATTTATCAAATTAATGTATTGTGTAAAACATCTATTAATCATTATCGTCATTTCCTGGTTAATTAATTACCAACGTAACATTTACCGCAGTTTACAAAAGTAATATACCCTATTGTGACGTCAGGTTGGGATACTATAGTGACGTCACACACAGAATGCGTTGTGTTAACAATATATACAGAGCTGAATTAAATATAAAATTGGTGTGGGAATGTCTATTTTCTACTACAATATTTGTCTCAATATGGATCATGTGATCTAGAAGGTCATAAACTTATTTGATATGTGATTTATGAAATTCGTCACAGTTTTTTTTTCATCTTTCAAATGCCGAGACACTTTATTTCATAACTCGCATATCAAACGGAAACTTGTGAAAAATATGTATTGTGTGTAATATTTATTTACAGGCCAAATATATAAAATACACGACTTATATCTACTCTACAGTATTGGTGGCCTGTGATATCATTATACAATATGGCGATGATTATCGTCCAGGGTAACAGACTTCTGTGGTCAGTGACCTAATACACTTACGTTAATACTAAACATGACATTAATTACTGTGAACCTTTTTCAATTTACATATATTTCAAACTTATAGACATTGTTCTTTTTTCAATTTTTGAAAAGACGTTTCAATGCCTTACAGAAGACAAGTAAACTTAAATACCGCTAGGTGGAAAGATATTTTTTCGACAAAAGAATTCAAGATAATTCACAAGGCATTCCTATGGTGATAACTGTGGTGAAAACTTTTTCTTTGGTGTTTGTGTATGGGAAATTACATTTTATTATGAACAGGGTGGGAAATTCTACCAATATCGAAAATTTATTGTACGTCACCAGTTTTACAGTGGTCCACATTTCTATCTTAATTGTGCCAATCCAGGTTTTTTTTCTAGTTTGCTCAGTTTCACATTTTGTAGAAAAGAATATTGCACGTGTTGACTTTGCACCTCCGAAGCAATCACGCGTTGATATGTACTGTCTGTATTTTTGTAAAGATTGCTATGTCTACACTATATAATTATTATGAATTGAGATATCGGCTGACATAATGAAAAAGTATGACTGTGTGTGCTTTGGATCGGTAAAAAAAAATGAGAAAATAGAAAATGTATAAATAACACTGTGTAATGTGTGACAGTGTTGGTTGCCTTGGAAAGAAAATATAAGGACGTGACTGAGTGTTTGATGGAGATAGAAGTACGCGGAAAATGTAGTGTAAAGGAATGTGGAAAAAATGCGCTGGTGTAGAGGTTGGAAGGCCGTCTTTAGTTTCAGTGCAGGTAATGTCGTGTTGTCAAAAAGAGCTGGGTAAAAAAAGTATTCAAAATGAAATAACTACGACGTATTTCGCGCTAAACCTTTGATCTAAAGTGTCTATATTTTTATTCCAAGTCTCGGTCCGTACTATAAGTTAAGCCAGTTATATTACAATTAAGTGATGTAAAACCTGTATTCTTAACCGTTTTTCTAATGCTGCGATAGGTTGGAGTATAATTGTGATAGAGGTGAGACAGGTGAAATTGAATGGATCTGATTTCTTGAGAGTAGTTTTGTGTGACATTGAAAATATTAAACTTGTAGTTAGATGTTGCAATGTCATGTTTGTAGACAAAACAAGAGAAATAAAAATATTGAATTATCTCAGAATAATTTAAATACTGACGACGGACAATGTCAAATAATTATGTTTGTGTGGTGTGACTCATGTTGTTTTTAACTTTGTGACAATTGAAATGTAATTTGTACTAACGTTTTATTAGAGGTATAAACATATATTGAAACAGGACTGTGATTTATTTAATCTTATATTATGATCTTTGTTGTTTATTATTATTTTTTATATATTAAATATTTTTATTTTCTGCTGTCTTGGTTCTGTTGTCTTGTATTGTTTACATAACAATGAAGGTAAGCGATGCGTGTTTTTGGTATCTGTACACGCATGTACTCAAGGGATAAAGAACCGCAGGTTGAACTTTGAAGATGATTCTAGGCAAGACGTCAAGTATAATGTTTAATATTTTAAAGTAAGAATGCATATTATTCCATGCAGAACAAACTGCAAAATCAACGATTTGTATTTGGAAAGTGAGTTTTGAGTAATTGAAGGGAATGGAAAGAGAATTCTGTAATCTGAAATCGAAATGGACTGACTGTGGGAGCTGGCTAGTCAATACCGGGTATGTCCCCCATGCGCTCTCTCGACAGCCCTGATTCTCCTAGGCATGGGAGGTAATGAGTGAGTCTGTCCTCATTGGGATATTGGCCCATTCTCCCAAGAGAGCTGCTCTCAGTTGGTCCAGAGGAACAAGGGGAGGCTGGCGTCGTCGAACCTGTCTATCCAACTGGTTCAACAAGTGTTCTATAGGGGATAGGTCGGGGCTATATGACGGCCAGTGGGTGGATATTGTTATTGGTGAGAAAATGTTTTGCAGCAATAACGGTACAACATGGAGTCGGAGGATCTCATCTCTATACCTAAAGCAGTTAAATTACCCGCTACCACAACCAGTGGTGATTTAACTCCATGTGAGATTCCTCCCCACACCATAACCGATCCACCCCCAAACCTATCCGTCTCTACTTCCCAGCAGTCAGCAAAACGTTATCCACGACGTCGGTATACACTCATGCTCTAAACATGGTGAACCGGGACTCATTAGTAAACAAGACTCACCTCAACTGCCTCAATGGGAATATTTTGGGGGCATAATGCGCCACCCCAGCCATATGACGCTGGCGACGAGAAGTGGTAAGGGGCAGACCTACAGTTTTCGCATGGATAGGACGGTTATGAGTACCTATGATATGAAAGGAAGGTTCAGTATTAGTAAGGTATTAATTGCCGAAATGCGCGAGACGAACAAACCTGTCCTGACGTTGTTACGTAACGCGCAGACGCCCATACCTAGGTCTGTCAGCAACCAGCCCAGATTCCCTTAGACGTCTAACAAGACGTTCTATACTGCAAATATGGACATCGGAATGTCTGGCAACCTGTATTTGCCTTTGACCTTGCATAATTAATTTAATGGCCACGTGCACTATAACCTAGAAAGTTGCTTGACCGATTTTCATTGTTTTTGAACAACACGTTCGCAGGGTATTACAAATAATGCCACCCTGCGTCTCTTTATCCCTTGAGTGTATTTATTAATCGGGGAACGGAATACATGAAATAAATATTGTTGACAAAATATAGTCACGCAAATCAATTAATCATATAGATAGTGGAAGACGATCGTTCTTTGTAAATGTTTTGTAGATCTGATTAGTCGTTCAGAACCTATACAGACCTTGATGTTAACTTAAAATACACCTATTTTACAGTCTATGGTCAGCAGTGCCAAAAGTGTATATTAGTAAGTAAAAAAAAAAAAACAAACAAACAAACATGTCAACATATTCATAATCCAAATTCAAGTTCAATTCAAATTCAAACATAAGAATGATTCACACGAATACTCATAAAAGAATCAACTAGAATAAATCCAGGTGTTCGGGAAGAGTAAGCGTCTTCTGTTTCATCGACGACAACCACCATGTAAACCTTATTCAATCAAAGTAATTAACCCTTTATCACTTTGACACAAGTACTGTACGAAAAATATCTAACACCTTGACAGATAATGTGATGGTCTGTATGATACGTTAAGTGCTTGTTTTGCTGAACGAAATGAAAGGACTTGTTACAATGAATTGATGACCATTTACTGTGAGCGGAGCACGTTTTAATCAATGATTATACTGTCTGATCGTCCTCATATGTCTATGACTATTCGTTCTCTAATGAAATTACAATTCACTTCCTTGTCATTTCAACAGGAACTACACAGCTTTGTAGACAAACAGTGTTGAACATTACTTTCTGACAAACCTTCCACAGACAAATGTCGTTGATGACGTCGTAAACGTAAGACTACGCCGAAGATATAATGGAATAATCACAATTCTAATTCATCATCTATGGTATATCAGTAAGCTTTGGGGAAATGATAAACTAAATAGGAACACATGGAAAAGGGAAAGACCAGGTGTTCTGAGAGAAGAAGTGCCTTCTGCTTCGTAAATCAGCTATTTGGTTTGCGGTCAGTAAAGAGGTAAGCTGATAAGGCAGGGATTCGATTAACGATTCTGAGTTTAAAACCAGTGTTTTAATGTAGAACACCTATCCAGAACCCAGATCATTCGAAATGGACATGAAACTGAGTGGTTGTGATTAATATCTCCGTAGACAGCCATGTCGAGGAAATGTCAAGAAAGGTAGATAGCTAGTCATGGAATAGAAACAACTCATAGAGAAATATAAACAGTAACTACCATGATATTTCACAATTTATAAAAAAAGACCGCGGTATCACCTGGACAAATTAGTAAATATTTGATGATTAACACAAGACTAAATAATCAGTCATCATCTTTTGACAACTTCTAAATTTCATTTTATGAAAGTTGTATGCTGATAAATCAACGATTATATTAGTTATTCTATTTTGTTTTATCATCAATATATATTTTCTTTAAAAAAAGTACTTATCCACATTCACTTCGACGAAATGAATGAAGGACTGAAGTGAATTAGTTCCCCGGAAACACTGCCATAGAATCACAGAGAAAGGTAACATACACACGACTGTCTGTAGTGGATGGACAAGAGTTTTTCTCGTTTTCAAACTTCCAGACCTTTAGCATGGCATCCGTCACCGTGGACGCAAACATATCACTATCATTGGAACTTATGCGCATGTGCCCAGTACACGGGATGTAGTCGGGGACACCTCTGGTCCGGCACATAGGTCGACACATTCGCCCGCACTCATCATGTGCGGTACTCATCAGTTCTACAGGGGTATGGTCGGGGCGTTTTATCGCTATATAAGTATATCCTGACGAGAACGGTAATCGGTCGTCGGTCAGCGCCTGCTCTTTAAAATGACCATCATAGTTTAAACCATCTACACGTACGAACACTTGTAAAGCCCCATTCCGTGACCGTCTACAATGCTCGTACTTGGCAGCGCTTTGTTTGGGTAAGAACGACGACAAAGCTTCTGAATTTGATATCGCGTATATGTCATTATTCCATACAGGATAAGAGTGATATACAAGATCCCCCGATTTCTTATTAATAACTTTTACTGGCAAAAACACCCACTGATCTGTGCTCGCTTTACCGTTTATTTCGAATGTATTTTGTGCTGGAGATTTTCCATAGAAAATGTCATGTGCTGTCATCTTCGACATATGTTCATTACTTAAGTTCCTACGATGATCTGCATCAAAAAGTTTGCCCATAGTTCTCGTCTGTGAAACATGGGCAGTTTGTTCAGTTATTTTAAACTTAGATCTTCCCCGTCCACGCCTGATTTGAGCTTTAGAAACACATACTCCCTGAATGCAATTGAGCCATGTTGAATTACCACAATCGGGACATTCTGGAGACAGTTGATACGTATAGATATCCCTAGTCCAGTGGTTGGAATATCCATCCCGGTTTCTATAACCTGTGAATCCCTCCATTTTTGCGTTTGGTCGATGTGAACGATCTCCATATTCTTTCGGATAGTCAGAAGACGGGTCAATATTTCTTTTTATTTGCTTCTGTTGAAATTGCCACCAAATATAGTCAATGAAGCAATGTATTAAAAAGAACAGTGGATCTCTTGTTGCCGTGTTCATTAAGGCTACGTTTCCACCAATCCAGGAGTGAATGCTGTTATGACGAAATTCAATGTTATGTTGGTTTTGAGCAGCAGGTTCTGTGATTCTACGTGTCCGCCGACGTGATAAGATTGCATTCATGGCTTGTTTGCTCATTAGAATACCATTTAACCCAACATTTCTTACTAGTCTCCAGTCTTTAAACTTTCCATTGGTCACTTCCCCGTCACCATTGCCAGCAAATCGGTAAGAAAATATAACGGATTCTGTGGGATCCTCCATCTCGTAATCTAACGTACAATCCCAGTAGGGCAGCGTGACGTTGTTATCTACAGAACGTAAGGCCTCCTCTAGTCTGGAACAGAACCACAATCACTTTGGTTAGTTTGGATCATTTTCTTAACATCAATAATGTCAATAGAATAGAAGTTCTTGTATCACAACTAATAGAAGATTAGAGTGTGACGTTTCGATGACTGCACGGTCACCTTCATCTTATAACACAACCAGTAGAAGATTAGAGTGTGACTTCTCGATTACTACAGGGTCACCTTATTGTTCACGATTGTGTTATAAGATGAAGGTGATCGTGTAGTCATCAAAACGCCACACTCTAATCTTCTACTGGTTGTGTTATGAGATGAAGGTGACAGTTTAGTCATCGAAACGTCACACTCTAATCTCCTACTGGTCGTGCTATAAGAACTTCTAATCTTTACTTTGAATATGTGACTATGACATCAGAGTATATCATACAATTTCAAATCAATCATAGATATGGACGATTATATAGATTGACTTTTGTATGGCCTGGTCTTAGAATATAAATGGCGATTTCAAAGACTGTGTGATATCATTGTTCTAGATTAGACAACAGAGGTAAGTGTCCCAGACTGTGTGATATCATTGTTCTAGATTAGACAACAGAGGTTAGTGTCCCAGACTGTGTGATATCATTGTTCTAGATTAGACAACAGAGGTAAGTGTCCCAGACTGTGTGATATCATTGTTCTAGATTAGACAACAGAGGTAAGTGTCCCAGACTGTGTGATATCATTGTTCTAGATTAGACAACAGAGGTAAGTGTCCCAGACTGTGTGATATCATTGTTCTAGATTAGACAACAGAGGTAAATGTCCCAGACTGTGTGATATCATTGTTCTAGATTAGACAACAGAGGTAAGTGTCCCAGACTGTGTGATATCATTGTTCTAGATTAGACAACAGAGGTAAGTGTCCCAGACTGTGTGATATCATTGTTCTAGATTAGACAACAGAGGTAAGTGTCCCAGACTGTGTGATATCATTGTTCTAGATTAGACAACAGAGGCAAGTGTCCCAGACTGTGTGATATCATTGTTCTAGATTAGACAACAGAGGCAAGTGTCCCAGACTGTGTGATAGCCTCGCACTAGATTAGACAACAGAGACAAGTGTCCCAGACTGTGTGATATCATTGTTCTAGATTAGACAACAGAGGCAAGTGTCCCAGACTGTGTGATATCATTGTTCTAGATTAGACAACAGAGACAAGTGTCCCAGACTGTGTGATATCATTGTTCTAGATTAGACAACAGAGGTAAGTGTCCCAGACTGTGTGATATCATTGTTCTAGATTAGACAACAGAGGTAAGTGTCCCAGACTGTGTGATAGCCTCGCTCTAGATTAGACAACAGAGGTTAGTGTCCCAGACTGTGTGATATCATTGTTCTAGATTAGACAACAGAGGTTAGTGTCCCAGACTGTGTGATATCATTGTTCTAGATTAGACAACAGAGGTTAGTGTCCCAGACTGTGTGATATCATTGTTCTAGATTAGACAACAGAGGTAAATGTCCCAGACTGTGTGATAGTCTCGCACTAGATTAGACAACAGAGGTTAGTGTCCCAGACTGTGTGATATCATTGTTCTAGATTAGACAACAGAGGTAAGTGTCCCAGACTGTGTGATATCATTGTTCTAGATTAGACAACAGAGGTAAATGTCCCAGACTGTGTGATAGTCTCGCACTAGATTAGACAACAGAGGTTAGTGTCCCAGACTGTGTGATATCATTGTTCTAGATTAGACAACAGAGGTAAGTGTCCCAGACTGTGTGATATCATTGTTCTAGATTAGACAACAGAGGTTAGTGTCCCAGACTGTGTGATATCATTGTTCTAGATTAGACAACAGAGGTAAGTGTCCCAGACTGTGTGATAGTCTCGCACTAGATTAGACAACAGAGGTTAGTGTCCCAGACTGTGTGATATCATTGTTCTAGATTAGACAACAAAGGTAAGTGTCCCAGACTGTGTGATATCATTGTTCTAGATTAGACAACAGAGGTAAGTGTCCCAGACTGTGTGATAGCCTCGCTCTAGATTAGACAACAGAGGTAAGTGTCCCAGACTGTGTGATATCATTGTTCTAGATTAGACAACAGAGACAAGTGTCCCAGACTGTGTGATATCATTGTTCTAGATTAGACAACAGAGGTAAGTGTCCCAGACTGTGTGATATCATTGTTCTAGATTAGACAACAGAGGTAAGTGTCCCAGACTGTGTGATATCATTGTTCTAGATTAGACAACAGAGGCAAGTGTCCCAGACTGTCTGATAGCCTCGCTCTAGATTAGACAATACAGGTAAATGTCCCAGACTGTGTGATATCATTGTTCTAGATTAGACAACAGAGGTAAGTGTCCCAGACTGTGTGATAGATTCACTCTAGATTAGACAACAGAGGTAAGTGTCCCAGACTGTGTGATATCATTGTTTTAGATTAGACAACAGAAGTAAGTGTCCCAGACTGTGTGAAATCATCACTGTATGTGTTGTCTTCACATGAGATTACTTACAGGTAAATATAAACCCTGTGCCAGCCAAGGAAGTTAGCACCACCATGGACAGACTGAAGAATTGTCCTCCCCTGATGTATGTCGGCCAGGGTATCGTACACGCTTGTGCGGGTATTCGGAATCTGGAAGAAGAATCATAGTGGATCCTTGTTATTTCAGAGATATACTCTTGTATACTGTTTAAGAACTATCACTGATTAAACAACTGATACATTTATGAGAAGACTTTGTAAAAATATTTTATGTTTACTGGAAACATAGGGTATTTTAAAAGCACTAGAATGGAATGCGATCATATTTGATATAATTATTTTCTGTGCCGTGACCAAAGAACCGATGTGGAATCAGAGGATGCATACTCTTTCTTTTAACTTGTTCAAGGCGTCGTGAAACCGTCTGCGTTCGGCTCGTGTCAGCATGCGATACTCCTTCCGGACACGAGGAGGTTCTTTGGCACGTCTGGTCTTCTTTTCTGACTCCTGTGTTAAAAGCTTCCGTATGACTTGGTATGCGACTTTGTCTCGGGGCGCTTGCCAGCTGGGGCGACCAGATACCCACAGGAACTGGTTGATGCAGTAGGTACTGATAAGTTCTCCAGCGACATCACTATCCGACCTGTTAGTCTGTTTCATGAAGCAATTCGTTAGTGCGTCTGGGTAGGGTAGGTCCTCAATTGGTGTCACAAAAGGTAGAATACCCAGGACCAAGACACTTATCTGTAATAAATAACAAAATACCAGTCGTTAAACGGGGCTGGACTTTGGGGTACATGGAAAATAAACAACTTGATATATATGATGGGTACCGAGTTGATAAATAGACATCCTAAGTGATATATAGGGACATTCTAAGTGATATATAGGGACATTCTAAGTGATATAGGGACATCCTAAGTGATATATAGGGACATCCTAAGTGATATATAGGGACATCCTTAGTGATATATATGGACATCCTTAGTGATATATAGGGACATCCTAAGTGATATATAGGGACATCCTAAGTGATATATAGGGACATCCTAAGTGATATATAGGGACATCCTTAGTGATATATAGGGACATCCTTAGTGATATATAGGGACATCCTAAGTGATATATAGGGACATCCTAAGTGATATATAGGGACATCCTTAGTGATATATAGGGACATCCTAAGTGATATATAGGGACATCCTAAGTGATATATAGGGACATCCTTAGTGATATATAGGGACATCCTAAGTGATATATAGGGACATCCTAAGTAGAGACATTCTAAGTGATATATAGGGACATCCTAAGTGATATATAGGGACATCCTAAGTGATATATAGGGACATCCTAAGTGATATATAGGGACATCCTTAGTGATATATAGGGACATTCTAAGTGATATATAGGGACATCCTTAGTGATATATAGGGACATTCTAAGTGATATATAGGGACATCCTAAGTGATATATAGGGACATCCTAAGTGATGTATAGGGACATTCTAAGTGATATATAGGGACATCTAAGTGATATATAGGGACATCCTAAGTGATATATAGGGACATCCTAAGTGATATATAGGGACATCCTTAGTGATATATAGGGACATCCTTAGTGATATATAGGGACATCCTAAGTGATATATAGGGACATCCTAAGTGATATATAGGGACATTCTAAGTGATATATAGGGACATTCTAAGTGATATATAGGGACATCCTAAGTGATATATAGGGACATTCTAAGTGATATATAGGGACATCCTAAGTGATATATAGGGACATCCTTAGTGATATATAGGGACATCCTTAGTGATATATAGGGACATCCTATATAGGGACATCCTTAGTGATATATAGGGACATCATCCTTAGTGATATATAAGGACATCCTAAGTGATATATAGGGACATTCTAAGTGATATATAGGGACATCCTAAGTGATATATAGGGACATCCTAAGTGATATATAGGGACATCCTAAGTGATATATAGGGACATCCTAAGTGATATATAGGGACATCCTAAGTGATATATAGGGACATCCTTAGTGATATATAGGGACATCCTAAGTGATATATAGGGACATCCTTAGTGATATATAGGGACATCCTTAGTGATATATAGGGACATTCTAAGTGATATATAGGGACATTCTAAGTGATATATAGGGACATTCTAAGTGATATATAGGGACATTCTAAGTGATATATAGGGACATCCTAAGTGATATATAGGGACATCCTAAGTAGGGACATCCTAAGTGATATATAGGGACATCCTAAGTGATATATAAGGAACATCCTAAGTGATATATAGGGACATCCTTAGTGATATAGGGACATTCTAAGTGATATATAGGGACATTCTAAGTGATATATAGGGACATCCTTAGTGATATATAGGGACATCCTAATATATAGGGACATCCTAAGTGATATATAGGGACATTCTAAGTGATATATAGGGACATCCTTAGTGATATAGGAACATTCTAAGTGATATATAGGGACATCCTAAGTGATATATAGGGACATCCTAAGTGATAATTGGGACATTCTAAGTGATATATAGGGACATCCTTAGTGATATATAGGGACATCCTTAGTGATATATAGGGACATCCTAAGTGATATATAGGGACATCCTAAGTGATATATAGGGACATTCTAAGTCCTATAGGGACATAGTGATATATAGGGACATCCTAAGTGATATATATCATCCTTAGTGATATATAGGGACATCCTAAGTGATATATAGGGACATCCTTAGTGATATATAGGGACATCCTAAGTGATATATAGGGACATCCTAAGTGATATATAGGGACATCCTAAGTGATATATAGGGACATTTTAAGTGATATATAGGGACATCCTTAGTGATATATAGCGACATCCTAAGTGATATATAGGGACATCCTAAGTGATAATTGGGACATTCTAAGTGATATATAGGGACATCCTTAGTGATATATATGGACATCGTTAGTGATATATATGGACATCCTTAGTGATATATAGGGACATCCTAAGTGATATATATGGACATCCTTAGTGATATATAGGGACATCCTAAGTGATATATAGGGACATCCTTAGTGATATATACGGACATCCTTAGTGATATATAGGGACATCCTTAGTGATATATAGGGACATCCTAAGTGATATATAGGGACATCCTAAGTGATATATATGGACATTCTAAGTGATATATAGGGACATCCTAAGTGATATATATGGACATCCTTAGTGATATATAGGGACATCCTAAGTGATATATAGGGACATCCTAAGTGATATATATGGACATCCTTAGTGATATATATGGACATCCTTAGTGATATATATGGACATCCTTAGTGATATATAGGGACATCCTAAGTGATATATATGGACATCCTTAGTGATATATAGGGACATCCTAAGTGATATATAGGGACATCCTAAGTGATATATATGGACATCCTTAGTGATATATATGGACATCCTTAGTGATATATATGGACATCGTTAGTGATATATAGGGACATCCTAAGTGATATATATGGACATCCTAAGTGATATATAGGGACATTCTAAGTGATATATAGGGACATCCTAAGTAGGGACATCCTAAGTGTTGTATAGGAACATCCTTAGTGGATTCAGTACATCTTAATGCCTGTTATCGGAACTGTAGCAGTTTTGAATTGTAGAGATAACAATGATTTTTCCGGCATTTCTTGTCTTAAAACTTTGTCGTGTAATAAGATAATTTTATCTATCGATATCAGTGGCGAAACAACAACGGTATAATATCGTTATTGTTGCCTTTCCCGTATTGTTGACTTTCCCGTATTATTGCCTTTCCCGTATTTTTTACTTTCCCGTATTGTTGCCTTTCCCGTATTGTTGACTTTACCGTATTATTGCCTTTCCCGTATCGTCGACTTTCCCGTATTGTTGACTTTCCCGTATTATTGCCTTTCCCGTAGTGTCGACTTTCCCGTATTATTGCATTTCCCGTATTGTTGACTTTCCCGTATTGTTGCCTAGCCCGTATTGTTGACTTTCCCGTATTATTGCCTTTCCCGTATTGTTGACTTTCTCGTATTGTTGCCTTTCCCGTATTGTTGACTTTCCCGTATTATTGCCTTTCCCGTATTTTTGACTTTTCCGTATTGTTGCCTTTCCCGTATTATTGACTTTCCCGTATTAATGCCTTTCCCGTATTGTTGACTTTCCCGTATTATTGCCTTTACCGTATTGTTGACTTTCCCGTATTATTGCCTTTTCCGTATTGTTGACTTTCCGGTATTGTTGACTTTCCCGTATTATTGCCTTTCCCGTATTATTGCCTTTCCCGTATTGTTGACTTTCCCGTATTGTTGCCTTTCCCGTATTATTGCCTTTCCCGTATTTTTGACTCTCCCGTATTGTTGCCTTTCCCGTATTGTTGACTTTCCCGTATTGTTGACTTTCCCGTATTATTGCCTTTCCCGTATTATTGCCTTTCCCGTATTGTTGCCTTTCCCGTATTGTTGACTTTCCCGTATTATTGCCTTACCCGTATTGTTGCCTTTCCCGTATTGTTGACTTTCCCGTATTATTGCCTTACCCGTATTGTTGACTTTCCCGTATTATTGACTTTCCTATTTGTTTTTCGTCGAAGTTCAGAATGTGTGACATTATAAAACCACCGACTTTTCCCGTGATAAATCCATTATGTATTCATTGTAGTTTTTTGAACATTGTAAGATATTTCAGTACAGTATTTTGTGATGTTTTAGTATGTTTTTTATTTACATCATTGAATGACAGCGATCAACACACACCCTATCGATGTTAAAACACATTACATTCATACAAAAAAGGCGTTGCGACAGACCCGCCGCTAGGTGGCGTGTTGCCATTGGACTCCTCCAATCATTATCAAGTGGGTGAAACTAGTTTTTGTTTTCACTCAGAAAAAAACCCCGACGAATCAGAAAGCAGCAATTTATGTACAACCAACGAAATAATAGTTATCATAGTATGGTATAGTATGGGAACTTGTTTTGTGTGATCTGAACTGGCTGTGTTTTAAAGTACAGCCCATATAATCTTATCTTATATCCCGCTTTATAGTATATAACACAGGAACCTGATTTGTGCGGCCTGAAACTAAACATATCATAGTAAGGAACACGGAAACTTGTTTACTGAGGATGCATATATATTATGTTTCAAATGGTTGACAAAAATATGATTTTAGCGGGTTGATAAATTGAGGTTTGATTAATTGAAAAATACTGCGGCGTGCCCTTCCCTAAGTTGTGAATAAAGTGATCACTTTAAAATGTTAATTATTGATATGGAAACGAAGTAAAAAAATGTCTTCAACAAATCAGTGAGAAAAATATTTCTCAAGATGTAGACATGGGGTATCTTTGCGGTACATGAAGGTTTGTAGTGTGTAGATAGCGAAATACAGGTTCTGTGGGTCTTTAACATTTCACAATTAGAATAATGAATGACAGATTCAGGTATGGTTTAGTGTACTCTTAAATATTCTGGATAAGTGTACCTCCCCAACTGGTTCTGATATGAATTTGTGATTTCCCTCTGTCGCTTGATAGTTTCAAACGATTCAGGTCCCCAGCATCACTGCCGAGTCCTACAAATGTATATCTTATTTTTCACTTTACCGTATTCGATGCTCATAAGTATAGGAATGTATTTAACTTGCTTGTATCTTGTCCAATCTATTCTGTTACAGTTGACCAATGTACCGTTAGATATACACCATCACTGCTATAGTGTCTTTCCGTTACAGAAAGCATGACATTCATCACATCATGACACGGAACTCTGACTGTTAAAGTGTCTTACCGTTACAGAAAACATGACATTCATCACATCATGACACGGAACTCTGACTGTTAAAGTGTCTTACATTTACAGAAAACATGGAATTCATCACATCATGACACGGAACTCTGACTGTTGTAGTGTCTTACCGTTACAGAAAACATGACATTCATCACATCATGACACGGAACTCTGACTGTTAAAGTGTCTTACATTTACAGAAAACATGGAATTCATCACATCATGACACGGAACTCTGACTGTTGTAGTGTCTTACCGTTACAGAAAACATGGTCGTTCATCGCATCATGACACGGAACTCTGACTGTTAAAGTGTCTTACATTTACAGAAAACATAGAATTCATCACATCATGACACGGAACTCTGACTGTTGTAGTGTCTTACCGTTACAGAAAGCATGACATTCATCACATCATGACACGGAACTCTGACTGTTGTAGTGTCTTACCGTTACAGATAACATGGCATTCATCACATCATGGCACGGAACTCTGACTGTTGTAGTGTCTTACCGTTACAGAAAACATGGTCGTTCATCACATCATGACACGGAACTCTGACTGTTGTAGTGTCTTACCGTTACAGAAAACATGACATTCATCACATCATGACACGGAACTCTGACTGTTGTAGTGTCTTACCGTTACAGAAAACATGAAATTCATCACATCATGGCACGGAACTCTGACTGTTGTAGTGTCTTACCGTTACAGAAAACATGGTCGTTCATCACATCATGACACGGAACTCTGACTGTTGTAGTGTCTTACCGTTACAGAAAGCATGACATTCATCACATCATGACACGGAACTCTGACTGTTGTAGTGTCTTACCGTTACAGATAACATGACATTCATCACATCATGACACGGAACTCTGACTGTTGTAGTGTCTTACCGTTACAGAAAGCATGACATTCATCACATCATGACACGGAACTCTGACTGTTGTAGTGTCTTACCGTTACAGATAACATGGCATTCATCACATCATGACACGGAACTCTGACTGTTGTAGTGTCTTACCGTTACAGAAAACATAGAATTCATCACATCATGACACGGAACTCTGACTGTTGTAGTGTCTTACCGTTACAGAAAACATGGTCGTTCATCGCATCATGACACGGAACTCTGACTGTTGTAGTGTCTTACCGTTACAGAAAACATAGAATTCATCACATCATGACACGGAACTCTGACTGTTGTAGTGTCTTACCGTTACAGAAAACATGGTCGTTCATCGCATCATGACACGGAACTCTGACTGTTGTAGTGTCTTACCGTTACAGAAAACATGGTCGTTCATCGCATCATGACACGGAACTCTGACTGTTGTAGTGTCTTACCGTTACAGAAAACATGGTCGTTCATCGCATCATGACACGGAACTCTGACTGTTGTAGTGTCTTACCGTTACAGAAAACATGGTCGTTCATCGCATCATGACACGGAACTCTGACTGTTGTAGTGTCTTACCGTTACAGAAAACATGGTCGTTCATTGTATCATGACACGGAGGTAGATGGTCCAGATAGGAAATACGATTTCTACTATTAATTCATATTCCTTGAAATACTTGATTATTTTGTTCACACAGAAGACAATCCCGTATTGTAGAATACCCTGTTAACATTGTTTACCGAGCACTAATTGAACACAGTGGCCTCCGGTGTTTTTGTGTTTAACAGTTATGTCTAAGTAATGGCATTACCAGGGTGTCGTCCTAATGTAGACAACATGATATATAGAGGTAACATTTGATAAAGGCACAAGGATGAATTGAATTATTTCCACTGCACATTAAATCACTATGCAGTGTCGTTATAAAAACTTGTGGACGGATGCTTTCCGAAATGATTGTATAGACTGTCCGATAGTGACAACCCGTAAACAAAGGATATTTAATGGATAAATGCCGAGGGCATCTTGTTATTTTCAGTTTGTCCTGTTTGATCTATCCGTTGTACAAGATGAAATCAACCCCACACAGAAAGAACCATGTATACAGATCTATACTGTATTATATTTTTAACATATTCTCCAATTCCACACACCTGTTCCCCTAACTTGCCAGTCAGTGATATCTGTTTGATGCAGATACATGGAAATTGTAAATGGAAGCCGGTATGTCATTTTGTTTGAAACGGATTCTACATTTGTGCTTTGGACTGTCAGATCGACGTCTCCTGTAGCACATGCAGTTTACAAACTTAGTAATCAAGTATGTTATGGCGATAATAATGATTATGTGGCCAAATAACATGTTGGACAATATTTTTGTGTTATAATTTGAAAGCTTTGTAAAGTTACTTATTCTTGTGAAGGTCTTACTTAAATCCAACAAACCCCGGATATATCAGTACACTGTATATTGATAGTGAGAGTGACCGGCGGTCAGTTCTGTTTACTTCGTACACGTCTAAACTTACTAATTACAACACTGACCGAATCACTGTAAATTGTAGGATACAGTCTCATACTCTACAGGTTGGCATGTTAATGATGTATACGCTACACAGAATGTAAATATTTATATCTACCAGGATTATGTTTTGGTGGACATCTCACCTTGACCATCGAGGTTGCATTCTCATGCTTGACCAGATGGACTTCCATACCCCGATACACACACATTTGATTTACATAGAAATAAGCGGGAAACCGGTGGTAGAATATAAATATAATTTATTGTTTGCTATAGATACAATGGACGCAGAAATACAATACCGTACATCAGACAGCCCGCATAAAAACCTGTGTTGAGTATTGCTGGAAACACGTAAAATACAACGTGATCTATATCTAGTCACAACTAACATATACTGAAGCACATTTACACGGATATGCTTTATATACATCGCTGAGGCAAAAATCTTACATATCATCAGATAGATTGGATTCCCTTGTACATATCTATATTGTATATATCTAGTATGTATCTAGTATGTATCTATGTTGTATATATCTAGTATGTATCTAGTATGTATCTATATTGTATATATCTAGTATGTATCTATGTTGTATATATCTAGTATGTATCTATGTTGTATATATCTAGTATGTATCTATTTTGTATATATCTAGTATGTATGTATCTATATTGTATATATCTAGTATGTATCTATATTGTATATATCTAGTATGTATCTTTTTTGTATATATCTAGTATATATCTAGTATCTATATTGTATATATCTAGTATGTATCTATATTGTATATATCTAGTATGTATATATCTAGTATGTATCTAGATTGTATATATCTAGTGCGTATCTATGTATCTATATTGTATATATCTAGTATATATCTAGTATTGTATATCTAGTGTATCTAGATTGTATATATCTAGTATGTATATATCTAGTATGTATCTATGTTGTATATATCTAGTATGTATCTATATTGTATATATCTAGTATGTATCTATATTGTATATATCTAGTATGTATCTAGATTGTATATATCTAGTATGTATCTATATTGTATATATCTAGTATGTATATATATATCTAGTATGTATCTATATTGTATATATCTAGTATGTATATATCTATGTTGTATATATCTAGTATGTATATTGTATATATCTAGTATGTATCTATATATATATCTAGTATGTATCTATATTGTATATATCTAGTATGTATATATCTAGTTGTATATATCTAGTATGTATCTATATTGTATATATCTAGTATGTATCTAGATTGTATATATCTAGTATGTATCTATATTGTATATATCTAGTATGTATCTATATTGTATATATCTAGTATGTATCTAGATTGTATATATCTAGTATGTATCTAGTATGTATCTAGATTGTATATATCTAGTGCGTATCTATGTTGTATATATCTAGTATGTATCTAGTGCGTATCTATGTTGTATATATCTAGTATGTATCTATGTTGTATATATCTAGTATGTATCTATATTGTATATATCTAGTATGTATCTATATTGTATATATCTAGTATGTATCTAGATTGTATATATCTAGTATGTATCTATATTGTATATATCTAGTATGTATCTAGATTGTATATATCTAGTATGTATCTAGATTGTATATATCTAGTATGTATCTATATTGTATATATCTAGTATGTATCTATGTTGTATATATCTTGTATGTATCTAGTATGTATCTATTTTGTATATATCTAGTATGTATCTATTTTGTATATATCTAGTATGTATCTAGATTGTATATGATATATCAGATAATTTGAGCAAGGTCTCCTCAGTATCCTCTAAAACATTGTTTTCATCAAGTAACTGTTGACAGGATCGACCAGGCAATATACAACTCAGAGAACGTTATCACCGTGTCTTTATAATCATAATATTCTACCTATCAGATACACAGTTACCACACTACCCATGGTGCGTCACGACACAGTTAGAGAACGAGGTACAACTCCATGGTGATGAAATATTTGGTCTCTAAAATGATATACATATACTGACAATATTCTCCAAATGACACCCCAAAATACGTCATTGATGACATCATCAGTATACTGCAACGTATACCACAAGTGTTCAATTGACAACTCTTATGAAGGAGGTTCAAAGATCTAATGACGCAACATGTCACATAAGCCATTACGCGTCATCCTCTTCACCTGGCAGACCAGAAGACACAGAAAACCCGTTAGTTCTCGTTGGATCTATATTCACAGACTGTTGGGATTTCGAATATAAAGCGTTGTCGAAACCTAGATTTTCGTCAGAATTCCGGAAGCCACCGTTACGACGTTTGATAAAGATGGCAGCCACTGCTACTCCTCCTAAGACCACTAAAACGCCGATGATGATTCCTGCCACAGCACCACCGGATATATCCTTTGATTTGTTAGCTGAAATATTCGTCGTGGTATGTACAGATGTTACAAGAGTAAAGTATAATGACATTTTTTTTCTTGAAAGTATTTATAAGAAAATATATTGCCTCTAAAGTATACCATTTAATTTGACGTATTCTGATTTAAGAACAGCGACCTTGATTTTTTAAAATGTAAATTTGGCATAGTATTACAAAACATATTGACTCTTGGCATATAATTTGATGAGACAGATTACACGGACGGATGGACAAAATGAATATAGGACAAAATGAGGAATATACCAATTGTGTCAAAAACCGAGAGGAAGAAATATTGACACTGCACAAGTATATTAACCTGTCTCTTCATTTGTGAACTAGAAATCCGTGGTGAAATGAAGTGTTTAGGGTTATGTGGTATTGGGTTCATTTAATAAACACTAAACCTTCAGTATATCAGATTTATATTGAGTAACATAATTATATCTTACCTGTGTTGGACGCACGTTGCTGTTGTGAGTGACCGCTGATTGGTTTGTAGGTCACAAATGACGGCATAGTTGGGCCTGGCTTTGGAGTAAACGTCACATGAGGTTGGTTGTTGGTGTTGACATGAGGCTGTGTAGGGAATGGCGTAAATGGCGCCGGTGTAACTCGACCCGGTGTAACTGGTCCTGGTGTAACTCGACCTGGTGTAACTGGTGCTGGTGTAATAGGGGCTGCAGTTCCCGCGACAGTTGGAATAGCTAAATCAAGATAAACATCGAAAGGGTTTCATTAGCGTCAAGTAAGATGTCTTTCCTAGTTTCTTTGCTCCCAGAAATCTAGCGTCAAGTAAGATGTCTTTCCTAATTTCTTTACTCCCAGAAATCTAGCGTCAAGTAAGATGTCTTTCCTAGTTTCTTTACTCCCAGAAATCTAGCGTCAAACAAAAATATCGATTTTTATGATAATTAATTCAAAAATATTTTTTCAACATAAATTCATAATGGCTAACATTTTCAGACTTTTAAAAATCTGTCATACTTATTTATGTAACTATTTGTTTTATTGCGCTGATTGTTTTATTTAAAGCGGAAGGAATGATTAAAACGAACGACAATTTGGTGTTTTAAAAACAACATTTTGAACTCATTTCAGTGCAGATGTCTCCCTTGAGGTTCGGTCGGGGATGGTGAATTTCTGGGCTGTTGAATGCTAATCTGAATTAATGTTTTAATGTATTATTCAGTACTTACAGAGATAAAGCGATTAAAAATTAAAGAAAAAACATTGAAGAAAATGAAAACGAAATCTACCCATAACCGACCTCATCTTCTTCATCACGTAGTAACAATAGTGACAAGCATCAGGATATTAGAGGGATTAAGTTTCGATTGTCTTTTGTACAATCTTGTTAAATTATATAATTATTTATCTATGGTCAGTTTTTTATAAAGATAATTTGATGCGTAGCTATATTTACTTCATTAAAACATTTCTGTAGCAGTACTGCAACAAAGTCTTCGGATTTACATCCGACATAATATTACGTGAGAATCCGAAATGAAACAATATCAACAGCCTGAGATTAACGTCACGATGTGATTGTGGATGTACATTATTACAATAAACAAACTAGATACACAAATACATTAAGAAACTCATTTTTTTCATGAAATGTTTAAATGAAACAAAGTCATATTAGCTTCACAAAACAAAAAATACCCATTTCCACAAATTCTGATTGTTGTGAATATCACTCCTGCGTTGTACGAGACACTTATTCATTTCAATTATTACATAGTTTAACAGGGTCACTTTGAAATATCTAATGACTATCACTGATATTTGAAAACAATATGTGTAAGAAGCGAATTACAAGGTAGGTAATCCATGTTGGAAGATGTAATGTTCTTTGAGAGGAAAAAAAGATACATGTGTTGTAAGAAGAATGACCATATATAAAATGGTGACATTATAGGTAACGCGATTTAGTTATACAGTTTATACATGTGTATATCTAGTTTTGTAAATTTCTGAGAATCTCTTACACACGAACTTACTGGCAAGCGTTTTACATATGTAACCCTTGCTATTGAAACAATTATTGTCGTTCCATTTTCCACTTGACTGGTACATTTCCACACACTCCTCGTTATGGCTTCCTTTGGCGTCAGAGGGTTCGCCATCCGCCCACGCCACGAAATTCACCGCTGTTCGATCAGTCCACGTGAATCCATCTGTGTACAGAAACGTCTTATAAATAATCGATATATTTTTGCAGATGAATAAGGAATTGGCTTGATATCTCAGATGCATTAGTTTTAGGATTTACCGAGAAACCATTAAACATGGATATCAATGGATACAGAATAAAAGTTCTTATAACACAACCAGTTTACTACAACCCTAAGTGTTAAATAAAGCCGAACTAACTACAGTCTGTTGTTACGATCTTGTGTATTACTTGGTCTATAATTTGTTTATCATCTCGTCACACTATTTTCGACATGAGTGTACATAGGGTTATAGTACAGCCGAACAAGTTAGTCGATTCGTTACCATTTCGTACACTACTTATGTCAGTGCTGGTACACACCATACTGGTCATTCGTCAGATTAAGGTAGTCATTGAAACGTCAAAATAAAATCTTCTACTGTTGGTGTTATAAGAACTTCTATTCTACTGACATTACCGACCTGAAGACAATGTTCCAAAATATCGATGGATATATTTCCTGTTGTAAAAAGTCTATGATAACATTGTGCTTACCCGATAAACCCTTATTCATACCAATCCACATGTTTTGCCGCCCCGCTGCTATCGATGCCGTGTCATTTGAAAGTGGTTTCGTGTTATTGGCGTTTGTGATGAGGTATCGTTGCTCAGCAGAAGAATGGATACTGGCCAGTTGCATGCCACGTACCTGACAGGCATACTGTGACTCTGGCCACGATAAGGTGTGGAAGGCCTCGATGAAATAACAATAGTCACCATATCGGAGATAACTGGCGTCAGCACAGTGACCTAGTGGCGGTTTGGTCACCGGGGGAGGTGTTGCTGAAAACGTTCAAATGCAGAAAAAAAAACCACATCAACATATCTAAGTTATAAAAATAAATATGCATTAGCTTGGAGACAGGGAATCTTACACGAGATCTTAGACCTATGGAATGAGTCGTAAAATCACTATGAATGGCGAAGTAAAATGTTGAACTGGATGAGTTTTAGAAATATCATACGACGTCACCATGAAGATATGAAGTCACAAATGATGCGACGGAAATCTTAGGTGTTAATAAGATCAATTGAGAATTTAAGTTCAAAAAAGTTATTTCATTTTTAACATGCTAGTCATGTTATGACATTAAATGTGAATAGAGTAGTAAACTTTATGAAATGATATTGCAATATTGCCACCAGTAAGTAAATGATATCCTCAGAAAGGAAAACTCAACACATAATTGACATAACAATTGATGTGAACAAACCGTTTTGTTGTTTCACGGAAACATGTGCATGATATGACACGTCATGACGGAGTGATGAGGCAATGGGAAGGTAAATGAAAGGTGAACATGCACGAACCAACATGGCATAGATTTCGTGCCAAAAGACAGCGAAGCAATGAAACTGGTAATGAAATCAGAGACAGAATAGGGTAAAGGATCGCTCGAACTAGTACTGTGTGTAAATCGAGAATGGAAATATTTTGATTCCATCAACGATCATCATATTTATATCTCTTAAACATATAGTGGGAATCGATATACACATATTTGCTATCATGAAATTCAAGATATTAGAAAGGACCAACACCATATTTTAGCATAAGCAATACATTACATAAGAAAAGAATGAGTGATTGTTGATTAGAGAAAAATGAAATCAAAGCAAAATATGTTCTTCATCCTCGTTCATGTTTCTCCTAAAGCTACCACAATTTTCTATCGGTTTCGATGTTTGTCTTTAGAATTTGATCGCGTTATTTGATTTCAGTCTAGTTTCGTTGTACCATCAGGAATCCTCTAAAATGTGATGTTTACTACAGGGAAAATAGTACCATTGGTGGAAAGCATCAATAGCGACAAACATACAGACCTTCAGACAGGTATCGTGTCTAACTAATACCAACACACACCACCACCTAAAACTACAGATAGAATCTCATTGATCAGGATGCTTAACGTAACCAGATATAATGTTAGATAGGTGTAATATATTTTCAAATTGGTGTAAAATAAATGTAATATGACATTGTATTATCGCTAGCTGTTAGATAGCAATAAATCAGTCCGCGTCCGAACGAATGAGATTCTACCCGTACGAAATCTCCATCACACAACACATACTTACTAGGGACATATTTGACTGTAAAGGTAAACACAGTGTTGTTCCTGAATACAAAAGCGGTGTACGTCTGCATTTAATGAGGGTAAAAAATGGCGGGAAATAGCATACACTTCACATGTCAATGCTGAGAGCGAAGCATGCCATTGAAATCCCAACACATGATCACTGAAACCTAGTAGTAAAACGCTAGGCGCCTGATAATCAATTTGCTTTCTATGTATTTCTGTTCAAGGAAATGGGTAATTGTTTTTCATAATGCAGTTCTTCATGAAATATCAGCGGTGAGAGAGTCAGTTTGTCACAATGACGTTTAATCATTCACAAAAGCAGGATGTGATCATGTGATCAGTTTAAAATCACTAATAAAAATGTACTTGGGAAATGAAGTAGCATATAACATATAATATGAACCCGTTTTGATTAAATACAAAATGGTACTTAATTCAATGTCTATATGTGTAATTCTGCGAGGGGTAAAAGACGCATTACCTGAATTGATTTCACAAACGAACGCCATTGAAGCGGTACATAAGGTGTCATTCCACATTCCTCCCATTACAGCAACACATCCCTCCCCGGTCCCCCGGGTAGGTTCGCCCGACCCCCAGTTGGTGTATTGAACAGGCCAGTTGAGTGTCCACGAGTAAGTGTCGGAAGTCTGTGTCAATAACATTAAACAATTACATATCAATACTGTGCCAACTACATAACACGCTGTATACTACTGAAACAGAAAATGAAACAGAAAACTTCAACTGATTCAGAAGATGTCTTATTTTACAACTTTAGTTGTCTTCTTTCTTTCAGGATTTTATTACAGCTGTGCTATTAAATATCAAGTGATGAAACGCATATCTCCACTACAATTGCAGCGGAGATTTAAGACATCTTTTTAAACTTTTATCGATCAATCACTGCAAACTGCACTAAAATCAGTCGTTTGGTTTCAGTTCATATGCGAATGAAGCGAATGTTGAATATAACTGGTTAACTTCACACCTCAATTACATACGCTTCCGGTTATCCTACCTATAGTAATAGAAAAAGCTAGTTGATCGATGATCAGATGATCGGTGACATATAGTACATCATCAAAGATACCACCTAGGAGCCCGCTCAACAGAAATATCGTTGAATATCATACACATTGCATATTAACATCGTACGTCAGGGTATGTTTTACCGGTATATACTTGTTTAGCGCCCGTGAAACCATCGATATTCTGTCATAATTCTGGGATATATAGAGGAGTTCACAATGGGCCCCATTCATATGGGGTCTAAGAAACGAGTCTGAGGATTTACTGTGCCTCTGAAGCGGAAATAATACCAGATTGTGTTTAATATAGATAACTTTACAAACATTCACGAAAACATTTTATAAGGTTGATACAAAATCTCAGGTGACGATATAACCATTCATCGCTTTTTGCGTTGATTTACCAAGCTTATGATATCATGAACCTATGACGTCACGATATAAACCACTGAAAAGTTCCACTGGGTGTGATGACACGTTTGTAAAAGTAAAAATATGAGAAGTGTTAATACAATTATAAGAGGATAGAGGTATGAAGGATATCATAGCCCACTACCGGAAGTAAGTTAAACTTGAATTCAATAGCCGACATCTTTTGATGAAATGCAATACGTCGGTACCTGTGAATTGTCCGAGAGTCCAATCCAGTAGGGTGTGTTTCCCACCAAGTTAAACACATAAGAATCCTCATATACATCATTGATAATAACGAGAGAGCCACTGTCACGGGAACAAACTGCATTAGCGTTGGTCCAGGATGTCGGTTGCGTCACTACTTTATAACAGCTGGTCCCAAATGTTTTATACCCGTTTCTACACGTGCCCTGTGTATTTGGTAACGGCACGTGATTCACTGTTTAAAGAAAAAAGTTTGTATGTAATGTATGTAATCTAACCGCTTTGATAAAACATTTTAACTTATATCATTCAAATCAAGAAATCAATCTTCTTCAATATGATAAATTATTTAGAAGTTTCTTTTATAGTTTGCTAGATAACTCTAAAATGAAATAGAAGCATAAAAGAGAAACACGTTTTTTTTTGGAAATGAGGAAAAGTGCATAGCGAGTATTAGAATATCACACAATTCATCATATATAAGGTTTCATCAACATGTTGAAACAGGTAAGTAGTGATGCTTTCGACAAAAACATGATAGTGAAAAGCAGAGCAAGTTGCTAAAATAAAAAAAATGCAAAGAAAGACCATAACTGCCAACATTGAAGGAAACTGATGGTATAAAGACTCACCTCTCGATCCCTGACACAGGTAAGGTCGCGGAGTACTACACTTTTTGTCATTCCACTTCCCAACTTGAAGTGCCTTGGTGTACACCTCAACACAATCCTCCTACAATGCATATAGTTCGGACTTATATTTTGAGGAAAAACTACAACTGAGAAAAAATCAAAACTAAGAAGTGAATCATGTATGTATTATAACAGTAGACAAACACTCCTGTCGTACTTAGACTTGATTCGCTGTAGTTTGTATGTATTATAACAGTAGACAAACACTCCTGTCGTACTTAGACTTGATTCGCTGTAGTTTGTATGTATTATAACAGTAGACAAACACTCCTGTCGTATTTAGACTTGATTCGCTGCATTCTGAGGAATTTTCACTTTGAGTTATTTGTGATAACGCATTACTTACTATGTATACTTAATCAGCTAGTTGTGCGTCTCTAGTCCGCATCAAACTAATCTATATCCGCTTTGTGAGTAAAAATCAGTTTAAAAAATGTAGGTTGTATCCTGCTGTCAAGTCTCGTGAATAATAAGGAACAGGGACTATTTCATCTCCTTTTTTTTTATAAATTATTCCAATCGTACACCTTTGTGAGGTGAGGTGTATTATAAATTATTTCAATTATACACCTTTGTGAGGTGTATTATAAATTATTCCAATGGTACACCTTTGTCAGGTGTATTATAAATTATTCCAATGGTACACCTTTGTGGTACACCTTTGTGAGGTATATTATAAATTATTCCAATGGTACACCTTTGTGAGGTGTATTATAAATTATTCCAATGGTACACCTTTGTGAGGTGTATTATAAATTATTCCAATGGTACACCTTTGTGAGGTGTATTATAAATTATTCCAATGGTACACCTTTGTCAGGTGTATTATAAATTATTCCAATGGTACACCTTTGTGAGGTGTATTATAAATTATTCCAATGGTACACCTTTGTCAGGTGTATTATATGTGAGCTAGAGATTATCTTATGGTCAAAAATGCTTACAAAGTATTGATTGTAACTGATGAAGTAAAGCTGCCGTTAAGCAGGCAGAAAAGGATAAAGATACCTTATACATGTGGATGTAATATTTAGTAAAGCAGGAAGCAGAAACATGTATTGATGATTGATCACTGTGAATCTATTCATATCACAGAGTATGACAATGTACGATCTCGCTTGTCCTGCTCTGCTCAATGATACATGTACCTTTATAAGCTAACTGCAATATACAAAATGGCAATTTTTCCCCTCCCCGTAAACCAAATTTCCAGATCATTATGATAAAGAGCATGCGCAATCAGCATGCTGAAGCCATTTTTGAAAAGTGACTATACTATAACTATGATATTGCAAATACAATCATCCTTGAAAATTATCTGAATAAGAAACTTTTTACCCCATATCAATAGCTTTTCGAAAATGCTCCGTTAATACATGCACAAATAAGAACTAGTGAACTCATTGAGAAATATTATAATTCGTTGTGTGATATGAAGCTGGAAATGTTTGATGCTCGTTAGTTTGCCTGTTCGTTTTGTTGCTTTTTACCTAGTTCTTATTGCAGATGGTGACATTATTTTTTTGGATTGACGCAGGTTTACATGACGGGTGTTGTCAATGAAGCAGATGACTCTTACTCTTCCGGAACACCTGGTCTTATTATCTTTGTACTGTTTCAGGAGTCTCCGTGTAAATCTTGCTTTTATTCATGTTTTGCACTAGTTTTATTGACTTTGAGTTTGTATTATTTGTTCTTATGGTATCGAAAAAAAAAAGAAAGAAGAAGAAGATATGGAGGGATGATCTGTAAATGATATGTTGAGGTGATCGAACATCATATTTAGTTGGCTTTAGGTAAGCTTATCAATATTTCGATGTAGTTTACATAATGTGGATCAGTTTCAAAGGTAGTCAAGTAAAAGTTACAGTCGACATCATACGTTGTGTGGGATGGCGTTAGAAGGTTTTATATTGTTTATCAATTTGGTTTTGTAGCCAGCTAATCTATCCTCATTTTGAGCGCTCACGTTGTCCTGAGGTTGACTACAAATTACACGGTAGGGCAAGCTATTGCAGGAAAAAAAATGTCTTTCTGAAACCCCTGCTGTTTTCATTCTTAAAAGCGATGATATGACCGTGTGCATATATATTAATTTCCCTGGGGATGGATTTTATGTGACGATGAGGATATCGGTATGAAAATACATCTGAATGTTTTACGAAGTGAATATCCCTACATATGCTAAGGCCGTTTGCATAAAGAAGATAGTTTCAATGGCGTTGAGGAAAAAAAATTAATCTGATCTCGATAGAAGAGGAAAATATAACAGATTTAATCTGATCTGGATAGTAGAGGGAAAATATGACAGATTTAATCTGATCTGGATAGTAGAGGGAAAATATGACAGATTTAACCTGATCTCGATAGCAGAGGAAAATATAACAGATTTAATCTGATCTCGATAGCAGAGGGAATATAACAGATTTAACCTGATCTCGATAGCAGAGGAAAATATAACAGATTTAATCTGATCTGGATAGTAGAGGGAAAATATGACAGATTTAACCTGAACTGGATAGTAGAGGGAAAATATGACAGATTTAACCAGAACTGGATAGCAGAGGGAATATAACAGATTTAATCTGATCTGGATAGCAGAGGGAATATAACAGATTTAATCTGATCTGGATAGCAGAGGGAATATAACAGATTTAACCAGAACTGGATAGCAGAGGGAATATAACAGATTTAACCTGATCTCGATAGCAGTGGGATTTATAACAGATTTAATCTGATCCAGATAGCAGCGGAAAATATAACAGATTTAATCTGATCCAGATAGCAGCGGAAAATATAACAGATTTAATCTGATCCGGATAGCAGCGGAAAATATAACAGATTTAACCTGAACTGGATAGTAGTGGGATTTATAACAGATTTAATCTGAACTGGATAGCAGTGGGATTTATAACAGATTTAATCTGATCCAGATAGCAGCGGAAAATATAACAGAATTAGTCTGATCCGGATAGCAGCGGAAAATATAACAGATTTAGTCTGATCCGGATAGCAGCGGAAAATATAACAGATTTAATCTGAACTGGATAGCAGTGAGATTTATAACAGATTTAATCTGATCCAGATAGCAGCGGAAAATATAACAGATTTAGTCTGATCCGGATAGCAGCGGAAAATATAACAGATTTAGTCTGATCCGGATAGCAGCGGAAAATATAACAGATTTAGTCTGATCCGGATAGCAGCGGAAAATATAACAGATTTAATCTGAACTGGATAGCAGTGGGATTTATAACAGATTTAATCTGAACTGGATAGTAGTGGGATTTATAACAGATTTAATCTGAACTGGATAGTAGTGGGATTTATAACAGATTTAATCTGAACTGGATAGCAGTGGGATTTATAACAGATTTAATCTGAACTGGATAGCAGTGAGATTTATAACAGATTTAATCTGATCCGGATAGCAGCGGAAAATATAACAGAATTAATCTGCTCTGGAAAGCAGAGGAAAATATAACAGCTTTTGTCTGATCTGTAAAGCAGAGGAAAATATAGCAGATTTAGTCTGATCTGGATAGCAGCGGAAAATATAACAGATTTAATCTGATCCGGATAGCAGCAGAAAATATAACAGCTTTTGTCTGATCTGGAAAGCAGATGAAAATCATAACATATTTATTTTTGACAAAGCCAAAGGTTCAAGTTTAAATATATCGATTAGTAATCACATACGTACAGTCTCTGGTTGTGGTGATTTCTGTAAGAGGTTTATCAGATTAATTTGATGAATATCCATTTCATGACATATACTTCTTGTAAATGTTTCGTTTGATCAAATGTTGCCCTTATATCTCGAATTTAACCTTAAATTACGATTCTGCTGACATGTCAGTTTTGTCTTTGCTTTTTGTCGTCTTTTTATGCAAGATATTTTGGTAAAATAAGAATATTTAGACATAAAAATATCTGAGACAGTGTGGACAAATAGATGAACACACAATGAAAATTACGTAAATTTTACATTAATTCATTAACGTTTAAGCATTATCACGAAACATATGTAATTTAAATCCTAGCATTCATCTTATTCATCTACAGACTGCTTACAGGTAAAAACTATTAATTCAGTTACTACTTTAAAACTAAAATACAGTAAAAGTTACTACCTATCTTAATATAGACGCTGTTAAAATGATATTGATTGCGAACAGTTGATATCTAAGTGACTTAACCAACAGTATTGATTATCAAAGAGGATATTTCAACAGTAACACAACAGGGAAGAAATGAATACAAACCAGAGTAATTTATATCAGTTTCAGCGATAATAGTTAGATATAAGATGGCCTAAAATAGTATTTATTAACTTAGCAATAAGATAGTAACTTATACTGACGGTGTTGACTGGAATGTAATCAGCAATATGTACGACATTACAGGTTACCGAGGTAGTAAATAGAAAGGCAGCTGATGTCATGTTTATACGACAGTAAGAGGTAACTGAAGTAGCTAATAAGGCAACAGTTAGTATTACGTCTATACGACAGTAAGAGGTTAATGATATAGCTAATTAGCCAGTTGTTAATGTTATGTCTGTACGGCAGTAGACAATACTGAGGTAGTTAATAAGACAGTATATGATATTATGTCTGTAAGACAGTGACTTCTACTGAGGTAGTTAATAAGACAGTAGATAACATAATGTCTGTAAGACAGTGGACTCTACTGAGGTAGTTAATAAGACATTATGTCGGTAAGACAGTGACCTCTACTGAGGTAGGTAATAAGACAGTAGATAACATAATGTCTGTAAGACAGTGACTTCTACTGGGGTAGTTAATAAGACAGAAGATAATATTATGTCTGTAAGACAGTGACCTCTACTGAGGTAGTTAATAAGACAGAATATAACATTATGTCTGTAAGACAGTGACTTCTACTGAGGTAGGTAATAGAAGGTATATCTGTGACTACCAGTATCCTTACCGTTGCTCCACCAGTGTGTGAGGTACTATGTCCATTAGGTTCGTTGATCGCCCAGTTGGTATAAGTAAGATGTGAGTTATCATGCCAGATAAATTCGTGAGAGTGGCGGTTGTTATTTAGACCAATCCATACGTTATTTGTAAGTCCTTTCAAAAATGTATTCACAAATGCTGCAAACAGAAGCCGTACAGAGCGTGATTAGTAGTTTAAAGTTTTGTAGGCATGTATCGTACCTGAACGTATGAAATATACTACATCGAAATATTGCATTTTTCACTAAAACATATATTTGCTTATTAGATGACAAAGGTGTCGTGTCTTCAAAACGTCTTGTACTACAGGAAGCGTTTGGCATCAAACTGATAATTTCATAATTGGTTGCTGTTATCGTGATTTGCTTTGTTTTGCGAAATATAAGAATAAATAAGACAACTAAACAGAGGGGAGTTTTGGGATTCCAAATGTGCAATGCGTTGTGTAAATGAATATCAAATAACTATACAAGTTAGGAAAATTATTGTACTCTATTTCATCTAGGTGTCTCGTTCAGCGGAACAGATGTTGATCTGTCAGAAAATGAAAGAATAACAGAAACAATGCATTTTATGCAAACTACGTAGTGTTGTTTATTAATCAATCACTCGATCGTTCTTAAGTACATGCTACTGGTATAATATAGAATGTGTAAGGTACTTGTGACGACCCTTTCATAACCATGGTTACTGGTATAATATAGAATGTGTAAGGTACTTGTGACGACCCTTTCATAACCATGGTTACTGGTATAATATAGAATGTGTAAGGTACTTGTGACGACCCTTTCATAACCATGGTTACTGGTATAATATAGAATGTGTAAGGTACTTGTGACGACCCTTTCATAACCATGGTTACTGGTATAATATAGAATGTGTAAGGTACTTGTGACGACCCTTTCATAACCATGGTTACTGGTATAATATAGAATGTGTAAGGTACTTGTGACGACCCTTTCATAACCATGGTTACTGATATAATAAAGAATGTGTAAGGTACTTGTGACGACCCTTTCATAACCATGGCTACTGATATAATATAGAAATTGTCAAAATTGTGACGATCCTTTCGTTACCATGTTACTGGTATAATATGTAATGTGTTAGGGGCGGCTAACGACAACCCTTTCGTTACCATGGTTGCTGGTATAATATAGAATGTGTAAGGTACTTGTGACGACCCTTTCATAACCATGGCTACTGATATAATATAGAAATTGTCAAAATTGTGACGATCCTTTCGTTACCATGGTTACTGGTATAATATGTAATGTGTTAGGGGCGGCTAAAGACAACCCTTTCGTTACCATGGTTACAGGTATAATATAGAATGTGTTAGAGACTTATGACAACCCTTTCGTTACCATGGTTACTGGTATAACATAGAATGTGTTAGAGACTTATGACAACCCTTTCATTACTATGACAACAGTTAATTGCTTAAACAACATGTCTGAAAACCAAAAGTCGCCAGAAGCTTCTGTGATTGAGAACGCTTCATATGGTCGCTATTCCCATCCAGGAATGCTAGGAATGAAAGTAACTTTAAAGACAGGTATCAATCAAATTTCGATAAGGAAATCAATATTTAAGGTCTGGTGAAATATCATATTATAGCATTCAGCTCCTCAAACTCTGTATCGAAATCCGCTGATGTATTGTCTTGAGAAGTCTATAAGGCCATATTTTATGTTATTACTTCCTGTTAAAGTTATATCTGTTATGAATACCTTACCTTGTTCTGTGGCTGAAGCTATTGACGCGATATCATATCCCGCTCCGTAATTCTGACAGTGTTGGTAAGCTGTCTGCCAGTTCACCGGTGTCGTCGTACCTTCTAGTTTATAACATTTGTTACCTAAACAATAATTAATAGATTTACACAATTAAAAACTAATCAAATGACACATCTGTAGAACACATGGAAGACACTGAACGAAAGGCACGAAAAAGATAACTAGATAGAGTCAAATAAGTATTGAAACTAAACCATACAGTTATTTCATCATTCTGGGACCCATCAGCTATGCGAAGGGCAAACATTGTAAAGTAAAAAAGGCGATTGTGAAAGACAAAAGATGATGGAATGATTAAACACTAAAATTATCTCCTATTTGTAATAGATATGCACACAGTCTAACAGTTTTGTTTTGTTTCCTAAAGAAAAGCCCCCACCCCTCCACCCTCGGGCCTCGGGCAAGAAAAATACCTGCATACGGTTATATATGTGACAAGTTCAGATCCGTACCAGCTGAGTGTTCCAAGTAACAAATACAACACTTAAGATTTACTTAAGTATATAAATATATACACAATTTTGGTTACAAAATAAGAATAATACAGAGGCAATGAAAAAGAAATTTTGTGATTTCTAAGTTTATATCAACCACGATAAAACGACACGACGTGCGCACAGAAGTGTACAGCTTATTTCGTCTTGTTTTCCTATCGTGCATTCCTCCTGCAGACATCTTGCGCACATCGTGTAACATTGTGCGATCCTACAAACGTATCTATCGAACTACTCTGATTTCGTAACAGAATATGGCAATATGGTCTTTAGCAGCCGAGACAAACTGGCTTAGAAAAGATGTTTTATCTTGAGGGAAGAAACGCAACTTACTGTTTGGCATGGGAGTAAATCCGTTATTACAGCCTGCATTTAAAACAGTCACAGTTGGAATTGTTGGTGGTCCTGAACTTCCAGGAGTCTTTTTACAGATAAATCCCGTTTGTTGTCCACAATTAGCGTCATTCCATGATCCTCCTGTAAAATAAATAACTCATCTGTTGTTACAATGCTACTTACAGATAGTATGTATTCACACATGTTTTATTGTACCTAAGTTTAGTCTAAATTTTGTGCAAATTTAAATGTAACACTGTTTCAGCTTAATTGATTAAATGATACATATACTATTTACATAAAGACTTTTTATTTTAAATATATTTACAACAGGAGCAGACGTGTAACTTTTACGGTTAGGAAGGGGTGGGTGGGGAAAGGTGGTATTCCGATTGCGCTTGGTAAAATATATGCTTTGTGAAAAGGTAGGAATATGAATATAAATAAAGAATAAATACATTATTCATCTTCCATGCTAGCAACTTTTACATTATGTATCTAAGTAAAGAATATGTATATTAACTATATTTAAAGGACTGAATAGTTGGAGAGAATGCTGTTATCAAGTTCAATACAAGTTAGACTATTGAATAGCTCAAGAACATACATATATGTCAAAGAAAAGCAAAATATGAGTATTTAAGAATGAAAATGTAAGAGGAGAAAATTGTTCTGGAAAGGTTAGTGTTGTTCTGGAAAGGTTAGCATCTTAAGCTTCATCCACCAAGTTAATCTTTCCGGGTAAACAGACAACCATCACCAGACAAAACACGTCGATAACATCATTCATATCAGCACAAGAAACAGAAAATTTCACGATGACAAACATAACTGCGGTCGAATTAATATCAGTCTGCATTTCATGAAAACGTATCGTAATTTTGTGTTTAATAATCAGGTAAAAAATACAGGTGATATTTACCATACACCGACATCATTACGCACATCTCTGCCCCAAAAGCATTGTTAGGTTCCCCATTACTCCAGAAGTCGAAATCCACCAAAGAACCGTCCGACCATCTGACAGTACGAATTAAAGTATTTTCATTATTTCATAATCAATTGCATACACGTCATAAAGAATATTTGGCCTATCGGTAGCATTATTTTTTATCCTACCAGCATTTGTATATTTGGTGTTAAGAGGTTTGCATCATTTCAATATCTTTGGAAATGGCAAATTAACATAAACTTATATACATAAGAAACATATATAAAAAAAACTTCAAATAACCACAATGGTTAAAATGTGTTATTACGTACGAATATGAGGTTGATCCGAGTTCGTTATATCCCAACCAGACATCTACCAGAGAAGCCTTTGATACCTGCGATACAAATGTATTACTTGGTTAGTCTGATGTTGTCGACAAGGTAACAAACACACTAATAGATGCTCAGATTATCCCAGTAGTAATACATGTGGTGGTGGATTAATTTCCTATCAAAAACAGTCCCTGTACAGATATATAACATCTTCATCAAATATGTATCGTCCTTTAAAACGCTTTCAGTGATGCTACATCATACTGATGTTTCGTCCTTCTTGGACTCGTCAGTGATGCTACATCATACTGATGTTTCGTCCTTCTTGGACTCGTCAGTGATGCTACATCATACTGATGTTTCGTCCTTCTTGGACTCGTCAGTGATGCTACATCATACTGATGTTTCGTCCTTCTTGGACTCGTCAGTGATGCTACATCATACTGCTGTTTCGTCCTTCTAGGACTCGTCAGTGATGCTACATCATACTGATGTTACGTCCTTCTAGGACTCGTCAGTGATGCTACATCATACTGCTGTTTCGTCCTTCTAGGACTCGTCAGTGATGCTACATCATACTGATGTTACGTCCTTCTAGGACTCGTCAGTGATGCTACATCATACTGCTGTTTCGTCCTTCTAGGACTCGTCAGTGATGCTACATCATACTGATGTTACGTCCTTCTAGGACTCGTCAGTGATGCTACATCATACTGATGTTTCGTCCTTCTTGGACTCGTCAGTGATGCTAAGCACATAACGTTTGAAGGACATAGGAGGTGAACATCAAAAGTGATCGAATAAAGATGGAGAGGTGCAGCAGCGCCATAATTAAATAAATTTCGTAATTTCCATATATCAGATAATTTTAGAACAGCGTCAAGCACATATGTATATTCTGAACAATGTTAGTATATATACATATAGATATGTCATTGATGAGCGAGTTATTGATTATACTAACCAATGAGAGGACGTAGTTATTCTCATTTAATGAATGTATACTGGCCAGTGTAGCACTTTGGCTCATACAGTACTGTCCGGCGTCATACCAGTCCACTACTGCTGCATCACCGGTGGACGGACTCGTCATGTAACAAGATCCGTTGTAATATGACCATCCGGGGTCAGTTCCGCAAACACTGGCTAGAAAGACAATAATGGTCTTTATCAACACTATTCCTCGACATGAACTGTCCACACATAGCTATTTAAATAGTATAGAGCCCTATGTATAACGGTATCCTAATCATTATACTGAATACACTTTTTAAACCGATCATATAAGCATGTGCTTTAAAAGAGAACATTGTTCATTTGTGATATGCATTAGCAACAACACACTAGATCTCCTACATGTACAGCGTTGCCACTCCGGATGTACTACAGTACTTTAATCAAAGGTATTTATGTAAACATCAATGAAATTTCAAAATATGGTAGAATACATAAGACTTCACACAAAGTTATAAAACTGAAAAATATTACACATTTAAAAACAATTAAAGGAAAATTAAAAGAAATTTGAAAAAAGACGAGACATGATTTGGTAGTAAAACGGAGTAACAACAAAAACACAATGAAAAAACAATTCAATACTTACAAGTGATACCAGTAGGGGGTGCAACAGTCGTCAAAGGTGTTTTTCCTTTAAACATATGATAGATGAAATCAGTGCTTTATTTTTTCAAAGTTTAATCAGATGTAATGTTTGCTATATTTAATCAATTCAATTTAATGTATGGTATGTGTAACTATATTTAATGTATGGTACGAGTAACTATATTTAATGTATAGTACGAGTAACTATATTTAATGTATGGTACGAGTAACTATATTTAATGTATGGTATGTGTAACTATATTTAATGTATGGTATGTGTAACTATATTTGACGTATGGTACGTGTAATTATATGGTGTCACTAAAACAGATACTGCTATCTTGGTGTTTGTTTCGAATGTTCTTTACTTTTTAAAAGATGAAAATACCTACAACTTTAGGTAAAAATAGAAGCGTTAATAGAGAAGGATATTGATATAAATCAGTATATATCAAACGAAAATATGTATAAATTACCTTGGTTGTATCTTTTTTAAACAATCTGGCAACATCTACGTACCTCTTCTAATTTCACAGATCCAATTACTCGTTATAAAGCAGTTGTTATCGTTCCACCCTAATGAACCAGCGAAGATCTGTGTGCAGTCCTCATTACCATTATAATCGTTTGGTTCGTTAGGGTTCCAGTTGGTATAATCCGTTCCTCTGCCATCTGTCCACACGTAACCTGGGAAACCCCGAAAAGTTCGATCGTCAAGATAATTTTGCATTTATCCTAGTTGTGTATTCACCAAGATCTCCACTTACAATTTTCGTTTCTTAAGGAGCATAACCACTTGAAACAAAAAACGGATATAAACAGTGAAAGGTTTGCGAATTATTTGAGGAAAACCTACCTGCTTCGGAGTCTCGATCATTTAAACCGATCCAAAACGATCCAGTCTTTAGTCTGAAATGATAATAATAATACCAGTTGGAGACCTACAGCGAGTGATATGACAGTAAGTCACGATCAACTAATAATGTTCTGATTGACATAAGACATATTTTTAAATCATGGCTGTTAACCCTCAAGCCAACTGTGATTTTGAAGTTCCCTTCTGATTACATTCAGTTTAAACAAGATAATACAATACATTACACGCTTACCGCAGCAGTGTACCCATATAATCATTCTGTGCCTGTCTGTGTATGCTGGCCAGGTCACCTCCTATACCACGACAGTAGTCACGTGATTCTGTCCATGTCATCTTACCAAGAACGTTGTCGTTGTAAAACACCTTAAAACATTTCCAGCATTGTTTTAGTTACCGTTTTCTTACCTATACAGCTTTTGAAATAAAACAATTTCAATAGAAGATAAAAAACCATACAACACCATAATATCAAATGATAACGCACCTTGTAACAAAAGTAGCTGTTAGTATACTGTCCTGACCACCCTGATGGACATATAATTGGCTGTCGTGTGGTAGTAGGCGGGGGTGTGGTGAAGCCAATTCTGGGGTACTGACATACATAGTGATGCTTCTCAGTGCAATTCTTGTTCTCCCACAGACCTATCGGCACAGCCGTCGTTAGAGCCACGCATGTGCTCCTCTCCCTACCTGGAGAATATAGTAAAGCGATACGAAGGGATAAAATAGACTTCATACATAACAATGTGAACATAAAATTCATGTTAAGCTATCCTTAGGGAAAGTCATGAATAAGGCACACTCTTCCACTGAAGAAGAAAACCGACCTAAAACGAAACAAACTACGATTTCTTTCTGTTGATAATGTCATTTGGAATAATTGTTAACGAAATGATCACTGAAAAAGATCATTTAAAATACAAATAATATAGTTTTTTTTTCTTTAGATGTTTTCGAAGTCGAATATATTATTTGTGTTCATATCAAAAGGGTTATATTACATGAGGTAAAATATTTATGATCGCAAAAATGATATTAATACTGATTAATAAACAGAGGATTTTTGTACATGATATATGTTTGTATAAAATTACAACATGGACATTATTTTACAGTGAAATGATAGTACAATAGAAAAGGTTACCACATACTAAATAATATGGCCTTAGTAACTATTATTGCACTTTGCTAAAGCAATGTCTAACTGACAATTTAACAAACGTACGTATTTTAACCTATCCAATATGCAAAATATAGAATTGTAAATATGCCTTTCGATGGATTATTTCCAAAATTAAATCACCTGTATGTGCACTTCCCCAGAACGTGAATTGAACTTTGGTTCCGTCCTTCCACAGATAAGTCCCTGGTGTAACGGCATCTGACATTCCAATCCAAAACATGTCTCCCTTGTTATTAAGGTAATTAGCGACAAAGGCTTGAGTATATCTGTCAGAAAAATACCAACATAATGTACTACTGTGAATTTAATACTATATGTAAGTGTTGAAAAAGTATGTCATAACACACAGATTAAAGAATAACATTGGATTTTGTATAAGTTTCCTTCGGTAGTTTTCGCTAATTTGAAAGCTTTATTTAATCATAATATTATACTAATATTATAATTATTTTCGTTATTGTCAAAAGTCACAGATTTATATTAGATATATAAATAGTATAAATATTTTGCCCGAATCAGCGAACATGTTTCTACTGAAATATCAGTAAAATATCATAAAGCAGATTGGTTGATACTGATGGCTTTACATTGATTTGATATACGGTAACGTAAAATTGAGAGACACAAACGTTGACATACGCAGTCGTATACGATACCACCATTACAAATGAACAGTTCGAAACATCAACTCGATGTTCTAACGTTGAATAGTGACGGTTACATAAGATTAATACACGTATTCTCCGGGAAATTAAGACACGACTTTAACGTATTTCATGCGCTACTTCTTTAATTGATTAGAAGTACATCTACCTGTCATTGACCGTGGCAAGTGTCCCGTTAAATCGACGAATACAATCCCTATTAGCGTCTGACCATGCCTTCATGGCTCCAGCCACGTAGAAATAACAGGATGCTTGATATCCAACAGCAGGCTAGTATATCATAGTAGGAAGGAGGCATTAATGAATCAAACGATATCAAGAATAAAAGTAGAAAAAGAGTTCAATATTGTGAACAGAGGGTGTTCACAAATGGAGACACCGTTTAATAAAAACACTGGATAATCATAAATCGTTATAGAATGACATTTCCTAATGCTCCTAATAAATCATAGACAACGAATATATATTTTGGAACATTTTTTTTGCGGGTTGGTAATGTGAATATAAGTGACGTTTCGATGACAACACAATTACCTCCATCAGACAAATGTCCAGTTTGCAGGTACTTGCACGGACATAAACTCATTGGAGAGGAAACAAACAACTTACTAATGTACATCCAACAGTTTGAGGGCTTTGTGTTTTTGACACAATCTGTTTTGGTCGTTTACATATGACGCCTTGCTGAAGACTACTGCATGTTCCGTCGTTCCATTTACCGCTCTGGTGTACAAAGTAAATACGGTTATATCCTGAATATGCAATTTTGTATACTTCTTAGCCTTGACCCAGGCTATGTCATCTCCCAACATTTAGCTGATGTAAAGAGAGCTGTTATCGTACATTTAAGAGGCAGTATTGCTTCGTCCTAAATGATTTGTAAAACGTGTATAGCAACATAGAAAATAGCAAACAAGAACGTATATCTGTTCTGTTTCTGAAATTAAGACAGCAAAACTGGGATAACAATGGCATTATTGTAAAGTAAGTAAAATCACCAAGTTATATCCTTTAAGATAGATAAACAATTGAATTTGACCGACGACTAGTATCTCAATTTTCGATATGTGGGTTTTGTATCGAAATAATAACTCCCCATTGCTCTCAAAAATATAAATATCGGGAACCGTATAGTTTCCTTACGTTTAAGTATAAAAGCACACAGTCTTCTCTATGCCCGAAGAAGTTGTTTGGTTCTCTAGGTGCCCAAGCGGTGTAGGTTACTTTACTTCCGTCAGACCATTGGAAGTTGTTCTGTACAAGCCTATCGTTCAGACCAATCCAGTAACCTCCCGTGCGATCTACAAAATGGCGTTTTATTTATCAATTTACTGATGAAACAAGATACTGGTAATAAAGGTATCCGATCCTTACGTGTTTTGTATTACTCTGTCCATCTACATAAATTATTTTTATGGAAATAAGCAAAAAACATTGTTTGGTGTAAAGCTTTCTTGAAAATAAACGTCTTGGGTAAAGGCGGTTGTAATATATTCCGTGCCATGCCCGAACAATCGTTATACATATGGTCGACGTGATATTACTTACTAGTTGGTAACTGACTGACAATGAAGTTCTGGTCTGCTTGGCTAGATATTGTAGCAAGGTATCCTCCGTGTCCCCGACAAAGTGTACGACCCTGGTCCCAGGTCAAATTTCTTTTTATCAACTGGTAGCAAGAGGAACCATGAGCCTTCCAATAGTTCGGACACCCCAGCATCATTCCAGCTGATAACAAGATTAAATAAAAAATAAAAACCATTCGGAAAATAGGAAAATAAGACCAGGTGTTCCGAAAGAGTAGGCGTCTGTTGCATCATCGACGACACCTGCCAAGTAAAACTTGGTCAATCGAAGTTAGCAAGGTCACGTTCTCAAATACGAACAGGGTATACAAACAAATAAGAGAAATCATCCAGTATTATTTCAGTCGTAATAGTTCTGTTGTTGTCTGCCTTACCTGGTACATGAACTGTGGTAGATGGTGGAACGGTCGTATGTACTCTACCTGTAGGTAAAGAGAACATACAATAAAGGTATCATAGGTCATATAACAATTTGCGTTGATTGAATCTATCATATATATATATAAAGTACATGTCTGAAATGAAGCCGTTCTTATTCTAAGAACGGTACATGACATATGACCACTTTTTCGTAATGTCGATTCCATTTTAGTATTTCTATTTACGTATATAATTTTTAAGAATATCGAGAGTATGAACCATGTGTTCTTAAAATATAATAATGATTAAACGCACTCGGAGCTCTTACAACAGTAAAGATATATTTATATCAAATTCTATTTAAATTTTAACTCTACATTTTACCCTATTTCAGTCAATTTGAATCAAGATTTTTTTTACATACATCCCATCACCGATTATACTTGCGTGTCATATTGTTCCACTACCGGAAGAGAAGGCTATCAAAATCTAGGATGTACCTTAACGAGCATTATCCTACATTTAGGATCATTTCTTTTGTGCCGAATTGTTATACTTATCACTAATTCTAATTCAGGGAAGAATTTCATTACACATCTGTCCTTTTCAATTAGTTTGCATCTTTAAAACTCATTTTAAGACATTGCCTCATCCCAGGAAAGCTTTTCCCTCACTTTTATCACTAAGTAAGATACCAGTTAGTTTTGGCAATTTGATTTTAGTGTCAATAGGGAATGAACAAAAATTGTTTGCAAGCATTATGAATACTAGTGGCGGGTTCTTACATAGGTTTCTCTAGACCTAACTGTTCACAATACCACAACACCGTCTTTTTACGTTTCGGTAATTCTTTAACGGGCTGTGAATTCGAAAGACGATTTGGACAGAAGTCTGTATGGAAGGAAGCTGTTGAAGACGAGGCATGGTATCGATGTTCACACTAGTATGTAATGAGAGTGAACTAAAGCAAATATGTCTGTTGCTTTACTGTTTCGGGTAAGTATCTCTTTATTATACCAACAAGGACATCGGAAGTTTCACGGGACTTTTCTCTAGTACAGGTGTGGACAAGTAACAAATGATATCTCAACATTTGGTATAGAACAAAATAGTCGTAATTTATTTTAATGATAATTTTAACTGCATTAGATACTTACTGTGTTTTTTACAAATGTATCCATTTCTCTGTATGCAAGAAAAGTCGGCCCATGTGCCTTTCTGTGTAAATATTGCTCCACAGTCTTCATTGTGATGGAGGTCGTTAGGCTCACCTATATCATTACAAAGAAGTGAATGTATAAAGATGGGACAAAGGACAACACCGGATTACCAAGTAATATGCCTTGTAACGCGAGATAAAAAAATACTTACAGATCGACTTAATGCGCTCTTCGCCATTTAAGTTTGATTTTACATTTTCGAAACGCAATAAATAATCTATGAAGATGTACAAACCCGATTGCCAGTTTAAATATGCAAACGGCGACCGACTAGTCCAGGTCCAACCACCTTCTGACCCTCGGTCGTTCGCACCGATCCACAACGATATAGACGACATGGTTCGAATACGCCCTGAAACAAACACAAACCTGGTACTTTCTCATCCGTTTTATTGTTTATTGTATTATTAAATTCAGGTTTACATTGAAGACGCAATTTTCCTTTTGCCATCCTCAGTATCATGCTTAACAGTGAATATGATTGACCAATGCTCAACACTGTTAACGTCCCGGCCAAAGTTTACACTAAACATTCTAAGTTTTAAATCAAATAACCGGATAACTCCAAGTTTTCCAAAAGTCCCGCTGACTTCGAGATAACAAGGTTCGACTGTAAATAAAATAAATACGACTATGAGAAAAACATTATATCAAACATGGAGCTGAAACATAAGTTTTACTAATATTAAATCAAGCATCGTCATATACATTGCTTTATCCTCGGCTTTTGTATTAAAACATTTTAGAAATCAACGATGCCGAATTGTCTGGTCAAACCTGATTAAAAAAATCTTCAAATATTGAAGGACGCCATAGTTTATCAGATATAAAGGCAAATATTGTCGTATACGTTGTAACAACATTAGAAATCAAAGATGTCCCACCAGCAATGTAAAACTGTTCCTCCCTAGACTCAATGCTTAATAGGTCTCCGCCCTGATGTCTACACGTCGTCCTGGCGTCATTCCAGTCAAGCTGTTGGTCCTGGAACTGATAACAGTAGTTCGAATTGGGATCCTCCTCCCACAACAGACCACACTTTATGCTGTAAGGCACTGGAAAAAGAAATCAGATCACAGTCAAGTCAGGATAACTTAATAACAGCGGTAAACTGAGATTTTGAAAACTTCAAATTGGTGAATTAAGTGTTCGCAAACATCAAAAGATAGCTTACATGCAGTTGTTGTTACAGGACCTATAGGCAGTCCGGCATTTCCTAAAAATAATAATAATAAAGTTGCTTTATAAAGAGATGACACAAAATAATGATAAAATGAGGTATAAAACTTAATGACCAAATGTATTTCGTGGAGGGGTAAAACCTTCAGTAGATGTGGCACTGACATTAATGCGCCAGATTACATCTGTTAATAAACTCCATAGTGAGGCATCGTTTTCAAACCACTTTCTGTATAGAATTATTTTAATGTTGGTGCTTTCTTTTTTTAATCGTTATATTCATTTGAAAACTATCGTTATTTAGCGTGATATCTATTCAAGCCAAAGTTCTTACCAAGAGACCCACAGGCCTTGACGGTTATCTGACTACAAAACCTTCAGCCGAGAGAAGAATTATTTTTTTCTACTTTGAATGAAAGCTTACTAAGAAACTGTTTTCCATGATGCAGATGGTAGATTTGGTGAGGAGTAGGTAACTATGAGAGGTGTTACCTATTTTTTTACATTAAAGTTAGAGATCAGTTCGAATGGTAAAAAGTTTGAAATAGGTGTTGCACAGGAAACCATGATTGCGCAATCATGTTACAAAATGGCCTCCCTTGCTGCTGTATCGAAGTGTTGACAGGGTTGAAAATAACACTTTGTTGGCTACCTTTCCTTAACATTCCCAACAATTTTTAGCTCAATGGCACCAGCGGAACTGGAGAGGAAGAAGTTTAAAATGGTCAGGACTATCTCAGAATTATTTTCTGAAGTTTGAGGGCAATCCCACCTGTAAAACTTGAGAAGTTTGAAAGGTCAAAAGTTTACGTACGGCGGACGAAGCATGACGTTTCTGATTTTCGTATATAAGTGTTTATTTTGATTGAAAGACACGATTAATAAAATCCATTTAAATACTTTCTGTGAAAAACTTAATGAATAAATTGGTCGGAGATGGTAACGTACGTGCAGGTTTCATGCAGATGTATTTGAGGGCTGTTGTGCACGCTTTGTCATTCCAACCATTCCCTCTTGTCTCAACACAATTTTCATCGCCCTGGTTATTTGGTTCATGGGGATTCCATTTAGTATAGTGTGCCTAAATACAATAGATTAGTAATGCAGTCAGCTGTGCAATGAATACACTAACGATTCTTCTGTAATGTGTTTCCTTAGACATATACAAGTCAGTTAATAAACGAATGAAGTGTTTCAAGTATGTTTGTTTGTGTTTGAACGGTTCCAGCTAACTGACACGAGCTTGATGCTCTAGAAATGTGACGAACAAGTGCATGCATACCGACATGAGGTTAAAGAAATATCAATCAATTAAAATATCAGAAAACATATACAAGATCACAAGACTGTCGTGGTTTAAGTAAATTGTTATAGACAGAAGTAAACCCTTATAAAAGCCTTGATTATGATAAACATTGAGCATTGAGTAAGATACCAAAGATAAATTAATATCAAATAAATACTTACCGGGGTTTTGTCAGAGACCCATACAAAATGTCTCTCCGCGTTTTGATCATTTAAACCGATCCAGTATTCTTGATTGTGTGTGTGAGCTGTGAAGTTAAATAAATGCTCATCATAAAGACAACATGATAATGATTTCAGGTCAAATTCAATAAAACTAGGGCAAGATATACACAGAAGAAAGAAACTAGCGAGCATTAAACACGTCAAGTTTAATATCACACCAAGAAACGGAATAATTCTCAATGACATTACTGTGGCGACAGTAAAAATGTCACATACTTTCCATCAACCTGTACCGTTTGAAACCGTGTTACGAGTTTGTCCGTCGGTTGACGACTTGTACGAAAATCGAGATATTTTGAGCAGGCCCTTGAATATTGACTGCGATATGTTAGCTACATAGGTTTGGGAATGAGGTGTGTTTCTATTCAGAAATGGTAAAAACATACATACTGGTTGTGTTGTAAGAACGTCTGCTCTATCCACCAGATCACAGAAATGGATTCTTCTGACGAATATGATTTCCTGTACACCTTAGTCTCGGTACTAAATTACTATTAAGACAGAATTGTCGAAAGCAAAGACTAGAATTAACCATCTAGTAGTTTACTGACCGCTGCTGTGCATTGACGCAATAACCTAGGTTGAGGAATGAATTAATATCATCTTACCTACAATGAAACCCTGGACATGTACGTCAGAAATCTTTGCAAGACTGGCGCCTTGTTTCTGACAATCCTGGCCTGCACCAATCCAATCTCGTCGGTGATCATTGAAGCTGTAACAGTTGGACCCATAAACCAACCAGTTACGATCACAGGTGTACTGGGCTGAAAAGCGAGGCCAAATGGATACACCACGAATTATGTGACATCGCGTCATATAACGTCGTTAAAACTCAAATGGAACGTTCCATCAATGTTAAAATCGTTTCGTGAAACAAAGAGGTTTAATGTAGACAAACCATATAACAATCCCTGTATATACCACTAAAATAACGATTCAAAATTTAGGGAAATATTTTTCAGCGGATACTTTACGTAGGGATTCATTTATAGATACTGAGAGAGGAATCCTATCATGGACTGCCTTGGGCAGAAAGGTTTTTTTTATGTATTGGTTAGCTATGATCGATTTTCTTACACAAACTACAGTAAGTGTATCGTAAATGACAACATATAGGGATTGTTCGCGCGTGTTACTTCACATGAGCCATTTATTGACAGTACATACATTTTTGCGACTGCAAACATGTAATAGAAACACATACATATGTTTCTATCTCCAGCATTGAGAGTTCATTTTTACAGGAAGTAATGATATATAGTTATCGAAACGTTAATGTATAACACAACACATCTCACGTCTTGGTTGGCTAACGTGGTGCACAGCCTGATTCATTCCTATACTACACATAAATGCCTTCTTCATCACTCCACAGTTGCTAGTCGTCCTCCATTTACCCCGGGAATCAGCTGTCAAAGAAAACAATCGCTTAGATTAACAAGGAATTTACAATACACCGTTTTTAATTTTTCTTCAGGACAAATATGGTTATATAATCCAGTTACATTACCAATCTGAAAGTGTAGATAGTATAGTAGATAGAGAGTAAAGACACACTAACATGTTGCAACGTATGCACAGTCCAGACGGTTCCTGGTATTGGCTGGCGGGTTTCGTTGCCAGTTCTGATATGAAATACGTCCGTTGTGGCTCCATTTATAGGTGGTCGTATTTTGATCTGTGACAACAAATGCATATTTATCCTGTGTGGACTTTTATATAATAATTAATTGTTTTACATCAACTGTGTGTACCGATAAATACGTAGTTGAGGTGTTAATTAGCAGTATGGCCTTTCTGAGAATGTTAGCTTATGAACATTGAGGAAACACACGTGAAAACATTTGAACAAGGGCATTGACATATCCAAAGACATACATTTGAAAATTTACTTGGATAAAAATAGCTCATTGCCTAACCTAAAGAATACATATTGGTTAAGTTTATATCTTACTTATATAAGCTAGGTTACTATTATACCTAATAAGTGGGCAATTCAAATTACCTGAAAAATAAATTTATTTACTTATCCGAGAACATAAGTTTAATGACATACCTGAAGCTCCAATCCAAAAACTGTCTATGCCAGCTTGACGTAATTTACCCAGAAAAGAATTCACGAATGCTGTGTCTGAAGACCTATAAGCATAATGATCACATCGCTTTGGTAAGCAATTACATTGTACGTACTTAGAATTTATCCATAAAATGTTTCTAATTTACTTTTAGATATAAGAATAAATCTATAATTTTGCGTCTAATACAATACAATAAAATTATTATGTAAGTAAGCGATTAACTTCAGGTTTTCACTAAAAAAAGCAACACAACGAATTTTGAATGTTAAACTTCCAGTCACTCAGTCACATATCTTACTCCAGAATGAAACGTTAAAAGAACATCTTGGAACACATTAATGTACCTGTAAATTTCTACGAGTCGAGCTCTCTGGCTGTCGCAATAGGTTTTCGCCCGTGACCACGAATATTTGAATTTAATGTTGATCTGGTAACATTTTGTCTGATGTGCAACCCACCCCTGCTGACAAACACCTTCAACAGTAAACGGTTGTTATAAAAACGGTCTCTGTGGACAAACACCTACAACAGTAAGCTACGAATGCTACCCACACCTGTTGACAAACGCCTACATTACAAGCTGTTGTTACATATACCAGCGTTCCTTCTGACAAACACACAAAACGTTAAACAGGACAAAGCAATACAACCTAATCCTGCTTACAAACACCTTGCACGTGTGCACGTGCTGTGTGTACAATAAGATCAAACTAAGATCAACAAGGTTCTTCTCTCATAACACGTACATTTATTTCCATTTTTTTTTTATCTAAGCTTGAAACTTGATATTAGAAAAAATAAAAGTGTGATGGTAACATGCTTCATCTAGTTTTAAACATGAAATGGTTGGTTATTAAATGGTTGATTATTGAATGAAACGATGGCAATATTCCTTAATGCTATCAATGAGGATGATCAAAACAATATGATAATAATAATTAAAAAAACCCACAAATACAATATACACATGCGCATTCGTACCTTCTGGCTTCCGACATGTGTAATATTTCCGAGAGTTGCAGGTAGTGGACATCCATGGTCTGTTATTAGTGATGGCGTTACTGATGTAGGAACACGTCGTGTTTTTACGGTTACTATAAATATGGGATAATTATTAGTATAAAGATGACCGAGTTCTTAAACACATTAAATACGTAATTATATAAAAGAGTAAAAAATATATACACATTATATTATTGTACCTACTTTATCATAATGATATAATTGTGTTAAAAATATATACATATAATATTGTATATAAATCTTTAATCATTATAATGATATAATAGTGTGTAAAATATTTACACATAAGATAAACTTATAAGATGTTAGTTTCAAAAATGTAGAGACGAATACGACAATAAATGCTTCGAAGATCGACTTATGTACTTGCCCAGGCGGGGAGGAGGCCGCGTTATTTGCCCAGTAAGATGTCGTGGTAAGCAAACTGCCGTTGGACCACATCCACTGTACTGGACCCTGAGATGCAAACATTCCCGAGTACAATAATAATACAAGAGTGCGAAATAAGGTCAAAAATCAAGAACAAATATTTTTTATTGAATGGAAACATAATTTCCTTACATTTCGAGTTTGTTGGAATGAATGAAGACCAATCCAATACGGCCGTTTCGTTGATCTGGCAATACTCTGCATCGTTGTCTCGTCAGCGCTTGACTGGATGGACACAAGATCTCCTCCTTCCCGATTACATTGTTTTCTATGTAAATATAATTGAATTTTAACTTTTGAAGATGTAATTAAAATTTCATAAACATGGAAATGAATGATACATTTCTAATGTTAAACATTACTCTCTAAACAGAAATAATTACAACAGTGTCAGGGATAACAACACTAAAAACAGCAGTAAATTATAGATATGTTAGCAAAATAAATGAAACCAAAGTAAGTGTAAAGTCACCAACAGACGTGATGAGAAGCGTACTTAGCGTTTGCCCATGTTTGTTGGTCCCCACGGACATGGTAGCAGTAAGGTGGGTAAGACTGCCAGCCTCGGTCAGCATCACAGGTAAGAGGTACACCTATACAGGCAGAAAACGTGTATCACATTAACAAATCACCTTTACAGACAGCAAACGTTTATCACATCAACAAAACACATATACAGACAGAAAACGTGTATCACATTAACAAATCACATATTAACATTTATAACTGCTTGAAATTATGATACCTCTGCAACATTTATAATAAGAAAGAGTTTAATACATAGTATATGTCAATAATTGTCAAAGTGCATTATATTTCGTCTGAGAGTTCAATAGTTGACTGTCACACCGTCCAACATTGACTCTAGTGTACCATTTGTACCACATACCTTTCATTATAGTCTCTTGTTTTTGTCTCAATGTTTTCCTCCTTACTCTAGGTACAGTAGAGTACAGTAGGTCCTGTCGATTCATTATCATCTCGTGCAGTGCATACGTCAAACCACCACACTTGTCTTTCGTCTGATGAAAATGTTCAATAATCGCAACAAATGTCACACAGTCATTTCTGATCGGCAAGAACTTCTTCCAAGAAAAAATGACATCTTACCTTTGGATCGCTCACAAACGTAGTTGATTCGTTCGTTACATGGTCTGTCGTTCATCTTGAGGTTGTCGAATCTAACACAGTGTTCTCGAGCTCCTTGGTTGTTAGGATTTCCCGGTGACCAAAGACTACAATCAACAAAGACAGATCAAAGGCATGAATCGATTCTAAAATGGTGCCAAAACTAAGATCAGTAAAATCATATCATATGTAGAATGTGATAGTACAATTATAACGAAATTTCGGATTTTGCCACATCAACCAATAAAGTCAAGCAAGGATAGAGAATTTGGATTTTAATGTCAGCTACACTAAAGCATATTGATAGTGCACTAAGAAGTACGACTCGTTTATATAGAGATAACAACATATCATTGCTTAAAAATATCATTGTTCAAACAACAACATTATCGCTTATAAATATAATTTTAAAATAAAGATATCATTGTTTGATAAAAATACCATTGTTTAGAAACCAATACCATTGCTTTTCTTGTTTCAATCTATCATCATGATGAATTTGTTAATTCAGGACATGGATATGTCATCCAGATACTTACAATATCCTTTGATCAACAGCAGAGCGATCTGTCCACTGCCACGCAGAGGTCGCGTCAAGGTCATTCAAGCCAATCCACCAGTAAGGGCGAGCGTGTTGGTGGCTTTGTAAGTTTCCTAGTTGTCTAATGATCCATGTCTGTTGGATAAATCAGTTGTTTCATTTTATATATAAAGCATATTCACACGGATACTTTTCAAATTTGGAACTATCCTAAATGCTTCACTGCTACCATACTGTAATCATCGATCAAGATAATAGACCAAGATATCTCTATGACAACCGTAAATCATCCCCATAATCAACCTGCATCATTTGAAACCCTTTGTAACGAGTTTGTCCGTCAGTTGACGACTTCTTGCACAAGCATCCTTGCAATGGGAACAGGACCTAGAAGCCCTAAATGTCCTAGACTATTGAATGAACTCTGACACGTAAGTAACATTGGTTTGGAATGCAGGGATATTGATATCCAGAAATGGAAAATTCACATTAGGGAAATTGAAATCACGTTTATCATACAGCTTGGTGGGAAGTTATCCATGTTGGTTCCGTTGTAGGAAAAGATCGGGATAAGCAGTTGATGTAGAAACGTCTGTGGTTAAATACGATGAACGTGGTCAATAAATTTCTTGTTATTGAGAGACAAAAAGCCATCAAGATAATAGACACATACTTTAAATATATTTAGGGATGTTAATGTCGGTTTTAGTACTTATTCACATAACTATAAATATGAGTCTGATTCCAGTTATTACCCGTTCTTGTGTTGTCTCAATCTTGACTAGGTCACCTCCCTGAAGTCTGCACCAATTTTTAGCCTCGTTCCAAGATTTGGTGTCCTGATACTGATAGCGGTAACAACTCTGGCCATAACCAACCCAGTAAACAGGACATCGCTGACCCATCACTGGAAAGAAATCATGTATAAGGCACAGAACAAACCAGAATCTTCATCAGGTATATTATCATTAGTGCAATACCGTTTCAGTTAATGTAACTTCTAAAGCAACATATTCCTCGTATAACTCGGTGTATCGTGTACTGTGGTATATCATTCTAACATGTAATGTATTGCTTAGATACGAGGCGTGCCATGATTTTAACTGTAATGTGAAAAAATCATTGTTGCACAATAAACTACGGGAAAAATACCAACATGTCAACATAATCATAATTCAAACTCTATTTCAATAAAACTAGGGCAAAATATGTATGTATGAACAAAGATGATACAATTCTCAATGAAAGACCAGAAGACTTCACCAACATATAACTGTCAGTCTTACTCAACGACAAAAGAAACGATGACAAATGTAAGCAAACGAAAGAGTACACAGAGAATCGGAACCGAGGTTCCAAAAGAGTAAGCGTCTTCAAGGACCAGTATGGCAGGCCATTTATTCATAGAATATTGTTGATCGTGTACTTAACCAAAACACGCGTTATAAACGCAAAGGCATGTATCTATTCTGTGAAAAAGTTGTTGGAAAACACAAGGAGTTAATTCAATGGTCTTTAACTTTCTGACACACCGAAGCAAGCCTTAAAGAATCGGTAATATGTTATATCTTGAATAAACAATACGAAAATACCAAAGAGCATCATTTCATTTCATTTTTGAAGATTGAATTAAAGTGTTGTTGAATTTTTCCTAAATCCTAAATAAAATGACGACCACGTGGTACTATGGAGGGTAGAATTAGCTTTTGACATTGTAAACGATAAACGATGAAAGCATTTTAAAATTGTATCAGGCACCAGTATATCATCAGACGTACGAATATTCTCACAGTGTTAGTGTTCATTGGGGAGTGTTATTTTGTGATATATGTGTTTCAGCCCTAAAACGAATGAATCAGTGATTTTTCTGTGGTTACACTGGATATCACTGTATTTGGGACACATGCTAGAGCATGCTGACAAAGTTTGACATTATCTGTACACCTCTCAGGACAAGGGCTCTATACGTTCAAACTTGTGTGGTTAGCCTCACTTCTGTCTGTTGAGTGTTACACTGTACAACTCTACAACTTGCATACACGTTGTAAAGGGAATATCGAACAGGTGTAAAATCGATCGGTTTTATGGATACCTACAGTTAGTCACGTGATATCGTCAATTTTACAAATTGACTGAATTAGTACTAAAAAAGGGAAAAAGATTTTTTTTTTATAATTTAGAGTGAGATACGGTAGAGCCAAACAATGAATTAAACTGCATCATACAGCTGTTTCGTCCTTTTAGGACTCGTCAGTGATGCGAAGGGCCTTTAATTTTGAGGCCTTGGGGGCGACTAAGGCAAATCCAAAGTCATCGAATGAAAGTAAAAATCTAGACGGGGGTACAGGAGACCCGAAATACAATATATTTCATAATTTTCATATATCAGATAACTTAAGGACAGCTTCAAGCATATGTGTATATTCTGAACCGTGTAAATAAAAGAATAAATTAAAACGTTGCAGGCAGGTTACGGCGAACCTCGGGGACAAAGCCCCCCACACCCCGACATCTCTCCACACCCCCGTACCTCACCACAACCCCACACCTCACCACAACCCCACACCTCTCTACACCTCCACATCTCTCCACACCCCCGCACCTCACCACACCCCACACCTCTCCACACCTCTCAACACCCCCACACCTCTCTACACCTCTCCACATCCCCACACCTCACCACACCCCCACACCTCACCACACCCCCACACCTCAAACACCCCCACACCTCTCCACAACCCCGCACCTCTCCACATCCCCACACCTCACCACACCCCACACCTCACCACACCCCCACACCTCTCAACACCCCCACACCTCTCCACAACCCCGCACCTCTCCACATCCCCACACCTCACCACACCCCACACCTCACCACACCCCAACACCTCTCCACACCATCACAACTCTCGTCACCCCCACACCTCTCCACATCCCCACTCCCCCACACCTCACCACACCTCACTACACCCCCAAACCTCACCACAACCCCACACCTCACCACACCCCCACACCTCTCTACACCCCCACACCTCACCACACCCCACACCTCACCACACCTCCACACCTCACCACACCTCACTACACCCCCACACCTCACCACAACCCCACACCTCACCACACCCCCACACCTCTCTACACCCCCACACCTCTCCACACCTCTCAACACCCCCACACCTCTCCACACCTCTCCACATCCCCACACCTCACCACACCCCCACACCTCTCAACACCCCCACACCTCTCCACAACCCCGCACCTCTCCACATCCCCACACCTCACCACACCCCCACACCTCACCACACACCCACACCTCTCAACACCCCCACACCTCACCACACCCCCACACCTCACCACACCCCCACACCCCCACACCTCTCCACATCATCACACCTCTCCACACCCCCACACCTCTCCACATCCCCACTCCCCCACTCCTCACCATACCTCACTACACCCCCACACCTCACCACAACCCCACACCTCACCACACCCCCACACCTCTCTACACCCCCACACCTCTCCACACCCCCACACCTCTCCACATCCCCACTCCCCCACACCTCACCACACCTCACTACAACCCCACACCTCACTCCACCCCCACACCTCACCACACCCCCACACCCCCACACCTCTCCACATCCCAACTCCCCCACACCTCACCACTCCCCACACCTCACCACACCCCCCACCTCTCCACACCCCCACGCCTCTCCACATCCCCACTCCCCCACACCTCACCACACCGCTCCACACCCCGACACCTCACCACACCCCCAGCAGCGTCTAGAATTTAGAATTAGATACAGTAGCCGCAAATAACGTGTCAAACTACATCACACAACTTCAAAATTAGCAGTGAAAAGGCCGACATATAAACATACAGAGGCCAATGTTTGAATAGAAAATTGTATTCAGTTTACTCATCAAAAATGGTATTTAAGTCAATCATCTTCTGTTCGAATGACTATTTTAAATGGTCCAATATTTGGACAAATTAATTCAGGCGACCGACATAATAGCTAGTAGACAAAGCATGTTATCAAATTAATCAATGGCAGGTACAAGAGAAACCGTTCCCGTCCTGTTCCCATAGATATCTCAAATCAGAACAGGTCAATTTATGGTACGATCTGATTTGAAATACTTGCACTAAAGAGAAGATATCGCCGTTAAATAACTGATAGGGCGCCAGGTACACGTGCTCGAGATCAAAGCGCATATGTAGGTCATTTCAATTCTTTACAAAATTTGTAGTGGTAAAAAACGGATTGAATTTAATGGTAAAAAACTTGTATTAGTGTAATCAGTTGTGAAGACGGTGACGTGATGATAAAGAAAACGTCCACTAATAATTTTCTTTCGATCACCATGGATTTTCGCCACTCAGGCTTCAAAATGTAGGCTTTTCGCATCACTAAGTACGAAACAGCTGTATGATGCAATTTAATTCATTGTTTAGCTCTACTTTGTCTAACTCTAAATTGGAATAGGGTGTTATTCACTTGCCATGCCTGTTGTACAATCTTTGCTGTGTTGTTATGTTCTGTTAACATAACGACTAACTTCAGGGAAAAATTCCGTTGTGTCGGAATAGACATGAACGGAGTTGACTTGATTTTGATATTGTCAGTTCATTTTGACTGATTTTGATTATATTTATATGTAATTGAACTGCTATTGATAATGCTATAAAGTAACATTTGAACATAAGAGAAGACTTGCCGATGAAGAAATAGTGTCAGTGCAGTTGTGAAATGGTCCTCAGTGTTATCGAACATTAATTTGTCCCACTGTTATCATTACATACACATCTCCCTAGGTGGTACAGAACGATACTATCTCGCACTCATTCCAGAAGTGTACTACAGATAACATATTACAATCATTGTCTGTATCAAAATTTCCAAACACGTTATACGTCAAAACAACTACATTGTAGTAATAGCACACAATCTCTCTCTCTCCCACGCTCTCTGTCTGTCTGTCTGTCTGTCTCTCCCTCGCTCTCTGTCTGTCTGTCTGTCTGTCTGTCTGTCTGTCTGTCCCTCGCTCTCTGTCTGTCTGTCTGTCTCTCCCTTGCTCTCTCTCTCTCTCTCTCTCTCTCTCTCTCTCTCTCTCTCTCTCTCTCTCTCTCTCTCTCTCTCTCTCTCTCTCTCTCTCTCTCTCTCTCTCTCTCTCTCTCTCATATACAAAACATCACAGGTCACTCATTATACAACATATACACAACATCACGGGTCACTCATTATACAACATATACACAACATCACGGGTCACTCATTATACAACATATACACAACATCACGGGTCACTCATTATACAACATATACACAACATCATGGGTCACTCATTATACAACAGATACAAACATCAAACTGACCTGAATTCTCATAAGTTATTTTTTTATATGTAATACTTGTAGGAAAGTCAAGTTGAACCTTATCTACAATTTTTACGATTTTATGATGAATTTCATATTAAAGAAGCAATGACCTGTGATATTTTCATGTCTTGAAAGCAGAAGACGCTTACTCTTCCTGAACACCTGGTCTCATTCTCCCGTTTCTCTTCAGACGTTCCCGTGTAAATCTTTCTTTTGTTAATATTTTGTTTTAGTTTTATAGAATTTGAGTTTAAATTATATTGATATGTTGGTATTTTCTTGTTGTGTTTTAAATACTCAAACATAATGTATCGCTTTCACAATATAAGACTTTATCGTGACGATATATGTGTCATTATACAGTGTTGTATATTATATAATTAGTATTACTTCCAACGATACATTGTCTAATTATATTGTCTCGTTATTAATAGCACTAGATCAAACCTTTAAAAATTATTAACAAATATGTATTGTTTCTTGAAATTGAATATTAGATTACGAGGAGATACAGATTACAGGTATCTGTCTCCGTACACTCCAGGACTATAAGATATGTTGTAAGTGTTCCAGGTATGATAAATGTTTGATGTTAAGGTATACTGAGGTATTGAGCTACTGGTCAATTGGTGTTAAGTATATTTACTTAGCCGCAATTCTCGGACACTGCTGTGTGATGGGAGTGAGTAGGGTATCAGTTATCAGACAGCAGGTATGTACTACCAGTTGCAGTTTGGACAGTTTTTGTTATCAAACTCACTGTGTTGATAACGTGATCCTGGTCCTTATATACCCTTGGAATAGTGTCCCGGGTCACAATATACACATGTACTTGTCTGATGTATGTAAATTACGATTAAAAAACTTATGGGCTCCTGCACCCCCGCCTAGATTTTCACTTTTCTTTCGATCATTTTGGATTTTTCTCAGTCGCCACCTAGGCTTTGAAATTTAAGTCCTTAGCATCACTGACGAGTCCTAGAAGAACGAAACAGCTGTATGATGTAGCATCACTGACGAGTCTTAGAAGGACGAAACATCTGTATGATGTAGCATCACTGACGAGTCCTAGAAGGACGAAACAGCTGTATGATACAGTTTAATTCATTGTTTGGCTCTACTTTACATAACTCTAAAATACCAAATGATGCTATTATCTTGTGTGTCTTTTATACACTCTTACTGTTGTTACAGTAATACAAAACAATGGCGGACTGTGTTCTTCGCTGATTTTGAATCAATGCAGTTTACCAAAATAAACAACGTATATGATAACGTTATAGAATGGCCATTCACGTTACATACATCTACAAACAATTCTCTGTACGTCCTTGCCTCCATCCTAAATCAAATCACTTACTTTAGTCATAAATCTTTTTTGTTGTAGTTGAATAATACGCCGTTCTCTTACTTAACGATATCAAACGAATTGATTTCAATCAATACTGTTTAATCGTCTACAATGTCTGTTAATGTTTAATGAATTTTGGTGACACCTACTTATCACAACCTGCTTAGACTCGGATTTTTGTGGGTTTTTGATCGTTTCAACGTCCGAAAGCATTCGTAAAATATTTCAAAATCATACATTTGTTCAACCACTTGTGTTGGCCTGTGGTATATATTTTTTTATAGATTTGCCTTTTGGTATTGAAGGTATAAAAAGGCTTAATATTTATTTATAATTAAACAGAACATGTGCAACCCCTTTTAAAACTACGTGACCTACATTTACATTTGTATTTTTAGCTTATAAAATCACACAGGTTGTCATAGGATTCTCATAGCCAGGCAGGTGTTTTCAAAAACATCGTCAAAATCGAAAGAGAAAATGATCACAGGAAAAAATGTCTAAAGTATGTGGATCAAATAACGACGGCACACTTTTAAATCAGATAAACCATGGAATAAATACAACTTACAACTTATATAAAGATATAATTGTACAGTCAATAAAAAATGTAGAGAAGGGAGACAACTGATAACATCAAATCAGATTATCTAACGGCCAATCGTATCATTAGTGACAACAGTTAGGTCAGATGTCGGCCATTATATCTACAGACTAGAGAAAGAAGGTAACTAGTGACAACAGTTAGGTCAGATGTCGGCCATTATATCTACAGACTAGAGAAAGGATGTAACTAGTGATAACGGTTAGGTCAGATGTAGGCCATTATATCTACAGACTAGAGAAAGGATGTGAAACAGTAGGTGACATTATATCACAGACTAAGAAAGTAACTAGATGTCAGATGTCATTATATCTACAGACTAGAGAAAGGATGTAACTAGTGACAACAGTAAGGTCAGATGTCAGCCATTATATCTACAGACTAGAGAAAGGATGTAACTAGTGACAACAGTTAGGTCAGATGTCAGCCATTATATCTACAGACTAGAGAAAGGATGTAACTAGTGACAACAGTTAGGTCAGATGTCAGCCATTATATCTACAGACTAGAGAAAGGATGTAACTAGTGACAACAGTTAGGTCAGATGTCGGCCATTATATCTACAGACTAGAGAAAGGATGTAACTAGTGAAAACAGTTAGGTCAGACGTCGGCCATTATATCTACAGACTAGAGAAAGGATGTAACTAGTGACAACAGTTAGGTCAGATGTCGGCCATTATATCTACAGACTAGAGAAAGGATGTAACTAGTGACAACAGTTAGGTCAGATGTCAGCCATTATATCTACAGACTAGAGAAAGGATGTAACTAGTGACAACAGTTAGGTCAGATGTCGGCCATTATATCTACAGACTAGAGAAAGGATGTAACTAGTGACAACAGTTAGGTCAGATGTCGGCCATTATATCTACAGACTAGAGAAAGGATGTAACTAGTGACAACAGTTAGGTCAGATGTCAGCCATTATATCTACAGACTAGAGAAAGGATGTAACTAGTGACAACGGTTAGGTCAGATGTCGGCCATTATATCTACAGACTAGAGAAAGGATGTAACTAGTGACAACAGTTAGGTCAGATATCAGCTATTATATCTTAAGACTAGAGAAAGGATGTAACTAGTGACAACAGTTAGGTCAGATGTCAGCCATTATATCTACAGACTAGAGAAAGGATGTAACTAGTGACAACAGTTAGGTCAGATCTCAGCCATTATATCTACAGACTAGAGAAAGGATGTAACTAGTGACAACAGTTAGGTCAGATGTCGGCCATTATATCTACAGACTAGAGAAAGGATGTAACTAGTGACAACAGTTAGGTCAAATCTCAGCCACTATATCTACAGACTAGAGAAAGGATGTAACTAGTGACAACAGTTAGGTCAGATGTCGGTCATTATATCTACAGACTAGAGAAAGGATGTAACTAGTGACATCAGTTAGGTCAGATATCTAGAGAGAGAAAAAAAAACAATTATTGCACGTCACATTGTATAGATTACGCGACTAAAGACAGCCAACGCTAAATATGTTTACCAAACACAATAAACTAAAACGGTGGTCGGGTGTCGCAGTAGCAAAGCACTCGCCTTTCACTCGTCGTCCGGAATTCGATTCCTGGAACGGACAAGGAAAGGTAGGGGTCACCTGACCGACCATGTGGGTTTTCCCTGGGTACTCCAGTTTCCTCCAACAATTAGACCCCCTCGCGAACTTACATCCGGGCCAACAAGAGTGAATAGTATAAGTTGAAATAACATGTTTCGCAATTGTTGCAATATTGATTAAATTTATGTTTTATACATTAATAGTACGCCTACTCAGGGACGTATAATCTGTATTATACGTCCCTGGCCTACTGCACATCTGCATAGAATAGTTTGATAACATTTCATTTGGTTTTTTTTTTTTTTTTTTCTAGTTTTGTGATTCATACATTTTAATTGTAAACAAATATCGATTTGATCGTTACAATAGATTTGGTGACATCTGCGTTTATCAAATAGGAAAAAATGATGGAAATAACATTAAAATCATTTCCGACGCCTCCATAGCTCAGTGGTTAGAGCACTGGTCTTGTAAACCAGGGGTCGTGAGTTCGATCCTCACTGGGGGCTGTGACTTTCACTTTTGGAAAAATAGATTTAATATTCCGTGCAAGAAATGTGTCTGCTAAGTATGTGTGTTATTAAAAACTTCTGGTTTTTGAAATTCAGTTGTCTGTCTACTTAAGATCAAAGAGTGTCTTTCCTAAACAACATTATCTCGTAACTACACGATATAACTATATTATCACATAATAATAATGAAAAAAACTTGATGTAAGGTCACAATACACTTCTTATACGTGGTCGGCATCAGACATGTACAATATCTACAATGAAATACTTAATCAGTAATACACATCCAGGTTCTTTAAGAATTTATTATTCAATATTCTAATAAGTAATATCACGGGAAACGTCAGTCTCCAGTTCTAGCAATATGTTAAAATAGACAACAACTTAAAGACACATCAGAAGTATGTAAACTAGACAACAACTTTAAGACACGTCAGCAGTATGTAAACTAGACAACAACTTTAAGACACGTCAGCAGTATGTAATTAGACAACAACTTAAAGACACGTCAGCAGTATGTAAACTAGACAACAACTTTAAGACACGTCAGCAGTATGTAAACTAGACAACAACTTTAAGACACGTCAGCAGTATGTAAACTAAACAACATTTAAAGACACGTCAGCAGTATGTAAACTAGGCAACAACTTAAAGACACGTCAGCAGTATGTAAACTAGACAACAACTTAAAGACACATCAGAAGAATGGAAACTAGATAACAATATCTAACTCTAAATCAACATGTCATTCACGTGTGTGGCTATTGTACAATATCACATCAAAACATGTGATTCATGAAAGAGTCGCTTTCAATTCTTCAGAAGAGAAAACATGTTCACTAAATTCGTGCCTGGTCTAAGCAGTGTCTCTTTAGGTATATATGTAGAATCACAAATATCAGTACACTATATGGGTCGCAGTTTGAACACAGATATTAGAGCAGGACATTTGTCTGTGAGCATCTGTTTATGTTATGATATTTCAGTAGATACGCACTACATCATACACAAGATGATCACGCTTACAGAAACTGATTGATGTATAAATAGACTTACGTTATGTAACTGAGTTAAAAGAGACCGGCACACATGGTGCTATCAGTGGCGATGCACTGTGATAACCGACTGATGAATATGGCCATGTGATTGGGTGTAATATATAGGACAGATTTCAATCTACGATTTGTGACAATAACTATGATTATCGATCTCTGATCTGTGACTATAACACTGCAATATAGGACAGGTATATGATTATCGATCTCTGATCTGTGACTATAACACTAGTATATAGGACAGGTATATGATTATCGATCTCTGATCTGTGACTATAACATCGTTATACAGGACAGGCACAGCGCTTTCTTTTTTCTCATCAGTGACTGTAACATTAGTTTAGTAGCCAGTTCCTGTTTAAAGAAGAGGTTTTATATGTCATCAGACACTACTGCTTTACAACAGAATTATACCTATACCAAATTACACTTCCTTACAATTGATTGATTGATATTAACCTATAAGACACGTGACAACATCAACAAAAACCTGTTATACTATTGTTACACTGACGTCATCTTTCAATAAATAATTCCTCGAATGTTACGTCAGTCATCAATCCTTGACTTAAAGTATGTTGAGCAAAGTGGAAATATGAATAAATCCATTCTTGACTAGATTCAGAAAAATATAAGATGACAGTTACTAGATTAGTACAGAAATATCAGAGATATGTAATAATTCACAAAATACTATCAGTATAACTGACGACCGTATCGGTGGTAACCCCCGAATCTAGTCCAGAATGGACATATCTTTACCTCCACCTTGCTCCTCGGAAGCAGTAAGAATGAATATCGGAACCACCGACTAATATATCTAACAGCAGACTCGATACAAACCGGAACAGTCAGAAAATGAATTACGGTTACAAGGCTAATATAACATTTAAAATCATCAAAATGGATGTTTTCTTAAAATAGATGTCTCAGTTCACTTTGTTTCGACATGTTTTGGTATGGGTGGATTAAGCACAGGAGTATAAGTGTACATTGCCAGTTTGTCTGTGCTACACTCCTTTCTAAGTGAATTCCGCACCGATTCTTGTCATAATCATTAGGTGATGTTATTACCATCACGTTTGGTAGTATCTATTTTGTGAATTTGTTTATAATAGGAAGGAGGGGGCTTTCACATGTTATGGCTAATGCCAAGTTCCTTTTGTCATAAAATGACGACGACGAAACGTTCTAAAATGGAAATGACGCTGATATGACCTCCAGAAATAGATATAACTAACGTTGATATCTGTACATATAAATGTCCGTTTACTAGTGATTAAAATTTCTATGTTCTTCATACTATAATGATTTAAAAGTCTACATATTTAAGCAAAATACTTTAACAAAGAGAAAGATCACATCACTGGATCTTTAGCGATGCTCTGTTAAATGGTGAAGTGTAGGCGTTCTTATGTCCTTTACTTGTAACATCTACATAGATGAAGTAAAGACGCTGACTTTTCCGGAACACCTGGTCCTGTTCTTTTTGTACTTTTCGAGAGTATCCGCGTAAATCTTTCTTTCATTCATATTTTCCCCTAGTTTAATTGGAATTGAGCTAATATTATTATCATAATGACATGTTGGTATTTATTATCTTGTTTGTTTTTATATCTAGGTGGCTAAAATATTTCATAAACATGTTTTTTTTACGTAACAAACCGAATGTGTTACCGATTAGTATAAAAAAGTGGTAAACATAGTATTCCCTCAGCAGACCGCGTGCTAGCATCCCAATGAAATTTCGTAAGCAGAACAAAATAATATATATATGCACTTACCCCATTGTAGCTGTAGAGAAAACAGAACTGCTAACACCACAGTCTTTAACAAGGAGTTAGACAACATACTATCAAGTCTGGTTTTCAGTTATATTCTTTTCTTAGGTTTTAAACTTCTTTCCTCTCAGTACATCACAACACCGCCATCCTACCAGTGAGATGTATATCTAGGGGGAGTTTCTACAAGTACGAACCCGACTTATACAATCAGGGGTTAGTTAAGGGACTCATTTTTCATTTGAAATTTTATCCTTATTGTGCCTCACACTGAAATATTACTTTAAATATTTGAGTTTAAAGTATCATTTGTATACACCTACATGTTAACCACTGTGATGAAACACACTACGGGTACCTATGTCTCGAGTGAAGACGATAAGATAACGAGAGTACTCATCATCTTGTGTAATGTTGATATTTACATTTGATCTGTCCAATCAAGTTCAACTTTACAAAACCTGTTTATAGAGACAGAACGGAATGTTAGGTGACCTTCATCCACCCTGACACTTACAGCACACACAATGTGTTACTCTGTTCAGTCAATCGTGATTCCAAAATAAATCAAGCTGCAATCAATCTACGTTGGATTAGGGAATAAATTATCTCCAATGTGGTTTTATAAAAGGGTAAAGTTCATTGTGATATCAATATGTGAAATGGTCCACTACAAGTAGAAGATCGATATTTGTAATGATGTAATATCATCATCATGCAAACCTTTATTTTTTTTTTATAAAAACACATCAAAAACAAGTCCTAGTTTGATCGGGTATTACAGCCTCTGTTTCAGTGGCACTTTTTTAAATTGTAATACTGAAAACGTTCCAAATTTTAAAAAGGTTGCTCATTGACTATATTGATAAAAATCATATCGTTAAGACATTATTTTCTGAATGGAATATGAACGAAAAAATCTTAATTTATCTCCTGGCAAAACATCTCGGTACTTACATGGGGGTGTCTCCTAAGAAAACATCTCGGTACTTACATGGGGTGTCTCCTAGGAAAACATCTCGGTACTTACATGGGGTGTCTCCTAGGAAAACATCTTTGTACTTACATGGGGTGTCTCCTAGGAAAACATCTCGGTACTTACATGGGGTGTCTCCTAGGAAAACATCTCGGTACTTACATGGGGATGTCTTCTAGGAAAACATCTCGGTACTTACATGGGGTGTCTCCTAGGAAAACATCTCGGTACTTACATGGGAGTGTCTCCTAGGAAAACATCTCGGTACTTACATGGGGTGTCTCCTAGGAAAACATCTCGGTACTTACATGGGGTGTCTCCTAGGAAAACATCTCGGTACTTACATGGGAGTGTCTCCTAGGAAAACATCTCGGTACTTACTTGGGGTGTCTTCTAGGAAAATATCTAGTATATACTACGATGTAACCTGACTGAAATATTTCGGATAAAACGAGATCTTTGGTATAACTTTATCGGTTTTTTGTTAACACCATTTGTTGTTTTTGTTGGGGGGAGGTGATGTGATGAATTAAATTCTTAAACAAAATAAATAAAAAATTGAGAATACTTTCACGTCTTTGGTTTATTAGTGATGAATTTATTAGAGAATCAGTATTACATTAACCTTAATAGCCGCTGACTCTCTCTATCATTCTCCTGAGGGCTGTGATCTGGACACCATGTTTTGTTGCTGTAAAGAAATCGTCACGTACCGTAAATTTAACATATATTAATATAGTTCATTTAGACTTTGTGTTCGGATATTATTGTATATATGTAAGTTAAGAAACGATTCTAGCTGAAAGACAGATGAATTAATAATCTTCACATGTCTGTCATACAAATAAACAGTCTATAACAGAAAATCCACACGACAAGGTGGAATAGTCCTCAAACAGAAACGACGGTTGGCTAAAGGGTTGTTCAATCTTTGCTTTTTACAATTACAAATGATTAAAACTTTTCCGTCGAATAAATCATAACACTCATAGATAATGTAGAAACAACTTTCGTACACATGTGGGTGTAATGGGAATCATAGTTACCGAAATAGGCGCCCGTGTATCCCCACCAGTCCCAGCACCCTTTAGGGTTAGTCAGGGTGGAGATAACCTGGGGGTACAGGATGATGACATTGTTGATTTCTGCCACTTCATTATATCCGGCGTGACGTACGTATATCTCTCCAATAGCTTTCCTTAGAAAGATCATCAGCCATATTTCATGTGAAAATTGGTTTAGAGAAAATATTCTGCTTTCAGAAGTTCATCAAGTTTGTGTTTTATTGATGTGATACTTACCTGCCCATACCACAGCCGTGGAGAGCCACGTGCAGCCTGCAATCTGAAACAACAGTAATCATATCACCAAACTAACACGACTTGTGGGATATTATAAACAAACACGCTACAATATCTCATTGTAATACAGTTTGTGTAATGTCAAAAATATATACTATGTCTAGTGCCTGGAAACCAGGTGACAACATAAAGAAAACACTCATATTTTTAGATAAGATATCCTTGCTATCTTGAATATGTTCAAAATCAGTTTCTGGAGATTTAACTCGGATATTAAAGATGACCACGTTAAATTTGTTTGCCTGTTGGTGCTGTTGTTGTATACCTTGTTCTTATTTGAGAACATGACATTACTTACGTGGATTGATCAAGGTTTACATGGCGGGTGTCGTCAATGAAGAAAAAGACGCTTACTCTTCCGGAACACATAGTCTAATTCTCATTTTACTTTTTCAGGTGTTTCCGTTTAATTCTTTCTTCTGTTCATGTTTTTGCCATTGTTTTCTTGATTTTGTGTTTGAATTATGGTTGTGTTCACGTGTTGATATTTTCTTGATTTTTTTTCAAATATGGAAATCCTAAGAGTTTTCAATGAAAACACAAGAAAACCTTACAACCATAACATGTTCCCAGTTTCAATCAATATCACTGGAAACCGTGTTCAGTACTTGGCATACAAAGGAACCTTGATTTTGAAAATGAAATCTAAAACACCTTATCAGCCGAAAAAACGCCAAATGTTGCACATAAATTTTTATCGAAACACGGAAATCTTTAAAACCAGGAAAACGCTCTACCACAGCTTGATCATGTTGGTTGCGACCGAAGAAGAAGAGTCTCATGTCCTTGATTGCATGTTCTTCATAAATTATAAAGCTATTTCTAATCTTAATCAGCTTTGAACTACTTTCCTCCGTTTTTCCTTGAGTGAGCGAGGTACAAGGATTCTCCAACAGTTTCTGCTCTCTCTCTCTCTGTTCTCTCCCCCCTCTCTCTTATCTCTCTCCCTCTTCTTTCTCTCTCTTCTCTCTCTCTCTCTATCTCTTCTCTCTCTCTCTCTCTCTCTCTCTCTCTCTCTCTCTCTCTCTCTCTCTCTCTCTCTCTCTCTCTCTCTCTCTCTCTCTCTATTCAACCCACAACAAGCTAATATCAGTTTCTATCGCAAAATATCATTGCATATCAATTAAAAAGGTGTTCATTAATTTCAGAACATTTTATCTAATTAAAACTTTGTACATGTATTGCAAACAAGTCTCTACCGTGTAATTTGATTGAATTAAGTCCATCTAGTAGCATTTAAAATCGTTACACCAAAGAATACGAACTTTTTCGATCAAGTCGCTAAAGCCAAACATAGAATACTCCGCTGACAAGGTAGAGTATTTACCCATGATTCTCTGTGAACACACTTCCGGTACATATACATATCCGGTGTTGTCCATGCTGTATGTAGAAGGGTGTGACAGGTGGAAAAATTCGGTCTGGTCAAATTTCAGCAGCTGTGAGAAATAAAAGTCAATGGGCTACATAATTTTTCTATCATTGTGTATAATGGTCTGACGAGACTTTTGGTGAAGTAGTAGAGAATGAAGTGTTATACATGTAACATGGATGTAAAGTAAGGGGCATCCTTCGTCAGAACAACTGAAGATATACAATTTACAAGTGTCTTCACACAAGAGAATGTGTGCCAGGCGATGACGAAATAAACACCACGTGTACACTGTAAACAGAAACTGATACATGATCACAAAATTAGTTTATATGATAAGCAATATATACCTTGATGTGGTTAGAAGAGTAGATTAAAGCCTGGACAGTGACGAGTGCCCATTGATTACCTGGAGTAAGCTTTTGTTGGAGACGAGACAATTCCGTGTGCGGTCTTATTTCTACCTTTCAATGCACTGTCAGAGCGATCTCCTGGGTAGTCTCTTCAGGCGGACCAGTGAACAATCACCGCCAGCTATTTGTTTAGTGTTCGTTAACTACATCAACTTGATTGTGCATGTTCGCGTTTAAAAACAACGTTTATCTTAGTGGTTCTGGACGAATCAAGTGAAAATTTTACAAAGTTTGTAATTTAAGAAGTTTGGGTTAGCTTTGGATTTTAACGGTCGTTTTAGTGAAAACATACATCTTCCATTTAGTTTTATTTTCATCAATAAAAATAGTTGCAAAGACGAAATGTCCCTTTAAATAGTACATCCTCGATACTCCATGAATTACAACCTCTCTAGTTCTCATGTCATGGCAAAATTAAAGGTTCCTTGTGTGACACTTTGTGGACAACACGAAAAGACTAGTTTGATCCTTTGATGTACATCAAACGAATCACGAGATCGCAGAATGGTATATTGTAACAGCTTTTAAGTTGGTTGTCGTTCCTTTGTAATATTCAAAAGGAGCGTTTCAGCCTGTGATTGGTCAGTTTTTGATCTTCTGAAACCAACCAAATTACTCCGGTACATTCCAGGGGTGCAGAGAGCGAAAGTGACTGTAATCGTAACCACTTAACAGTATATATATATATAATATGAACGTATATCAAACTATTGTATAATTATAGGACTTATATATCAACCTTAAGCCTGTTTTTTTAAACAATATTCACGAGCACATAACTCGCAAAAGGTATTCCAACAAAGTTCTTTCCTGGGAACAAAAGGAAGGCCTTTTGTATTACTAAATAAGTCTATACGTGTTTCTGACGATAACAACACAATGATTGTATTATCTATATACTTACGTTTCCGGAGACGGACGAATCATTTCCGGTTCTCTGTAGAAGAGATAAGGACATAAGTACCTGAAAGGCTATTAATAGAAGATAAATTATGACATATTGATCACGTGATAACGACGAACATGTGAGTATATTTGCTCAATATTCAGAATACATAACATTGGTCAACGTAGCCAGACATTTACGTTGTTATAACAACGGCGACGGTCACACGTGATGAAAGTGTTACACAGAAAAAGGTGAAAAAGGTGGCGCTTCGGAACAAGACTGACAGGTAAGAAGTGTTACTACCTTCCTAGACAGCCATGCTCCTACATGCTTAATTATAGTCTGATGTTCAATCTGTATTTTTAGATAAATCTTAATTCACTGACCAACACAGAATAACAGATGCTATTTCATGAATGAATCTAACAACTTAGCATTTCATGAAAAAAATGCAATGAAAACTATTTGAAATGACATGCTAACTACAGTTTATGTTAAAAACACAGTAAGATATAAGTTCTATCTTCTAACTGCTTTCTGCTCTGGTTTCGGAGGCATTTATCTCTCACATTGTTACATATACTAGAGATTTGATGTATAGTCACCAAGTCATGTGCACAGCAGTAAGTAAAACGCCGAGGTTAGGACACGTAATCAAACAGTTTTATATAACAAGCAAATTATAACAATATTTTTTAATTAACAGAGAAAATCGCTTGTAATATGTTGTTGACGGAAGATATTGATATACACAAATAGTCATATAATTAATTGCGGAGGTGTGAAAACAACAATCTAATGTTATAGTACACTGCAGTAAATATCTTTAAAAGTGACTAACGTGTATCGGCCGCATTTTTCTGCTGTACTAAATGTGTTACAACATTGTATGTTCTGTGTGGTCTCTCAGTGTTGAAATTTATACTATATTTACCATAATTGATACATGTAGTTATATACCGCGATCAGAAAATACCAACATGTCAACATAATCATAATCCAAACTCAAGGAGAATAACAGGTAGCTCTAAGATCTCGTAATGGAGGGCGTATCTATTCTTACCGTTAACTGTCAGGGTCTTGGGAATAATGTGAAAAGTAAGGACGTTTTTTCTTATTTGAAATCGAAAAAGTATAGTATTTATTGTTTACAAGATACGCATTTTATGAAAGAAAACCATAATTATATAAGAAATCAGTGGGGGTTTGATTGTTTTTATAGCTCTTTTAAATCCAACGCCAGGGGGTAGCCATTTTAATTAATAACCATTTTGAAATAAAAGTGAAAAGAGAAAAGAAAGATGATTCAGGAAATTTCTTGGCTCTAGATATTATAGTAGAAAGTCACAATATTACTTTGGTCACACTGTATGGTCCAAACACTGATTCTCCTAGTTTTTTTTTTTAATTTTTAACTGATGCAGTGGATTATTTTGGGAATGATAAATACATCATCTGTGGAGACTTCAACTTAGTAGTAGATCCAGATTTAGACTATGATAGCAGTGACAAAAATGTAAATAACCAGAAAGCCAGAGATAACGTTTTGGAAATCATTGATAGATATTCACTAGTAGATATATTTCGGAAACTACACCCATACAGTAGAAGGTATACCTGGAGGAAGAAAACCCCATTAAAACAGGCTTGATTGGATGTTTTTCTGATTTCGGACAACCTTTTATCTAGTGTAAGCAAGTCATCTATTGAGTCGGGATATAGATCAGATCATTCTTTTCCAGTGCTCTGCTTAAAATTCAATGAATTCAAGAGGGGAAGGGGGTTCTGGGAATTTAATTCATCTTTATTAGTTGAAGAAAATTATCTACATTTGGTAAAAGATACTATTTAGAAACAAAATTACAATACTGTCTTCCAGTATATAATAGACAACGTATATCTAGTATTCTAGATACAGAAATAGATTTTGTTATTGATGATCAGTTTTTCTGGAAACTGGGGGTAAAACCATATCTTATTCTTCATATAGAAAGAAGCAACAAAACAATACAGAAAACAACCTAAGGAAAGTAATTCTGGGTATGGAACAACAGGGGCAAGTGGACATTGAGGAATTAGACAAACAAAAAAAGGAATTAGAAACTATTAGGTTAGAGAAGATTAAAGGTAGCATAGTAAGATCTCGTGCAAGATGGCAGGAAGAAGGGGAAAAACCAACAAGATGTTTTTTTTAGTTTAGAAAATAGGAACTACACATCTAAAATTATTCCAAAGTTAGAGACAGAAAATAAAGGTACATTGACACAGCAGAAGGAAATTCTTGAAGAGGTGAGGTCATTTTATGAAAATTTATATATGGATGATGTGAACTTGAATGAATTTTTAGACACTTTTAATGTTCCAAAGCTAGACAATATAGTTTCTGATAGTTTAGAGGGGAAATTACTAGGAAAGAGACAGCAACTACTTTGAAAAATATGAAAAATAATAAAAGCCCGGATACAGATGGTTTTACTGTGGAATTCTTAAATGTTTTTGGAAACAGTTAGGGTGGTTCATCGTAAGGTCCATCAATTATGGTTTTAAAAAAGGTATGTTGTCAGTAACTCAACGACAAGGTGTTATAATTTGTATCCCCAAGGGAGATAAGCCGAGGCAGTTCCTCAAAAACTGGCGACCAATAACATTATTGAATATCGTATATAAAATTACTTCGGGATCTATAGCAGGGAGAATTAGAAGAGTTCTAGATATATTAATTAGCGAGGATCAATCAGGTTTTATATCGGGCCGTTATATTGGTGAGAATACGAGATTAGTCCATGATGTCATGCAATATGTAGAGGAAAATAATATTCCAGGAATGCTTCTAATGTTAGACTTTGAGAAAGCATTTGATTATGTCTCATGGAAATTTGTTGATAAATTGTTTGAAAATTTCAATTTTGGTTTTGATATAAGAAACTGGATAAGAATTCTTCACACTAATGTTAGTGCTACTGTGAACCAGGGAGGTAATTTGTCTTCATTCCTTAATATAAGAAGAGGTTGTCGGCAAGGCGATCAAATCGCCCCATATATTTTCATTCTTTGTGTTGAGATTCTGACAATTAGACTAAAAAATGATAATAAAATTAAGGGTGTAAATGTAAGTTATATTCCTATTCTCATTTCCCAATATGCTGATGATACCTCTCTTATGTTAGATGGATCTGAAATATCAATGAAAGGGTCTATTGCAGAATTAAATACTTTCAAAACAATTTCTGGCTTCAAGTTAAACATTGACAAAACACAGGTGATCTGGATAGGAAGTAAAAAATATAGTGGGGAGACTCTATTACCAGAGTTGAAACTGAAGTGGGGAGTTGTCAAATTTACATTTCTAGGAATAGAATTTAGCGTTGATCTACATGAAATTTCTAAATTTAATTATGATAAATTAAATTGAAATCTATCTTTAAGTCATGGAGTAAGAGATCACTTACTCCCATCGGCAGAATTCATCTTATCAAATCATTAATGATATCACAGTTTAACCACTTATTTGTGTCTTTGCCAAATCCTGATGATAGTTTCTTGGATAAATTAAACTCAACACTTTTCAACTTTCTATGGAATAGTAAAACCAATAAAATTAAAAAAGATGTTGTGACTCAGAATTATTGTGATGGTGGGCTTAAAATAGTTGATATCAGGTCTATTATGGATTCCCTTAAACTAAGCTGGATAAGGAGGTTATATAGGAAAGATGAACAGTGACAAGTAATTCTTGGAACATACACAGACATTCATATGCTCTCTACTTGTGGAAGTGAATATATTCAGGAATACCACAATAAATGTAAAAACAAATTCTGGAGGGATGTTTTTAAAGCTTGGGAAAGTTTCAATAAAAGAGTGGGTGTGAAAAACAAGAAAAAAAATATCTGGAAAACTCCTATATGGTTTAATAGAGACTTAGTGATTAGGAAAAAGAGTATATTCTACAAGACATGGTTTAATAAAGGGGTAGTTATAATAAATGATCGGTTTCAGATTTTCTATTGGCATTTTTTATACATTAGATGATTTTAATCAAATTTATACAAACTTCCTTCAATATCGTGGTGTAGTGTCGGCTATTGAGTCATTTTTAGCCAGGTCTGAATATGAATATAGCTCACAATCCTTTCCAATCATTCCTAGTAATATTGAATATTTTATAAAAAGGGAAAAAGGGACAAAACACATATATAATTTTTTTAGTAAAAAAATGTGTGATTCCCACTGGTAGAAAAAGATGGGAGGAAAAATTAGAATTAAATGATTTGAACTTGGGGGGATATTTACAATAATTGTTTTAGAACAACTAAAAACACAAAACTGCAATGGTTTCAGTACAGAATAAATAATTACATTTTAACAACAAATTCATTTATGTTCAAATTAGGATTATTGAACAACCCACACTGTTCATTTTGTAATTTAGAAAGGGAAACAAACATTCATATTATGTGGGAATGTCCAGAAGTGTTAAAAGTTTTAGAAAGTTTTGAAATTTTGCTGGAAGCCCTTCTTATTCCATTTTCGTTCAACAAAAGAAGTTTTATTTTTGGGATTTTTAGTAATAATAGTAATAGTCTTGATAATGAAATTTTAATCATTATCAAATTTTATATATATAAGACAAGATGTCAACATAAAATGCTAAGTCCAAATGCCCTCATTAACTCAATTAAGGAATTTTCTATTTGTCAGAAGTTTAAAGCTAATAGCAAAGGAGATGAGGCTAACTTGAGTTTTGACAATGAATGGAAAATATGGAAAAAATGTTGGAATTTTCTTATAATTAGAATACATGTGCTATTCCATGTTAATAATATTTACTCGTTTTGACCCTGAAGTAATGCGGACTTTAAAAAAAAAATTTTATCTAATCTCTAACCCAGATCGACTCTTGTCTTTCTTGCCCCTCCTCTCTCTCTCCCATTCCCCTCTTTCTTTCCATCTTCTCTCTCTCCCTCTCTTTATCTATTTTATGTATCTGTCTCTGTGTGATGAGTATGTGTGAGCAGGTGTGGGTGTGCGAGTATGTGAGATGAGGTTGTGAATGGCATGTAGTTATAACGTATAATAATTAAGAATATGTAACATGAAGACATGTGGATGATGATGGACATGTATTTTTATGATGTTGAGGTGCATGTTTTAATGTGAATGTTGATGAGGATAAGTATTTACATTATCGGATATGAATGTGGATGATGATGATGATGATGATGATGATGATGATGATGATGATGATGATGATGATGGACGGCTGGATGATGGATGAATGGATATTAGTGTTTTTGTTGATATTTGTATACTTCAATGTTTAAAATTGAAAAAATGTAAATAAAAAAAAATATCCAAACTCAAATTCAATAAAACTTGGGCAAAATATGAACAAAAGAAAGATTTACATGAAGACTCCTAAAAATTCAAAAGATAATAAGACTAGGTGTTCCGGAAGTATAGAAGATAAGTCGTGGCATTATTAATTTAAAAATAAAATACTCACCTTCAAATTGCCGCCATAGATGTGATTAAGTAGATCATAGGCGGCGCTGTAACCGCAGTTGTTAAGGTAACCATTGGACTCTGAAAGGATATCACATCTGCCCCCATAGTTATCAGTTGGCTGTGGTAAGGTATATAAAAAGTCAAACAAAACAAATAAAAAAAAGCAAGTACATATTCACATTATCAGAAGCTGGAGCTATTTCTATATTGTTTTATAAATATTTCATACTTCTGTGTTTCCCCTCCTATTGGTTTTCAATAACGTCCGAAACACAACATTTTAAATTAAACATAACTTTATGTGTTCATGTTATATAGACTTTTAGTTATTAAACGACTTTTACGTTTTGCTTGTTTTCTCCTATCCCTAAAAACGCATGAAGTATAAAAATTCTGCAAGGCTAGCATAAAACATGCATAAATGATAATGATTCTCATTAAGTACCAGGGCTAGAATTAGCGTAAGTATGTATAATACAAGAGATTCGTCGACCGTTAACTTCAGGGTAAATGTTGTTATCTACATCTGATAAATGGTCTCTATACAGAAACGTACCATGCAGTGTTCTGCAGCCATGTCGAATACAGTCTTTATGTTGGTATTGTCGGAGATATAGTGCTGGTAAAAATGAGCAACATTTGGACCATTTCCTGTGATCAAAACAAGACAATACAAATCTTTAAATTCATTTTCACAAATATGGGAAATATGATGAAGTCGTGCAATATTTCTCGGCTTCATAGGAGATTTATAAATGTTTGAAAATCACATGAAAACACACGTATAACACTTCTTTAGCGCTGTACAAACCAATAGATAGGTGTATCAAAGACCAGGGATGGGCAGATACGTAAGTCACTGACCATGCTTGACCACGGAGTCCGAGGTGCCACTAAATATGTACACTTTGTCGAGTCGTAGATTTGATGTCGAGTCCACATTACCAAGAAAAGATCCCGAAGACACTAAAAGTTCCAAAGATGTAACCGATTCCATGGACGGCGTCAGCATACAGGCGGAGGCCCCAGCTATGGTGCCTCCGGAGCAGGCGAATGGAACTGAAAATAGATAAACGTTCTCCGGGTATATAAACGTTCTCTGGGTATAAAAACGTACTCTCAGTATATAAACGTTCTCTGGGTACATAAACGTTCTCTGAGTATATAAACGTTCTCTGAGTATATAAACGTTCCTAGGTATATAAACGTTCTCTGGTAATATAAACGTTCTCTGGGTATATAAACGTACTCTCAGTATATAAACGTTCTCTGGGTACATAAACGTTCTCTGAGTATATAAACGTTCCTAGGTATATAAACGTTCTCTTGGTATAAAAATGTTCTCTGAGTATACAAACGTTCTCCGGGTTTATAACGTTCTCTGGGTATATAAACGTTCTCTGAGTATATAAACGTTCCTAGGTATATAAACGTTCTCTGGTAATATAAACGTTCTCTGGGTATATAAACGTTCTCTGAGTATATATAAACATTCTCCAGGTATATACACGTTCTCTGAGTATATAAGTGTTCCTAGTCATAAAAACGTTCTCTGTGTATACAAACATTCTTTGGGTATATAAACATACTCTGGGTATACAAACGTTCTCTGAGTATATAAGCGTTCCTAGGTAAATTAACGTTCTCTAGATATATACACGTTCTCTGGGTATATAAACGTACTCTAGGTATATAAACGTTCTCTAGGTATACAAACGTTCTCTGGGTATATAAACGTACTCTAGGTATATAAACGTTCTCTGGGTATACAAACGTTCTCTGGAATTATAAACGTTCTCTGAGTATACAAACGTTCTCTGAGTATATAAGTGTTCCTAGTCATAAAAACGTTCTCTGTGTATACAAACATTCTTTGGGTATATAAACATACTCTGGGTATACAAACGTTCTCTGGGTATACAAACGTTCTCTGGAATTATAAACGTTCTCTGAGTATACAAACGTTCTCTGAGTATATAAGTGTTCCTAGTCATAAAAACGTTCTCTGTGTATACAAACATTCTTTGGGTATATAAACATACTCTGGGTATACAAACGTTCTCTGAGTATATAAGCGTTCCTAGGTAAATTAACGTTCTCTAGATATATACACGTTCTCTGGGTATATAAACGTACTCTAGGTATATAAACGTTCTCTGGGTATACAAACGTTCTCTGGAATTATAAACGTTCTCTGAGTATACAAACGTTCTCTGAGTATATAAGCGTTCCTAGGTAAATTAACGTTCTCTAAGTATATCCACGTTCTCTGGGTATATAAACGTACTCTAGGTATATAAACGTTCTCTGGTTTTAAAAGCGTTCTCTGGGTATTCAAGCGTTCTCTGGGTATATAAACGTTCTCTGGGTATATAAACGTTCTCTGGATATATAAACGTTCTCCGGTTATACAAACATTCTCTGGGTAAATAAACGGTCTCTGAGTATATAAACGTTCTCTGGGTATACAGACGTTCTCTGGGTATGTAAATGTTATCTTGGTATGTAAACAATAATACAAGCCATGGGTTGGAATTACAATATATGAAATGCACGTCCGTATTTATATTTAAACATTTGTAAACCGGTCAGTTTTTATTTTCTACAGTTAACCCCTTCAACACTTTGCCCCTAACATTACTGACAGGGGGACAGTTTTACAATGTTGTTAAGTAATTCAATGGCTTCACTTTATCTTATTCTAGGTTTTTATTGAATGGCAATATTTAATCATGTGCCATTGATAATAAGGTTATTTTATTGTTAGTCTTCCCGTGTTGTTACCTGATCTGTGTAGTGTGGTAAAGGGGACGTAACTCTAACACGTTACCTCCCGCTATAATTCCTGCTCCCATTATCCTTTCCGAATTGATCACGTGCATCTGTGTTGCCATAGCTGCTCCAGAAGAAATTCCAGAAATAGATATCGTGTTTCCGCCAACATCATACGTTTCTAAGATAACAGAAGTAAGATAGATAAATAAATCAATAACATGATAACACTGTACAGTGTGCGTTGTTTTGTGAAGAAAAAAAAATTAATACAAGTATTCTTAGTTTACATAATACTACCGAAGGTGCTTAGTGTTGTTGATTTCTCATGGGCAATATTTGTCAGAAATCCATATAAGAAATGTACCAAAATACATACCAGATAAACCAAACCGACCCCGGAACAAATAAACCTCTCAGCCTCGTATTAGGTAAGCCTACACACTATCTTGATTAACATAAACCCAGTCATTGATCAGATAAACCTACCTAGCCTCGATCATAAAAACTACCCAGCATCAGATCAGATAAACTACCCAGCATTTGACCAGATAATCTACCTAGTCTCAGATCCGATAAACTTACTCAGCCTCAGATCAGATAAACTTACCCAGCCACAAGTCCGATAAATTTACCCAGCCTCAGATCCGTTAAACTTACCCAGCCTCAGATCAGATAAACTTACCCAGCCACAAGTCCGATAAATTCACCCAGCCTCAGATCAGATAAACTACCCAGCCTCTGACCAGATAATCTTACCCAGCCTCAGATCCGATAAACTTACCCAGCCTCAGATCCGATAAACTACCCAGCTTCTGACCAGATAATCTACCCAGCCTCAGATCCGATAAACTTACCCAGCCTCAGATCAGATAAATTTACCCAGCCTCAGATCTGATAAACTTACCCAGCCTCAGATCTGATAATCTACCCAGCCTCTGACCAGATAAATTTAACCAGCCTCAGATCTGATAAACTTACCCAGCCTCTGACCAGATAAACTTACCCAGCCTCAGATCTGTTAAACTTACCCAGCCTCAAATCTGATAAACTTACCCAGCCTCACATCTGATAAACTTACCCAGCCTCAGATCTGATAAACTTACCCAGCTTCTGACCAGATAAACTTACCCAGCCTCAGATCTGATAAACTTACCCAGCCTCAGACCAGATAAACTTACCCAGCCTCAGATCAGATAAACTTTCCCAGCCTCTGACCAGATGAACTTACCCAGCCTCAGATACAAAACTACTCTGCCTTGCATAAGATAAAGCTAGTATCACTCAGTCGAAGATGAGATAAATCTATCCGGCCTCTGGACAGATAAACGTACCCAGCCTTGGATCGGAGGCCTTTAGGAAACCGAAGAAGAGACAGAATAAGTAAATTTTCATATTAGACTAGTTTAGGCTGACCCTATTGTGGCATTCTCGGGCCCTGCCGACTGTCAAGGTTATCGCTATACCATCTGACTGCGTGGAACAAAGGGCAGTAACTCTGGGAGATCAGAATGTGTTGTGGTGACCTTCCTGTAGCTGTTATCTATAGACAGATGTACTTGGTCTCAGAAAGTTTGTCTTGTTACGCAGGACATAAACGAATACGGGTTCTCAAATAGAGGTCTACATATATTACATATGTATCATGATGCTGAAATGTTAAGTATATGTGATCGTTCCTATTGTCCTACACGGTATGCATGTTTACGTTAAGATATTTACATATACATATATATACATTGATCAATGTATTACAGAGGTGATAAGTGTTTCTCACTCGCATTAACCGGCATTGTTATGTTTAGTCCTCATTAGAAATTTAGCAACTCGTAGATACCCCAATTGGAAAATGGCATTTTTGGATTTACAAGGAACAGATTTAGTCAGTTATCTTAATTGGCGGGAAATGTTTTTGTCTGTCCCGTTCAATAACTGCTGTTCATGGTTTTAGATTTCTTAATTAAACTTCTGTCTGTATTCTAGATACTAAAGGAATAGTAGTACTCGCCCACGTGAATATCATATTGTCACAAAGTTTTGAGTAGATATTAACGGAGCGGTATAGATTTTACATGGAATATTTCTGACTGAACATTTATATTCTTCTTAAAGTAAGGACGCACTATTACAATAAGTTTAAAACGAAGCAATGTTATAGCTGTACTTTGACTGCCATCCTCTGGTATGAAAGTATATTGATTAAGTGTTTGATGGAAAAGATTATGATAATGTAATTGAGATATGTCCTTAAATATCTCATAGATGGGTACTCCCTACTAATGACTGTAGTTTTCTGGTTGACAAACAGGTATAAGAAATGTACGGACTATATAACATATCTGTGTCTTTATGTCTCGGTTCCGTGTCAACTATTTATATATATGATATCATGTTGCACGCTGTTTGGCAAGGTGGGGTCACCCCTATGTTAGAGTTTTTACTTTTGGCGCGTTTCTCCATTAAATCTAGTTAAACACACGTCACCATCAATCACAAATATGCGAGGAATGACATGTCATGCATTTGGTGTAGAAAAATAAATTTACTTCCGAAAAAAATGACGAAAATCCGCCAGCTCTGTGACCGCAAGTGTGACCGCCAGCTCTGTGACCGCCAGTGTGACCGTCAGCTCTGTGACCGCCAGCTCTGTGACTGCCAGCTCTGTAACCGCCAGTGTGACTGCCAGCTCTGTGACCGCCATTACTTTGACTGCCAGTGTGACCGCCAGCTCTGTGACCGCCATCTCTTTGACCGCCAGTGTGATTGCCAGCTCTGTGACCGCCATTACTTTGACTTCCAGTGTGACTGCTAGCTCTGTGACCGCCAGCTCTGTGACTGCCAGCTCTGTAACCGCCAGTGTGACCGCCAGCTCTGTGACCGCCATCTCTTTGACTGCCAGTGTGACCGTCAGCTCTGTGACCGCCATTACTTTGACTGCCAGTATGACCGTCAGCTCTGTGACCGCCAGCTCTGTGACCGCCATCTCTTTGACCGCCAGTGTGATTGCCAGCTCTGTGACCGCCATTACTTTGACTTCCAGTGTGACCGTCAGCTCTGTGACCGCCAGCTCTGTAACCTCCAGTGTGATTGCCAGCTCTGTGACCGCCATTACTTTGACTTCCAGTGTGACCGCCAGCTCTGTGACCGCCAGTGTGACCGTCAGCTCTGTGACCGCCAGCTCTGTGACTGCCAGCTCTGTGACCGCCACCTCTTTGACCGCCATCTCTTTGACCGCCAGTGTGATTGCCAGCTCTGTGACCGCCATTACTTTGACTTCCAGTGTGACCGCCAGCTCTGTGACCGCCAGTGTGACCGCCAGCTCTGTGACTGCCAGCTCTGTGACCGCCAGCTCTGTGACCGCCAGCTCTGTGACTGCCAGCTCTGTAACCGCCAGTGTGACTGCCAACTCTGTGACCGCCACCTCTTTGACTGCCAGTGTGACCGTCAGCTCTGTGACCGCCATCTCTTTGACTGCCAGTGTGACTGCCAGCTCTGTGACCGCCATCTCTTTGACTGCCAGTGTGACTGCCAGCTCTGTGACAGCCATCTCTTTGACCGCCAGTGTGACTGCCAGCTTTGTGACTGCCAGCTCTTTAACGCCAGTGTGACTGCCAGCTCTGTGACCGCCAGCTCTGTGACCGCCATCTCTTTGACTGCCAGCTCTGTGACTGCCAACTCTGTGACCGCCTCCTCTGTGACCGCCGGTGTGACTGCCAGCTTTGTGACTGCCAGCTCTGTGACTGCCAGCTCTGTGACCGCTTGCCCTGTGACCGCCATCTCTTTGACTACCGGTGTGACTGCCAGCTTTGTGACCGCAAGCTTTATGACCGCCAGCTCTGTGAATGCGACCTGTTTGTATCGCACGGCATTACAGAATGGACAAGCCTGTGTTTCCAGAGCTGGCAAGTTTTCTGAGGCCTATTTGATCATATTAAAAATAATGTTGGTTTATTATTTAATTTCATATAGATCTTTTGTGTATTTAACCTGTGAGTTTTAGCAAAATTCTTTTTATTGTAACTACACCTTTCATAGGGCCTTCAGCGTCCATCGGCAGAAGGGATTATCGCGACACCTAACTTTACACAACCACTCTCGATTGAAATTTATAACTTTGTATTTGTTTGATGTTTTATGTATGTGATGTAATTTATGTAATATTTGTGTCTTTAGAAACTGGCAGATTGCCTCGAAAATTTGACAACTTACTTGTCCGTATTGTCGTTGTTACTTCATCAATCATTATTGATAATTGATAAATATATTTGATATACATTTTATTTCGTTTAAATTGAAGAAGTTGTCTACTAGTGTTGTTACCAGCAGTAATACTTTATGTAGATCTGAGAATATTTACAAATACCACTGCTTAAGTCTACTGTAACATTTTATATAGTATCAATAGAATTAAATCAAAGTATACTGTATCACAGATTTAAACATTCCGGCCTAGCTACATGTACCATCTATATATACCACTGCTTAAGTCTACTGTAACATTTTATATAGTATCAATAGAATTAAATCAAAGTATACTGTATCACAGATTTAAACATTCCGGCCTAGCTACATGTACCATCTATATATACCACTGCTTAAGTCTACTGTAACATTTTATATAGTATCAATAGAGTTAAATCAAAGTATACTGTATCACAGATTTAAACATTCCGGCCTAGCTACATGTACCATCTATATATACCACTGCTTAAGTCTACTGTAACATTTTATATAGTATCAATAGAATTAAATCAAAGTATACTGTATCACAGATTTAAACATTCCGGCCTAGCTACATGTACCATCTATATATACCACTGCTTAAGTCTACTGTAACATTTTATATAGTATCAATAGAGTTAAATCAAAGTATACTGTATCACAGATTTAAACATTCCGGCCTAGCTACATGTACCATCTATATATGTAAACATTTAAGAAATACTACAAGTATAACAGACACTATACACACTGACTGTTACTATAACAGACACCATACACACTGACTGTTGCTATAACCGACACTATACACACTGACTGTTACTAAAACAGACACCATACACACTGACTCTTACTATAACAGACACCATACACACTGACTCTTACTATAACAGACACCATACACACTGACTGTTACTATAACAGACACCATACACACTGACTGTTACTATAACAGACACCATACACACTGACTCTTACTATAACAGACACTATACACACTGACTGTTACTATAACAGACACCATACACACTGACTCTTACTAAAACAGACACTATACACACTGACTGTTACTATAACAGACACCATACACACTGACTGTTACTATAACAGACACAATACACACTGACTGTTACTATAACAGACACCATACACACTGACTGTTACTATAACAGACACCATACACACTGACTGTTACTATAACAGACACCATACACACTGACTGTTAATATAACAGACACCATACACACTGACTCTTACTATAACAGACACTATACACACTGACTGTTACTATAACAGACACTATACACACTGACTCTTACTATAACAGACACTATACACACTGACTCTTACTATAACAGACACTATACACACTGACTCTTACTATAACAGACACCATACACACTGACTGTTACTATAACAGACACTATACACACTGACTCTTACTATAACAGACACCATACACACTGACTCTTAAAAAAACACACACGGTACACACTGACCTACTAAAACAGACACGATACACACTGACTGTTACTATAACAGACACCATACACACTGACTCTATAACAGACACTATACACACTGACTCTTACTATAACAGACACCATACACACTGACTGTTACTATAACAGACACTATACACACTGACTCTTACTATAACAGACACCATACACACTGACTCTTACTAAAACAGACACCATACACACTGACTCTTACTATAACAGACACCATACACACTGACTCTTACTATAACAGACACCATACACACTGACTCTTACTATAACAGACACCATACACACTGACTGTTACTATAACAGACACTATACACACTGACTGTTACTATAACAGACACTATACACACTGACTGTTACTATAACAGACACCATACACACTGACTGTTACTATAACAGACACTATACACACTGACTGTTACTATAACAGACACCATACACACTGACTGTTACTATAACAGACACTATACACACTGACTGTTACTATAACAGACACTATACACACTGACTGTTACTATAACAGACACCATACACACTGACTGTTACTATAACAGACACCATACACACTGACTGTTACTATAACAGACACCATACACACTGACTGTTACTATAACAGACACCATACACACTGACTCTTACTATAACAGACACAATACACACTGATTGTATCACCTATAAGTTACTCTATGTACAATACTTTATTCGTATGATGCATTAATCTGATACTGGGATACTGATACATGTAACGGATGGTACGACAAAGTGAAACTGTTACAGACTTGCAACATATTTACATTTAACACGTGATAATTTGCAGTTTGATAATTATAGTGTTTGATGAGCGGACATTACAAGTTTATTTTTGGGTACATGTATAGACATATCACTTTCCGTCAGGTAAAGTATAATGTTTCATATGCTTTTAAGACTAATATGACTTAAATTAGTTGTGCAAATTTCAAAAATAAATACTACAGCTGAGCTATCCAATCAACCACTAGATTATTCAAAAACAATAAATGAAAACGAGACGAGGTCCTCCTCAGCCCAGAATACAAAAGTTTCACGACTTCGTACCAACACAACCCCCCCCCCTCCCACCCATCTCCCCGTTCTCCCTTGATTTTTTTCTGTATCCACCCCTGCACGTGATGTAAATCCACGATTGTCGTGTGATATGTGAAACAAGAAAAGACAACATATACCTTTCGATACAGAAAATAAATAGTTATCTTACTGATTCAAGTCCAAACATTTCGGCGTCGGTTCTGGTAATGCATACATTGACAGATATACAGACACGGCTGATGTATTCCCAGGCAAGTGTTAGTGGTGCCCCAGACAAAGGTGGGTGTGACCAGAATAGGATCCTGGTCTATCGATATCTATAATGTGTATATGAGATGCATGTGCCCACTGCCCCTCATGAACACGAATAATAGTTTATATAAATATGGATGATGATTTTAAAACTGAACGGCCCAAACCTGACTTCACATCAACATAAGCCATTCAATGATGTTCATATATATATACATACAGTGATTATATCGACGGTATGGTCCAATAATGGTACTGGATCCTAACAAACAAATGTTCGTTGGATGCGTATTACTGGAATAGATATATGATCAATGAAGTAATAGCAACATTATGGACAAACGAGATGTCAAATTTTCGAGACCGTCTGTCCCTTTATCAATACACAGCTATTACATAAATTACATCACATACATACATAAACATATATATACATATGTTCATTTTAATTGTTTGTTATAATTAGGAATGTAAGTAATTATGAATAAATGTTGAACTTCTCAATTTTACACACAACATCACATTGTCGTGTTATATCATAACAATAAATAGGTCACGTGACGTACTGCCACAGGATTCCAGGCGTCGTTAAATGATGATGGATATTGAAATCAGCCATTAAGTGTTGGTGGATTTGTATCCAGTCTCATTTATTGTGATATCACAAGTCATTATAACCACAATAAACACACAATCTTTATCAAACATGACACAGTGTGATGAGTACCGTTACAGCGTCATCATTTATAACAATAAACACACAAGCTTTATCAAACATGACACAGTGTGCTGAGTACCGTTACAGCGTCATCATTTATAACAATGAACGCACAAGCTTTATCAAACATGACACAGTGTGCTGAGTACCGTTACAGCGTCATCATATATAACAATGAACACACAAGCTTTATCAAACATGACACAGTGTGCTGAGTACCATTACAGCGTCATCATTTATAACAATGAACGCCTTTATAATGTATACAGTATGTCTACCAAACGTTCGGCGAATGAAGGAGGACTCAGAGTTTTGTAATGGAGTTAGCTGTTAGTTGTTTTGCAGTTTGATGTCTGTTTATATAAAACACGCCAGAAATAGCTTACAACAACCTCGTTTGGACACGAAATAGGGAGTCTGAAGTTGACCCCCAGTTCCTAGTCTAAGGTTAAACTGAACTAGGATCTGGTTTCCAGTTCCGCGTAAGGTAGGATCTGGTTTCCAGTTCCGCGTAAGGTATGATCTGGTTTCCAGTTCCGCGTAAGGTATGATCTGGTTTCCAGTTCCGCGTAAGGTATGATCTGGTTTCCAGTTCCGCGTAAGGTAGGATCTGGTTCAAAGCTTAAACAGAACTGGGAGCTGAAATCAATATAAGACAAGGAATTGAATTCACTAACCTCTATAGTTATTTTCGTCAAAAATGATAAAAAATGTAAATTAGATCGATTCAATTACGTGTAGAAATGAACCAGATATACTTTGTACTTAGTAAAATTGCCCCCTGCTTGATGGATAAACGTCAAATTCACTTATTTAATCAATTAAAATCTGTGATTTAACAGTAGATAATTATATATGTACACGTGTAATGCCCCAGATCAGCCTTTTCGGGGCTATTACCGCACATCTATCACCCTAGCGTTACGTAACACATAGATACTATGGACATGAGTTTTGTCCCGTAAACTTGTTCCGTCCAAATTATATCGTAATGGTAGATTCTCTACAAGCATCAAAACCATTTCCTATTATATAAAACACCAACACCATCATTACATATAGAATAACATTTTATCGTTATCGTTCAGAATAACCTTCAACAAAGGGGCGTGGTGAAGTGGGCGTTTCACCTCTGCAGCACACAAAAGGGTCAACTCTCCCATGTTGTAACGGAAACAAGCAGACCGTTCCGACCGTGATATTGAGACAGATTTGACATATATAGTGTCCTTGACGAATCCTGTACTGTTTATGGCGGCTTGGTCACAATGCTGGGGTCGTGTTTGTTGTTATATTATTAGTTGGTCCGAATCACCAGGGGTACAACAGGGGGACCAACCGACATAATTTGTCTGTCAGCACTACTTTTTCTTTGTTAACGCCAGCAAAGAAAAAACGTAATCGTGTTCTGATATGTATTTATTACAATATTATCTCAATTTAAATTAGGATGAAAACGATAAATCGCTTGGCGTTAATTATGAAGGAAACACATTTGATATCTTTATTAAGGCATTATCGTTATCGGAGCAACTTTCACATCTCAAGTTACCCATTGTGCGCCCCTAAGATTCCATTACGAGTTATTAAATTGATGGGGTATAGTTTTTCACGTCTTTCTTTACAAATTAAATACTTTGAGTTGAAGTAATTAAATGTCACCTCCCCCCTCATCCGTGGACGGATCTTACATGTAATAGAAAATATGCTGGGGCACGTTCAGTAATTACTTATACTAGCATTTATGTATCCGCATATCCGTCCGGTGCCGGCCTGGACTTTATAAGGTGGGGTGTCGGGTTAGAGACATAATGCTCGTGGTTTGACGTGTGAGGAGTTCTGGGACCGTGGAGCAGGGGTGTAACGGGGATTGTCTCAAGGATGCAAGGCTTACCGGGTCTTTAGTTTGAAATTAAGTAAGTCTGATTTATTTACCAAAGTTTACAGAGAAAAAAGAAGTCGTTACAAAATATGAATTGTTAAAAAACACAAAAGCAAACAAACCAGTATATACAGTATATTTGGGACACAAACTGAGAAAGTTAACTAACATCCTTTACAGGGACAAACACGGGCGTTTCTCTGGAATCGCTTTATCGGAAATAGGATAACGTTGATAGGATTCTGAAAGAACTTTTATAACTGTTCTAAGAATGAAGGTGTTCGAGACGTGTAGTAGCTAGTTTGTTTGTTTCAATTTGCAATTTGTCTTTAAAATGATACAATCGTTGTTTTTGTTTCTTTAATATATTCAATGCGGTTTGAGAAACATAGCATTCTTGTTCAACACTACAAAATGTGCTCCCATCCCGTTGAATATTTAGCAGAATCGTTTTAGAATTTGGTAATTTTTCGAAATTAACTTTCTTACGGAAATGATTGTTTTTTTCTTGGTCTCAATTAAAATAGCATGCCTGGGTATAGAACCATGGGGAGTTGTAACTTAGATAAAGTTTATCCGGAGAAGTCTAACATCGCGATATATGGTACCCTATAAACATTTATAGACTACAATGGACCTGTGGTTTATGACTTAGTAAACAGTTTCCTTGTTTGTTCTTATCCTTTATGTAGTTTCTCATTTTCTAACGTACGTTTACGACAGCGTGTAGTAAAATGTTCACCATTCAACTTATACTGCTGGTAGATGTATGTTGACAGAGTGTTAATGTGATCCGAGTGAAGGAAAGCATAACGATTCTTGGACTATTGTTTACGGGTAGGCCATGGTGTAAAAGTCGACTGTTCTAGCGGTAATTAAAATCTTTATGTAATATTGTAAATTGATAACATTCAAAGGGACGAGTTCTAAAACTGAAGTGATGATGGTACACATACGATAGAAACAGAAAAGATTTATGCGAGATCTAAAAACAAGGCGGAAACATAAAAACGATCTGCGTGGGGTTAAACACGCGGTAGAAATTTAGAAATTATATATAGGAGGTTAAACACGCGGTAGAAATTTAGAAATTATCTATAGGAGGTTAAACACGCGATAGAAATTTAGAAATGATATATAGGAGTTAAACACGCGGTAGAAATTATCTATAGGAGGTTAAACACGCGGTAGAAATTTAGAAATTATATATAGGAGTTAAACACGCGGTAGAAATTATCTATAGGAGGTTAAACACGCGGTAGAAATTTAGAAATTATATATAGGAGTTAAACATGCGGTAGAAATTTAGAAATTATATATAGGAGTTAAACATGCGGTAGAAATTTAGAAATTATATATAGGACTTAAACATGCGGAAGAAATTTAGAAATTATCTATAGAAGGTTAAACACGCGGTAGAAATTATCTATAGGAGGTTAAACACGCGGTAGAAATTTAGAAATTATATATAGGAGTTAAACATGCGGTAGAAATTTAGAAATTATATACATATGAGGTTAAACACGCGGAAGAAATTTAGAAATTATATATATATATGAGGTTAAACACGCGGAAGAAATTTAGAAATTATCTATAGGAGGTTAAACACGCGGTAGAAATTTAGAAATTATATATATATATGAGGTTAAACACGCGGTAGAAATTTAGAAATTATCTATAGGAGGTTAAACACGCGGAAGAAACATGAAAACGATCTATACGAGGTTGAACACGCGTTAGAAATATTTCGGTAACAGAAATAAAAATGATACATACAAGCTGTTTACAAGTGATCGATATCAGCGTCACTTTTTCTCTGCGAGTGATCTTTTAAAAATTTAATCATATTTCAGCTTTTGATTTAGATAAAACGTTTGTATTTCAAGAAAGGACGAATGTTATTTTAATGTAACCATTTTCTAATGTGAGAGTGTCGAGAACCACACGCCTTTCTGAATCTTAGTCCAATGACAGAGCAGATTTACGTGAAATACATAATACATAGAAAATATGAACATCAGGGACTCCCTAAAGTGAGCCCGTTATATTCCTGGTCCATGTTCTCATTACATTGCTGGTACACGCACATTTTCTACCTTATCACTGTAATTAAGATACACAACTCTTTATGAAAATAACCAGCTGTCCCGGAGTTCAAAGGTTAAATGTTGTCTGTGTTTGTCGCATTCTAATCTGGTACAGTACGGTTTTAGCCGGCGCGTTTTATCTGCTTACGTTCGTGTGGAAACAATGGGGAAAATAAAGCATATTGTGTAGACTTACACAAGTCCACAATCGTAATGATTGTGTAGACTTACACAAGTCCACAATCGTAATGATTGTGTAGACTTACACAAGTCCACAGTAGTAATGATTGTGTAGTTCTACACAAGTCCACAAATGTAATGATTGTGTAGACTTACACAAGTCCGCAGTCGTAATGATTGTGTACTTACACAAGTCCACATTCATTATAACTTTTGTAGTACTTTATTAACCTGCATCTATCGACTCGTCGGTTAATAAGAAGATAACATTACTTTAATTAACAGTACTTGCAATATACATGCTCGTTATCAGTATACCATCAACTATCTACTATATACAAGCACTTATCCATGTCGGGCCTATGTTGATGGTCCCACTATCAAAATGTGTGATTGACATCCTTTAGTGAAAAATGTAACATATTCAAATATAAGTAAATTATAACCCAGATATGCCATACACATATGGTACCAACACAACTTACACATGGATTTATGTGATCCTATAATGTCAATGCGAATGACATTACACAAAAACGTTGTTACAATAAACCAGAATATGTTAATTTGCTGATAGTGCTATGTACCAATACTATAGTTATAGTTATTGCTGTACAATTCTTGGAGTAGCAATATATTGACTTAACATTGTACTAATGGTGGAGTTAACCCCTAAGGAGCTGAGGGGCGGGTCCAAAAGGGGAACATTTGGTTACATTGTTGTAAACAACTTCTTCTCTTAATCTAAGCAATGAAGGCCACTCAAACTGAACTTGAAGCATCCTTCGGTACAGTTGACAGGGCTGACTCCTCAGGGGATCAGCGGCGGGATTAAAAGCGTTATTTGTTCTTGAACAACACAATGTATGTACATGTATACTACTCGTAATGCACTGGTAGCATCAGAGGCTCAGGTGTCGGGCCGAACGGAGGCAATATGGCTATTTCTTCTAGAACATTTTACTAACCCTCATATGAGTTGTTTTAGTAATCCTGGAGTTGCTTTGTATTGTTTTAGTAATCCTGGAGTTGTTTTGTATATTGTTTTAGTAATCCTGGAGTTGTTTTATATTGTTTTAGTAATCCTGGAGTTGTTTTGTATTGTTTTAGTAATCCTGGAGTTGTTTTTATATTGTTTTAGTAATCCTGGAGTTGTTTTATATTGTTTTAGTAATCCGGGAGTTGTTTTGTATTGTTTTAGTAATCCTGGAGTTGTTTTGTATTGGATTAGTTATCCTGGAGTTGTTTTATATTGTTTTAGTAACCCTGGAGCTATTTTGTATTGTTTTAGTAACCCCTGAGTTGTTTTGTATTGTTTTAGTAATCCTGGAGTTGTTTTATATTGTTTTAGTAATCCCGGAGTTGTTTTGTATTGATTTAGTAACCCTGGAGTTGTTTTGTATTGTTTTAGTAATCCTGGAGTTGTTTAATATTGTTTTAGTAAACCTGGAGTTGTTTTGTATCGTTTAGTAACCCTGGAGTTGTTTTGTATCGTTTAGTAACCCTGGAGTTGTTGTGTATCGTTTAGTAACCCTGGAGTTGTTTTTTATCGTTTAGTAATACTGGAGTGGATTTGTATTATTTTAGTATCCGTGGGGTAGTTATCAAAACTTGGTTTTTATACTACCAATATAGCATGACAATTAATTAGCATACATATCTATAAGTTTTCCCGATACTTCGGTAAATGTAGGTAATCTGACTGCATGCTGACTGTCTACCACCCTCCTGTGCTGCGACGTCCCCAAAGTTACACAGACAGGCACGTATTTGAGGTATATTTAGAGTTAAAACAAACGGCATTGTTAATGTGATCCCCCCTGTAATCTAAAGTAAACAGTATGTCAGGCTAGTCGATAACAGTGCACAGTGTGACATTTTGTAGAGTCGCCGACACTCTATCCACCTCTTCATCACTGTCGCTACATATTACCACGACAAACAGGAATAGCACTTACCACGCTTTATAGATCTAAGTCCATAGATGGTCTATATCGTGGTACGGATGGAGGTTATAGCTTTCACTAGTCACTAAATGGTTTCCTTATATATTTATATTGATTACCAAACTTTCGTGAATAATGGACTTTTCCGCACGTTTTATGTACAGCAATACTCATGAATATTCATTATATTTAGGCATGTACTCTGATACCTGATCTTAGGGAACATGTCACTGCATGAATGATCTCGATACAGGTAAAGGCTGACTTTCTCTCCTTTCCCTTCCCTCCCTTCCCTCCTCCCCCTGTCATCGCTCGCCCTGAGACAAAACAAAGGTATAGATATTCCAACACAATTACATCGAGCTTTAGATAAATGAGTGGTCTGTGTATGCATAGGGACGTGTTCCCGGCAGAGGAAATAACACCATAGGGAATCGCGATGAGGGTACTGTTGAGAGATTACAGTCGTAAGATACTAAAGTTGTTTGAACTGTTGACAAGTGTCTTGTCAAGTGTCAGCAGGGCCATTCACACTCTATGTCAACAAATCTATTCTTATTTTGTCATTTCGTGAAAATAGCCTCTGTAAGCAACTATATACAAATGTGTGTCACAATGTGTCACATATGTTACATGTGCAGTATATGATAGAATAACAGCCTTTATCGACATTCATTTTCGGCAATATCTACACCCACCCACCCACCAAAAAAAAACAAAAAAAATAGGAGTTTGTCGTGTATCAATTACATTCGAATCCTTTGAGACCCTTCGATAGATATTGCAAGTAAATACGAATAGGATTTGATGGAATTGAGTGACGTCATGTGCATGCTGATGATATGAAACCGGTTATGACGTCATGACCTCACTTTGATGAGGGGAGCATTCGATGACGGTCGGAGTGTTAAAGCACTGTCATGGAGTTGCTCTTTTCTTCAAGTAGGTCTTTATTCTACAATCCAGAACAAAAATGGAAGGTGTTCCCGGCACGAGGAAATGTCATTATAATAGAGACTGTTCGGTAAGGCACCTGAAATTGCCGTGATGATAAAAAATATAGTGTAATGTACGATGATGAAGGGAACACCCGTCGACAGTTAGAAATATGTCACTGTTGGACCTAAGATGATGAAGGGAACACCCGTCGACAGTTAGAGATATGTCACTGTTGGACTAATATGATGAAGGGAACACCCGTCGACAGTCAAAGATATGTCACTGTTGGGCCTAAGATGATGAAGGGAGCACCCGTCGACAGTTAGAGATATGTCACTGTTGGACCTAAGATGATGAAGGGAGCACCCGTCGACAGTCAGAGATATGTCACTGTTGGACCTAAGATGATGAAGGGAGCACCCGTCGACAGTCAGAGATATGTCACTGTTGGACTAATATGATGAAAGGAACACCTGTCGACAGTTAGAGATATGTCACTGTTGGACCTAAGATGATGAAGGGAGCACCCGTCGACAGTCAGAGATATGTCACTGTCATGGAGTTGCTTCCTTTACCACTAAGGTCATTAGTCTACACCAAGTTCTGACGTCACCAACCCGCTGCCTGTAATGCTGTAATGTTTAGGATGTGTCATGTCAGCACTACACTTTTCTATTTTCTGCTTTCGTTTCTAGTTTATGTCAACATACTGACACGTGTGTGTCCAGCGTTTTAGTACGATTCATTTGTTTAAACTATCAAATTGTGTATTGTTTCAAGCGGCTTCGTACTTGGTGCGCGATCTGTGGTTAGTCTGACCCGAACCAATTTATATGAAAAATATTTAAATCTAAGGATGTAAAAAGCCATAAGCTAAGAATTTCTTAAATAGAAATCAATATGTAAAAAAATTAAAAATTTCATATAAATGATCTACATCCAGTCTTTGATAACATGCTTTAATTTCACTTTTTAAAGGACTTGTTGTTCCTTGATACATTCATATCTTTTATTCATTTTCCTTCTCGAACTTCATTTAAATATTTTCATTTGGTTCTTTTCACCTGTCGTAAAAACCAACAGACGTGTCTTAATTATCTCTCTTGGTATTACTATTAAAAAGATCGTTATAATATATCAGAGGGAGACTCTCATAAAGACATATGTGTATAAAATGGGTAAAAGGTCAAATTGACTGAAATTTCAAAATATTTCTTCTCAATACACAAGTATAGTAAAATCAAATAGTCTTCGTGAATGGAAGGGTCTTAAAGTGCTCTATCAACACAGGGTCTCACATTTACCCCTGGGGAAGGGACACTTAGATTTACTATAGCATTTAGGAAAATTACAGTTTTAGCATAATTTTCTACTTGTAATAATCTAAACTTGGTGCTGAGCCTGGCTGACCCTCAAGGACTGATGGGCGGGTCAAAAAGGGTCAATATGGCTGAATTTCAACAATTTTCATCTCAATACCCAAATATGGCAGAATTGAATACTCTTCATCGGGCTGAAAGGTTTTTGAACGCATTACGGGGGTAAACTTTACCATTTTTTTTTTCAATTTCAATTTAGTCTATAAGGTAACCTGAGACAATGTCCCATGGTGTCCGGTTACCGCCCCCTTTCGTCCGACATCGTCCGTCCGTAAACTTGATTAATACAATTGTGTTGCAATTTCTATAAAATACGTCTGTTCATGCATAGCAATGCTCGCTTTATCTTTTTCTGTTTGCTTCACATTTATTCAAATAGTTTCCGCTTGCGAGCTCTAATGTGACCGCCCAGGCCCCTGGTCTTTGCTTTATCGATTGTATCGGGAACAAATGTCTCGCTATCCCGGATAACACATAAGAAAAAGTTCTGGTTTCAAATGTGATACTGTATTATAACCATCAAGGATGATAGCTAAGTGATTGTCTTTTTAAATATGCGATATACACTCATACAAAAATACTCAAAAAAATCAGTTTATAGAAATTTCGCAAAAATCATCATGATATTGCAGAGTCAATTGTAAATGAAGAGCTCACTGGGGTTACTATCAAAGCAATATCGTCAAAAATCATTCAAAAAAATGCGATAATCAAATATGCAGTGAGTATTACTTATAAGTGTCAAGGTATTTACGGTTGGCAGTGTACATGACAGCAATATACATCAGATTATATATATAAACAGATATATTTGAATTATTCTTAAATCAATATCGTTTTCAGGGACTTTTCACTTTGTAGAATATTAAAGATAATATTGATAAAGTTACACAATTCGGACCAAAATTAACATCAGAAATATTATCTTTAATCATTAAAGGCTTATCGATATGGTGCCTATTTCTACATGCTGACGTCATTTTTAAATAGCCGAAGTGCGACAACAGTTTCAATTACACAAGAGCCAAGTCGTCTGTAATCTACACTGAATCAAGGGTCATGAATATGAATTAGCTGTTGAACCAAACGACCTATAAATGAAAGCCCGACTGACACATTTCTCGTGTCATTAAATCAATTGATCGGGCGATTAATCAGTTATTTTAGATGACTTTTCGTTTAAATTTTTAATTACATATATAGTTCATTGAACGATTGACTTTTTGTGATTATTTATTGTTGTTTTAGCCGATCTGGTGATATAAGATTTCACACGGCTTCTAATAAATAAAAAAATTATCACACAATTGTAAGAATATTTCATTTACCGAGCCTCTAACGAGTTTCATCAAGCTCAATGGAAATACTGTATGTCCACGAGTTTACACACTAACAACAAGACAATCATAACATACAGATAAAAACGGGCGTGAAATGGTGGTATAAATACAGATAGATCCCTGACTTTCTAATGTTAATTTGATGGAAGGACATATTGTATAGTGATCCATGTACAGTTGTTATTTTAGCTCACCTGACCGAATTACCAAAATATATACTAATATTCGGTCTGTAGCATGCTGGGATGAAGGGTTACCACTTAAAAATGAATTACTTGTCTTGTAACCCTAGTTCAAGGTCAAAGATGCAAAATATGTGTTCAAACCTTCCAACGACATCTCATTAAAGGACCAAATGACCTAGGGTGCTGATGTTGGCCCTGCAGCATGTAGGGATGAAGGGATACCAGGTTTGTTCAAATAAATAACCTTTACACGATTTCAAGGTCACAATGACTAAATACTTTCATAATGTTTATCGCTGAAATGAAATTGTACAAAATATTTTGAGAAAAAACTCTTAAATCGTCAATCTTGGTTTATTATTACTTTTTAGACGTATTTTATTACAAAGCCGATAATAATGAGATGAACAATGCCTGCTTTGCTTCAGAAGCAGTTTTTAATTCTTTGTCGATGATTTATGTCACATTTTCTAGATAATTAATAATTGTTTCTGACGAATAAAAGCAGGCATTATTATCCTTCTGAAAGAATCGGTTTCGTTTGCAAAATTTATTTTATTGAAAGGTATATGTTCAGTATGTGTATTTTACGGAGCCCGTTAACTGACATGATCCATACTTATTTTATTTCGTTTTTTCGAAATATCATTTCGAAATAAAAGAATTATTATTTCGTTTTTTCGAAATAATATTTCGAAAAAACGAAAAATTATTTCGAAAAAACGAAATAAAATATTATTTCGATAAAAAACGAAATAATATTTCGAAAAAACGAATTAATATTTCGAAAAAACGAAATAATATTTCGTTTAAACGAATTATTATTTCGAAAAAACGAAATAATATTTCGAAAAAACGAAATAAAATAAGTATGGAGCATGTCAGGGGCTCCGTAGTATTTCGATTAAATTTATTTATTTTTTATTAATTGAGTTTTTATAAGTATACTGTACACAGCTGTGTATGGTAATTTATGTATCAGAGGAAATGGCTACACTCTCAGATACAAGTTTTCATTTCCTTCACTTTACACCAAAACAGTGGTTGGGAGCCAGCTTTGTAAATTAACAGCATATGATTAGATAAAATAAGTTGTATCAGTCCAAGAAACTGAAAACAAATATTACCAGCATAGATCAAACAGATATGTGAAATTATTGTTTTAAAGTGGCATTTGTCAAAATATATGGAACACTTTCTTGTATAATACAGATGGTTTTGTGAATAATGTATTAAAATTCGGTGTGTCCATATAGTTGTTTCAGCTCGACCTCGAATCAGCTGAAAATTTTGGTGTGAGACGGCTAATCAGTGTCTGATCCTGATAAATAAGGGTATAACTGAAGGTAGGATATTGGTGCAAATATTAAGTTTGCAGTCAATTATTGATGTAATTAATATAAATCAAATTGTAATATCACCATGATATAATTTTGGTTTAAGAATATTTTGCTACAAACAGAAAGCTGACAAAAATACAAAATAAATCATAACCCCTGGTTGGAATAGTTATTGTAGAGATATAACTTAAAAGTAAAATTGAATTGATTATTAATCAATTTATTGATTGATTGATATATATTTCAATCATGTGATATGTAAGACATAGTAAGGATAATGCGTTAATTCCTATCAAACCATTTACTACAAGTTAGAATATTAAATGTGATAAATAATTATAAAGTTTATTTAATAAGTTTTGTCTTGATAATATTCGCAAAAATTTAATATGAATAAAAAGGTTATTAGAACCTCCATTTTCTTTGTACCGATATTAACATATGTAGAAACAGATGATTATTGCCAAATTCTTCAAAGTTCCAACTGTATGTTTACTTTCCAACCCGAGACGTCATCTACGTCCCTTGGTCCAACCAGCCTCTAACATCTATCTACAGTAGTGACCAGTGTACACACTATGTACAGTAGTGACCAGTGTAAACACTATCTACGGTAGTGACCAGTGTACACACTATCTACAGTAGTGACCAGTGTACACACTATCTACAGTAGTGACCAGTGTACACACTATATACAGTATTGACCAGTGTACACACTATCTACTGTAATAACCAGTATAAACACTATATACTCTGTCGTAGTCTATCAACAGTAGTGACCAGTGTACACACTATCTACAGTAGTGACCAGTGTACACAATATATACTCTGTCCTAGTCTATCTAAAGTAGTGACTAGTGTACAAACTATCTACAGTAGTGACCAGTGTACACACTATATACTCTGTCCTATTCTATCTACAGTAGTGACCAGTGTACACACTATCTACAGTAGTGACCAGTATACACACTATATACTCTGTCCTATTCTATCTACAGTAGTGACCAGTGTACACACTATCTACAGTAGTGACCAGTGTACACACTATCTACAGTAGTGACCAGTGTACACACTATGTACAGTAGTGACCAGTGTACACACTATCTACAGTAGTGACCAGTGTACACACTATCTACAGTAGTGACCAGTGTACACACTATATACTCTGTCCTATTCTATCTACAGTAGTGACCAGTGTACACACTATGTACAGTAGTGACCAGTGTACACACTATATACAGTAGTGACCAGTGTACACACTATCTATAGTAGTGACCAGTGTAAACACTATCTACAGTAGTGACCAGTGTACACACAATCTACTCTGTCCTATTCTATCTACAGTAGTGACCAGTGTACACACTATATACTCTGTCCTATTCTATCTACAGTAGTGACCAGTGTACACACTATGTACAGTAGTGACCAGTGTACACACTATCTACAGAAGTGACCAGTGTACACACTATATAGAGTAGGGACCAGTGTACACACTATCTAGAGTAGTGAGCAGTGTACACACTATATACTCTGTCCTTTGTCTATCTACAGTAGTGACCAGTGTACACACTATCTACTCTGTCCTAGTCTATCTATAGTAGTGACCAGTGTACACACTATATACTCTGTCCTATTCTATCTACAGTAGTGACCAGTGTACACACTACAGTAGTGACCAGTGTACACACAATCTACTCTGTCCTATTCTATCTACAGTAGTTACCAGTGTACACACTATCTACAGTAGTGACCAATGTACACACTATATACAGTAGTGACCAGTGTACACACTATCTACAGTAGTGACCAATGTACACACTATATACAGTAGTGACCAGTGTACACACTATATACAGTAGTGACCTGAGTACACAATATCTACAGTAGTGACCAGTGTACACACTATCTACAGTAGTGACCAGTGTACACACTATCTACAGTAGTGACCAGTGTACACACTATATACAGTAGTGACCAGTGTACACACTATCTACAGTAGTGACCAGTGTACACACTATATACAGTAGTGACCAGTGTACACACTATATACTCTGTCCTATTCTATCTACAGTAGTGACCAGTGTACACACTATCTATAGTAGTGACCAGTGTACACACTATCTATAGTAGTGACCAGTGTACACACTATATACTCTGTCCTATTCTATCTACAGTAGTGACCAGTGTACACACTATCTATAGTAGTGACCAGTGTACACACTATCTACAGTAGTGACCAGTGTACACACTATATACAGTAGTGACCAGTGTACACACTATATACAGTAGTGACCTGAGTACACACTATCTACAGTAGTGACAAGTGTACACACTACCTACAGTAGTGACCAGTATACACACTATATACTCTGTCCTAGTCTATCTATGGTAGTGACCAGTGTACACACTATCTACAGTAGTGACCAGTATACAGACTATATACTCTGTCCTAGTCTATCTACAGTAGTGAGCAGTGTACACACTATCTACAGTAGTGAGCAGTATACATACTATATACTCTGTCCTAGTCTATCTATGGTAGTGACCAGTGTACACACTATCTACAGTAGTGACCAGTATACAGACTATATACTCTGTCCTAATCTATCTACAGTAGTGACCAGTGTACACACTATCTACAGTAGTGACCAGTATACACACTATCTACAGTAGTGACCAATGTACACACTATATACAGTAGTGACCAGAGTACACACTATCTATAGTAGTGACCAGTGTACACACTATCTACAGTAGTTACCAGTGTACACACTATCTACAGTAGTGACCAGTGTACACAATATCTACAGTAGTGACCAGTGTACACACTATCTACAGTAGTGACCAGTGGACACACTATATACTCTGTCCTAGTCTATCTACAGTAGTGACCAATGTACACACTATCTACAGTAGTGACCAGTGTACACACTTTCTACAGTTGTGACCAGTGTACACACTATATACAGTAGTGACCAGTGTACACACTATCTACAGTAGTGACCAGTGTACACACTATCTACAGTAGTGACCAGTGTACACAATATCTACAGTAGTGACCAGTGTACACACTATATACTCTGTCCTATTCTATCTGCAGTAGTGACCGGTGTACACACTATCTACAGTAATGACCAGTGTACACACTATATACAGTAGTGACCAATGTACACACTATCTACAGTAGTGACCAGTGTACACACTATCTACAGTAGTGACCAGTGTAAACACTATCTACAGTAGTGACCAGTGTACACACTATATACTCTGTCCTAGTCTATCTATAGTAGTGACCAGTGTACACACTATCTACTCTGTCCTAGTCTATCTACAGTAGTGACCAGTGTACACACTATATACTCCTTCCTAGTCTATCTATGGTAGTGACCACATTGTCCATATCTTCCCTTGTTATATCGAGGTTAGAGAGAACCACGCGGAAGAAGTTGACATTGTTATCTTTGGGCTGGTATCCAATCATCATCGACCCCTCCGACATCATCTGTTTTTTGATTGCTGGTGCCACCTACAACAGTAGTGATTCAATGGTATTTCGCCATACTTCGCCGATATCTCATAATCATTTGACTAAATAAATAACAACCGTTTAGAAGTTTATGATGCTGACTAATCAGATGAACATTTAGTTACAGACTATACCACAAAATAAACAAGAAGGGAAAACAACAAGAAAATACCAAAAAGGTCAACATAATCATAATTCAAACTCAAATTAATTAAAACTAGGGCAAACTTAGGGTAAACACACACACAGCTCATCTTGGATTAAAATATCTGTTAGTAGCTGGTCAATTGCAATTAAATGAAATATAAAAAAGTTCATTTTAACATTTTACTACGATTCAATAAAACTCTAAAAGGTAAATAGCAAATGAAAAGGTAATACATACATCTACCGTTCTTTTCACTCGCAAATTAAAAACGAACCTTTCTAGTCCTTGTGTATTACTTTTTTTATAATACGTAGTCTTTGATCAAGCGAAGACCGGAAATACAGAGTTAAAAAATCCAACTTGCATATTCAAATAACTCATTTAAATATGTTGTACAATTTGGACATAGACAAGTTTTAAATTTCCTCTCTCGGGATGGACTCTAGCCCTCCATCCTCCTTAAGTATTTTTCTCATATTGGTCTCATGAAATCGTCTATGTGGGTGTAGCGTCATTAGCATACACGGTGCTGATTCACTTAAAATTCAATGCAACCTATTAAAGCAACCTATCGAACGGTATTCACATTTAAAATAACCAGCTACGAAGCAATATTTTCGCAAAAAATTCGAAGGAAAAATAAAGCTGAAATATGGGGATATCTTGAAGCTAATGGGTTCTGGTGTAGTGAATCTGTTTTACATACGTTCAATATACGTTACTTCTCATGATACACAATTATATCATCTAAACATAGTTAAAACAATTACTTGAAAGAGTGTGGAAACCGAATTTGATTGTCACAATTTACATAATGTAATACCCGACATTACTTTGCTGTCTGATTCCGTTAGTATTCTTAAAGTGGCGTATTTTGAAATTAATGGTATGAAACACCGCGTCTAAGATTTTTCCTGTTGTATATATAGAATACAAAAGCAGGATTTCAACACGTCTTCAAAACGAAGCCAAGTGTGATTTTCATGGCAAGCCTGGGTTGTCACATAAACAAAGCACTCAAACGTATTGTTCTCTTTGTCCCTATATTCCTAATCGCCGTTAAAAAGTCGAACGTGATAAGTCCGTTACGGTCTGCTGAATTTCGATACACTTTTGAGGTTTTTGTGTAGTTTGTAAAGCTTTGTTTTAGTCAGTGGTATTTATCATTTATCTCCGTTCCTTTCTGTGCATGATGTTAATCTATATGCGTGGTTCCAACAGGCTTTTTTAATCCGTTTATTGCATTTTTAATTATCTAGCGTAAATTGCATCTGGTTGACATGTGGTATGATCTAGGGACACTAAGTATGGGTGTCATTCACTTTAGTTTAAGAAGACATATTTAATATAACTTCGAAAACTTGATGACATCACGACATTATTTGTTCTCCTAATACTGAGAACATTCTCTTTTTTGTATTTGTATTTGGAAAAACTCGAATATTTCCAGAATACCAAACCCTGTAACCCACGCCAATCCCCCCCCCCACACACACACACGTATACACACAGGACCATCATCCACCAACGCACATCTAGCCCCCCTCCACACACACACACACATATGCACACACAGCACCATCACACACCAACGACCCCCACCCCCCCACACACACATACACACACACACACACACACACACACACACACACACACACACACACACACACACACACACACACACACACACACACACACACACACACACACACACATACATACACACGGATATACACAGTTATTGACATCGTTATTGGAGCAAGATTAATTCTTTTTAATTCCACACCCATGCTACCCACACAGATATATTTGTATACAGAAACAATTAAATCAGGATTTGGAAAATATCTTCTAGGAGAGATGTGGAAATTAACAGAAACGTTATTAGATACATATTTGGCAAGCTGCCAGTCTTTAGTTTTTTGCTTAATTTTATGCTTTTCTATTTTATATTATTTGTTCTGTAAAAAATGCGATAATTACCTTTGATAAACGCGTTTTCCAGCCTTCATCTTCCTTTTCATTGCGCATGCTCGGTGGAATATACCAAAAACAAATATTGGTAAACTCAGGCTAAAAGATAAGTGAAAATTGCTGATGATATTGGAAATTCTTTTATTATAGAAGTGTTGAATATATATTATCCTTTTATTAAACAACTTTCCTATGGTTTTTGTTACTTTCGGTCTCTGCCTATCAACAACTTCGACTAGTATTGTTAATCATTCCGATGTTAGATAGTTACTGCTTTATCACTGGGATATTTCACGCATTATTTGATATTTAATGCTGTACATTATTACTATATTGGCTGGCGTAGGAAGTGACTGATACCGTACCTGGAGAAGCAGACGGAAGCCCTCTGTATCGGCCATTCTATTGGCGAGATACCTGAAACATAGCAACGGTATCAGTGATAGGTCCTATTTCTTTCATTTATATCAAGAAATATTGGTATTTGAGAAAATAGAATTCAATACATTAACTGAATGATATTTTAAAATTTCGACAGTATGACTAAGTTGGACAAAATGTTGAAGATTTAACCGAAACGTGATTTGCAAACATAAAAAGCCTGATTTCTTTGTCCACCAATCAGCTTCCACAAAGTCCTTTTGTGTAACACAGCTTACATAATACAAGACTTGTAAGAAGAAGCTCGTGTCTTTCAATAACAATTCATTATTAATTAGAATGGAACTGCATCCTTCAGCTGTTTTGTCCTTCAAGGATCAGTCAGTGGTCCTAAGGACCTTATGATTTTAAGATGACATCAGTGCATAATTCTGGACAGCACAATTCATACAGGTCATACAGGTTTTGGAAAACCAAAGGGACTAAAGCCGACCGGAAGAGACGACTACCTGCAGTTTCACAGGATAAAACACAAATGAACGTCATCTTGCAGTAAGTCAATGGGCTCTTTATGTTAAAAAATCAATTCTAAACTTCTACGATTAAAATAGCTTCGGTGATTACTTCTTGAGTGCCGACTATAAAAGCACCAATATGATTGAGGGACACCCATTAAATGAAATCACGAGCAGAGTTCTTGTAATCGAAAGTCTTACAAGTGAAATGGTAAGTTAAAAGTAACTGGGAATTACTGATATCAATGCATTGTATAAACTACAGTGGCATTTTCATATAAAAGACTGTATGTCATTGCTATTAATGTGAGTTACATCGGAATATTTGTTTGTATTTCTTCTTAGACACAATTTCAAATCACCACATATCCCCGAATATTTTTACAAAAAATTTTGACTTCTGTGGAAATGCTTGTTATACATTAAGAGACTTCTACCCGTGTAATTTAAAAAAAAAACATACATGCATTTCATTCCGCTTTCCAGGTAATAACGATGTGCAACAACAGGAAAGTACCAACATACCACCCTAATCAAAAGCCAAGCTCAAAGTCAATACAACTAGGGCAAAAATATGACAAATGGAATGATAAAACTTTTACGTAATAAACGATGTTTTATACAAACTTTGCACAATCTAGGGCGTTGTCTACGGCCTTTTCCAGCTGTTTATCTCCCTTAGATTTCCACATGACCCAGAGTTTGAGAACATCCACTTTACGGCCACATTGGACAGATTTGTCCCCTGTGTCAAATGTCACGTCGTAACACTTGTCAGGTTGGAACAGATATTCTGCTCCAGTAGAATGACTCTTCGTCAGCATATCCTGTTGTAAAAAGGTGATAGCCTACAGCAAACGCTTATTCTTTCTCTTTGAAACGACTCCTGTTTTTTTTTTGTATAATGTTTTTAAACGCAAGTGATCGCATGCACTAGATTTGGAGATTAACTTTAAAACTTCAGTTAAAAGCGACTGTATTGAGTGTGATTTCAACTTGTTTGTAAATACATCAATATGTTGCGATATTGAACAAATTTAGAATAAATGAAAATATATATGTAGAAGTATCATGAAACTGAAAGATAGAAGTAGACAAAAACAGGAAAGAAAATATTGACAGGTTAGCAGAAGCATAATCCAAACACAAATTCGATAACACTAGGTCAAAATATAAAAATGGTAACAGGACACTACTGAATAAGTACAAGGAGAATAAGGCCAGACGTTTCAGAAGGGTTTGCGTCTTCTGCTTCATCGATGACACCTTGGTCATGTAAAGTAAGTAATGCCATGTTCCCAAATGAGAGCAAGGTAACTGACAACGGAATGATCAATAATACTTAGGAGCATGAAAAACGTACAGTTCCATATCGCACAAAGATCATAATATGACGACCGTAAAACTAGTCTGTGATCTTAATCTTGGAAGAAAATGGTGACGGTGGGAACGAACTCTAGAATATCGAATCAACTCCCACACGTAAACACGTTGACAATCGATTTAGTATTCGTTGTATATATAAAATCAATAAATGGTACGAAATCAATCAATAGTCCACCATTGTTTTATGTTGGCCTAAATCGGACACAATTTTGACGTCCAAAAATCAAAATACTCCAAGCACAACCATTAAGACATAGTGGTGTTGACTTAATGACCCAAGCAGTGATATTCCCATTTATCTTTATTGATATAGAGGTTCTACAACTAGTGGCAGTTGATTATCATCGTTATCTAACTCGAGTTAGTTAATTTTCAAATTTAGAAAAGACACGAGGCTTTGTCGAGTGTCTTTTCTAAATTTGAAAATTAACTAACGAGAGTTTGATAACGATGATAATCAACTGTCACGAGTTGTAGAACTTCTTTCTACCATAACCTTTTAACGTAAAAATATATGTATTATGTAAAACATTGTTTCGCCCCCATTGATAATTTCGCAGAAGAATACATCGTATGTTGTCTGATTGGCTCATTAATATGCAAAAAGAGACAAAATCGCTATTTTTGATGCAAAAGACTTATTTATTCAGTAATATTGTTTGGAAACATGCCGTAACATTAGTTCATTGAAACACGTTACAAAATTACACAAATTGTTTATCTTTCAAAAAAAAAAAAAAAAAATTTGGAACTAGATTTTATTGCGTATAAGACTAGTGCTTCTTCGCGGGAAAATGTGAATGCAGACACGATTAAGATGGCGTGTAATTTCGAGAACTTCTGATCACTTTCATCAGAACTGTACATCACAATATCAAAGGTTGGGAAACCAAAATTACTGCATTTACCAATTACTATCCCCTTTCCCCCTCCACACAGTTTTGCAGCATCACCGATTTTGACCGCTGGCAAGAATAACTGATCGTCACTGTCAGCCATGTTGATGATGGACAGCAGACGATGAAAACAATCGCACGTGGCGAAAGTAGTTCGGGGTCACAGATCATTGTGGGGTCAAATGTCAATGCCTCGTCCAACAGATTTGGCTGTCACCAATAATACACGTGTGTATTATGCGTATGAATAAACAATGGATATGGTGTTTAATGAATAGTCTGGGCGTGAGATAACATACGCAGGTTATGGTAGAAAAAACTGTTAATGCTAGTTTTGTATCATTACAGATGCAACTCGGGAAGGATGACAAAACTGTGATTTACCTTGTGTCTTGTTAGGAACACTGAACACTGGTTGAGGGCACCCATCATTTTGTGAGGGTTCCATGTTAGAGAGTCGGCTCTGAAAAAGTAATAAGGAAGAGAAAACAAAAAACCAATTTCAGTATAACTTGTGTACCTGATAAACTATAAACAGTACTTCGATCATGTCTGTGTACCAATCACTGCTTTATCTTTATTTGTTCTTTGAAATGACGGAAGAACGGACAGCGGATGTCGGATGATTTGAATAGTTCACATCTGATGCTGGCAACACCTCTTGTAGATAAAGGAACTAAAACGAGTAGAACTTTAAGGTGAAAAAACCAGTAATGATTTTTAAGTGTACGACAAAGTCAATTGTAAAACCAGTAATGATTTTCTAAGCGTACTACATCGTCAGTTGGTTCTCTTTCATCTCTTGTTGATTTACCTTTCGATGCCAGACATCAGTTCCCGATGTTTCTTTGATAATAGAACTGCACCACCCCAAGCTGAATCAACGTGCATCCAAAGTTTGTGCTCATCACAGATATCAGCTATTTCGCATAGGGGATCAAACGCACCGAGGACGGTCGTACCGGAAGTGGCGACGACGCACACTGGTTCTTCTCCCTACGCAACAGTAGAACAGTTCGATCAAAAGATGTCAAGATTTCTATTTTAGATAGCTATGATCCAATAGTGGTTATTTGTGTAGAGTCGTTCCTGGATACCAGTACTATTATATTTTAATTGTTAGAATCAAAGACTGCCAGTTCACTCCAGATCTATAATAAAATATGGTGTAAAAAATTACCTTGGACTTAATCATTTGTATATTCTTCTCCAGTTCTGACGTCAACATTCTACCTCTTACGTCACATTTCACAGGTACAACACTCTTTGTACCGAAGCCTAAAAATGCCGCGCCCTTCTTTATGCTGAAGTGAGCCTGAAGAGAATCACCAACACGTCAGGGGAGCAATTATTCTAAGTAACCCATACAAAAACATGGTTACAATTATACATGGGAGACAACTGCTGTCAACTGAGTTATCAAACATCCATCTTCCTATTATATATTGCAGGAGTTGCAGTAAAAGCACTTTCCCCGCGAAGTTTTTATTTTCATTAAATTCGTGGTTACTCTAAACAGTGAAGTCCATGTCCACGAAATGATAAAAGCTGGCTTTGATTATAGTACTAGTGAATGTTTACGAAGATTTATCCATGAAATCAAGTGCCGACGAAAATACATAGTTTTATTTAACCACGAAAATTGAGCCTCGTTAAAGCATGGAATTTTACAGTACGTACATGATTACATAATCATACTAAGGCAATCAACACTGAAATACTAGTTATTTCAAATTTTACAATATATGATTACTTGCATCTCTCAGTAATCTAAGTCGATTGAGTCTCTTGGATCCATTACCTTTCAGTTGTAATATAGCTGCTTTAGCGTCTGATAGTATATTCTATAAACGTTCTTTATATAAAGGGCATTTTTAAAACATTTGTGATATTTGGCTTAGATTATACCTGTTCTGATGCGAGAATGCGCAAAGGCGGAAGTGATGTCATACCGTCCATTTTGAATTCTGGGAATCGTTTACACCTAGCTAGGTTCAAACCATACATGTTAGAAATTGATCCTCCTACAATGAAGAAAGTCATTGAGAAATTAGTATTTCTTAAAATGTAATGTACTTCAAAGAAGCAGCGGACAGTGTGTTCGGATCTATTGTACGAATAATTTGCCTACAAAAATGCATGACCATTTAATCCAATATTTCACATCATTTTCTCACATTTTATCTGTTATGGGGATTAATGACAGAGGGTGTCCTCTCGAAATCGGGCGATGTTTGAAGAAAAATATCAAACGGAACGATGGTGATAAATCAACAACTGAATGGATTAATTCATGAATACATGCCTAACCACGTTTGAAACGAACGTGACATTTGTTTTATGCACTTACGTTAAACAAAAATTCACATAAAAGCTAGAGATTTCGTTCTTATTGAACCAGTAAATACATCCGCAGTATTATCACCTGGACAGAAGATACCGTCGCCCGAGGAAAGTCCAGCCAGTCCCAGCATTTTGTTGACCACATATTTCTCCATAAGAGTAAATACCGGAGCAACTTCATAAGTAAACCTAGCAACAACAGAAATATTAGTAAACCCCGCAACAACAGAAATATAAGTAAATTTAGCAACAACAGAAATATAAGTAAACCCAGCAACTACAGAAATATTAGTGAACCTAACAACACCAGAAATATTAGTGAACCTAACAACACCAGAAATATTAGTGAACCTAGCAACAACAGAAATATTAGTAAACCCCGCAACAACAGAAATATAAGTAAATTTAGCAACAACAGAAATATAAGTAAACTCAGCAACTACAGAAATATCAGTGAACCTAGCAACAACAGTAATATTAGTAAACCTGGCAACATCAGAAACATTGGTAAACCTGACAACAACAGAAATATTAGTAAACCTGGCAACATCAGAAACATTAGTAAACCTGACAACAACAGAAATATTAGTAAACCTGGCAACAACAGAAATATAAGTAAACCCAGCAACTACAAAATATTAGTATCCTAGGAACACGAAAAATATTAGAAAACGTAGCAACACCAGAAATATTAGTAAACCTAGCAACAACAGAAATATTAGTAAACCTAGCAACAACAGAAATATAAGTAAACCCAGCAACTACAAAATATTAGGTATCCTAGGAACACGAAAAATATTAGAAAACGTAGCAACACCAGAAATATTAGTAAACCTAGCAACAACAGAAATATTAGTAAACCTAGCAACAACAGAAATATTAGTAAACTTAGCAACTACAGAAATATTAGTGAACCTAGCAACAACAGTAATATTAGTAAACCTGGCAACATCAGAAACATTGGTAAACCTGACAACAACAGAAATATTAGTAAACCTGGCAACATCAGAAACATTGGTAAACCTGACAACAACAGAAATATTAGTAAACCTGGCAACATCAGAAACATTGGTAAACCTGACAACAACAGAAATATTAGTAAACCTAGCAACAACAGAAATATAAGTAAACCCCGCAACAACAGAAATATTAGTAAACCGAGCAACAACAGAAATATTAGTGAACCTAGCAACAACAGAAATATAAGTAAATCTAGCAACATCAGAGATATTAGCAAACCTAGCAAAAACAGAAATAGTAGTTATCCTAGGAACACGAAAAATATTGGAAAACGTAGCAACACCAGAAATATTAGTAAACCTAGCAACAACAGAAATATTAGTAAACCTAGCAACAACAGAAATATAAATAAACCTAGCAACAACAGAAATATAAGTAAACCCCGCAACACCAGAAATATTAGTAAATCTAGCAACAACAGAAATATTAGTAAACCTAGCAACAACAGAAATATTAGTAAACCTAGCAACAACAGAAATATTAGGTATCCTAGGAATCCGAAAAATATTAGAAAACGTAGTAACAACAAAAATATTAATAAACCTAGCAACACCAGAAATATTAATAAACTGAGCAACAACAGAAATATTAGCAAATCTAGCAACATCACATATATTAGTAAACCTAGCAACATCAGAAATATTAGTAAACCTAGCAACAACAGAAATATAAGTAAACCCCGCAACAACAGAAATATTAGTAAACCGAGCAACAACAGAAATATTAATGAACCTAGCAACAACAGAAATATTAGCAAACCTAGCAACAACAGAAATATTAGTAAACCTAGCAAAAACAGAAATAGTAGTTATCCTAGGAACACGAAAAATATTAGAAAACGTAGCAACAACAGAAATATTAGTAAACCCTGCAACAACAGAAATATTAATAAACCTACCAACAACAGAAATATTAGTAAGCCTAGCAACAACAGAAATATTAGTAAACCTAGCAACAACAGAAATTTTAGTAAACCTAGCAACAACAGAAATATAAGCAAACCTAGCAACAACAGAAATATTAAAGAATGTAGCACCATATCTGAAATGATGTTGTTAAGTTGCATTAATGAATAATCTGTGTAAAATGTGGAACTTTGTTTAACATAATCATTTTGACAGCAAGATTGCAAAACAAAGCAACGATAGTGGGATGTAAGCAGCGATGATACGGTTAATATATCATTAAAATACCTTGTCTCCGTCATGTTTGCCAATGCCAACACAAACTACGTTGAACTGATACCAACAGATATAGATATTCATGTCAGAAAGGTGGATACAAACGTGTCTCTGTTAAAGTCGCTGTTTGTTTACCGTGTATCACGCAGGCGCAAACCTGTTGTTACGTCAACAGGTCAGCGTGAACATTTGTAAACAGATCGAGCCAGACCTTAAATACATATTGAAAGTCTTGCGATTTCCATAAGAAGTAGGTGCTTTTGCACTTTTTTCTTAAAAGGCATCTTATGAAATCCTAACTTGGTCGGAATATACCTTAAAAGTATATGAAAGAAAAACTTTGCCAGCGCAAAGTATTATTTTTAAAACACAAGTAAGACAGGATTGATGATTCATTTGTAAAATGTCATGAGGATGTCCTAATTAGCCATGCATCGGAGAGCCACGCCCCTCTTAATGTAACATACTGGACCGTCACAATTCACATGTTTGTATTCAGAGCGTCAGAGAGCCACGCCTCTAGTTAGGTAACACACTAAAACGTCATAACTTACATGCTTGTATTTAGCGCGTCGGAGAGTCACGCCCCTCTTAAGGTAACACACTGGACCGTTAGAACTTACATGCTTGTATTCAGAGCGTCAGTGAGCCACGCCCCTCCTAAGGTATATTGATCCATCCCACCATACAGTTGGTTGAAGAACAAAGGATGGCCTATCGAGATTAGAACATCAATTACTAGCTAATCTGAAAGCGTCCTGTAATACATCGATGTAAATAATTAAAAACACCGTTTGCAAACGCCATTTTATAAACGACAAGGTAAGATATAACTTCTGGTAGATTGGGTGATGTCAGTAAAATATCTACTTTACAAAAATAGCGGAGATTTCTGATCATACCTGTCTTCACGCTGTATTTGATAACATCCTGACAGATCTCTAGAAGCTTTATGTCTTCCGTTGGCTCATCCAATGCTAAATCCATAACATCTTCCAGATCTGCTGGGAGCTTAAACTCAATTACTTTTAAGCTTCTGTCATTTGACCTTGCAATAACATTGTTGAATATGTCTTCTACCAACCTTCTGAGAAAGCCGGAACGTTTTGTTGTTCGATCTGTACCAATGTCAGAACAGGGAGGTATATTTATATTTATATTGTCAACAAAACAAGTAACGCACAAAGTATTACATCAAGAATGGTCTCCCAACAATCTACATTAAAATCGGCCAAACGTGACGACGTCATTGTCTGACTTTGTGAGCTTTAGTCCAAATTAAGCGGCGTGACCAATTCAAGCCGGATTTTTTCAAACGAATAATTTCAACGGATACTCAAATTTCAGCCAAATTAATTTACGGGATTAGTTTCAGATCGTCCCAGGAGCGGTCCTCCGCGTGTAACAACCGCACGACCATACAGGGCGATTCTGGTACTCTTGGCAGATCTATTAGTGCTCAAACTGTCAGGAACCTCTTGCGTGCCGAGGGAATCATTGCGCGCCGACCTTATGTCGGGCTACCTTTGACACCGCGGAGGTGGCAAGTACGTCTTGAATTGCGCAGATATGGTTGAGGCGTGTGATGTCACTCAGACGGAAGAAAAAGGGTATATCGCAGACGCGGTGGGCGTTTCGACGACGCATGCGCGGTTGAACGCGATAGATTCGGTGGGGCTTCTTTAATGGTTTGTGGAGGTATCGCCCATGAAGTGAAATCTCCCTTAGTGGTCCTGGATCCAAACCTCAATGCCGTTTGATACAGAGACCAGATTCCCCAGCCTCACGTCCCTCCACTTCTCAGACGTCATAATCTAGTCTTTCAGGAAGACAATGCTCGACCGCATGTTGACAGAGTCAATTGTGATTTTCCTCACGGCAAACAACATTCAGCATCTGGAATGGCCACTATAAAGCCCCGACATGTCTCCCATCGAGCATTTACGTGATGAGCTGAGCAGGCGTTTTAGGAAACGCTGAAACCCCCAACTAGCTGCGCCCAATTGATCGCAGCATCAACACAAGAGAATGGAACAATATTCCCTTTAGGCGAAATAATGTTCTCATTGATTAAATGCATATGAGAATCCGTGCAGGGATTCGTGCAAGAGGTGCCCGAACCAGGTACTGAAGTGTCATTTTGTTTTTCGCGTGTATCCCACTTTGAGTTAGTACTGACGACACGAGTGACGTCATCCAGATTTTTCTTCTATAGTATTGTTTAGCAGACTTGTTCCTTCACATTAATATAATTGGCTATATATTACTTAATTTAACTGTGCGGTATTTTTGTTAGGTATACATTGATTAAGAATACGCTTGGTTTCAATTCTGTCCATATATATGGCTTAATAAAACTTAACCAAAAAGGGCATCTAAAGGTCCGGAGGTCTATCTGATTGTGTGTTAATTACTTGTTTGCCAAAAAAAGCACCATCTGTGAAAGGATTATGTGAATTCGGCCACACGTTTTCTGGTTGCATGACGAAAAGGATTATCAAGAAATGACCGCACGGCGTCATAAAAAGGACAGTCAGGGATATTTTCATTATACTGTATACACCGGTGAATTAAGAACTAGACGTTACGTGTAAGCAAATGTTGCTAAAACACGTGATTCACATTAATATTCATAATTTATTATATGAATTCCTTTATTTCGATTCAAATACACGTAAGGTCAACTAAAACAAAGGTTCGGTAGCTTGGAGGAGGTAAACAAGAGATCCAAATCCATGATTTGGAAACATTATTAACCAAAAACCGGGAAAACAGTAAAACGTGGTGATATAAATATGACTCGTCTGTTCTCTAATACACAACCCCCATAAACTATTGAACCATCATCCTAACACGTAATCTGCATTTTGTGTACCGATATTGTTTTGCTGAATAAATGTTCAGCACGACATTGGAAAACACTATAATGTATAATAAAAACTGACAACTAATGGTGAATATTGAATCTTAATCATAACCGAAACTTATTTCGTATTAATTAGTTTGTTCTTTGGTTTACCCAAGAAGAATGTGATAATGTTGAGACAACAGTTTATTTAACGTGCGCATCAATGGAATTTTAACTTTTAACTTAAAATGTAAACGAGAAGGAACCGTTATATGTAATAGATGTGGCCTTCCAAATAACAAAAACACACACAAACAAATAAAATGGACTCCGCTGCTACCTAATATGACGTTTTCATAAAAAGATGCGACTACTTCAAAAAGGGAGCAAACGTGTTGTAGAATTATCCTATGTCCTAATGCCCTGGTCGTAGTCAGCGCCTTTAGGGGCGGGTGAGGACCAACTGTAGGCCGAGCCACCGTCTTATTAGCACTGACGTTTGGGAAATATATCTGCTTTAGGTACTCAAGGTATTGCTAAACATCCGTTAGCCCCGTACACTATTTTGGACGGTGGCAGTAGAAAGCTGCTGTCGCCTCTAGTGTTGTCAATGAACTCACCAGAACCTAATGTTTGGGATCATCCCAAAGGTTAAATTTCCCAACAGGAATCCATTGTTTTTTATTAGCGGACCACTAATCAAATTATGAAACTGAAATGAAACGCCAGTGACTTTAGAAATAGGAAAGTAAAACCATTTACTTACCTTTGTCAACACTCTTCTGCATGATTCACGCCTTTATGCGATCAGGATCGTTTGAGTATAAGTCACTTTCGCTTTATGTTTAAATATCTTTTATACATCGGATACATGAAGACGTGGTAATGAAACCATTGAGCTTTGCTATCAATAACAGCCTGTCACCACTAAAATGCAGACAAGATATACTTTTGATCTCTAGAGAACTGGAGTATCACATACCAAGTATATGTAGTTGCATTTTAATTGCTTCTGTATCAGCTTTATTGTATCATTAGCAGGTGAATAAAACGTGTCGATATATCAACGTTGTACATCTTGCGTCGAATGACAGGACATTTAGCTCTGTATAAAATATATTTATGCATTTGATATTGGATCGTACTGCTGTTATCAGACAGGCCTGTAAATGATCAGTTTTCATAATTATAAAACTTTGCTTATACGTAAAGCCAGGCTTCAAAGAGATAGACTACCTGTTATGTTCCCAGACCTACAACACATCTAGAGACTTTGACTACAGGACATGTGAAAGAGTAGACAGTTAATCAATATGTTTATATTTTAAACGAAAACAGTGTATTTCAAATGTATGTAATATTCTTTAATAAACTTGAATTAAAAATAGGTTTTGCTTCATATCAAAAGACAACAGATCTATTTCATAACACAACCTATGGTATTTACATGTCGTAGTTGATTCCATATGCAGGGGCATGTTCCCATTATCCGTATTTTCGTGTAAGAAGTCGACAACTGACGGATAAGGTCGAAGCACAGGATTTCAAAAGAAGATAAGGGTTGATGAAAACTATGGGGAAGTTTTACGTACGTCAAACTGATTTTATCAAGAAATATATTTATTTGAGCGTTGTGACGGTGGGCATGTTTTTATGCTCAGTCGTTTGCCTTCTTGCTTTGCTGTTGTGTATCTTGTTCTCATTTGAGAACGTGACATAATTTAATTGGATTGACCCAGGTTCATATGGCGTTTACGTCGTTGAAGCAGAGGACGCTAACTCTTCCGGGACACCTGATGTTTTTCTCCGTGTACTTATTCAGGAGTTCCCATGGAAATCTTTCTTTTGTTCATGTTTCGCTTAAGTTTCATTGACTTTGAGTTTGGATTATAATAATGTTGACATGTTTGTATTTTCTTTGTTTGTTCATTTGTTGTTTTTTTTTCCTTTTAGATATCGCTATCTTTCATGTTTTGGTTGATTTTCATGAATAAAATATTTCTTAGAAATATCAGCTATTAACTTATAGATGAACCGGAAAATATTAGAATTGTAAAATTTGTCCCTGTAATGGTAATGCCGACATTCACGATTATGAATGATGAATGAACGATTATGTTTGGGGGAAGTTTAAGTGAGGCTATTGTGCGTAGAAGGGATACAGGGCTGGAGTATTTCTATAGATTTAGGGTAAGTTTAGCTGAAGGCCAGAGAGCCCCGTTCATGTTCTTTTGTTCATCTCATACAATGACTCATTACTTGGGACTAGTTTTTAGGTCTATTTGATAAGGCCTTCGGGCCGGTTTCTACGTGTAGAGGTCTATAAAGGTGAGAAGAGGGAATGATAAGACCTGGAATGTACACGGGAGAAATTGACTGGAGAAATGAATAGTGGCTAATGTACTGATTACCCATGAGGATTGTGATTGAACGTGTTTGTGATTTCACGTGAATTGGAACTATATGATAAAATTAGGAATAGATAACTTACTCACCTTTTGTCAAATTTATTTTGTCGTGAGTAGAGAAGAATGTAATATTATTGAGACACCAGCTTTTTATCGGGTTCATCCGTGGAATTTTAACTTGAAATCATATGTAAACGAGCAGGAACCGCTAAATGCAATAGGTGTGGCCTTCCAAATAAAAAACACACAAACAAATACAATGGACTCCGCTGCTACCTAACATGACGTTTTCATAAAAAAGATGCGACTACTTCAAAAAGGAGCAAACGTATTGTAGAATTATCCTATGTCCTAATGCCCTGGTCGTAGAAAGCCTGTCACCACTAAAATGCAGACAAGATATGCTTTGGATTTCTAGAGAACTGGAGTATCACATACCAAGTATATGTAGTTGCATTTTAATTGCTTCTGTATCAGCTTTATTGTATCATTAGCAGGTGAATAAAACGTGTCGATATATCACTTTTGTACATCTTGTGTCGAATGACACAATGAATATTTAACGAAAATAATGTGTTTCAGATGTACACACATAATCTGGACACTACACTTCCTACTGCCTATCCAAATAACTGGTATTTTGCTGGTATGGATATTTAAACCCGTAATGTTCGCATTATTATTTAACTCTACAACTGACTCCCTGAGAGATATATCTGACCCATTTAGAATTAACCCTGTGTCATCAGCATACTTAACATTCAAAACTGATGTACTTTCAAGATTTATACACTTAATCCTTAATAGACAATTATTTGTTTTTATTTTAAAGCCAAAACTTCAACACGGAGAATGACAGTATACGGAGGAATTGGGTCCCCTTTCCGGCATCCACGTTCAGCATTAATACATTTAGAAATATTGTTTGCTTGATGCATTAACATTATTATGGAAAGTTTCGGCACATTTTCTTATATCTCCACCAAACTTTGTCAATAGAATTCCAGGATACTGAATCGAAAGCTTTCTCACAGTGAAGTAACATTAACAATCTGTTTTAATCATATTAGATATTGCCCCCGAAGCTATTTAATAATATTTGAAAGTGTTATGGGTCTCCAGTGTTTTTAAGAAATGGCGAGGCTTATCTCCATTTAGAATACAACATATCACACCATGCCTCTTTGTTTTAAGGATTCGGCAGTGATTCAGACACAGAACTTTGATTATTTTTCATGTCTTTGAGAGTTTTCCCTGCTTTATCAAATGTTATGCTTTCCTCAATGTTTTCATATTCAGTATGCTTTAGGTTTTTAACCTTATAATTCTGCTGATGGATTTCTAAATCTCTATATTAGTATAAATTGTTATAAAAAAGGTCCGAATTTCTGCCAAAATCTACCCATTTCGCTTTAGTTCTGATCTTACATCTAGTTTCATTCAAACGGATTGCCTCGAGTTCCTTTTTTACCCTGTCTAGTTGCTTCTGATCTGTATCTGTTTCATCCTTAGAATCTATTATTTTCTTCCTCACTTAAATTATTTGCTCTATATGATGCATGAAATCATGAAAATATTTCCAATGACCCAGTTTCTAGGAACAGGTGGTCGTTTATTACATATTGTATATCACTATCAGAAATGAGATTAAGACTATCAGGATTATAAACAGGTAAACAACACTGTAATTTCATATTCTCTATGCCTTTTAGGTGACCATTTCTAGGTCTCTGGTTACGGAAGACACGCGAGTGGATAACACAAATAATGACTTGAACTGCGTCATGTGGTACAGTGTAAAATTCGACGTATTTCACGTACTTAGTATGATCACATACAAGGTTTCTAAAATATCATTTAATCAAAATAATTGGTTTATCATGTTTTGATGAATAATTTGATCATTACTACAAATCTTCCCTATTTAATAATCAAACAAGCAAATGCAAATGACAAAAGTTCAAATTGTGCATTCCTCTGAACTTGAACTGGATCCGTTACATCAAATAACGAAGTAAAGAAATATCAACGAGCAGAAATCAACTTGTTTCTCAAATGTTGTAACATAAAGTTTAGTATTTGTAAGATGAACAGACGTTTACCCTATGGTCCCATTCCGTAAAAAACGAAATTTCTAAATTGTAGTAAATAATCTATATATTTTTATTAATGAATTGATTTGAAATAGATTATCTACATTAAGTGTGAAGAGGTCATGTTGAACAGCTTCTTTTCGTAATATTACAGATATTAAATGTGAAAATAGCAATATTTGGTACTGCAATCTGTATTGATAATTCGTTGTATTTTTGTATTGCTCAGTATATATTACAACTGTGTATAGCCAATCAACAGCGATCAGATTCAAGAATACTTCCATGCATTCTAAACTTAGTTCAAGTTTGGAAATAGGAGTCCAAATAGAATTGATCTAAACTTGATTTATTCGTTGTGTCGATGAGATCATATTTTATTAATGGCGAAATATTTTATTTTGTTTAAACGGCGTTACTGAATAAAGGGAGACTACTCTGAAATATTTGCAGTGTCAGAGTCTGCTGCAACATTAAGCCTCCTTTGAAATGTTCAGTGATTAAGTAAATTCATCCCGGCTCGTCTTCTAAGCTGGTAACTAACTCAAGACTTATTGGAATACAGACAACTCTTGACTAGCTCTGCTAAAGAAATCTAGACAACCCTTGGCTAGTCCTGCAAGTGGAATCTACAGAGCTCTTGACTATCTCTGCAAGTGGAATCTAGAAATATAACTTTCCCCTCATATAACATATCCCTCATATAACATATCACTCATATAACATATCACTCATATAACATATCCCCATATAACTTTTCCATCATATAACATATCTCTCATATAACATATCCCTCATATAACATATCACTCATATAACTTATCTCTCATATAACATATCCCCATATAACTTTTCCCTCATATAACATATCTCTCATATAACATATCCCTCATATAACATATCACTCATATAACTTATCTCTCGTATAACATATCCCCATATAACTTTTCCCTCATATAACATATCTCTCGTATAACATATCCCCATATAACTTTTCCCTCATATAACATATCTTTCATATAACATATCCCTCATATAACATATCACTCATATAACATATCCCCATATAACATATCCCTCATATAACATATCACTCATATAACATATTCCCCATATAACATATCCCTTATATAACATATCCCTCATATAACATATCCCTCATATAACATATTCCCCATATAACATATTCCCATATAACAAATTCCTCATATAACATATCCCTTATATAACATATTTCCCATATAACATATTCCCCATATAACATATCCCTTATATAACATATCCCTCATATAACATATTCCCCATATAACATATTCCCCATATAACATATCCCTCATATAACATATCCCCCATATAACATATTCCCCATATAACACATCCCTCATATAACATATTCCCCATATAACATATTCCTCATATATCATATCCTTCATATAACATATCCCTCATATAACATATTCCCCATATAACATATCCCCATATAACATATTCCCCATATAACATATCCCTCATATAACATATTCCCCATATAACATATCCCTTATATAACATATCCCTCATATAACATATCCCTCATATAACATATTCCCCATATAACATATCCCCCACATAACATATCCCTCATATAGCATATTCCCCATATAACATATTCCCCATATAACATATCCCCCATATAACATATTCCCCATATAACATATCCCTCATATAACATATCCCTCATATAACATATTCCCCATATAACATATCCCTCATATAACATATTCCCCATATAACATATTCCCCATATAACATATCCCCCATATAACATATTCCCCATATAACATATCCCCCATATAACATATTCCCCATATAACATATCCCTCATATAACATATCCCTCATATAACATATCCCTCATATAACATATTCCCCATATAACATATTCCCCATATAACATATTCCCCATATAACATATCCCGCATATAACATATCCCCATATAACATATTCCCTCATATAACATATTCATATAACATATTCCCCATATAACATATCCCCCATATAACATATTCCCCATATAATATATCCCCCATATAACATATTCCCCATATAACATATCCCTCCCCCTCATATAACATATTCCCCATATAACATATTCCCCATATAACATATCCCTCATATAACATATCCCTCATATAACATATTCCCCATATAACATATTCCCCATATAACATATTCCCCATATAACATATCCCTCATATAACATATTCCCCATATAACATATTCCCCATATAACTTTTATTCCTTATTTATTTTTCAATGACCTCCCTGTATTCACCTAATATTGTTTGTTTATCGGTTTTCAGACCGAATTACAAGTTTGAACACATCTCCCATTTTATTCGTTCTATGACACCAACTTAACAAACAATATAAACCGGCGAGACACATACTGAACGTTATCTGAGACAGCATGTATAGAGCAAATCTCAAACCTTACAATTCAGCACGGAAAACAAAGGCCAAGACCTGCTAAAATTATAAAAACAAGGGTTTGATTTCAAATACCCGTTTCATATGTTAATTTCAGGACAACAAGCAATGTTGATAGCTTGGATTACCTTCAATTTCCTTTCACAATTCATAAAAAACTACTTTACAGTATATATAGTCTACACGTACATTTTTGATTTTTTTATGACAACACACCGTATATACGTTTACACCGTGTATTGGCCGTCACGTTTAGTTGTGTATACTAGAACGGTTTTACCATACAGGTATCAGTATGGCCGTACCTTTTTCGACCTTGTGTATTTATTGATAAACTTGTACATTCACTAGTGCAAGAATGTGAAAATTTACATACATTTCCCGCCGTGACCTTCACCCCTATACAGAAAATTGTCCTGTTCCCGTGGGCGATATAAATCTACCTGACACTTGCTTTCACCCACCACGTAAAATCAACATGTTTGTCCATCCGCGACAGAATAAACATCCCTGTTATTATTGTGGTAATTTAGACAACAGGATGACCAGAGGAAAACGTGAACAGACAGTTCAACTGTAACCGAAAGGCAAGCAGACAGACCTGAACCAAGTCAAGTTCACCAGTTCTACATCTACATCCAGGAAAAATAGCACAGGCATGACTGAGCGAACAAATTTCACTAAGTCTTCATGTGGTACAGACGATAACTACACAGACGAGTGTAATATCCAGCTGTCCGATCCTTCCACCAGTGTTGGAGGTATATGTGGAACTGGCCCAAGAATCGCCAATGGACTGCATCAGCCTAAGAAAACAGGACAGGCCCGCTACATCGGTCTGGAATATGGTGTTGAGGATCTTCCTGGGTTTCATATGTGTTTCATTTTTGGCCTTCAGGTAAATTTTATGTTAAAATTCAAACTGCCACTTTTCCTGTAATTCACACTTAAACTTATTATTTATACTTAACTTGTAGATATTACTGATATATGTACCAGCTGCACTCAACGGTGTTAAAGGGAAGGCAGCTGCCAGCACGTGTACAGCAATCAGGATATATGAAGTAGTAGTAGTAAGTCGTAAGCTATGTGGTGAGCAATGCAAGAAACACGTGCACATCAACACGTTCGTGTAAAACATATTTTTTTCACACGTTTCAGTCCGCATGCAACAGTACATATAACCTGCAACTATCGGTAGTTATTCCTCGCGGTACGCATAGGGCTGTGAAGAGGGAGACCTTTAAGCGTATACAAAAATAATATCTTGAGACAAAAATAAGATACGTTTGTGAAAAATGTCTTTAGTCGATTCCCTGTGGTTTGTTTAAGTACCAGATACTTTAAAAGATGCCCGACATCTTTTTTTGTTTTTTGTTTTTTTGTTTTTTTACCGTTTTACAGTTATAAAAGATATAGAAAAAATTGAATTTCCATTTTTATGTACCATAGCAAATTGTATCCTGGTTCAAATGAAATGAAAATTAACAACAATTTGTCAAACTCGTCGTCATCGCTAGATACACATTGTTACAGCAATAAGAAAGAAGCAGTCAATTAAAAGCTCAGCCCACTGCGACAACTGAAACACATTATATCGCTATTTATAGACAGAGAGCTGTACATTTTCCCCGTTATTTTCACATCGACTGAAATCTTTAACAACATTTATCGCCTGTCTAAAGCCTGGATGTGGAGTAATGAAAAGTATTCAACCTTTGATTGTAGCCTTAGCTTGAGTAAAGAAAGGACCAAGGATAATAGCGTCAACCTTATGTAACATTGTGGGTAATTGACTTTCGCTTTCTACCCGAGGGTGTGGAATTTGGGGCAGGACAGAGGCTTTCCGAAGTTCTGAACCCAATTTCTATACCTGGGGGTAGAAAATCCATCATCCCACATATCTACTTACGGTTGGGTATTTTTCTCTTGCGTCATACACATATTACGGTAAACACAGAGGTGATCGAGCAACTTTAATGTATACAAAATGTATGTTTAAAATACATCCCCCACCCTCCACCCCCTCCAAAAATACCCCCTCCCCAAAACAAAAAATACACCCTCACCCCCCAAAACAAAAAAAAAAAAACACCCTCACCCCACAAAACAAAAAACAAACAAAAGCAGGAAAGGTACGATATATGTATCATCAACATTGGTGGGCAGGTGGCGCAGTGGTAACGTATTCGCTTTTCATCTAGTCGTCTGGAGTTCGATTTCCGGAACGGACGTGATAAGGTAATGGGACCACATGCGTATTCTGGTTTCCTCTCACAAATAACACCCCTGGCACGCTTACATCCGGGCCAACAAAAGTGACTAGTATAAATTGTAAAACTTGTTGTAAAACAAATAAAGCTTATTTCTAGTTTGATTTTAACATTGTGATTATTGTTGACAGCAAGTGCTGCTATCTATCAGTTCGACCATCTCCATCCCTCTAATTGTTAGTGACAAAATCTGTGCCGGAGACTTACAGGTGGTGAAATCCGAGATAATGTCGACCTTCCTCTTCATGTGTGGTGTGTGTACCATACTACAGGTGGTCGTAGGGGTCAGGTAGGTATATTATCATCCTCCATGTTTACAACTAGGTGTTTCTCATATTTACCTTTATTTTCTGTCTATCATTTCCTTGGCGTGTACCTGTGTCACTGGTTCATTTTGTACCTGTGTCACTGGTTCATTCTGTACCTTTGTCACTGATTCATTTTGTACCTGTGTCACTGGTTCATTTCGTACCTGTGTCACTTGTTCATTTTGTACCTGTTTCACTGGTTCATTTTGTAATTGTACCTGTGTCACTGGTTCATTTTGTACCTGTGTCACTTGATCATTTTGTAATTGTACCTGTGTCACTGGTTCATTTTGTACCTGTGTCACTGGTTCATTTTGTACCTGTGTCACTGGTTCATTTCGTACCTGTGTCACTGGTTCATTTTGTACCTGTGTCACTGGTTCATTTTGTACCTGTGTCACTGGTTTATTTTGTACCTGTGTCACTGGTTCATTTTGTAATTGTACCTGTGTCACTGGTTTATTTTGTACCTGTGTCACTGGTTCATTTTGTACCTGTGTCACTGGTTCATTTTGTAATTGTACCTGTGTCACTGGTTCATTTTGTAATTGTACCTGTGTCACTGGTACATTTTGTACCTGTGTCACTGGTTTATTTTGTACCTGTGTCACTGGTTCATTTTGTACCTGTGTCACTGGTTCATTTTGTACCTGTGTCACTGGTTCATTTTGTACCTGTGTCACTGGTTCATTTTGTACCTGTGTCACTGGTTCATTTTGTACCTGTGTCACTGGTTCATTTTGTAATTGTACCTGTGTCACTGGTTCATTTTGTAATTGTACCTGTGTCACTGGTACATTTTGTACCTGTGTCACTGGTTTATTTTGTACCTGTGTCACTGGTACATTTTGTACCTGTGTCACTGGTTCATTTTGCACCTGTGTCACTGGTTCATTTTGTAATTGTACCTGTGTCACTGGTTCATTTTGTAATTGTACCTGTGTCACTGGTACATTTTGTACCTGTGTCACTGGTTCATTTTGTACCTGTGTCACTGGTTCATTTTGTAATTGTACCTGTGTCACTGGTTCATTTTGTACCTGTGTCACTGGTTCATTTTGTACCTGTGTCACTGGTTCATTTTGTAATTGTACCTGTGTCACTGGTTCATTTTGTACCTGTGTCACTGGTTCATTTTGTAATTGTACCTGTGTCACTGGTTCATTTTGTACCTGTGTCACTGGTTTATTTTGTAATTGTACCTGTGTCACTGGTTCATTTTGTACCTGTGTCACTGGTTTATTTTGTAATTGTACCTGTGTCACTGGTTCATTTTGTAATTGTACCTGTGTCACTGGTTCATTTTGTACCTGTGTCACTGGTTCATTTTGTAATTGTACCTGTGTCACTGGTTCATTTTGTACCTGTGTCACTGGTTCATTTTGTAATTGTACCTGTGTCACTGGTTTATTTTGTACCTGTGTCACTGGTTCATTTTGTACCTGTGTCACTGGTTCATTTTGTACCTGTGTCACTGGTTTATTTTGTAATTGTACCTGTGTCACTGGTTTATTTTGTAATTGTACCTGTGTCACTGGTTCATTTCGTATCTGTGTCACTGGTTCATTTTGTAATTGTACCTGTGTCACTGGTTCATTTTGTAATTGTACCTGTGTCACTGGTACATTTTGTACCTGTGTCACTGGTTCATTTTGTACCTGTGTCACTGGTTCATTTTGTACCTGTGTCACTGGTTCATTTTGTAATTGTACCTGTGTCACTGGTTCATTTTGTAATTGTACCTGTGTCACTGGTTCATTTTGTACCTGTGTCACTGGTTCATTTTGTACCTGTGTCACTGGTTCATTTTGTAATTGTACCTGTGTCACTGGTTCATTTTGTACCTGTGTCACTGGTTCATTTTGTACCTGTGTCACTGGTTCATTTTGTAATTGTACCTGTGTCACTGGTTCATTTTGTACCTGTGTCACTGGTTCATTTTGTACCTGTGTCACTGGTTCATTTTGTAATTGTACCTGTGTCACTGGTACATTTTGTACCTGTGTCACTGGTTCATTTTGTACCTGTGTCACTGGTTCATTTTGTACCTGTGTCACTGGTTCATTTTGTACCTTTGTCACTGGTTTATTTTGTACCTGTGTCACTGGTTCATTTTGTAATTGTACCTGTGTCACTGGTTCATTTTGTACCTGTGTCACTGGTTCATTTTGTAATTGTACCTGTGTCACTGGTTCATTTTGTACCTGTGTCACTGGTTCATTTTGTACCTGTGTCACTGGTTCATTTTGTAATTGTACCTGTGTCACTGGTTCATTTTGTAATTGTACCTCTGTCACTGGTTCATTTTGTACCTGAGTCACTTGTTCATTTTGTACCTGTGTCACTGGTTCATTTTGTACCTGAGTCACTTGTTCATTTTGTACCGGTGTCACTGGTTCATTTTGTACCTGTGTCACTGGTTCATTTTGTATCTGTGTCACTGGTTCATTTTGTAATTGTACCTGTGTCACTGGTTTATTTTGTAATTGTACCTGTGTCACTGGTTCATTTTGTACCTGTATCACTGGTTCATTTTATACCTGTGTCACTGGTTCATTTTGTAATTGTACCTGTGTCACTGGTTCATTTTGTACCTGTGTCACTGGTTCATTTTGTACCTGTGTCACTGGTTCATTTTGTACCTGTATCACTGGTTCATTTTATACCTGTGTCACTGGTTCACACTCTTAATATACATGAACAAGCCATTAACCTGCTTTTCGTTAATGTGGCCATAAATATCGACAGAGAGCAGTGTAATGTGTTAAGCAGAAGGCATTGCTGGAGAGGTTAATGTTGTTTTGTTGCCTTTACAATATTGTGTTTTATGATGTTGTAGACTCCCTATCATCCAGGGCGGATGTCACAAGTTTATTCCCGCCATCACCGCCCTATTAACGATCGAGAGATGGAAGTGCCCTGATCTTAACACGCACGGTAAGATATATATTCGTGCAGTAGACAGAAAATATTATCATTCTAGATGATTATAATTGAATTAGTATCTAGTGTACAGTATCTACAGTGAAGAGATCCATCTTTTTCTGATTAATGATACAACATAGTGCGAGAGTGAAAACACGTATGACTAGCTTTGTGTTGTTGGGACTTACCTGTATCATAGACAGTCAGCACAGTACATCACTTTGAGCTTTTTAGAGATTCATCTTGTAAAACTTTCAACCTGTAGCGTTTTTGTGTCTTCCAGTTACGGATATTTTAAGCGCGTCGAATGCTACCCTAAACGATACTTCTTTGGATAGGACGGAGATCTGGCAGTCGAGGATACGGGAGGTAAGTTCTCCTGGATAGGACGGAGATCTGGCAGTCAAGGATACGGGAGGTAAGTTCTCCTGTATAGGACGGAGATCTGGCAGTCGAGGATACGGGAGGTAAGTTCTCCTGTATAGGACGGAGATCTGGCAGTCGAGGATACGGGAGGTAAGTTCTCCTGGATAGGACGGAGATCTATCAGTCGAGGATACGGGAGGTAAGTTCTTCTGGATAGGACGGAGATCTGGCAGTCAAGGATACGGGAGGTAAGTTCTCCTGGATAGGACGGAGATCTGGCAGTCGAGGATACGGGAGGTAAGTTCTCCTGGATAGGACGGAGATCTGGCAGTCGAGGATACGGGAGGTAAGTTCTCCTGGATAGGACGGAGATCTGGCAGTCGAGGATACGGGAGGTAAGTTCTCCTGGATAGGACGGAGATCTGGCAGTCGAGGATACGGGAGGTAAGTTCTTCTGGATAGGACGGAGATCTGGCAGTCAAGGATACGGGAGGTAAGTTCTCCTGGATAGGACGGAGATCTGGCAGTCGAGGATACGGGAGGTAAGTTCTCCTGGATAGGACGGAGATCTGGCAGTCGAGGATACGGGAGGTAAGTTCTGGATAGGACGGAGATCTGGCAGTCAAGGATACGGGAGGTAAGTTCTTCTGGATAGGACGGAGATCTGGCAGTCGAGGATACGGGAGGTAAGTTCTGGATAGGACGGAGATCTGTCAGTCAAGGATACGGGAGGTAAGTTCTGGATAGGACGGAGATCTGTCAGTCAAGGATACGGGAGGTAAGTTCTTCTGGATAGGAAGGAGATCTGGCAGTCGAGGATACGGGAGGTAAGTTCTGGATAGGACGGAGATCTGTCAGTCAAGGATACGGGAGGTAAGTTCTTCTGGATAGGAAGGAGATCTGGCAGTCGAGGATACGGGAGGTAAGTTCTCCTGGATAGGACGGAGATCTGGCAGTCGAGGATACGGGAGGTAAGTTCTCCTGGATAGGACGGAGATCTGGCAGTCCAGGATACGGGAGGTAAGCTCTCCTGGATAGGACGGAGATCTGGCAGTCGAGGATACGGGAGGTAAGTTCTTCTGGATAGGACGGAGATCTGTCAGTCAAGGATACGGGAGGTAAGTTCTTCTGGATAGGACGGAGATCTGGCAGTCGAGGATACGGGAGGTAAGTTCTGGATAGGACGGAGATCTGTCAGTCAAGGATACGGGAGGTAAGTTCTTCTGGATAGGACGGAGATCTGGTAGTCGAGGATACGGGAGGTAAGTTCTTCTGGATAGAACGGAGATCTGTCAGTCAAGGATACGGGAGGTAAGTTCTTCTGGATAGGAAGGAGATCTGGCAGTCAAGGATGCGGGAGGTAAGTTCTCCTGGATAGGACGGAGATCTGGCAGTCGAGGATACGGGGGTAAGTTCTTCTGGATAGGAAGGAGATCTGGCAGTCAAGGATACGGGAGGTAAGTTCTCCTGGATAGGACGGAGATCGGGTTGTCAAGGATACGGGAGGTAAGTTCTCCTTGATAGGACGGAGATCTGGCAGTCGAGGATACGGGAGGTAAGTTCTTCTGGATAGGACGGAGATCTGGCAGTCGAGGATACGGGAGGTAAGTTCTCCTGGATAGGACGGAGATCTGTCAGTCAAGGATACGGGAGGTAAGTTCTTCTGGATAGGACGGAGATCTGGCAGTCGAGGATACGGGAGGTAAGTTCTTCTGGATAGGAAGGAGATCTGGCAGTCAAGGATACGGGAGGTAAGTTCTCCTGGATAGGAAGGAGATCTGGCAGTCGAGGATACGGGAGGTAAGTTCTCCTGGATAGGAAGGAGATCTGGCAGTCAAGGATACGGGAGGTAAGTTCTTCTGGATAGGAAGGAGATCTGGCAGTCAAGGATACGGGAGGTAAGTTCTCCTGGATAGGACGGAGATCTGGCAGTCGAGGATACGGGAGGTAAGTTCTGGATAGGACGGAGATCTGGCAGTCGAGGATACGGGAGGTAAGTTCTTCTGGATAGGACGGAGATCTGGCAGTCGAGGATACGGGAGGTAAGTTCTCCTGGATAGGACGGAGATCTGGCAGTCAAGGATACGGGAGGTAAGTTCTCCTGGATAGGACGGAGATCTGGCAGTCGAGGATACGGGAGGTAAGTTCTGGATAGGACGGAGATCTGGTAGTCAAGGATACGGGAGGTAAGTTCTGGATAGGACGGAGATCTGGTCATAGGAGGTAAGTTCTTCTGGATAGGAAGGAGATCTGGCAGTCAAGGATACGGGAGGTAAGTTCTGGATAGGACGGAGATCTGTCAGTCAAGGATACGGGAGGTAAGTTCTTCTGGATAGGAAGGAGATCTGGCAGTCGAGGATACGGGAGGTAAGTTCTCCTGGATAGGACGGAGATCTGGCAGTCGAGGATACGGGAGGTAAGTTCTCCTGGATAGGACGGAGATCTGGCAGTCGAGGATACGGGAGGTAAGTTCTCCTGGATAGGACGGAGATCTGGCAGTCGAGGATACGGGAGGTAAGTTCTTCTGGATAGGACGGAGATCTGTCAGTCAAGGATACGGGAGGTAAGTTCTTTTGGATAGGACGGAGATCTGGCAGTCGAGGATACGGGAGGTAAGTTCTGGATAGGACGGAGATCTGTCAGTCAAGGATACGGGAGGTAAGTTCTTCTGGATAGGACGGAGATCTGGTAGTCGAGGATACGGGAGGTAAGTTCTTCTGGATAGAACGGAGAACTGGCAGTCGAGGATACGGGAGGTAAGTTCTTCTGGATAGGAAGGAGATCTGGCAGTCAAGGATACGGGAGGTAAGTTCTTCTGGATAGGAAGGAGATCTGGCAGTCAAGGATACGGGAGGTAAGTTCTCCTGGATAGGACGGAGATCTGGCAGTCGAGGATACGGGGGGTAAGTTCTTCTGGATAGGACGGAGATCTGGCAGTCGAGGATACGGGAGGTAAGTTCTTCTGGATAGAACGGAGATCTGGCAGTCAAGGATACGGGAGGTAAGTTCTTCTGGATAGGACGGAGATCTGGCAGTCGAGGATACGGGAGATAAGTTCTTCTGGATAGGAAGGAGATCTGGCAGTCAAGGATACGGGAGGTAAGTTCTCCTGGATAGGAAGGAGATCTGGCAGTCGAGGATACGGGAGGTAAGTTCTGGATAGGACGGAGATCTGGCAGTCGAGGATACGGGAGGTAAGTTCTTCTGGATAGGAAGGAGATCTGGCAGTCAAGGATACGGGAGGTAAGTTCTTCTGGATAGGAAGGAGATCTGGCAGTCAAGGATACGGGAGGTAAGTTCTCCTGGATAGGACGGAGATCTAGTAATCATTGATTCTTGGGACCTGTCTTGCACATATCTTTGATATGTATAGTTTGTTATGATGTATACCGTATATGTATTATGTGTGACATACCGACTCTTCAGAAATTATCACCGCTCTGTAAACAGTCATTTTGTTAGCGCTTCAAATGGCTGTTTCTTCGCCATGTGTTATCAGTATTTTATTGCCGTAAACAATAAAATCCTATATAAACACGTTGGATAAGACAAGGATGTATATAAGACGTCTTCTTTCTAACCATCTTACAGGTGAAAGTGTGTGAGACTGAAAACACTTTGGTATCCACTTGTATACTGTCTTTACTGCAAACACAAAATAAGTAGACATACAGTTGCCAAGGGTGATATATCTTAGCCTACATGTATATAACTGACAACGTGTACTGAAAACGGCCCAGCCTTTCCTGAAAGCTATCTCAGTTCAATCGGGGTAGTCGGAGAACCTTATCAATATAGATAACGTAACAGGGAAGATAACCCATATCCCCCAACCCCTTCACTTTTGAGGGCGCTTTACAGCAAAGCCAAAAGAGGCATAGAACTACCTGGCCAGTTTTCACTACACATGGTGTAAAATGGTATAAAAATGAAAACGGTCAATCAGAGCATCCAATGTCAGATTATCGGAAATTATCTTTTGATATTTTGGAAAGAATAGTCTGGCTTCAATATTTCTTTATTAATATTTCATATGAGGGGTTAAATCAGACAGATATCATATGTAATGTTATAGCTTGAAGACGATTTTCCTTCCGGAACACCTGGTCTTATTTCCCGTGTACTTTTTCATGAGTCTTCGTGTAATTATTTCTTTTGTTCATATTTTGCTATGATTTTTCAGTAAGATATACTACCTGGAAATTGTGTCATCATTTCAATATTTACAGCGAACAGTTATGACCTGAATGATAATAAACATGTTTAGACATTGTAAACGATCAATACAAAACTAGCCTTTCTGTCATGTGCAGATACAGGGTGGAATCATGCTGGCATCAGTGACACAAGTTCTGATTGGGTGTACAGGACTGCTGGGTGTCCTACTAAATTATATTGGACCAATCACCATTGTCCCTACTATCACCCTGGTCGGTTTGTCGTTGATTGACGTGGCTATCCGTTTCTGTGAGAAACAATGGGGGATATCCGCCTTGTGAGTATAGAACATAACAAACTGACTGATGTAGCCAAGATAGACAAAAATTGCAACTGAAAGTATGTCCAATTAAACACTCTTTTATACAAGAGAGCTAAGGGCCTTAACGGTCATCCATTACAATGCTGTCGTTCCTGTAACACGTCACAGAAATATTGTTGTTTATAAGTAGGATAACGCGAACTACATTTTACATGTAAAGCAAATGGTATGGAAGGTTTCTGCCAAATTTCATTGAAATCAGTTCAGGAGTTTTCCAGGAGTAAGCAATTAATATCTGTCACTGATTGGGATAATTGGCAATATGTATCAGCGTCGATTCCTTAAGAATGTGGAAATATAAGACAAATATAGAATCCCTTTTATTTGAAAAAAAAAACAATATTTGAGAAGCAAAATGAATAGTCCTTTGACTTTTGTGGGTCAGCTTGCAGTACTAGAAATCTTATCCCTGTTTACTGATAAACAACGACATTCAAGAAGAGTGAAATTCTTATTTATTTATTTATTTTGTTATAGTCTCATTAAAGTCACAACTGACCCTACAGCTTTACCAATTTCAATGCAGACAAAAATCCGATATAATTGTAGATGTTGCTTATTCCTTCCAGAACTATCGCACTGGTCTTCCTCTTCTCCCTGTACCTACGTAATATTGTCGTTCCGACGCCATCGTGGAACAGACGGAAGGGGTATCACGTGATTAAATTTCCATACTTTAAGTTACTTCCGGTACGTTTTATTTTAGAGGTGACATGTATTATCATTTCTAAGACATTCTAGACATACAGAAATTGCTCTGTAAAAATTTTGCATTGATCCGAAATAGAATTATACGATGGGTTGATATATTTCATGACACATCTCTTAAACTCTACATATAAACGGAGAGATATTGTCTACCCAAAACGAACGTTTTAAGGACATGAAGATGAAAAACGCCTACGGACTCAGAAATGAAATTTAAATAATAATAAAGAAGTCATATGATTATCTGAAATCTCAAGACAAGAAATTCTATCGTGATTGTGTAAAACATACGGTCTTCTTATGGTACAAGAACGCAATCCCATCTCTTACAACGGGAAAGATGAACGATAAGATATGAATGTTTGTGACATTGGCGAGAAAATAAATCCAATTAAATTCAGAGACATCTTTCGAAGTACGAAACACAATGTTGCTGCATGTCTATTGGAAAGCACTGTCGATAATTTTTCTATACAAAGTACTACCGTTTGCCTTCTCGAGTAACTCACTCTCAAAGTCAAAAGATTTGACCAGAAAATGCTCGCTAGCTGCATCAAGATGAGCCTTATAAAACATTTTCATCTTCATCAATTCAGGTCTTACTTGCCGTAGGTTTGTCGTGGAGTTTGTGTGCCATCTTAACAGGAAGTGACGTATTATCCTCAAACAGTTCACTTCCGGAATACTGGGCGAGAACTGACGCGAGAACTGAAGTGCTGTATTCTACAGAGTGGCTGTTTTTTCCATACCCATGTAAATACAATATTTTTTTGTTGAATAAATACTTTTATGATATTGCTGATTTTGTATGTAAATTTCAAAGATCTGAAGTACGTGATCAGAAGAAAAATCTTACATATCAAGCCATTGATTATCAGGTCACAACTAGAATAACAACTAAAATGTACTTGGTTAAGTACATCTGTACCAAGATATCATGCTCACAGTACATCTAAACCTGGATATACTATATGTAATGCAGCGTGTAAGATTCCGTTTAATTGATTTAATATCTCTATACTAAATCTTGTTTTTTTACACGAATTGATATTACAGGTCAGTGGGGATTACCGACCGTCAGTGTCGCTAGCTTCATGGCCATGTTGGCAGCTACTGTCACTTCGATCATCGAATCAGTGGGAGACTACTACGCATGCGCCAGAGTGTCAGGGGTCACTCCTCCTCCAGCACATGCCATCAACCGTGGTATTGCTATAGAAGGGTTCGGTAGCATCCTTTCTGGATTGGTTGGATCTGGGGGAGCCACGACATCCTACAGTCAAAATGTTGGAGCTATCGGCTTCACAAAGGTATCGATAATCACATCTCTGTGCTAATGACATACGTAAGTCTGATTCCTGATCGATAAGTCGATAGATCGATAGCTAAGATTCTCCTTATTTTGTTATATCATTAAAAACATTTGACGACATCTACTTGGTGTAATAAGTTGGCTTATGACGATATTTATATCATATTTTGATACTCAATTTCGTCTGATGTGTATATCTTATATTTTCGTTCAACATTTATTTTCATAGAAACGATTTTTAATACATAGCATTGATATATAGAAAGCTGAAAAGTTGTAACCGAAAGCAATCGCCTCTGCGTACTTTGGGCGATGATCAAATTTTCTGTTACATTTTCACAATTGCTTATTTGCGATATTTCCCACTGGAATATATATCAATTCATTTTCTTTTTATTAAGAACACTTCAGCTTACGGATACAAAGTTTAAAAGTAAAGAGTTTCAACACAGGTTATGTGTTGACAGGGAAAATGGAAAATCCCACCATTTTTTTCCCGGATGCATAAACATTAACCACGATTATATGTCAAATACTACATGAATTGATTCTCAGAGGCTCATAGAGAACATCAAATATGGCACCATATAAAATACCAGTTGCTTAAATTTTATACAGGTAGCCAGTCGAGGGGCTTTTGTTGCCGCAGGGATCATTTTCCTCCTAAGTGGTGTGTTCGGAAAATTTGGCGCGATCCTGGTCATGCTCCCTGACCCAGTTTTAGGTGGCATTGTCGTCATCAGTTTTGGTATGGTGACGTCAGTCGGATTGTCGAACTTACAGTTTGTGGACTTGTCATCTGGACGTAATCTGTGTATTATTGGGTCATCCCTTCTGATCGGGCTTATGGCGCCGAAATACCTGAATGACAATCCAGGTGTTATAAACACAGGTACAACTAGTTATATGACAGTCAACTTGACACGATTATAATTACTTTGTACACTGCAATATGGTGAGCAATATAATTTCAAACGGAAAGAGGAATGGGGTTTTATGTTCTCTAAAAATGTAAATAAACTTTAGTTAATATGTTCGTATGTGTTAAAACAAAAGATAAACTTTAGTTAATATATTATTCTATGTTAAAACAAAAGATAAACTTTAGTAGATTTATGCTTCTATGTTAAAACAAAAGATAAACTTTGGTAGATTTATGCTTCTATGTTAAAACAAAAGATAAACTTTAGTAGATTTATGCTTCTATGTTAAAACAAAAGATAAACTTTTGTAGATTTATGCTTCTGTGTTAAAACAAAAGATATATAGATTTATGCTTCTATGTTAAAACAAAAGATAAACTTTAGTAGATTTATATGTTAAAACAAAAGATAAACTTTGGTAGATTTATGCTTCTATGTTAAAACAAAAGATAAACTTTAGTAGATTTATATGTTAAAACAAAAGATAAACTTTTGTAGATTTATGCTTCTATGTTAAAACAAAAGATAAACTTTAGTAGATTTATGCTTCTGTGTTAAAACAAAAGATAAACTTTAGTAGATTTATGCTTCTATGTTAAAACAAAAGATAAACTTTAGTAGATTTATGCTTCTATGTTAAAACAAAAGATAAACTTTAGTAGATTTATGCTTCTATGTTAAAACAAAAGATAAACTTTAGTAGATTTATGCTTCTATGTTAAAACAAAAGATAAACTTTAGTAGATTTATGCTTCTATGTTAAAACAAAAGATAAACTTTAGTAGATTTATGCTTCTATGTTAAAACAAAAGATAAACTTTAGTAGATTTATGCTTCTATGTTAAAACAAAAGATAAACTTTAGTAGATTTATGCTTCTATGTTAAAACAAAAGATAAACTTTAGTAGATTTATGCTTCTATGTTAAAACAAAAGATAAACTTTAGTAGATTTATGCTTCTGTGTTAAAACAAAAGATAAACTTTAGTAGATTTATGCTTCTGTGTTAAAAAGATGAACATTACTGGATGGATTATTTTAACTGTTATAATTAAATAAATTACATATTTTGTGAAGAATGACACTTTACCCAGCTAAGAAACCTGATGACTACATGTAGCTTGTATTGTTCATTGACATTTGTAACCAACAGAACTGCTCGTGCTAATAAGATATATTTTAACAACAGGAGTAAACGAGCTGGATCAGGCAATATCTGTACTGTTGAGTACAGCCATGTTTGTAGGCGGCATGCTCGCGTTCGTCCTTGACAATACAGTCCCAGGTATGTACAGAATCAGTAAACGACAAAGTTAAGTATGTAAAAATAAGAAGAAAATCGAGTTTCAGATAAGTATCTTTAAGTATTTTTTTATTAGCATCATTACCCATTCATCAGCATTTTTTTCTTTGACACATGTTTGATATGACCTAACGAAATTGTGATTGGCCAAAATTTTTATTGTTTTCATGTGACGTCATAATCTCATGAAGTTATATGTGACATCACCAAATACAGCGATGTGGAGTGAGAATACCGCCAGTTTAGACTTTTATTTTCAACAACGCGTTTTTTTCTCACTACTTTTAGCAAACAAATCGATAATACCTGATTAACACATGTTTTATTATTTTTTTTTTATTTAAATTGTTGAAACTTGTCACAATATGTTATCTTTTTAACTCACCAGAGGCTCGGTAAAATTAAGATATAGCACTCCATTTGAAATTTCATATCTCATTTTATGAAGGTATGTTATTATAATCAAATTAAGTCTGCCATCTCGTCAGTTAAATTTGATGAAATATCGCATACCCATAGTTATTAATGGAAGATCTTCTGTTTATTAAATAGTTGAATATGTGAGTAGTAGAAAATCAATATTTATGTGTATTCGTAAACAAAATATATAAAAATGCAACAACATATTTATAGAATTAGATTTTGATACAAAATAATGTATTTAACTTTTTAAGAATTACAGAAGAAACTTTATAATACATTCCACCAGCTGTTGTTTACTTAATGAACTAATTTGTCGTTGTTAGATGATGTCGTTAATGGTTTTAACACGAGCTATGCCTTGGTTATTAGGGACGGACGAAGAGAGGGGAATACTTGTCTGGCGAAGTCAACTTTTGTCCGCATCTGTAGATGGAAATGACGTAACAGAGGAAACGACAGCCAGTTCACTTGCTATCTACGACCTGCCACTAATAACACCTATCTTACGTAGACACAAATGGTGTAGATTCGTACCGTTTTTGCCTACATTTGATTACGATAGGTTGTCACAAAGCAAGTGCTGTAAGAATAATGAAGTTGAGGCGTCCTCAGATCAACGACATTCATTGAAGTCACATGAAAATGAGACCAATTACAGCTGAGGTATCATGCACTGTGATAATCATAGACATTCCTATCAATTTAATAGTAATCATTTACTTTTTTTATCAACAATTATGAATTTGTGATGTAGATATCTATACTGATGATTGGACAAGGCCACGCTCATACTCGTCATGTTTTTGACAATGGTGAGTAAGATGCCACAGACGTCATGTTTTTGACAATGGTGAGTAAGATGCCACAGACGTCATGTTTTTGACAGTGCTGAGTAAGATGCCACAGACGATTTTTTCAGAAAATCTACGTTTGTTGGCGCATCAATGCACTTGAACGATATTCAAGAAATCAAAACTGTATATCGATACAATTTTATAAATTGTGATAAAAACCAAGGTTTTTATATTGATCTAGAAATCAATGGTACAAAGTGGTTTTCTTGTGTAGTTCATGAATATATGTGACGTTTTTGGTTGTGGACAGAAAAGTTTGCTTTTAACTGATGATACACAAACATAAGTCTACTTCATCATCATCTGTGCCCTTTACCGCAGAAAACAATCAGCACATCAGGTACCAAATAACAGCGGTACAACCAGGTCGCAGATAGCAGTTTTTCTGTTTTAACATAGGCACCTAACCGTTTCACTAAATTTGTATATCAAAGTTTAGTGCGCCTCAAAAATCGATTCTTCACATTAATATTCATTTCACTTAAAAATCTTCTTGTTATCCAAGAAATTGAAAGAAATATGTTGTTTGTATTTATATCAATTAAAAGTCGAAGTTTGTTTTTCAAACAACGACAAACCTCAGGTACATTCAGAGCCAAAAGCTCCATACACCGAGGGAACAGACCTCCTGATAACCATGTTAATGACTCCACTGTATCCTGTGTTTCAACTGTACTTTGTGCTTTATAAAAGAATGGTTATCTGTCAGATATTTAGCCTGCCTTCAGTAGTCCCAAGATTTGATCTTACCGCAATATCATCTACTTTTGTTTGATTTCTTAGTATTTGAGTCTTCACAAGGTTAACACCACTTATATAGATAGATTGACTTTCTGACAAGGTTAACACCACTTCTATAGATAGATTGACTTTCTGACAAGGTTAACACCACTTCTATGGATAGATTGACTTTCTGACAAGGTTAACACCACTTCTATAGATAGATTGACTTTCTGACAAGGTTAACACCACTTCTATAGATAGATTGACTCTCTGACAACGTTAACACCACTTCTATAGATAGAATGACTCTCTGACAAGGTTAACACCACTTCTATAGATAGGTTGACTTTCTGACAAGGGTAACACCACTTCTATAGATAGATTGACTTTCTGACAAGGTTAACACCACTTCTATAGATAGATTGACTCTCTGACAAGGTTAACACCACTTCTATAGATAGATTGACTTTCTGACAAGGTTAACACCACTTCTATAGATAGATTGACTTTCTGACAAGGTTTGCATTTCTTTAACCACTACAGACGTCAGAATATTTCGAATAGGAAATATGCATTTTGACTTTTATTTGTTATTTATTTTGGATGAAGTACAAGCATGAATGGATGTTTTTGTGGATATCTATGTAAGCAAATTTCTTTCACCATTAAATTATAATAGAGTGATACAAGGATAACGAGAAAGCAAAGAATAAGAGAAAATTGAAAAAAAATCTCAAAACGCTAGCTTTCAATTTCATTTTATTGCCGCAAATTTCCATAAAAACTATAACCATATGATTTTTGATTCGTGTATTTGGCAATTTTACCGTTTGCAAGATGCAAGGTTTGACAGAAAAATGTTTGGAAATTATTTTTATAATTAAGAAGAAGGGGTCGCTTTGGTTATTATTATTATTATTTTAAATTTTAAATATGTGATTGGTGGTGATAATCTATGCAGACTTTTGTTGAATTATCTCCAAAACTGGAGTTATAGCCTAGCAACGGAAACCGTATCATACATCAACTACATCGTCACAAAATTAATTCCAACGGAAAAAAACCGCAGCTCTTCACTTTGGAAAAAAGTACAACGAAGTCGCACTTTATAGTGACAATCTCCATACAATTTCCATTTTTATTGATATTTTCGTCCTCCATAATATTTCTGTTAATGTCAAAATGAATGTTCTATTCAATAATATTCCCACCTAGAAATAAAGTTTCCTGTGATAAATGTATTAGCAAGCTTGTGTAGAATTCAAATGACACAGGGTTTGTAATGGCCATTTTAAGGATGCGATTTACAATTTCAGAAATGAATGAAACAATCAGGTCAGATAACTGTGCTGCACAGAATATTGGTTATTTACAATCGTTTAAATGTTTACGCAGATTAACGTGTTGTATGTGTTATATGGCTTTGTATCATTTGCTACCAAATAAATCGAGTTTTAAACTAGATTTTTTTTTCATTCCCTTTTCGAAATATGTTGGTCATACTTGAATCAAGGGAGTTCCCTTCAAGAACCTTGTTTTATACGCAATGTCTGTTTCCCCACTCACAATTGCTAAACATTGTACGGGCTTTCAGTACTGCTTACGTATTGCAGAATCACTCCAGCACGATTTTGTTAACACAAATGTAATGTACAATGATGTAAAATAGGTTTGTATCATAGCAGTACATCGAAGTCTTCAATAGAAAATAAAGGCACGCTGATTGATTAAACGCTTACCATGATTTGTATAATTGTAACAACACAGGAACAACCGAAATGCTTACAGACTTTTAATTCAAAATCAAATTCGATAAAACGCGGTAAACTATGGCGAACAGAAACAGTTGCACGGAAACGCATTAAAACACTTAAAAGGAGAAAAAGAACAGGTGTTCTGGAAGGCTGAACATCTTCAGCTTCATCGACGACACCTGCCATGTAAATCATGCTCATCAAAATAAGTAATATCACGTTCTCAAATGACAAAGGTAACAACAACGGAACCAACAGTATATCAGCGCCTAGCTTTATCTCTCACGAACCGATGGAATATTCTCAATAGATCATTTTGACGACTGCAATATATTCCCCATCATTTTCATCAACGTGCGTTTCTTGAAACCCTGTGGTAAGTTTGTCTATCTGTTGCCGACTTTTTTATATTGATAACAAGCCCTTAATTATCGAATTCACTGTCATGTTTATGAATCCAATATAAAAGAGGGAGGTCAATATTCTTATCATTTATATGCATTCTAAATAATTGTAATACTGAAGCATGCCTACCCAGTATTTCTTTCGGAAAATCTATGATGTCGGTAGAGTTTCCTTTGTTATCAAGCACAAGCCTATTTCGTTCGGTATGATGGAAATGTAGTGTTAAAACGTAGGTCAAACCCTATACAATATATACAGTTTATTTACTATGCATCATTATTACAGTATACACAATAACCTTTAAAAACCAAACTCAGAAATCGGAAAAATTCCACATTCTCTCTCCCTCCCCCTCTCTCAAATGATGTAGATATTTACAAATGAATTGATAACAGACACTAAAAGTATTGATCACAGAAAGCATGGTGCGCATATATAGTCCTTGTAACTAAAACTACTAAAAATGTTCTCGCCCAAATTAATAGACAAATTCTATTGGCCACACAGTCCAATTAAATATATGTTTGTCACACAGACTTCGCCTTCTGCTTTATCAACGACACCCGCCATGGAAACCTTGGTCAATATAAGTAAGTAACGTTCTTAAACGAGGAAAACATATAAAGCAACGGAACCAACAGGTAAACTAACAAGCATCAAACACGACCACTTAACAAATTCCTCTCTACTGATCGAGCAGGATCCCAAGTTTCTTGCGATTATTAGAAACATTAACAACTGGTCTATATAAGTGATGTATCATAAGGAATACCAGGTATAACTCCACATATTGTAGTTATTTACAAGCAGAGTTTAATGACATCTCTATAGAGAGAAATTACACCGGTATATATCTGTAACGTCTTTATTGATCAGATACCGGGCATCAGGGCTCGTATTCATGTCACCTTTCTCATGCTCAAGCATGCATTGTGTGCTCAAACCTTATATCTTGTTTAAGTTAAAATTTATAAATAAGGATGCTGATTTTGCCAAAGATTATAAACAAATTTTGAAAGGACTTCAAGTCAAAGCTATATTAATTTGTATTATTTCATATAATTTAGGTGAATTATAAAAAACGTTTGCTTGAGCACAAAATCTATGCTTAAGCATGAGACTGGTTTTATGATACGGCCCAGGTGTTATCCCTTCAACAGTATTGTTCTACTCCTACAGTATCAAGACCCCAAATTATCTAGATATAAAACGTTTTCTTTGTTTAAGCAATGTAAGTACTGTATATATATTTAAAACATACACACTATATAAATAGGGACGTTAGTTAGTTAGTATTACTGTGACCTCAACAATGAGGATTAGGGGATTAAGGTTGCGGCGAAGTTTTTGTACTAGTGTTCTAGAGGTACTGTGCTAATACCATGTTAATCTGGGATTGTAATCCTACCGCACATAATAACAATGAAAGTGGAACATCGCTTACCTCAATACGCAAATAATTAAATCAACAAAACTATATCATTCGGTGTCATTTTTATATACCAATGTTATTTAGGTGTAAACAATTAGGTCGACCATTGTAACAGATTCATTTACTTTCATGTCCAAACTGTAACCTTAAATGTTATAACGGTTATACTACATTAACGGTACTGACATCCAACATGGCGGCCATGTCTTGAGCTGGACGTTCTGGGAGAGTCATACCTGTTACAGGATGTGGGACCATTGACACCCGCCAGAACCCAGACTGTCTTGTAAAAATCTTCATAGCCATTCACCATGGGGGAGGATGTTATGTACAACCAGTTCTTGTCAGGTATGTCTCTCTCTGTGTTTATAGCTTCGTTTACAATTTGTACATAATTACACATCTATATATAAATCAAGATGGGAGGGAAAATAGTGTTCAGTACTGACGAAAATGTTCTGCACATTATTACAAATAACGGCCAATTAAATGGTTATGTAGTTATAATTCATATATTTTTCGCGCCTGTTAATTATACTTTGTCTATGTTTTCCGTGTCTGTCTATACAACTATTCTATTTTTGTATATTTAACGTGTCAGCCGAAATTAATTATCTTTTGTCCACGTGTTCCGTGTCTGTCCACCATTATTATATTTATTTATTTTATATGTTTTACATATCTGTGTACAATGATTATATTTTGTCTTTGCTCTCAGTATCTGTCCACAATGATAGTATTTTGTTTTCGTATATTTCACATGTCTTTATACAATAATTAGACACTGTATATTTTACGTATCTGTCTATAATAGTAATATTATATATTTTATGTGTCTGTCTATAGTAGTTATATTTTATGTGTCTGTCTATAGTAGTTATATTTTTTGTGTCTGTCTATAGTTGTTATATTTTATGTGTCTGTCTATAGTAGATATATTTTATGTGTCTGTCTATAGTAGTTATATTTTATGTGTCTGTCTATAGTACTTATATTTTATATTTTATGTGTCTGTCTATAGTACTTATATTTTATATTTTATGTGTCTGTCTATAGTAGTTATATTTTATGTTTCTGTCTATAGTAGTTATATTTTATGTGTCTGTCTATAGTAGTTATATTTTATGTGTCTGTCTATAGTTATTATATTTTATGTGTCTGTCTATAGAAGTTATATTTTATATTTTATGTGTCTGTCTATAGTTATTATATTTTATGTGTCTGTCTATAGATATTTTATATTTTATGTTATATTTTATATTTTATGTGTCTGTCTATAATAGTTATATTTTATGTGTCTGTCTATAGTAATTATATTTCATGTGTCTGTCTATAGTAGTTATATTTTATGTGTCTGTCTATAGAAGTTTTATTTTATGTTTTATGTGTCTGTCTATAGTAGTTATATTTTATGTGTCTGTCTATAGTAGTTATATTTTATGTGTCTGTCTATAGAAGTTTTATTTTATGTTTTATGTGTCTGTCTATAGTAGTTATATTTTATGTGTCTGTCTATAGTTATTATATTTCATTATTGAAGTTTTTACTTCTCTGTCAACAGTGAATATATTTTGTATATTGTTTGGTATATTGTGTATATCTATGGTAGTTCTATATTGTACATTTGATGTATAAGCGTATGATTGACGTGTCTGTCTACAGTTATTATGCTTTTCTACAGGAGACCATGGGATGATAAGTGGATGTCCGAATATAGTGTTGCTGTTTCTCGCTCTCGCATTACTGGTGGGCGCTATCGTACTGGTAGCCTGCCTCAGTAAAAAGTAAGTAGGATGCATTCATGCGTTTTTTTCCGTGTCATATTTTGAATAATTCTCTCCCTAAATAAATCCACCGACAACAAACGCCATACGACAGTTTGTGTCGTTTTTATTCTACAGTGTAACTCATATAGTCACCTACATAGTATAAATCTCATACGTGGTCCATCGACTAAAGCTTTGTCGTCTTATTTCTTCATCATCACCAAATGATGTTCTGGTGCCCCCAAAATTTACTGTAACCGGCTGGCCACTTTTTAATCAATGCGAATAGTGGCATGGATAAGAAACTACATATGTAATCGACGTTGGTATGAAATTATGTGGTGAATGAAAATTACCACAATTATTTAATTATGGGGCTGCTGCACCTTCGCGGCTAGATTTTGGCTTTTGTAGATTTACCTCAGTCGTCTACTAGGCTTCAAAATTTAGGCCTTTAGCATCACTAAGGCGTCCCAGAAGGACGAAACAGCTGTATGATGTAGCATCACTGACAAATCCTAGAAGGAAGAAACAGCTGTATGATGTAGCATCAATACAAACCCTAGAAGGAAGAAACAGCTGTATGATGTAGCATCAATACAAACCCTAGAAGGACGAAACAGCTGTATGATGTAGCATCACTTACGAGTCCTAGAAGGACGGAACAGCTGTATGATGTAGCATCACTTACGAGTCCTAGAAGGACGGAACAGCTGTATGATGTAGCATCACTAACGAGTCCTAGAAGGACGAAACAGCTGATTGATGTAGCATCATTGACAAGTCCTAGAAGGACGAAACAGATGTATGATGCAGTTTAAGTCATTGTTTGGTTTTCTCTAAATTAGGAAACGGTGCTATTCACGTGTATATCTTTTGTAAATCTCTCTAATGACTTTACTTACTTGGATTCACCAAGAATCACATGGCGAGTGTCGTCGATGAAGCAGAGGAAAGATACTACTCCGGCACATCAGGTCATCTGAACATCTCCTTGTGCTCTTTCAGGAGTCTCCGTGTAACTTTTTCTTTGTTTCATATCTTGCTCCAGTTTAGATTATGAATATATTGACATTTTCTTGTTTTTTCTTATTCACAGAAAGAAGAAGGTTGGACCAGAAGAGGTTAAGGCCGAACCTGTGAAGTCAAAAGAAGAGGACCCCAATACAAATTCTGATGTAGTGGATGATATCGCAGATGAAATAGATAAATTTGCGGAACAAAAGAAAAAGATGGCGCTTTATCTAAGCTACCTTAATACGCGAGACGGAGAGGGGCTTGCAAATGCTAACGCAAGACGATTTTTGATCGCGACGAAGGGGCGTAATGTGGTCAATAACCCTAACTTTGAGGATGAGATTGAGGAGATTATCGACGAGGATCAGATGGAATACTTAGAGCGACGCCGTCGGGCTATGGTTAACCAACTCAACGCTGTAATGGGTGTGGACAAAAAGAAAGACAAGCAGCGCAATCGAAGACCTGACAATTTTATGTGACAGCTCTTCCTTCGATTGTACGGATTTCCAATTCATGTTTTTCATTCAGGGGTGCCTGTTTACATTAATGGCATCGCTCTATTTTCCATTCCTTTATAAAGAGAATATATATATATATATTACAAACAACCCGAGGACGAGGGTTAGAATTGATGTCAAAGTAAACACTGTCTGTAAAGTGTCCTTCGGTCCACGCGTAATGGTGGGTGTCTTCTTTACCTTACCTCTAACAATCCAGGCCTTAAACACATAAACCTTGCACAATATCTATTGTATTTTGGAAATGAAAAACTCGACCCTATCTTAGAATTAACGTTTCTGTTTCCCAACACATTTTCACCTACTGTGTCAGTCATTAGGAGAGGTTATGTCTTTAAAAGTAATAGAGGAATACAGCGTAGTTCTATTACAAAGTAGATGCCGTCTTCCACTCAACTTACTTAGGTGTGATTTTGTCGATTTCCTCACAAAGTGACCCATTGAGTATTGGCAAACAGGCTAAATCTTACATACCCCTCCTCCTCTCCCTAGAATGAATAAATGGACTGCATGGCAAATAGTTATGATTGTACATAATGAAAGTCAGTACTACACAAGCTGACAGTTTCTGTTTGGAAAAAACGCGAGTTATCTCCTCTCTACCGTTTCTTTCACGTTGGTCAGTCCTTTTATAGAACAAGTTTAACTATATAGCCAAACGGAACTACAGTTAGGTCTGGCGATGGAACGTGGAATGGACCTGAGGACTCAACGTATGAATTAAGTCATGTTCCTCTGAAATACAGCTTAAAGAACAAGTGGGGACGATTTGTGTTAGAAGGAGGTAATTACCAGAGAAGGGAAGTAATATTGTAGGTTACCTTATCGGATGGCAAGTGTGGGTAATGTGGGATAAAATGTAGCAAGTAGGGTTTAGCCGAAACCATTGCCTGATTTACACTGTAACTCATTAGTATACATGCATGCTTGTCATCAATGCATTTGGGAGTTTGATGACGGACAATTAAGCGATATACTTAGAAAAAAAACAAACACCATGTTATGGAATTATAACTTCAGATAATGAAAATTCCATTCCTTCATCCTTCCTTCCGTAACACATCCACTTACATACAAATACACACCAAAACACTTGTACATCCTTAACCATACACACTTGTCTCATGTAATGTTATATTGCCAATAAGTTGTCCTGATGGATGAAATTAATTAGGTTTGGTTGATTTTTGGAAATATACTTTACATATCACATGTACATTATGAAAGTTCTATCACTGTGTAAAGTTAAAAACGACTAGTAATTGAACCAAGTTCTTTGTGACTCCATATTGGACAGAAAACAAATTTGAATAAAGGTTTATATAAAAGTGTTTTTTGGGGGTTTGTTAAGGTGTCATGTGACTTAGTCATGTGGTATAGGCATGAACCCACAGTCTATGACGGTAATATGATCGAAACTAATTACCATATTTGCCGTGGCAGCTGTCAAGTTTGTCAGGTAAGTCCGAGTAACGTAGACATTTAAGATTGATGGTCATCTTTAGAATCCCTATAATAAACTATCACAATGTGTGATGTGACGTTTTAGGATTTAGGAGCTTGTTTATATAACAGAATGTAGCATGATGCAAGAACACAAAGTTTCATGAGGGTATTTTTTTTTTATCAAATTTGACTTGGTCACACGGTACGTTTAACATCAAGTCGTTGTTATAGGGTACTCGGTGTTAATTTATATCAGCTCGTTGGTGTAATTCTATACATTCTTCACTATGTCGTGCACCGAGAACAAACCAGTCTACTCCTGTAGACACGCAGTTAGTAAAAATATAATTATTCAAAACGGGATTCTGCAAGAAATCGAGTAAAGAACAAGACATAAATAGCCGACTAGCCTGATCAGTCTCTTTCGTCGTGGTCCCTTATCACCGATCCAATACTTAGCTAGTGCCACATTTTGTAATTGTGTCAGCAACTCTTGTTATACATCAGGACTAAATTCATGTGCGAAGTGGCAAAAGTTCAGGGCTGAGCCACTAAATCAGATATACATATATATCTTATAGACTTGTCTACAACAGGCACACGTACATCAGTTATAATATTGATACGGAGACGAGTTTGCTCTTCAGAAGGATGACGGGCTCCTGTTGTTTGTCCTCGTGGATTAAAACGACTATCAACGTCAGCAGTGTCTGTCTCCATTTTATGAATTTAGGTATGGTAAAATCGTTCGGTGCTATGTAAAATGGATCAACCAGGTTCTGGTGCTGCAGAAAACAGGTGGATGGTTTCCCTTAGTTCAGGTCTGCTGCTCTTGTCTGTTGAGTGCATTCTGTTCAGTACAAAAATCGATGATTATATAGCCAAGACTATGGTGAAGAATCAGTAACAAGTCTGTGTGAAATATGTCTGACGACGCTTGTCGCTCTTATGGTCTCAGCAAGATGAACATTCCAAGTCCATTGAAGTGACATTTGATGGCCCAAAGAATCTGTCTATTTCTACTTGGTCATTACAGCACGGATGATAGAGAAATTCTAGTTGAACTGATCTTGAAAAGTTTACAAACCTCCCCCAGAACTTCGCCGTCCATATTCCTCCCTGGAACTGTGTGTTCAAATGGTGATCCAAAGCGGGAACTTTACTAACCAACTACACACGAGAAACGGTTTCTGCATTCTGGTGAATTAAGGGAAAATACACAACTCACTTGATGAGTTGGTCCATTACCACTAAAACATCTATGTTTCCACTTTCGGTTATCTGTAAAAAGCAAAGTATGTCAACATGAACTCTTATCTTTGGTTCCTCCGCGTAAAATATTTCTAGTAACGCTGTTATTTTCTTGGACGAATCTTTCTTGAAATGACAGACCTGCAGTCTGCTTTTGTAACGTGCAGCCTAGCTTTGCACACGGTGGGTAAGTCTCTGATTCCTTGCAGAGATACTAGCTAACAAATGCCGATATATACATACAGCGTGGAACAGCAAACTCTACCTGAGTTAACAATAAAACTAACGAACGAACTAGTATTCATATGGACTGCTGTCCCGACACAGACTGTTCTGACTAGCATGTGAGCGTGAGTGCAAACTCGACACCCAGTGACTTCACCTAATCCTAGTTCCAACTACTGAACTAGTCGCCGAGCAATATCACTTAGTCGGTCCTGACTAAGCACTAGGTTGTCCCACCAACTAAGTCAACCCTTGCTCGTGTTCCTAGCTCGGGTTCTAAAATAAACCTATAGCTAGCTACCCACAGTCAAAAGTCCAAGCTTCGGTGAGAACTAAACAGCTCTCGCACCAGCTTGACAAGCGGTTTCGGAAAAGCCACTATTTCAGACTTTCACCCACCACCTGTTACAAAAGACTGTGTTACGTGCTTAGTAAGAAGTCTTTCGTCGTCTGTGTATCTCTGAAAGCTTCACCAACAGTCAGTATAACAGCGCTCACAATCATTCAGTAATTTCTATTTACATGTATAATAAACTCTTTCATTAGGTGTGACAATCGTTGGTATTTAATTTTCCATAAACGATGCATACTAAAATATTAACATAGTACATACCTTTCCATATCCTACTACATAATTATAAACATTTGTATTTATCGACAAAAATCATTAGATGAACAAATTAACCAATATGTAATCAGCTATAATCATATTCAAGGGACATAACTCTTATACTTCAATTTCCTTTACACAAATCATATTCAAGGGACATAACTCTTATACTTCAATTTCCATTACACTTTCGTGTCGTGCCATATGACACTCCTCGTCGCCAATATATTGATATATAGCAATGAAAATACATACATATATAAAATGCCGTTTTCGACAATCATAGGCTATGGTTAAGTTGTTACAGCATAGAACACATCCTACTGTATCCACTTCACCTCCGGGACGAGCTGACTTAAACCTTTATACTAGGGGAAGGTCAGATCGTCATCTCGTCTCCTACAATCACAACAGAATCGATATTTCAATGATCAATTACACGAAGTCACAGTAATATTGCTAAGTCATATTTAAAGACAGATTCATTATTACATATCAATAAATTATATTAAATGTCTCACTTTTCCCAGAAATACCTTACAAGAACATTTCTATTTTGGTATACATTTATAAAAATGATATACTTAATAACTGCAGTTTGAATAATAAATACAGAAATATGATTAATTACTGATAAATGTGAAGTTGGGAGTAATATTACTTTGATTTTGGTACCTAAACAACTATATATTTCTAAACCATGACACTTAATTTAAATTTTTGTAGTACATATGACCAGATTTTGACCTTACTGCTGAGACACTGGAGGCAAGGCTGGAGGATTGGTGGAAGCATTTTTATCTATTTAAACAATGTATACAAGAGAACAATCGAAATAAGTCGGGTCTCTATTGGAATAGCACGCCACGAAGAAAACTAGAAAGAATAGCTGCTGAATATTAGCGGGTTTTTAAAATCAGTTAACATGACAGACCATTAAACACTTCACAATATTAAGCCATACGCCTTATACTTTGTTTCATCTTTTCTTGCAATTATTTAAAACAAGACTGTTCAATATGGAAAAAGGTTGAATGTTTTTAGCTAGATTTGTTAGAGTTATCAGATTCTCAATATTTTGTTTACACTAAAGCTTAGACGTAGCATGTCAACAGGTCGGTTTACCTGCATACAATGCACGTTTAGAGAGCAGTGTTTATTACACTTTCACGTATAGCTGCCAGAAAGGACTGTTCATTAATGTATAGAGATATGTTTTTGAAAACTAAAAGATGATCATTGATAAAATTTGGCCAGCATTGGTATATATCAACTGTTTATAATACTAGACCGAAAAGTCCTGGTCTGTTTGATTTATTCAGCTTGTGTTTAAGTTAAATCCTTGTATAAGACATACATGTGTATCCTGCTATAAGAAAATAATGTTAAGAATATACATCACACATACTAGGACCAAACACATAGCTTGTCAACAGGAAAACAGAAGATCACTTTTGTGACATTTGTTGTACTGCTTATAAAAACAGTTGTCTGTTTGATTTGCCGGTCATACGCATTACGAAATAAGATTATCGTTTTTACTTTAAAAAATCTTTTTTTTTTTTTTGAGATGGTTATTCGTTGAAATAACATTGACTCATCAGGACATATATTATTCATCGTTTCTAGGTAAAATCCAGGAAATATCTGTCAGAAAAATCTAGAAAATTAATTAATTACCTGGAAATCCGTATGGAAATTTGTTGTTTGAAGTCTATTACTATGAGAAACTAGAATTCTCTACGACTACGCACAATGATGGCCGGTTCATGCCGTTCGTCCTCGTGGATGAAAATGACTCTTCTGGTCAGTAGTTTCGGCCTCCATTTTGTTAGTTAAGGCATGATACATTCGTTCAGTGTTATGTACAGTGGCTTACGAGATCAACTAGGGTCTGGATCAACAGAAACCAGTTGGATCGTTTCCCTTAGCTCAGGCCTGATGCTCTTGTTTGGTGAGTATTCTATTCAGTGTTAAGGTAATAATGATGTAAAGTCAGAATTATATCCATTCAGGTAAGCGTATATCATCTTTACTTATCGTCACAATGTTATCACCATGAATCGGTTATCATATTAGTAAGTGATTTGTGCAAGGATGAAAAATAATGTCAGGCTATATGTTTATTAAGCTGAAAAGTCATATTCACTGTTTAACCACTCTGGTACCTTCACATTATTTCAAATAATCATAAAAGCAAGGATCTGTAAGCTTGAATTATGTTCGGTATCCTGAAATATTAACACCTAGTTGGCTTTTAAGATAACAAATGACATGTCGACATAAAACGTCATAAACACTATATAGTCACTGGTATTAACATTTGTGAAAAATTAAGCACTTTTTTACTATAAAAGTTTTAACTAACGTCCGTTACCGTTATCACTATATCGTCTAAACTCTGGTTAAAGGTTCCCTGGTTGTGGAAAATGACATTTAAAAGAGGAAGGTCACCCTAAGACTATTGAAACGCCATTTCATATTATAGTAGAATTTCTCAAAACCGATCATGTATGGGACTTTTTTCGTCGCTTTAGGGAGGGTTCGGCTTGTAGAAGTGAAGCAGGTTGACTGGTCGGGACTCAGATATACAGTTTGTTTATCAACACTTTGTAACTGTCTAAAACATAACGACATTATTCAATATTCTGTTAACATATACTGATAATAAAATCGTCACAGATGGCTGTACAAGTAACGACCACAACAAATGGCTAGGCTAAGTAAGCCAACTAACCTATTCACTAACTATCGTCTCAATGGCTTACCACTGTGGTAACTGGCGAGACATTTGTATTAGATTTGGAGGTCATCGTGCCAGGCGCTATTGTTAGTATGACCTGATCCATTATCACGTGGTTGCAAAAACACCTCAGTATTGGTACTAGTGAATCAGTGAACTGTAGATTGGATATATATATATATCTAGCGGACGTATAATATTGGTACGGAGACGAGTTGGCTCATCGAATACACACGATGACAACAGGTTTCTGTCGTTCGTCCTTCTGGGTGAAAACGTCTATTCTCGTCAGTAGTTTCGGCCTCCATCTTATAAGTTTGGGTATGGTAACATCGTTCGGTGTTATGTATAGTGGATTACGAGATCAGCTAAACTCTGGCGCTGCAGAAACCAGCTGGATAGCTTCCCTTAGCTCAGGACTGTTTCTCATGTTTGGTGAGTGCATTCTGCTTAGTATAAAGGTATAAATGGTGTCAAGGCAGAATTATATAGCCAGTGAGGTAAGTGAACATTAATTTACCTATTCGTCTGATTTTTTCAACATATTAAAGAAATGATAAGAAATAAAATCTACACAAAGTCAAGTATCTCTCTTTTTTGTAAAGTTTTAATTTAGCTAAATGAAATATTGAAACATGAAAAATCCTATTGAACTTCTGAAAGAATAGGATGTTGCGCAATCTTGACTCCTAGATTTGACACTCTGTGAATTAAGATAATATTGATTTTTTGAATTTTCGTACGTAAGCACAAAGGGCAAAACAAATTTTAAAAAAGCATATTTTACAAAAGGTCAATGCAATCAACGTGTTTTAATGCAAATGTATACTATGTGAAGTAAAATCAGAAAATGAAGTATGCTATACCTTGTAGGTTGGCCTATATTTTAAGCCATGAGGATATAAAAGCATTTTGTTTATTATACTATGTATGCACATTCAAAGCTTTCGACCAAATAGTGTTTAATATTCAATTGTGGAATATTTTGAAATTATAAAAAATCCATTTTAAAAAATGCGTAATCCTCCCTCACCTACAAACACAAACTTATATTATAAGATTAGAATTACATTGCACACGCTTGTTAGCCTTTACAATCACATATACCAGGAAACAGTCTAAGTTTGTTAACAGCGGAACCGTTTTCCCTGTTGGCTTTGCAACCTGTATCACATCATCAAATAAACAGTGATAGATACCATCATATTTGTTGAGAAAATTACAAACACCACCAGTGATGTTGATTTGACAAAGAGCACTGCCATCCTCATTCAACATAGCGATGGTCACCATCATCCCTGTGGATGTGACAACAGGAATCACCACAAAAACTGTCATCGAAGCGCTTCTAACCAAAACGGACATCAATTATTCTGATGTAATAAATCTCCATAAACAAGCGTTGTTCACCGTTCTCGTTTAGATAATAAGGAAACAAACATATAATGATTAGTTCTTTTATCATTTTGAATATCGACATCGTAGTTAACCATTATTTTCCCTCTACTGGTTTCCTTTCAATTGCTTTAGATGATGATGACTTGTTGTAGGAATAACAAAAAAATATTAACCACGGCCGTCATATTTACCCACCAGAACTGGAAATCAAGCACACGATATACTCTTCTACATCAGCCGCTTATTTCGATCTTTTCCTACAACAATAACCATCATGGACAACTTTCCACCAAGCTGCATGATAAGTGTGACGATTTCAAATTGCAACATTACTGCACTCTCAACCTGCATTGTTTTCATTTGATTCGACATCCAAGGGCTTATTTCCAATATCACTATTTTCTTGCATGATTAAGTCAACGTAATAAAGGTTTCAATTGATACAGGTTGATGACCAATATGAAAAGTTCTACGTTCGTAATAATGACCTCAATGAGAAATAGTTTACTTATTAAACGTAAAATGTCGTGATCAGCAAGCAGTTGTTTTAATTTAGATAAGTGTGAACAAACTGGATTAGGAAACAAAATAATTCAATATGATAGTACTGTTAATGCAAATCTTGGTCATTTCAGCCCTTAGGTCGTGTTGACAATGACCATTAAATTGAAGTTTTCAAAGGTGAGATAAAAATTATACTCCCGTGACGCTGCGTACACAGTTCGGGGTTTCTCACTTCCTACACATGATAACCATACGCTCCTTTCACCTGTATCCATGGGCAGACATTGCTATTCTCAGCGGCAGCTTTGATCTGCACGTTGTAACTATAGGAATGTTGAAGTCTTTCGGTGTGACGTACACTGCCTACCGACACCACCTAGTGTCTGGTGTAGCAGAAACCAGTTGGATTACCTCCCTTTGCTGCTGTCTTGCATTTGGTAAGTCAACCAAACGGTCAAATAATTACGGTATATTCATATCGATAAATCAAAATCCTGAAGATCTTCCAAAGCTGAGCCAACCCACTGCTGTTTTGAATTTCAACCCCCAATAACCCTTTTTGGATCGTCTATCGTTTTGGATTTATTTATGGTCATGCTAGGCGGACCTATTGAATAAGTACGAGTGACAGGATAGTTTCCAATCCGACATGTTATCCAATCAGTCAACTGATGCGACAAACTAGGAAAAGAAATTCGCACGTAATCCTATTGCCTGATTTAAGTAACTGTAAACAAACTGACACACTATGACAAACAAAATACAAGCTGTATGCACGACTGCGCACTGACTCGATATCACACAAAGATGACATATTCGCGAAAACAAGGTTCTGTGAACATGTACAAGGAAATTAAGACCATGTATTCCGGAAGGTTAAGCATCGTTTATTTATCAATGACATCCACAAAGTTGATACAAAAGAAAGCATCTTTAATCAAATACAATATAACTAGCTTTAAACTCAGGAGAAGCAGATTAATTAAGAAGTAAAATCGATGGGAGAACAAATGGAACTACTTACTAAAACAATATATATATATAGATATGTATAAATAAATGTATATGATGTAACTATTGTAATTCATGTCAGATATAACGACATATTTACAAAAACAATATAATGAAACTGGTACAAAGGTGAACTAATTCTGTGACCCGTTACATATACATAGTAGTGACACGTGTTACAATATTAACGTGTGAGGCAGTGTTCTCATAGTGTTTACTTTAGTTCATTCTTGATTTCTCAAAGGCTCCATATAATGGTACGTGCATGTTGCCGTCGTTCGTGTCCTTGGACAGAAATTATCATTCTCGTCAGCAGCTTTAGTCTGTACTTTGTATCCGTGGGGATGGTTTTATCTTTCGGTGTTATGTACAGTGAATTACGACATCAACTAGGTTATGGTGCAGCAGAAATCGGCTGGTTAATATCCCTTAGCTCCGGACTGCTTTTAGCATTTGGTAAGTCTACTCAAAAATGGGTTTCTGGTTATTGTCGCGCAGTTCCGCTACCTAAAGAAAGTGCATGAAAGTGTATACTTCATGTGGCCATACTGCTGTAGCATTTCTATCAAAATACCACAGTAAAATCATACAATGCCGACTGATCTACATCAGTGTGCTTTTCTGAATATCGTAATAGAAGTACAGGATTATGACTAATGAGCCACTGTTTTTCCCATATTACTTGGATAAGATTATTGACATGAATGCACCTTAATTTCACATCATATTCAGTAAGATAACGTGTGTGCCGAAGGTACTACCTAACTTGGGGGCTTTTTTCGGAGACGGAGTATTAACTTATTAGAACGTGAGATGATTTGTATTTTTGCTTTAGATTAAATAAAGCCTAAACATGTCCCGGTTATATTGGACAGCAATAGAATTAAGATATCTTAATTTGTATCAAATTTGATGACAGCTATTGATTTTGTCTGCTACGAGATTATAAACGTTCACATGTAATTAATATTTAGAATACAGCTTGAACTAATTATAAATTGCATGTAAATCATCATTTCTGAATCGCAAATGGTATACTTAAATATCGATGTCTATAGAGGAAATAAATTAATATCAATGTTAGTGAGCCTGACGTCAACCTGTTGAATCACCTTGAATGACAGCTCAAGGTCATCCTTCAAATAGAATTGGATATTGTCATATGAAATTGGCTAGGTATACATTGACATCGCAATAGTTATCATAAATCATACATAACCAGATTGATGGATTTGTAAATTTGTGAGCACAGTATCAATCACCTTGATATCGTTTCTGTACTTGTGATGTCGTATCTAAGGTTGATTCTAACCGAAAACACGTGTCAAAAACTCAAATTCAATAACAATCAGGCAAAATATGAACAAAGGAACGATTAAATTGGAAATTCCAAATAAAAGTACGTGGAAAATATGAGCTGGTGTTATGGAAGAGTAAGCGTCTTCTGCTTCATCTATAACATTTGCCATATGTAATTTTTTGTCAAATCAAGTAAGTAATGTCACGTTCTCAAATGAGAACTAGGTATAAAACTACAGAACCAAAAGGCAAGCTAACGAGCATCAAATACGTCCAGATTAATATCGCACAATTTCTCGATGAGATCACTATGACGACCGTAAAACTCATAATATCCGTCAGTCTTCATCTTTTACCAGTTGTGAAATCAATTATATTGAAATCCTATAAATCCAAGATTGATATAATTGATTTCATAGAATCAATGTAATTCATAAATAAAGGATGTCAACATAGGAGGGGATGGTTTGTTTTGCTTTGAAAAAGGTGCCATATCTGTAAAAGCTAGTCTCAGAAATGGACGTATTCGAAACGGGGGAGAAGAAAAAAGTGTTTTAAAGCAATTTAGGGCAAGTTATTACATCAATACATACTGGTGTACCGTGGACTCTAAAACACCATTTCAGTTTAGCTAGCATAAATATAAAAAGAGGTCATGTGATCACGGTACTTGTCACAATCTACGTTTATTTTGATTTGTATGTGGGAGTTGAATGATATTGTTATATCACAGCTATGTATGCACAATATCACGTTGTAAAATAAAAGCAAAGCATATACAAAACCAACCATGTGACGAAAAATAAAAAAACGAAAGATAAACACGGAATATTGGAAAAAAGCAGGAGATTCAGACACTGCTTCTTAGGTGAACTCCGCCATGCTATTAATCCCAGTCCCCAAAAGGGGACATGTCGCATTTAATAAGACTTAGATAAAAAAATATTGACACTGAACATACGCTCAAATACGTCTAAATAGTGACGGTGAACACAGACTCAAACACAGACTCAAATACGTCTAAATATTGAAACGAAACACAGACTCAAACGCTGACTCAAATACGTCTAAATATTGACGAAACACAGACTCAAACACAGATTCAGATACGTTTAAAAATTTTTTGGTTTCCTCTTTGAGAATACCGCATTAAAAAATTCCGGTTTCAATTGTTTGGACATTACACGCTTAGGCGAGAATACTCGACATCTGATGGAATAGCCGAACAGCTGACTCCAATTTGGCGGGAACAATTGTCATACACTAGACGTAAGCAAATATAGTTCCACAATATCGCATCATTTATTTGAATTATTTCCTATCTAAATTTACAACATTTTTTTCCTTTTATCATTATACTTATATTTATTCATCATATTTAATTTAATAAAGATTTATTAAATGTTAGAACTTTGAAGAAAAAAATCACTGCGCATTGACATTAATTGCGTAAGAGTGTTACAGTGATGCGGCTACTTTGAAGGGGAAGATCACGGTTACCAATAATGTATTCATACGCGTAAGGTTTACCGAAGTGTAAACGTCAATTTCGTTGGTATGTCTATATAGAGGATACACGCCGGAAATGTAAATATTTAAAATTAAAGAAAAAAAATGGTCTTGTCATGCTGAAGCGGACAATTTGGGGCTTCATTTTTTTCAGAATGATATTTTAGCTTTGTGTTACTATTTGGGCAGTCTCGAATCTGTATACGCACCAGGAAGTGAAATTATATAGTGTTTACACTTGGTAATGCTGTTAAGGATTTTCGGGTTGGAATTTGCTGAAATGTAAGTAGTTTGTTACCATGACAGTGTATTTGATTTTAAGACAGGGGTTCAGAAATAAGTGTCTTCTACAAAGCTGTAGTGTTATGTTGGAATTAGCAGTTTTTTTTTTTTCGCATTTTAGCATTTTTTCAGTTGGTAACCATGGCACTCACATTCATGTAATTTTTATGTTGATTATAAACATATATACATGTAATGATGTATTTTCCATAACCAACCTGCTATACCTGTATATCTCAATTTCAGGGAAAATGCAAGTTAACTGTTTCCTTCTACCCTAGTCCAATTCCATACAAATGCAAATTAATTTTTGGGACCAGAATCACCTTACTTATATGGAATGACTGATAATTAAATTAATCAATTAATAAATGTACATTTATTAAAGGCAAATATAATCCTTGATACAAAGAATGTGATGAGCCGTTCACCGTTAAACCTTTTTTTATTGGACTGCACTGACCTTCTTTCTACTCGAAAATTTTTCATCGTAACGTTTCAAGTTTAAAGACCCTTATTGAAACTGTTGAGAGTTACAAAACTCTACGTAAAATGCTGATCTATATGATAGACTATGACTTACCATTTTTTGTGTTAACATACCCATTTAAGATTTTTGACATTTGTCTTTTACCTTTTAGTTTGTTTGAAGTTTTTTTTTCCTTTTTGGATCGGTGTGTGTTTCACCGATTAATGACCCTAATGACCTTTTCTGTGCTGACTGGCCGTTAAGATAATAATTATAATGATGATATTGTATCTAGTTGAAACATTAGCTAATCAATCTGATGTCGATTTGTGACAGAGGTATATAACAACAAGATATCCATTTTATATTAAGTTGTAGATGTGCTCGATAATTCAATTATTAAAATCCATGTCTTACATATGTACCAGTGTATACGTAGACTGGATGGAATAGGGGACAGATAGAGTGTCGGACAGCAGCTTATATACACATGGTATATACATATATATTGAATTCACATGTATCTTATCAGATCTTACCATGTTATTTCCTTATCTCTACCACCCTCTCTCATTCCTGTTTTCTTCTGTAATTATGTAAGCTGTAATATTCACTCTTCATTCATAATTTATATATTTTGTTGTCTTCACGTGACTCCTATGTAAAATATTTCTGTAAGTATTTAGGAAAGGTCTAACTGGGTTGATATAGCTCGTGTCCAATAATGAAATATGTATTAAATATGGCAAAAGAATTAAATGAAATTAATTTTTGATTTGAATTACACTGTATGTCATGCTGGGAAGAGAGAGTTCTCCTTTGTGAGATTATGATTTTCATATGAAAGCTGATCCCAGGAAAAAAGCCTTGGCAGCTTTCCAATAGTATATGTATATACCTAAACAATGAGGTGTCGTTTCCTACAGGACCTGTTGCTGGTATACTGGAGAAAAGGTTTGGCTGCCGTTTGGTAGCTATGACGGGGTCGGCCCTAATAGGTGTGGGAATGCTAGCCAGTGCCTTTGTTCCCACCCTTTTCTGGCTTTATCTCACCTATGGAGTGATCACAGGTAAACTCTATTATTTATTATATTAGCAATAGTAACAGATGGTTTTTTGTTATTTTTCTCTCCGGTTTTTTTTCTGCATATAAAAGAAATAATGTAAAATTAAAGCGTAATGTGCTTCTTTAGCTCTCGCCCAGCGGTTTGTTTAATATAATTGGCTTTACCACTGTGAAGTGCAATAAGGTATCATGATATTTTACCCGTTTCCATTATTTTCATATCGATTTTCGCTTAATGATTCTATTTATTAATGGGAGGGGGATTCTGGCACGTTATGACAACACACACATTACATCAATGTCAATAATGGCATACATATCTGTGTGTTTTGTAAGGAAGCATCACCGTACGTATAGCACGTGCAGTACAACTGACAGGAATGCTTTAATTTCCTTTAGAGAGTTACCACTACTGGTGGTATATATCTAATACAATAATCTAACGTTATATTAACCTTTACAGGAGTTGGGTTTGGTATGGCACATTTAGTGGCAAACGTTATAGTGAATCTGAAATTTAACAAACGTCGTTCGATGGCGATAGCAGTAGCTTCTGCCGGAGGTGGGTGTGGCAATATCGTGATACCCTGGCTCACGACCATATGGCTAGAAGTCTATGGATGGCGACAGACATTCCTCCTGTTGGCTGGTATTGGATTACAAGGAATCGTTTTCGGTGCCATCATATTTAAGGTCAGCACAAGTAATGGTTAGTGTTCCTCGAAAACGATCACAAACGCAGGGATTCGTTTCATCTAAAAACATCTCCGATACTCCAGAGGTTACAGTCAATTACGCTCCATGTACTCCTGGAACATGGAACATTTGAAAGTTCCATGTGTGACACTTTGTGGGCAAAACGAAAAGACTAGTTTGATCATTTTACATCAAACGAATCTCGAGGTTGCATTGCGGTATATTGTAATGGCTTTGAAGTAGGGCGTCTCTCCTTCGTAGTATTCAAAAGGAGTGTATCAGCCTGTGCTTGGCCAGTTTTTTCCTGTTAGAGCCAATCAAATTACTTCGCTTGTGCCTTTAATTTTGACGTGACATATTCCAGGGGTGTTGAGAGCGAAATTGATTGTAACCCCTAGAGTATCGAAAATGTTTTTGGATGAAATGAAAACTCTCAAGACGTTCGGATGAGGACTTGGTTAGACCTCTGATAAGGTAATTTGAATAACTGGTTTGTGCTGCCTTCCATGGAAATGGAAGTTTATCTCAGAATTGAATGTTGTGTTACCGGTAACCCCCACCAACAGATGTCTTGTTTTTTTGTTGTTTTTTTTTTTTTTTTTTACTTTTTTCCTCTGGGTTTTATGATCTGTCAATTTTACGAAATGATCTGTGTTTTCAATTTTCATTGGTGAGAAATAGCACTTTTATCAATGTAATATTTCTCTATATTTCACTGGTAAAACTGTGATAAATATATCTTACAGGAATTGGAAGAATTTTGTAGCGTCAATGTTTCTTGGTCGGAATAGCCAAAAACACTTATATATGTCTATGTTATATAAATGTCATTTCTATCGGCTTAAAATGCCATCATAAAGTCTGGTTCATGGTTTAATAATATACATCGACACTCAAAGCCGAGACATGACCATGTACGAGATGTAACATAGACTAATTAGAGACTGGCGTATCGAATATTAGAGACTGTAAAACTTTCTGGACACTTGTTAAAATAATTCATATTCATCACAGATTCCGGTGGAAGCCATCGAACTGATCACAGTTCAGATGGCCCGTCAATCAGAGCGGAAGTATCGACAATATTGAAGACAAAAATGTTCCTGGTATTCTCCGTATCCGGCTTCTGTACAGCCATGGCTTACTTTGTTCCTTATGTCATGATTCCTGAGCTGGCGAAGGTAAAGGGCGTGTCGACAACAGATGTAGCGCTGGTATTTTCTGTATCCGGAGTTTCCAGTGAGTCTAATAAGTATTATATGTCGGAAACATTTTAGGGAAAATTTAATGTTATGCATAATATATGTATGGGTTGGCGGAAGTTCTGGTGATGAAATTATTATCTCTTGTAGGGTTTATAAACGAGGAAGAATGCTTGTTTCACTGTGACTATACATACGTACTTGTTTGATTCGATATCATATGTCGATTTGATATTGACGGAACATAAATGTTATATTAGTGAGATCATGTTTGTATATAATTATGTATGGCAAGGATCGGGAAAGACTACAAGCGTCTGGATATGACTTTTAACGAAATTCAAATATACCGGTACCAAGGTGGGGCCCCATTGGAGGTATTCGTTCTAAGTGTAAAAATACGACGGTACTGGTGTTACTGTAAGAATAGCAACTGTGATGATAAACATAGTCTTCATAATAAACAGTGCAATATATATTAATGTGTACAGACAAAGTATCAATTCCTGTGCATTTCTGCACAATGAGTTTTTTTTTCCTTTTCGGATTGTATTTACCTCCTTGGGGCCCCACTAATTTAGCGCCCGCGATTGACATAGATAATTCTCGCACGACAAAGCCAAAACAAAACGAATTATTAAGATTGATTGTTAGAAACTATATATTATAACACTATAGAATCATTTATTGCAAACAAGAATTAGCAGAAAGGCGCAAAAGCAAGTGTCCTATATAAGACATGCGCGTTTGTTTACCTCGTAATCCATTTTTTCTTTGCGGCGGATGTGAATAACTTCGCACGTAACAAGCCATGTGACCCATCCGGCTTTCTTTGTAATAAATCGAGCGTGAACATGTTTATAAACAAAAGGCAAGATAAACAATGTTCCGACACCGAAAATATGTACAAATACAACAAATTTGACGTTAAAGGTGCGTGTGTCGCTTTATTATGGATATATTTTATTATTCATAAGCCGAATTCTCCATTTCCCGATGTTGAAATCTAAGTTAATAACCACTTTAAACCTGATTCATTGTAGTGATGAAAGCATCTCAAGGATTGTTTGTAAAATATATCCCTGTTGAATAAACGTGAAACGCTTCGTTTACTATATCGAATATTAACTTTATGGCTTTCACGAAAAACAAACCGAATAAGGCATCTACTACCGATAAATTAGGTCTAGATGTTGGATTTATCTCCCTTGAACCACAGCCACTTAGCCTGTACTCGTGTATTCACTAGCAGATATTTTACTGGATAGGACCACAGTATGCTGAATTGAGTAATAAATCACAATGTAGAATCATCTTTTATAATGTCTGAATCTTGTGTTGTTACAAAGGAGAAATAGAGGTAACACGAAAGCTATTTCTTACACTCTAGTTAGTAAGGTAAAGAAATACACCATACACGGACTATAGGATTGCGGGACTTGTTTTTTTACCTCTATAAAAGAGTTACTCAGATGGACAAATTCTACCTCCGAGTGTGTTTTGTTTACAATATCGGTGAGAGCGTAAAAGTATTTGTAAATATTACAATTCATAACGGGTTTAAAACAATGAATTGATATATGTAAGTCAAATTATTACAAAAACGTGAACCAATTTTTGCTCGTTGAATTCCCACGAGTGCGTGAAGCACACTTCTGGTCAAACTGAATTGTGTGTACTGTTTAGCCCATGTGTGTTGTAGATGTTATAATAGTAGTTGTGGAGAGGAAATGGACGAACTGGTTAGAAATCGTTATTTTTTCGATGCATTTGATTTCGGGCAAGCGTTGTGATATTTAAAATAAGACTTTTCACAAAATTATAGCATCTTTTTTTTAAATGATAACGACTATCAACTTCTTACTAACACTGGTTGACACTCGCTGTTGGTCGGAGATATCTAAGTTCGTCACGTGACATTCCAGAACTTCGTTTTAACCCGCCCCCGCCGCTTTGTTGTGTTTCTAAATTTTCCGGCATCGCGCTTGCGCACAGACATTGTTTGCACTCTCCGAACGATAATGATATGAATTAGTGTTAGGTCGCTCCTATTTTATTCTAATTCTTTAACGTGTTTAATCAAATTGTTGTACAAACTTATAAATATAATAATAAACAAAAAGAATACTATTCTTAACAGATATCTAAATGTTATAATGCTTTTATCAGTTATGGATCGAACATCTAACAATTTAGTCGCTTTAACTGGTGACTTAAGAGTTGATTAACGCCCGCCTCCTGTGGTTATGATTGAAAAGTAACATTGCAATGCTTTCAGACAATGTCCTCTATTTACTGTAGGTATTGTTGGTAGAATTCTAGTCGGGTTTATCATCGACGTCTTACACATCGATAGAATATGGACGCTCTCTATCGCCCTGATGACTGGCGGGATCTCCACCATTGGCTATGCATTCGTATATAACAAGTGGCTTTTCATCGCATATGGTGCCATACTAGGAATATTTACAGGTGATTAGTAAAATGTATACCTAGGTTATGTGTACCTTTGATAACTAGAATAACAACTTTACAGCATCTTATTGTAATATAGCAAATGAAAGTACCATAAAGTAATTGAATAGTATTTTACAGTTTTATAACCAATCTGTAACACTTCATGACTGATTTTAAAGAAGAAGAGGATTAACTGCTATGATTGTTCACCACAGGAACATTTGGTTTTCTCCAGTCCGTTATTGTTGTCGATCTTCTCGGGACAGAATTATTAGGAATCGGATTCGGATTCTTGACACTATTCCACGGGATAGCTGTCATCATTGGTCCGCCCCTTGCTGGTAAGTTATTAGTAATAATACGTAAAGTAGTCTAAAACTTATTTTGATAATAATTCATATCATAGTAACGGACAATAACTCAAATTAATGTAATTTACAGTATTATATCATAGTAACGGACAATAACTCAAATTAATGTAATTTACAGTATTATATCATAGTAACGGACAATAACTCAAATTAATGTAATTTACAGTATTATATCATAGTAACGGACAATAACTCAAATTAATGTAATTTACAGTATTATATCATAGTAACGGACAATAACTCAAATTAATGTAATTTACAGTATTATATCAGAGTAACGGACAATAACTCAAATTAATATAATTTACAGTATTATATCATAGTAACGGACAATATCTCAAATTAATGTAATTTACAGTATTATATCATAGTAACGGACAATAACTCAAATTAATGTAATTTACAGTATTATATCATAGTAACGGACAATAACTCAAATTAATGTAATTTACAGTATTATATCATAGTAACGGACAATAACTCAAATTAATGTAATTTACAGTATTATACCATAGTAACGGACAATAACTCAAATTAATATAATTTACAGTATTATATCATAGTAACGGACAATAACTCAAATTAATGTAATTTACAGTATTATATCATAGTAACGGACAATAACTCAAATTAATGTAATTTACAGTATTATATCATAGTAACGGACAATAACTCAAATTAATGTAATTTACAGTATTATATCATAGTAACGGACAATAACTCAAATTAATGTAATTTACAGTATTATATCATAGTAACGGACAATAACTCAAATTAATGTAATTTACAGTATTATATCATAGTAACGGACAATAACTCAAATTAATGTAATTTACAGTATTATATCATAGTAACGGACAATATCTCAAATTAATGTAATGTACAGTATTATATCATAGTAACGGACAATAACTCAAATTAATGTAATTTACAGTATTATATCATAGTAACGGACAATAACTCAAATTAATGTAATTTACAGTATTATATCATAGTAACGGACAATAACTCAAATTAATGTAATTTACAGTATTATATCATAGTAACGGACAATAACTCAAATTAATGTAATTTACAGTATTATATCATAGTAACGGACAATAACTCAAATTAATGTAATTTACAGTATTATATCATAGTAACGGACAATAACTCAAATTAATGTAATTTACAGTATTATATCATAGTAACGGACAATAACTCAAATTAATGTAATTTACAGTATTATATTACAGAAATGGATAATAATTCATATTTTGATAAAAGGGGATAATTCAGATTATAGTAATTTACAAGAATCTATTAATTGTACCTTGACTGAAATCTGGATATGTGTTGTTTTTTTTTTTTTTTTTTTTTTTTTTTTTGTTTTTTGGTTTTTTTTTGTATTTTACCTCTATTTGCTTAAAGAAGTAGTGTTGTCAAAAACATTATCAATAATATGTTGATATAGTTTACCTCTAGAAATGTTACTAATATCAGATAATATTCACTGATGATAAAAATCGTAAAATGTTTAATCAAGCTGAACACTGTTTTCTCACTACAATCTGTATTCCATGAATATTCTAATCCTAATTGTTTGAAATTCAATATCCATCTATTATCAGATGCTACCCTTTCATCAAAACATGATTTAAAAAAAAATCAATTATATGCTTTAACCAATATTTAAGTATTCATGTTAAATTGATTGTTGTCTTAACTTGTAATATACTCAACTGTTACATGGTGTTTTCTTTATACTCCGGAGTCTTTTGTAAACATTAATATGCGCCTTTTCTACATCTAAAGCTTTATAAATGCACAAATGTCCGAGCCATAGATTCAAATGCTGTCTACAAAAGTGTCGAAAACAGATATCAAATATAAGTTAAACACAAAAATGTAAAATCCCGTTTGAATTGACATTGTCTATGTAATGTCATGTTTAAGTTGGACATGACATGGATATATTGACAGCTTCTATGTGGTAACAATGGTAAGTTGGGGATAAAATAAAGAAGTAAAATCACAAATAAACAGGACAGTGGGGTTTTTTATTTACAAAGGTAAATCAATTATGTATAAAAATATTTAATATTGTACAAAGGTTGGCCATGTCAATAAATTTTCAATGCTTGGCAAGGCTGGGTACTTTCAAAGGTAACTTAATCGCACCTGTTATCAAACGTAAGTGAACCACGTACATGTATTGAACTTTGTACAAAAGACACTTTTCAATAAAAATTCAGAATTTGATACAATGAATTAAAGTATATCATACAGTTGTTTCTCAGGTCACTGTTACACGTAAATTGGCCAGGTTTGTCAATATCAAATGTTGAACGCGTCTGTGTACTATGAGAGGGAAGTTACCTGCCTCACAGAACTAGAAGCTGTACAGAGTATACAAAATAACGAGACACGTGTTTGATAGATGTTTATCCAGGATACGGAATTTTAATTCCTTAAAATATAATTCGTTCGTTTTAAATGAAAATAATTTTGACCCGTGAAAACTATCCGCTATATGGTATGTTGATTTCAATACATTATTAAGGATAACAATGTTTTTTCCAGGTTGGATATCAGACGTTACAAACGACTACACAGTGCCTTTTATCTACGCAGGCTGTTTATTTTGTCTCGCGTCATTCCTAGCGTGTGTAATTAAGATACGAGACTACTGTAATTTTTCAAAATGCGATGATCATGTATCGTCACGCTTCGACGATATCCCTGTTAATAATGGAAGTTATACTAACAGTAACTTTGTATTTGATACAAAACTATAGCAGTGGGTCCGAGGCGGTAATTCTAATGTATATATATGATTCATTTATTCGTTTTATAAGAATTATTTTGCAACCATTGGATTAAAAAAATCGACTATTTGATATTAAAACACAGAATATTGGCCTATTAAAAGAACTGCCTTCAGAATTCATCATACGATCGGATCACACCCAAAAAGGAAAATTATACACGGAAACTGCCTAAAAAACAACGAGAAGAATAAGGACAGAAAGATCAACGTCTTGTGCTTCATCATCGGTACCCTGTGTGTAAATCTAGGTCAATCTATGTAAGATTTGTCGCGTTCTCATCTGACAACAAGGTTAGCAATAATGGAACCACAAAGCATACTAACGAGTATCGACCATATTAAATCTCATGCCTTCAAGTAAAACAGAATAATGATGTGCTAATAAGATCAAGGATGCTATACTATCAAGGATTTATGTAAAAGAGTCTTAATTCTTAATTTATGACGAGCATATCCGATTGTCAGAGAAAACATACATTATGTTATTTGTAATCCAGGAGAGGGCAGAGTAAACATATATTTGAAGGTCTTACAAACCCATCACAAGAGAAGAAAACCGGAACGTTTGTATTTATTAAAAAATTGGTCTTTCAGCAACCCCAGCTAATACAAATTTCGCTAACCATGACTTAATGATAAATATATTGGTAGCGGGAGCATTGAAGTCAGTCGTTGTTGTGTTTTGTTCGAACTCCCAATAACATATGGGTTGCTGCACCTACATTCAGCTGTATTACCTTTTGCTCTGAAAATGCGTAATCAAGAGATCTGGCAGGATTTCTCAAACGGAAATGAAGTATGTTTAAATTACGTAAATCACATACCTAAAGGCATTTGTTATGTATTATTTCTGTCTTACTGATAATTGATTTAAATGCATTGAGAGAATGAAAGTTCCTTATAGAAATATCTATGTCATACCACTTTTTTGTTGTTGATGAGAAAAAGAATTTCGCACGCGTAAGAGATAAACTGAAGTTCTAGTGATTGAAAACCACGCGAGAATCAAAAGATTTACGTTAAGATTAAATTTCACCTCTCAAACAATCAACGATTTAATTGAGAAAATAAAGTATCTATTCTCTAGATTTTTTTCTGTAAGTGTACGTTAAATGTCGTACGACAGATAATCTGTTTTACACTGTAAGATGACGACTGCAGTATGTGTTTCACATTTTCTATGAATTATGTATAATCGTTACAAACGCTCATCTTGGAATCAAACAATGATGACTTGTTAGACATATATCATTCAATGAAAAATAAACAAGTTCATTGTAACATTTTACTACGTTGCGATGATAAAATCTTGAACAAAAAGTGAAAAGGTAAGAAGTAAGTGTGCTTTTCTTTATATTCCAATCACCAGGAAATTAAAATCGAATTCATCTAGTCCGTGTTGATTACTTACATAATAAATAGATCTTGATCAAGCGTACATCGGAAATATCCAATTAGCATATTTAGATAGCTCATTTAAATATGTTGTCAAATTTGGACATGGTGACGTGTAAAAGCACCCAATTTTAAAGCAAAGACACGCCCACCATCCTCCTTTGGTGTTGTTCTTATATTGGTGTCATGGAGTCGTTTATGTGGTTTTAGAGTCATTTGCATGCATGGTTCTGGTTCACTTGAAATTCAATGCGACGAATAAAATCAGCCTATTGAAGGGTATTAATGTTTAAAATAACCAACTACGTAGCAATATTTTCGCGAAAAAACTGAAATATGGTGAGATTTTGAAGCTATTAGGCTCTGGTGTTGCGGATCTCTTTCACATACGTTCTATATGTGTTACCTATCTCGTGATACCTAATGATAACATGTAAAAATAATTAAATAAAATCAGTTAAACAGAGGTGAAGATCGAAATTCATTACCACAATTTACAAAATGCCCAACATTAGTTTACGGTCCGGTTTCATTGGTATTCTGAAATGAGTGCATTTGAAATGAATATATTTGAAACACCGCGATTAAGATTTGTCCTGTTGTATATATACAGAATACAAGAGCGTGTTAAACACATCTTCAAGAAGAACCCAAGTGTGATTTTCCTGTCAAGCATGGGTTGTCACACGAACAAATCTCCCTTGTGTGTTCCGCTTTTGCCTTCTCCTAATCGATACTATGCATGCGGCCGTGCCATGTGAGGTACGGTATACTAGTGTTTTTACACTGTTAGAGTTTCTTGTGAATACACATTAACCGTTTCATCATTTCATGGTATTTATGAATGGATGTCCATTATTGTCTGTGCAAAAAGTTAATATATATGAGATGTGTGATTGCAACAGGTTCTGTCTTTAAATCCGTTTATTTAACTTTTACTCAGTTGCTGTAAATTGCATCCAGACGATATTATGTATGATCTAGGGCCCCTTCGTATGAATGTCACGGTAATGTAATTCAGATTGGTCTACATAGACATGTTTGATAAAACCTCGAGAAATTGGCGATCATGAAAGGAACTCGTTTTCAGCTAATACAAATAGGCTTTCTGGACAATGGAAGAAAGTCGGAATTATACAGTTTTGAACAAAATGTTATAATGCATTTTTTTAAAATGATATCTTACGACGATATATATGTATATATATATACTGTAGATATTGATGAATCCGCACTGAAAGGTTCTGTTTACCTTTACGTTTTCTGGTATAAAACGAAAAAGTTCGAGATCACTGTTGTTAATCGAATCGGTCTCCTTGGTAAGAATGGAAGTTTAAAGACACTAAGCATGGACCTTGGTCTAACGACAAAAGAACTCGACTAAAATGGTCAGATTCTCACTCATTGGATAATGTCATAAAGCACGAAGCATATAATGGTCAATATACATAGACCCGAACAGTGAATACTTAGAAAACAACTCAAATAGGGGTACAATAACATAGACCCGAACAGTGAATACAATAACATAGACCCGAACAGTGAATACAATAACATAGACCCGAACAGTGAATACAATAACATAGACCCGAACAGTGAATACAATAACATAGACCCGAACAGTGAATACAATAGCATAGACCCGAACAGTGAATACAATAAGATCGACCCGAACAGTGAATACAATAACATAGACCCGAACAGTGAATACAATAACATAGACCCGAACAGTGAATACAATAACATAGACCCGAACAGTGAATACAAAAACATAGACCCGAACAGTGAATACAATAACATAGACCCGAACAGTGAATACAATAACATAGACCCGAACAGTGAATACAATAACATAGACCCGAACAGTGAATACAATAACATAGACCCGAACAGTGCATACAATAACATAGACCCGAACAGTGAATACAATAACATAGACCCGAACAGTGAATACAATAACATAGACCCGAACAGTGAATACAATAACATAGACCCGAACAGTGAATACAATAAGATCGATAACATAGACCCGAACAGTGAATACAATAACATAGACCCGAACAGTGAATACAATAACATAGACCCGAACAGTGAATACAATAACATAGACCCGAACAGTGAATACAATAACATAGACCCGAACAGTGAATACAATAACATAGACCCGAACAGTGAATACAATAACATAGACCCGAACAGTGAATACAATAACATAGACCCGAACAGTGAATACAATAACATAGACCCGAACAATGAATACGTAGAAAACTAAAAACAGTGTATACAATAACATAGACCCGAACAGTGAATACAATAACATAGACCCGAACAGTGAATACATAGAAAACAACTCAAATAGGGGTACAATAAAAGCCACTGAAACAGTGAATACTTAGAAAAATACTAAAAACATTGAATACAGTGAGAGCATCCCGAACAGTGAAAACAATAAGATCGACCCGAACAGTAAATACAATAAAAGTGACCCGAACAGTGAATACAATAAGCTCACCATACAGGACAACAAAACATTATCTTACTATACGCACAGCTCACCATACAGGACAACAAAACATTACCCTATCATACACTAAGCTTACCATACAGGACAACAAATCAGTATCTTACTATACACACAGCTTACCATACAGGACAACAAATCAGTATCTTACTATACACACAGCTTACCATACAGGACAACAAAACATTATCTTACTATACACACAGCTCACCATACAGGACAACAAAACAGTATCTTACTATACACTAAGCCCACCATACAGGACAACAAAACATTACCCTATCATACACACAGCTCACCATACAGGACAACAAAACATTATCTTACTATACACACAGCTCACCATACAGGACAACAAAACATTATCTTACTATACACACAGCTCACCATACAGGACAACAAAACATTATATTACTATACACACAGCTCACCATACAGGACAACAAAACATTACCCTATCATACACACAGCTCACCATACAGGACAACAAAACAGTATCTTATTATACACACAGCTCACCATACAGGACAACAAAACATTACCCTATCATACACGAATCTCACCATACAGGACAACAAAACATTACCCTATCATACACACAGCTCACCATACAGGACAACAAAACAGTATCTTACTATACACTAAGCTCACCATACAGGACAACAAAACATTATCTTACTATACACACAGCTCACCATACAGGACAACAAAACATTATCTTACTATACACACAGCTCACCATACAGGACAACAAAACATTACCCTATCATACACTAAGCTCACCATACAGGACAACAAAACAGTATCTTATTATACACACAGCTCACCATACAGGACAACAAAACATTACCCTATCATACACGAATCTCACCATACAGGACAACAAAACATTACCCTATCATACACACAGCTCACCATACAGGACAACAAAACAGTATCTTACTATACACTAAGCTCACCATACAGGACAACAAAACATTACCTATCATACACTAAACTCACCATACAGGACAACAAAACATTACCTATCATACACACAGCTCACCATACAGGACAACAAAACAGTATCTTATTATACACTAAGCGCACCATACAGGACAACAAAACATTATCTTACGATACACTAAGCTCACCATACAGGACAACAAAACATTACCCTATCATACACTAAGCTCACCATACAGGACAACAAAACATTACCTATCATACACTAAACTCACCATACAGGACAACAAAACATTACCCTATCATACACACAGCTCACCATTCAGGACAACAAAACAGTATCTTATTATACACTAAGCTCACCATACAGGACAACAAAACATTACCCTATCATACACACAGCTCACCATACAGGACAACAAAACATTATCTTATTATACACACAGCTCACCATACAGGACAACAAAACATTACCCTATCATACACTAAGCTCACCATACAGGACAACAAAACATTATCTTACTATACACTAAGCTCACCATACAGGACAACAAAACATTACCCTATCATACACACAGCTCACCATACAGGACAACAAAACATTACCCTATCATACACACAGCTCACCATACAGGACAACAAAACAGTATCTTACTATACACTAAGCTTACCATACAGGACAACAAAACATTACCTATCATACACTAAGCTCACCATACAGGACAACAAAACAGTATCTTACTATACACACAGCTTACCATACAGGACAACAAAACATTATCTTACTATACACACAGCTCACCATACAGGACAACAAAATGTTACCCTATCATACACTAAACTCACCATACAGGACAACAAAACAGTATCTTACTATACACACAGCTCACCATACAGGACAACAAAACATTACCCTATCATACACTAAGCTCACCATACAGGACAACAAAACAGTATCTTATTATACATACAGCTCACCATACAGGACAACAAAACATTACCCATACACACAGCTCACCATACACACAGCTCACCATACAGGACAACAAAACATTAACCTATCATACACACAGCTCACCATACAGGACAACAAAACAGTATCTTATTATACACACAGCTCACCATACAGGACAACAAAACATTACCCTATCATACACTAAACTCACCATACAGGACAACAAAACAGTATCTTACTATACACACAGCTCACCATACAGGACAACAAAACATTATCTTATTATACACTAAGCTCACCATACAGGACAACAAAATATTACCCTATCATACACACAGCTCACCATACAGGACAACAAAACATTACCCTATCATACACACAGCTCACCATACAGGACAACAAAACATTATCTTACTATACACACAGCTCACCATACAGGACAACAAAACATTACCCTATCATACACACAGCTCACCATACAGGACAACAAAACAGTATCTTACTATACACTAAGCTTACCATACAGGACAACAAAACATTATCTTACTATACACTAAGCTCACCATACAGGACAACAAAACATTACCTATCATACACGAAGCTCACCATACAGGACAACAAAACAGTATCTTACTATACACACAGCTTACCATACAGGACAACAAAACATTATCTTACTATACACACAGCTCACCATACAGGACAACAAAACATTACCCTATCATACACTAAGCTCACCATACAGGACAACAAAACAGTATCTTACTATACACACAGCTCACCATACAGGACAACAAAACATTACCCTATCATACACTAAGCTCACCATACAGGACAACAAAACAGTATCTTATTATACACTAAGCTCACCATACAGGACAACAAAACATTACCCTATCATACACACAGCTCACCATACAGGACAACAAAACATTAACCTATCATACACACAGCTCACCATACAGGACAACAAAACAGTATCTTATTATACACACAGCTCACCATACAGGACAACAAAACATTACCCTATCCTACACTAAACTCACCATACAGGACAACAAAACCGTATCTTACTATACACACAGCTCACCATACAGGACAACAAAACATTATCTTATTATACACTAAGCTCACCATACAGGACAACAAAATATTACCCTATCATACACACAGCTCACCATACAGGACAACAAAACATTACCCTATCATACACACAGCTCACCATACAGGACAACAAAACATTATCTTACTATACACACAGCTCACCATACAGGACAACAAAACATTACCCTATCATACACACAGCTCACCATACAGGACAACAAAACAGTATCTTATTATACACACAGCTCACCATACAGGACAACAAAACATTACCCTATCATACACTAAGCTTACCATACAGGACAACAAAACATTATCTTACTATACACACAGCTCACCATACAGGACAACAAAACATTACCCTATCATACACTAAGCTCACCATACAGGACAACAAAACATTATCTTCATACACACAGCTCACCATACAGGACAACAAAACATTACCCTATCATACACACAGCTCACCATACAGGACAACAAAACATTACCCTGTCATACACACAGCTCACCATACAGGACAACAAAACATTACCCTATCATACACACAGCTCACCATACAGGACAACAAAACATTATCTTATCATACACACAGCTCACCATACAGGACAACAAAACATTACCCTATCATACACACAGCTCACCATACAGGACAACAAAACAGTATCTTATTATACACACAGCTCACCATACAGGACAACAAAACATTACCCTATCATACACTAAGCTTACCATACAGGACAACAAAACAGTATCTTGCTATACACACAGCTCACCATACAGGACAACAAAACATTACCCTATCATACACACAGCTCACCATACAGGACAACAAAACATTACCCTGTCATACACACAGCTCACCATACAGGACAACAAAACATTATCTTATTATACACTAAGCTCACCATACAGGACAAAACATATATATACTGAACTCGTTCTTATGTCATATCCAACAGAACTAAAGATCTATTCATAGGTCTAGACAATCTGTCAATCTTTTTTTGAATTCTTAAATATACCGTTGCTATCTAAAGAGTCTTGTGTTTTGTATTGATAGCACAATGAAATGTAACAATTACAAATCAATTCACTTTACCAGATATTGAATGCCAGCCAACTCTACAACAATACAACTGGTCGACTATAACCACTGATATGCCATCATAAACTTCCTGGTTCTCACTGCTACAAGCCTTCTATAAGCTTAAGTTCGGCCATGATTCTGTATGCTGGGATAATCAACGTTTTCCTTGTGGAAATGGGTACGTTTTTGAATTTTCATAATTCTATTTTTTCTTACTACATATGTATTTTGTAATTAATATCATTTTCTTCGATTGAGCACAAAATGTATTATATCTATATTCTCTCTATAACATTAAATAACTGATCTATTAGATCCACCATCGATTTGAGGAACAAAAATATCAGGAACAATCAGTGATTTACCGCTTGTTTAACTGTGTTTCTATTGTGCGTTGACACTAAGTTATCATTCGATTAAACATTTGTAAACGCTATATCAGATGTATGCAGACGAAATTGGTGAAGACACTCGTACTATTTGTGATCAGTAGGCGTTAGACGTACATACATAAACTTGCTCTTATAATCGGCTCGGTGCTTTCATAACAGGTCTCGCCTATTAAATACAGAATGTTTGTATAGATTATAGTAAATCAACAACTGTACTTCGTCTGAAGTTTATTGTAAATGAATGTTGTCTGGTATTACCCGCATGAGGTTATTTTCTGTATTCATGATTATTGAAAAGCATTCTATTTTGCTGTTAAAGTGTATAGTACATGGCTCTATATACCGGCCCTTACATATCAAAACATTCGAATATACATTATGGACATCAGGGCGAAATTGGTAGGAAGCGTCATACTTTTGAAAAACAACAAAGTCAACCTAATCATAATCCAGACTCAAATTCAATAAAACTAGGGCAAAATATGAACAACAGAATGATATACACGGAGGCTCCTGAAAAAAGTACAAGGACAAGGTGTTTCGGAAGTGTAGGCGTCTTCTGCTTCATGTAAATCTCATATAGCACAAAGAAATAGAATATTTCTCAATGAGGTTACTACAACGATCGCAAAACTTCTCCATAATTTCAATTATCCTACATCTTTTAAGCCCCTGTGTTACGAGTTTATCAGTCAGTCGACGACTTAATCGTGATGATGGGAACATGACTTTGTATATCGAATCACCTGTGACTTGCAAATATCATAGTTGAAGATGCAGGTATTAAGAAATGAAAAATTCACAATACGGAAATCATCACGTTTGTCCTACAGTTTGTTAGAAAGCTGTCAATGATGGTTTCGTTGTAGAAATCTAAGATTGAAATAAGAGGCTGGTGTTTGATACCTCGTAAAAATAACATAGAAAACTGAATACAGCATCACAGTCATCCTATGGAAGCCACGTTAACTTCCTTCTAGTTTCAAACATTCGCGATATATATGGTGCTATTGTAATAACTATAATAGGTGAGGAAGTAAGGACTGCTCGGCCTTTTCATCACCGTTTGACTTATGCACAGACCATTTTATAACAGACTCGGTTCGTAGAGAGTATATCTGTCGTACTCAATCAAAGCTTGCTTTCTGGAGTGTTTATATTGTGGCAGTGTCAATTTTACTTTTATCTATTTATATATATTTTTATAAATGTACTTGTCCAACCGGTTTGTTTTGTCAGTGTATGTTCTAAGAATTTCTCACCTGTGTTTTGTTATGTAAATGTCTTGTCACGTGATTACATGCTTGTTCGTGCACCTGTATGTTCTGTATCGTTATTCACGCGCTGGACAGAGACATGGACAGTCGCAATGATATGTAGATACGTACGGACGACTGTGGTGGCAAAAATACATTTTAAAATAGTAAGTATTTGAAATATCATTTAATTATTTTAAACGATAATGTTAGTTAACTTTTACAGAATTAGTATTTTCGTATTTATTGAAATATTTGAAGAAATTGAAATATCTCTTTGTGGTTTTTTCATTATTCCTTTTGTAATGGGAACAGTAATTTTTGCAGAATTATCTTAAAGAAATTTATTACAAATATAGTTAATTACGTTTTGTTGTTTTTTTTTCAACAGAACCATAGATCATTTTATTGTAAAAAAGGATGTTATCTCTTGAGACCCCTGTCAGATTGATAGGGTAGGTATATTATGTATATATATTATTTAACTATTAACTACATCTGTGTAATACAAATGGTAAATCCTATAGTTTATCATGTGTTGGCATTGGATATATATATTTTGATGAATTCGTAAAGTTTAGTGTAACCGTTACGGGAAATATAAATATGTGTAAAAAGTAAAGTTGACTCCATGTCCAGTGTATAACATACAGTGCGTAGTTTGTAATATGTCTTATACACGAACTTATGTTTTATTTGTGTTATTGTAGGGTCTTTTGGTGCGTCTAAATAAACGTATGAAAGGAATGAATCCAGCGTTATTTTATAAAACACTGTAGCATTGGAACCCGGCTACATTTTGGCGCCCATGTAGGGACACACACTCACACACGATACGGGAGCTCCCGGCAAATTTGAAATCACGGAGCCTCGTTTTGAAGTTCTGGACCATCGCTGTGTGTCCTTGACCTTCCAGGTCAGGTATTAGCACTTCCGGAAGAAATCCACGTTTTTGAATTCTGTGTTGTCTGACTGATCAGCATGGATTATTCGATTTATACCGGAGTGGATGTATTATTTGGTAAATAAAACCGTTCCTTGTATTAACATTTTATGTTTCCAAGCAGATAGTATGCATACTGGAAGCTGTCGATTTATATAAAACTGTTATTTTTATCATAACATTTGTTGTGTACTTCACTATTTTTACATTGTGTTACGCGTGTGCTTTACTACCGAGACGACTCGATAGGCCTACAGGTGAATTCGTCGACGACCGTGTCATGCCTGAGTGAACAACACCTGTTTTGAACTGCAGTGGTCTCGAGTGTTTTATTAATTTCAAGGACATTTACTCGTGAACTCTTGACTTTAATATTACAACTCACAGTTGATACCCATTTTGTGTGTTTATTTCTTTCATGTTCTTTTGGATCGCATTCATTTGTGTGTTTGTTAGAATTTAGATGTTGTCTTGATTGTTTTGAATCTCGTGTACAGAGGTGTAGTAAGGTTATACTAATATAGGTATAAGCTTAGGAAGTAGAAATATTTCCTCTTTGCTGATACTTACATTGTTTCCATTGCTTTTCATTCTTTTTCTCGCTTATTAATTTTCATTTATTTATTTTTTATTTATTCAAACCCCGTAAATTATTATTACTTATTTTCTACCCAACTATAATTTTGTGTTCCGACTTGGAATATTTACTCCAGATTCAAATTACCTTATATCCGATAGGATTTCCAGTTTTGATGAAACTTTTCATTTTTTTTCTTTTGTCATTTGAAGTAGATCTCGTATAGATATTGCCTACCCGGTCACTATTTTGACTAGGAAACAGTTGACTTGACCTCGCAATTGACATTCCTGATTTCTGTGACTGATGTTTTATGTTGCACTTTATGTCTTATATATATATGTACATGTGTGCGTGTTTCTTGTGTTGATTTTTTGTTGAACTTGTACTCAATATTCCTTGCTGTTGGAACTAAGCTAATATTTTACAGCATTTTTCTCATTCAGAAGGATTACTTGGAAAATATATCAGGTAAAACCCAGCGATCAGTGTAAACTAAGTATTTTGATATGAATATTGTTTATTTACAGCTGACGTAATACAAATGTGTTAGAGAGCTGGTCCTGATGTGTTTTTTTTAGTAGATATTTCGTTTCAGGTGTATTGCTTTAAAATTTTTTTGCCTTTTGTCCAATTATTTATTCATCATGTCCGACAAATCATTTTCAGGGAAGGACATTGAGGTTATTACAGCTACTCTTTTAGCCATGGGTTACAAACCCCAAGAAGGCAAACTTAAGTCTGAGGAGCTGCGATCATGGATCAAGTCCAAGGGGAGTACCAGTACTAAGGATCCTAAACAGGAAGATGGGGCAAGTGCCATGCCCAATCCTGTGTCAGTTACAGTCAGCCCACCTGTGAGGATTTCCACCTTTTCTGGAGAAGAAAAGGACACATCCTATGATTTATGGAAGCACGAGGTGGAGTCCTTGCTGTTGTCTCATGGAGAAGATGTGGTGGCCCATGTACTTCGAAGATCATTGAAGGGAAAAGCTGGAACGGTCGTCATGCATCTTGGATTGGATGTGTCAGTTAGAAATATCCTAATCAAGATGGATAGTATCTTCGGCACTGTGGAAAAGGGTGAAGCACTTCTGGCACAGTTTTACAGCGCACGTCAGAAGGAGGGGGAGGATACAGCCTCTTGGAGTTGTAGATTAGAGGATATACTGAATAAAGCTGTGAAGAGAAGAGAGGTGACTTATGCCCACTCAGGAGATATGCTGAGAACGATGTTTTGGACAGGCCTTAGAAGAGATTTAAAGGATATTACAGGCCATAAGTATGACACCATCCAAGACTTTGATCGTCTTGTGATTGCAATCCGCCAGGTGGAGCAAGATCTCAGGAATAGAGAGGAGGAGACCCAGACAAAGAAGCCCCACCCTGAAGAGTCAAAGATGAAAACGAAGCCCAATCCTGCTTGCATGGCTAGTTCTGAAGCAACAGATGACATAAAGGAAATGAAGGGGATGATCAAGCAGTTGACTAGACATGGCTAAAATGAAAAAGGTTACAAAGCAGTATCAGAAGTTCAACAGGAAGTCTGGAGCGGGCAAGTCTTGGACCAATCAACAGGGAGAGCAATCTCAGCAGGGACAGCGTCATTTTAACCCTCAGGAGTCAAAGACATCTCAACCCCATGATGATGGCCCGTTGTGCTGGCGATGCGGACAGAGAGGTCACATTAAGCTTGGGTGTCGCATCCGGTTAGACCATTTAAACGGGGAGAGGCCTATGAAAAAGGGCAGCTCATAGGCTGTGAGAGAAGAGCTTTTAACTATCATGTACAGGATAGGAAGATCCAGGTACCCGGAGAGCTTGTGGGTACTCCCAATGAAGTATCAGTGTTCCTTGCTAAGAGTAATGTTCAAGCTTTGCTCGACACAGGTTCCACTGTTTCAACAATTTCTGAGCATTATTACAGAAACTTCCTGTCAGATGTTTGTCAGCTCATGCCCATTACAGATTTTCTGAATGTGGAGTGTGCAGATGGTAATCTCCTGCAATATTCTGGTTATATAGAGACAGATATAGCAGTACCTGGACTTAGTGGGGAGTCACTGGCCTGCTTATTATTAGTTGTCCCGGGTAGCAGTTATAACTCAACAGTTCCTTTGCTACTTGGCACGAATGTACTGTTCCCTATGATGTATGCCTGTAAAGGTAAGTATGGAGCAAGATTTCTACAACAAGCAGATCTTCATTCACCCTGGTATCTTGCATTCAGATGTTTGTCTTTAAGGAAGCAAGAGTTAGTCAGGAATGAAAACAGACTCGGTCTTGTTAGATGTGCGGAGACTAAAAGTATTGTGATGCAGCCGAATAGCTACGTTACTTTGAAAGATTACATTGACAAAGCAATAAGCTATCATAAGACCTGCGCCATGCTGCAGCCATCGAAACTAGCTACCATTTCAACATTACTGGATTTGACACCTGGAGTCATAGATTTCGGTGATAAAAATAGAACTGTATCTGTGCAGCTTTCCAATGTCACCAGCCGGACACTGACCATCCATCCGAAGGCAGTGATTTGTGAGCTCTAACCAGTAGTCATGGAGAAACCACTGCCCTCCATGGAGCAAAAGGAGAGACTCAGTATATTGGATATCCTAGATTTTTTCTCATCGAAGGATGTGCCTTTGTCACCGTATCAGCTTAGTGAGGGAATGGAACTGATCAAGAAGTATGAGGATATATTCTCGAAACATGATAATGATATTGGTCATTCCACTATGGTACAGCACAGGATAAGACTTGAAGACGAAACCCCTTTCAAGCAACGTCACCGAAGAATCCCACCATCCATGTTGGAGGAGGTTAAAGGACACCTTCAGCAACTTTTGTCAGGAGGGATCATCAGGAAGTCGCATTCACCATGGACTTCTAATGTTGTGTTGGTGAGGAAAAAAGATGGCAGTTTAAGGATGTGTGTGGATTACCGGCAATTGAATAATCGCACTATCAAAGATTCTTACGCCTTGCCTAGAATAGAGGAGATCTTAGACTGTTTGAGTGGTAACAAGTTTTTCACTGTGCTGGATATGAAGAGTGGTTACCACCAGGTGGAGATAGATGAACCACACAAAGAAAGAACAGCATTCACTGTTGGACCGTTAGGATTTTTCGAATTTAACCGTATGCCTTTTGGATTGTCCAACGCCCCAGCGACCTATCAGCATCTAATGGAAGAATGTCTTGGTGATCTTCATTTGAACATTTGTCTTATCTATTTGGATGATCTTATTGTGTTTTCAAATACTTATGAAGAACATTTACGTCGTCTTGAAAAGATATTTCAGAGACTCAGGGATTGCGATTTGAAGTTGTCGCCAATGAAATGCTGTTTCTTCAGGAATCGAGTGAAGTACGTAGGACATATTGTATCGGAGGCTGGTATAGAAGCTGATCCAGACAAGATTGCAAAGATTCGAGATTGGCCAGAACCATCAACGCCTGAAGATGTAAGACAATTTTTAGGATTTGCCGGATATTATCGCAAATTTGTACCCAACTTTGCTCATATTGCCAGACCGCTCACTGATTTACTACCGCCTACTCATAAGAAGTCAGCAAAGTCTAAGAAGCAGGAAGAAGTTGAGTGGAAATGGGGCACCCGGGAAAGAATATCATTCCAAAACTTGAAAGAAGCTCTTTCATCACCACCTGTTCTTGGATTTGCCGATTACACCAAACCATTTGAGCTTCATACAGATGCCAGTTCAATCGGTTTGGGAGCTGTTTTGTATCAGGAACATGATGGTAAATGCCGTCCAGTTGCTTACGCCAGTCGTGGACTTACAAAAACGGAGAAGAATTACCCAGCTCATAAGCTAGAATTTTTAGCTATGAAGTGGGCCATTACCGACAAGTTTCATGATTATTTGTATGGAAACCACTTCACAGTTTACACGGATAACAACCCTTTAACCTATGTACTTTCGAAGGCAAAACTGGATGCTGCAGGCCATCGCTGGTTGTCGGCCTTAGCTACATACAACTTTGACATACGCTACAAGCCTGGAAAGAACAACCTGGATGCAGATACTTTATCAAGATACCCAGGACTTGAGGATGATTGTAGGACAGACATCCAACACATTACCAGGGAATGCATCAAAGCTGTGTGCAATGCCATCACTGAGGGATCTCCATTTATGGAAACCATGTGCATGTCAGCTGAGGTCTTAGATGATACCGACATTGGACAAGACTTCGGAGAATACACACCCACACAGATGAGGAAACTACAGAGTGAGGACGGAGCAATTGGTGACATATTGCCCTATGTCAGGAATCATCAGAGGCCAACAAGGTTTATGGATAATTGTAATGAGTTCAAGGTCTATGCAAAGAAATTTTACAACTTAACTCTCTCCAGAGGGGTCCTATACAAGAAGACTCAAGATGATACACTTCAGTTAGTATTGCCCTTGTCATTGAGACGGAGGGTGCTTCAGGCCTTACACAATGACATAGGACACCCTGGGCATGATAGGACGACGTCAAGCATACAGGATCGATTCTATTGGCCTGGAATGTGCAAGGACATAGAGGAATGGGTGAAGCTGTGCGATCGCTGTACCAGAGCCAAGACACCAGCAAGAACCCGAGCCCCACTTGTCAGCATACAAACATCACAGCCAATGGAACTTGTGTGTATTGACTTTCTTACACTAGAACCAGCCAAAGGAAATTATCAATATCTTTTAGTGATAACCGATCACTTCACTAAATATGCACAAGCCATACCTACTCGGAATATGTCGGCTCATACTACTGCAGATGCTCTTTACCATAACTTCTTCATCCATTATGGGATGCCCAAGCGAATCCACTCCGACCAGGGAGCTAACTTTGAAGGAGATCTCATAAAGGAGTTATGTCTGCTATTAGGAATAGAGAAGTCGAGGACAAGTCCTTATCATCCGCAAGGAAATGGTTTGTGTGAGAGGTTTAACAGAACTTTGCTTGACATGCTTCGCACATTGAATCCAGACCAAAAGAAAGATTGGAAGTCATTTATTGGACCCTTCACTAATGCATACAACTGCACTAGGCACGAGACAACAGGGTATTCACCATACTACCTGATGTTCGGTCGACACCCCAGACTACCAGTTGATGTTGCTTTTGGCGTTAGGGAGCAGGATGAAGACTCTGATCAACCCTCATATTCTGCATATGTTGAGGAGTTACGTGAACGTTTGAAGCAAGCATATCATTTGGCTTCATTGAATGCTGATCAAGCACAAAGGAAACAGAAAGTGGTGTATGATGTACGAGTACGTGGTGCCACCTTGGAGCCAGGAGACAGAGTACTTGTCAAAGTACTTGCATTCAAAGGCCGGCACAAGATTGCTGACCCATGGGAGAGTGAAATTTATATAGTGGAAAGTCAGCCAATCAATGATATTCCAGTATATATCATTCAACGGGAGGATGGTACTGGAAGAAAAAGAACCATGCACAGAAACCATCTTCTTCCAGTTGGATATTTGACGCCAGATTCCAGGAGCATGGATGATAAAGCACCTACAAGGCCTAAACCTGCGCCAAGGCATAGGAAGCCTAAACCAAAACAAACAGTGAGTGAGGATGTGGAGGTGGAGCCCGAAGATCAAAGTGATACTTCATCAGTGGTAGTCCATGTTTCCACACCGGAAGAAGAATCTGTTACAGTTACAGATATTTCAGTTCAGCAGGATGATGGTCCACATACAGCTGACTGGGATGATGAGGTTGATGACGATCCACCCCAAGACGTTGAGGGTGAGCAACCTCGGGAGCCAGAGACTGAGCTCAGGAGGTCGGAGCGTGTTAGAGCTCCACCCAAGTGGTTCACCTCAGGTGAGTTTGTCATGTCAGGCCAGGAGCCTGATTGGCTGCGTAGAGTCAGATACTTGTTGACACTAGCTAATTCAAAAGAATTTTTAAATCTCTCTCCACAGATGACAGAAGCAGTAGTGTCTCTTGTCACCAAGAAAAACTGACGAGGACGTCATCTTATTTGCAGGGGGAGTATGTGGCAGTGTCAATTTTACTTTTATCTATTTATATATATTTTTATAAATGTACTTGTCCAACCGTTTTGTTTTGTCAGTGTATGTTCTAAGAATTTCTCACCTGTGTTTTGTTATGTAAATGTCTTGTCACGTGATTACATGCTTGTTCGTGCACCTGTATGTTCTGTATCGTTATTCACGCGCTGGACAGAGACATGGACAGTCGCAATGATATGTAGATACGTACGGACGACTGTGGTGGCAAAAATACATTTTAAAATAGTAAGTATTTGAAATATCATTTAATTATTTTAAACGATAATGTTAGTTAACTTTTACAGAATTAGTATTTTCGTATTTATTGAAATATTTGAAGAAATTGAAATGTCTCTTTGTGGTTTTTTCATTATTCCTTTTGTAATGGGTATAATAATTTTTGCAGAATTATCTTAAAGAAATTTATTACAAATATAGTTAATTACGTTTTGTTGTTTTTCTTTCAACAGAACCATAGATCATTTTATTGTAAAAAAGGATGTTATCTCTTGAGACCCCTGTCAGATTGATAGGGTAGGTATATTATGTATATATATTATTTAACTATTAACTACATCTGTGTAATACAAATGGTAAATCCTATAGTTTATCATGTGTTGGCATTGGATATATATATTTTGATGAATTCGTAAAGTTTAGTGTAACCGTTACGGGAAATATAAATATGTGTAAAAAGTAAAGTTGACTCCATGTCCAGTGTATAACATACAGTGCGTAGTTTGTAATATGTCTTATACACGAACTTATGTTTTATTTGTGTTATTGTAGGGTCTTTTGGTGCGTCTAAATAAACGTATGAAAGGAATGAATCCAGCGTTATTTTATAAAACACTGTAGCATTGGAACCCGGCTACAATATCATTATATACATGATGTATACGATATAATGTTACATCATATATTGTAACACGTGTAACACGTTGAGTGCCCAAGTCTTTTTGCGCCCTCTGGCGATTCAATTGACAACGTTAATTATTAATTAGTGTGTAGTCCATCATTTCAGAAACAAACGCTGGTTACAGCTACCAGTTATGTACTTACATGCCTTTCTGCTGTTAACATACATCGTACCTGTCCGCTTGCAATGAAAAATGAATGAAAAATTAATTTCAGATTTCGGATTTCAGCCATTGAGAATATTAAAAACAAATAAATTCAGAAAAATATTTCATAACATCATTATATCGATCAATATTTACAGATCATTTACGTCAATATATCGATCAATATTTACAGATCATTTACAGCATTATATCGATCAATATTTACAGATAATTTACGTCAATATATCGATCAATATTTACAGATCATTTACGTCATTATATCGATCAATATTTACAGATCATTTACGTCAATATATCGATCAATATTTACAGATCATTTACAGCATTATATCGATCAATATTTACAGATCATTTACATCATTATATCGATCAATATTTACAGATAATTTACTCAATATTTACAGATCATTTACATCAATATATCGATCAATATTTACAGATCATTTACATGAACAGTTTTAGAACTCGATAGGAAAAAATGGTTTTTACTTTTTTAATTCATGGAAAAGACAATGGAAAAATTCTTGGAAAAAATGAAATATTGAATATATAATATTATCAAAATGTTTTCATTTATCTATAGTTTGAAAAATAACTTCTCATTATTATTACCATGAATTCATTTTTCTCGTAATTTCGATAAAGTCTTGATATCATGATAATACTTCAGATAGGACTGAAAGTCAAACCTACATCAGCATATTGTACGATGACAAAAAGACATGTTCCTTGAATTGACACGTCCTCGGTTATATAAACAACTTGTACTCCCTGATAGTGTAAGGGAAGCAATAATTCCATTAGGCTTATTGTCTCGGCACCTGTTACATAAGATCCCCAGACAGGGCTAGTAACATAAGTCACCTAACTACCCTCGGCGGGACCAGTAACATAGGTCCCCCTAACTACTCTCGACGGGGCTCGTAACATAGGTCCCCCTAACTACCTTCGACGGAGCTAGTAACATAGGTTCCCCTAACTACCAACGGCGGGACCAGTAACATAGGTCCCCCTAACTACTCCCAACGGGGCCAGTAACATAAGTCCCCATAACTACCCCCGGCGGGACCAGTAACATAGGTCACCCTAACTACCACGGCGGGACCAGTAACATAGGTCCCCCTAACTACCCCTGGCGGGACCAGTAACATAGGTCACCCAACTACCCCCGACGGGGCCTGTAACATAAGTCCCCCTAACTACCCTCTACGGGGCCAGTAACAGAAGTCCCTCATATTAACCTGGACTGAAATCGCCTGTATTTTGATGACAATAAATTGAAGCCTTATTAATATGTGCATTGTGTTATGCTCGTATACACTGGCATAGTGAAGGAACTCCATTGAAGTCAGATATTATCTAAATTCCGATGAATCAGGAGACACTATGCGATGGCCATTTTGTTTTGTCAGAAAACAGGAGTTACGGCATTGTTCAATGTGTAAAAAATACCTACATGACAAATTATCTTCAACATAAACCTGCGTTTTTAAAAATTTCCGCCAGTTAGAAACCTCTTCCTGGCTCCGACCATTTTGTGGGAAACGCCTACTTTAGATAATGTCGTGTTGCCATCGATTCAATAAATAATGTTCAAAATAGAGTAAACTAAATCAATTTATTTGCTTTCGAATTAAACATCTTAATAATTTGTTTTACCTCTTCTTGTCAAAATCATTTTCCCAAAATATACGCTTTATAATAACGGAAATGTTGAGTAAAAAGAGAAATTAAGTGAAATAAAATATATATAGAAAGAAAGAAAAACCCTTTCATTGTCGAGACTTCCCATGTAATTATTTGCGTATGTTATCAGACGATTGAACGGAAGATAAGAATGATCGCTTATATTTTAAGTAAGTATTCTGATAATTTGAATGCAAATGTATATTCATTCCAAGTATGGTGTTTTCTCTCGTTGACAGTGTCCCTTCAGTCACTCAACGAAAGGATAGAACGAGACACTGCTTGTTTTGGAACTGGGGACCAATCTCTTATTGACGCGAACTGTTCCTCGACAGAAAACTTATATCCTATTGGTTTGTACGCTGGTGCTAAGCTCAGTACTAGTGTGTGTCCGCTAGAAATGGAGTCTAACGCTACAGATGGGCTGGTCCAGCAGTGTTGTATCCCTGCCACGAACCAGGACTGTGTTGCTCTAGTGAATACATATGTACCCGCCATAGCCTCGGACTACTTGGAAACCTGTGTCGGTAGAACGGCGTGTTTAAGGCGCCAAGCATCTCGAATGGACGTTCTCAGTATCATCGAGTGTAATTCAACTGTCTACCCTAGTCAGACACATTACATGTACCTCGACTATCAGTGTGTTCCAGGTTAGTTTCACGTTCTGAAAGGCACGAACTGATAATGATGGTAATATTCACAATGATCTTATATACTTTCTCACACGATGGTTTACATTGTATAGTCCATGGTAATCGAACCATTCGCTATTCACATTAAATTAGTTGTTATTAGGCGTTTACGGCTTGTATAAAACATTGTCGTCATTGTCCAACCACTTAATAGCAACAGAGTAAACTGGAGAAAGCAGAGTAAACTATCTTGTTCCAGATAGATCGCTTTGCCACTGTTCCAAGGAGATCGATTTGCCACTGTTCCAGGGAGATCGATTTGCCACTGTTCCAGGGAGATCGATTTGTCACTGTTCCAGGGAGATCGATTTGTCACTGTTCCAGCTCTATTTATAAGTTTTACAAATACATTCCAATGTCTCTTATTGGTTCCGAATCTTAATTAAAAATAAAAAGCGATTAATCAGGGGTAAAATACGAAAAAAAAAACACGATTTATACAGGTGTGACATCTGCTTTACGTTGTGATATGACATTGTATTTTTTAGAATCAAAAATTGGTCGCTTTCCGTCCGTCGATCTGACCAATGACGGAGCCGGGTCACTTCTATATCTTCAGGGCAGTACTTATCCCTTCCTGACGTCATCCACATCAATGACATGTTCTGTTGAAACAGACTGCTTGTCGACGGTTGAGATATATGGTCTTCACGTGAACTTTCAACAAGACAATGGGACTTGCAACCAAGCTCTGATGATTAACGACACAAGCGGTACGCTGTATACTATTGACTGTGCCGACAATGCTGATAATGCTAGTTACAAACTCCGAAGCTTAGCAAACAGTTATGACAACTACATAGAAGTCTTCTACAGCAGTCTCTATGCCAACCAAGGCCTTTTCTGGTTGGCATTTAAGGGTATGTACACGCGTCAATGTTGCTGCATAGAAATCTATTTATAGTATATTCATAATTAACGAAGATGTAAGGGAAATAGCTAAGTTATATTCCAATGTGCAGAATTTTGCCTTGAATGAAAATTCTTTGCCGGGGTTCTAGCAAAAATTCTACAACGAGGTTTAACGTGACGCTACCCAAAATGGAACATTTTAAAGGAAAGTTGTGAAAATTTTCTACTGAGTGTTTGAATTCCGTGTTTTTGCTTGGTATTTCACACACAGATACCTGCTATTTTCATTGCATGATTTGGTTTCATGTCAACAACACTCGTGTCTATAAATAAAATGCAGCATCTACTGCCAGGATCAGCAATGAGTTTCAGCAGGTCGGGGTATCCAAAATGTAATGCCTCTCATATTCTGCTCACTTATTGAAATGACTGACATAATATTGAATATTTTTTCATTTTATAAAAGTTCACTAACTTTCTAATAAATCTCAGTCAGTTATCTATCAAACTCCTTATTTGCAGCAGTACTTTACCTACTGTATATACAAATTAATAGATCAATTACGATATGATCCTATTGCAATTATCAGTTTTTACTTCAAACTGGCTAATTTGATTTATTCTTAAACGGTAGTTCATTTCAAAACTGAAATTTACTTTTATTTGTCATTTTCAATCATTTAACTACTTTGACAGTTACTGGCAATTTAACAATTAATTGCCCTCGAAAAGATCCAATCAACGAATGTTTAACTACTACACCGATAACAACAACAACAACAACAACAACAACAACAACAACAACAACAACAACAACAACAACAACAACAACAGAAAGCACCACAACAACACCGGAAACATCGACCACAACAACACCGGAAATCACAACCACAACAACACCGGAAATCACCACCACAACAACATTGGAAATCACCACCACAACAACACCGGAAATCACCACCACAACAACACCGGAAACTACTGAAAAAACAGCAACAGCAAACGTCACGACTGGTATAAAACCACCTTCGACAGAGGCGTCTACCGCTGATACAGGTGAGAACAGTCCTTCGTCATTCGTCTAAAAACAGACATCTATTATCATCTTTTATTACATAATAATATTTCACAACGATATAAAAATCTAATAACAGTGTTTTGTCGCTACAAATTTAAGGCAGACTAATAAGAAAATTTTATACTCCATAACATACCTGTTATTGTATTAACTTCTACTGTCTTACAGATTCTACAATGGTAATCATCATCGTCGTCGTCATCGTCATTGTCCTTTTGTTAATCTGTGCCGCGGTATTAATCATCAGATGGTATAAGGTAAGGCCACTATATGGTTGTGTGGGAGTGATCAGTTACTGAATATCTATGTAGTTTATATTCCATATCTTGTATGTTTAGTTCTCCACAATTGTACATTGAGCTAACACAAATTACACACTGCAAACGTGGCGTCCTTTAGAGTGACTAGCGTACCCGCTTTAACTCTTTATATGTTTGTTTTGTAAGATGTAATTAATATAATTCTATGATCGTGGATTTCTAATTTTTCTGATCTTAACGATAATTTATAAAAAATATTCATATCATGGTAATCAAATGTTTGTACAACATAGCCATAATGTCACAATGCTAGCATGAAACACGTGATTAATTCTGTTAGAACCTGAGTATCACGTGATTGAGGTAGTTACCCGATTAGCAAGGATATCATACCCATTAAATGTAACATTATATAAGCCCTACAGATGATGTCACTTCAAGGGAATCTTATTGTGTCATTTAACTGGAATTGACTGACACCATCCCGGTTAACTTATTGTAAAACGAAAATAAAAAGACAAAAGAAGTCTTGTGGGTACGTAAAATATGGTTTCACTAATTTCCCCAAAGCATGACAAAATAAGGAAAATGCTGTAATGGACTCGTCTCTCTCTTTTCTCTAATATCAATTTTTGATATTGCATAAATTTTCTCAACAGAAAAATAAAAATGCACGTGATAATGAGACAGAAGAGGATGAAAAGGATATGGAACTGGGACAGGATAATGAGTGTACTGTTATAACATCAGACATACAGGTACGTGTTCTTGATGGTATCAGTACATAGGCTTCATACACTAGAAAGTCATCTTGATTGTGTTTCTTGGTATTGGTAATTTTATTAACGATGATTCCATTGTGAAAACACGTCATTATATAAAACGGACATACGTTATGAGATTGACCTCTTTATGAATTCGCAACAGACTGTGGTATTGATCGGAGTGGCCTATGCGGCCGGAGTTCGACTCCCTATCGGCAGTGAAAAGGTTTTAGTAATATAGATTCAGTTTATCTTGACTATTAGTTTGATGTGTGTTTCCTTCTCTTTAGAATCAAGCGGAAATTACCCCTGAGACAGATATGAAATCGCAAAATTTTACAACGATAAATGATATCCAGACCTACCAGAATATCGGCCTGGTGATGCAAACAAAACTGCCATCTTTAACTTTGACAACTGACGAAGGCCACCAGTCATCTGCGTTGAAGAGTAAGACGTTTACAGACAGTAGCTTTAAATTGCAAGACGATGAAATCAAACAAAATGCGGCAAATACAGCAGAAGGAGATGGTCAAAAAAAACGAAAAAAGAAGAAAAAGAGAAAGACGAAACCATGCACAGAAAACCTAGACGATGCACCTCAATCCAACCCAGTGAATATTCTGTCAACAGAAGAAACTGGTCGAGAAAAACGGAAGAAGAAAAAGAAAAAACGAAAAGAATCTGGAAATCAGATTGCACCAGATTTTTATCCTATTACTAATGTTATGGCATGCGAACAGGAGACTGCACTCTCATATCACGTGGACGACCAGCAGGACCAGGATAATCAACCGAATGAAAAGAAAACTCGAAAGAAGAAAAGAACGAAACGAAAAAAGAAAGATGTTGTTGAAAATGACATTGAAGAAAGCATTGATATTAAGGAAAATATTGGTGGTGATCAAGCATCAGTAATTTATGATTAGCTGAATAGAATATATCGCCACCACCATTACCTTAAATTTTAAACCGTTATATAGCACTGGGTGAGGACAATTTTTCCATCATGTCAATATATTACATTTACTTATGACAGAAGAAAACTAGATATAACTTGATCCAAGTTTTAACTACACGAATACCAATGTGTGTCTAAATATTATCAAACGTTTCCGTTAGTTGTTTTTTACTGTTTTACAAATTCTAATTCAGCTTTTTAAAATACATGTGCTATCCGGTAACTGCACAATCACACGAAAAGAGCCATTATCCGCTTATCAGCCTTACGACATGTGATGTTATTGTACCCAACCTTACGACACGTGATGTTATTGTACCCAACCTTATGACACGTGATGTTATTGTACCCAACCTTAAGACACGTGATGTTATTGTACCCAACCTTACGACATGTGATGTTATTGTACCCAACCTTACGACACGTGATGTTATTGTACCCAACCTTACGACACGTGATGTTATTGTACCTAGTTACGACATGTGATGTTGTTACATCTATTCTCCCTTAAACCCTATTCCGTCCCACATGTGGTGCTTCTGCTGTTTGTTGATAATTATTTATAATGTAATCCTTGTGTCTGAAGTACAGGAAGGAGTTAGGTCGTGTGTTTAGAAATATAACATAAACTGTTTTACTTCCGCTTGTGTGTTATTTGTAATAAACATTATTATGTGTTTTATTTACTCTGGGTATTGATTTTCATTGCTGCTTTTCGCTTCACTGTCACGTGTTTCACTTACCTTCATCAGATCATGTAAGTAATAAAATAAACACTCAACTCATTAGTGAAATTCATATTACGTCATTTTTAACAAGTGTAGTAGGAAACTGTACTCAAAAACATCGGAGGAGGAAGAAGTGAAATGGAAATTCCAGCATGTAGGATAATGGGTTGATATAGTCGTAACCTATACGTACACGATTTGCCCCCATGCTTGAGTGATAGTGACTTTCCTCCTATAAAACATATTTACGAGGGTATACGTATCACTTAAAACCAAGACAGATGTGTATAAGCTGACTTGTATCAATTTTGTTGGCAGAGTGATATTTTAGGATTTTTCCTGGTTTTCAGTGTTATACACAACAAATGGCACCAAATGTACAGTGTATGTACATTTAATATTGAACAACGACATCAGTATGTCATGTTAATGTGAGATGTACAATTAGTTTCCCCGTTAGGGACAAATGATTACCTTGTAGTGTCGGTATGTATTTATGGCCTGGCAAACGCTTTATGCACAACCCGATAATGAGATGTTATAGATGCACAAAAACAAATTTAGGGAGAGGTTAAAATGCAGATTTAAGGTAGGTAGACAAAATGTAAATATCAGGCACAAATAAAAAGTGAGCCGGATGATGCTCTGTAAGTCCGGATCACTAAACACCAAGTCAGGGTAATTTTATTCTCGTGATTGTCTGAATGTTCAAGATTTGCAGTAGATTTATCTTACATCACAACCATAGGGCTTAAACAAACTGGACATTGATAAAAAGGAAGAAAGGCCTTGAAAATGATATAATAAGTTTGATTGGTTAAAACATCGTAAAGACGATTTAGATTCATTGTGCCTGACAGTCTTCGATTTTTCTAAAATGAGCATATTACGACAATCGACATTTATCTACATCTACAATAATAGGTTGACTATATTACGTTCCACAAGCGAGACGAGTCTCCAGTGATGGAGACGATAGATTACAGAATGAAAAATTTGGTATGTATCACACTTGACTTTGAACAAGTTGAGTCACCATCAATATAGAAAGCTCAAATTTACATTATTTGTCTCAAGTATCAATAGAATAAAACTGGGAAATAAAAAAAGATACCATAATATAAATATCTAAAAAAAAACTAGACACATATTGTAGTAAAAATAGATAAATGAAAAATAAACGTTACGAAAAATAAAATAGGAGGTTTTATAGATTCCACAAAAAATGCACCCGTTTTACTTCGTTTACTACGTTAACGATGGAATGCTAATCACTATTAGGATACTCTTATAATGAATGGTGACGTTTACGATGGAATGTTAATCACTATTAGGATACTATTATAATGAATGGTGACGTTTACGATGGAATGCTAATCACTATTATAATGAATGGTGACGTTTACGATGGAATGCTAATCACTATTAGGATACTATTATAATGAATGGTGACGTTTACGATGGAATGCTAATCACTATTATAATGAATGGTGAAGTTTACGATGGAATGCTAATCACTATTAGGATACTATTATAATGAATGGTGAAGTTTACGATGGAATGCTAATCACTATTATAATGAATGGTGACGTTTACGATGGAATGTTAATCACTATTATAATGAATGGTGACGTTTACGATGGAATGTTAATCACTATTAGGATACTATTATAATGAATGGTGAAGTTTACGATGGAATGCTAATCACTATTATAATGAATGGTGAAGTTTACGATGGAATGTTAATCACTATTATAATGAATGGTGACGTTTACGATGGAATGCTAATCACTATAATGAATACGTTTACGATGAATGGTGATTAGTTTACGATGGAATGCTAATCACTATTATAATGAATGGTGACGTTTACGATGGAATGCTAATCACTATTATAATGAATGGTGAAGTTTACGATGGAATGCTTATCACTATTATAATGAATGGTGACGTTTACGATGGAATGCTAATCACTATTAGGATACTATTATAATGAATGGTGAAGTTTACGATGGAATGCTAATCACTATTATAATGAATGGTGACGTTTACGATGGAATGCTAATCACTATTAGGATACTATTATAATGAATGGTGACGTTTACGATGGAATGCTTATCACTATTAGGATACTATTATAATGAATGGTGACGTTTACGATGGAATGCTAATCACTATTATAATGAATGGTGACGTTTACGATGGAATGCTTATCACTATTAGGATACTATTATAATAAATGGTGACGTTTACGATGGAATGCTTATCACTATTAGGATACTATTATAATGAATGGTGACGTTTACGATGGAATGCTAATCACTATTAGGATACTATTATAATGAATGGTGAAGTTTACGATGGAATGCTAATCACTATTAGGATACTATTATAATGAATGGTGACGTTTACGATGGAATGCTAATCACTATTAGGATACTATTATAATGAATGGTGACGTTTACGATGGAATGCTAATCACTATTAGGATACTATTATAATGAATGGTGACGTTTACGATGGAATGCTAATCACTATTAGGATACTATTATAATGAATGGTGACGTTTACGATGGAATGCTAATCACTATTAGGATACTATTATAATGAATGGTGACGTTTACGATGGAATGCTAATCACTATTAGGATACTATTATAATGAATGGTGACGTTTACGATGGAATGCTAATCACTATTAGGATACTATTATAATGAATGGTGACGTTTACGATGGAATGCTAATCACTATTATAATGAATGGTGAAGTTTACGATGGAATGCTTATCACTATTAGGATACTATTATAATGAATGGTGAAGTTTACGATGGAATGCTAATCACTATTAGGATACTATTATAATGAATGGTGAAGTTTACGATGGAATGCTAATCACTATTAGGATACTATTATAATGAATGGTGACGTTTACGATGGAATGCTAATCACTATTATAATGAATGGTGACGTTTACGATGGAATGCTAATCACTATTAGGATAATGGTGATTATAATGAATGAATGGTGACGTTTACGATGGAATGCTAATCACTATTAGGATACTATTATAATGAATGGTGACGTTTACGATGGAATGCTAATCACTATTATAATGAATGGTGACGTTTACGATGGAATGCTAATCACTATTAGGATAATTATAATGAATGGTGACGTTTACGATGGAATGCTAATCACTATTAGGACTATTATAATGAATGGTGACGTTTACGATGGAATGCTAATCACTATTAGGATAATTATAATGAATGGTGACGTTTACGATGGAATGCTAATCACTATTATAATGAATGGTGAAGTTTACGATGGAATGTTAATCACTATTATAATGAATGGTGAAGTTTACGATGGAATGCTAATCACTATTAGGATACTATAATAATGAATGGTGAAGTTTACGATGGAATGTTAATCACTATTATAATGAATGGTGACGTTTACGATGGAATGTTAATCACTATTATAATGAATGGTGAAGTTTACGATGGAATGCTAATCACTATTAGGATACTATTATAATGAATGGTGACGTTTACGATGGAATGCTAATCACTATTAGGATACTATTATAATGAATGGTGACGTTTACGATGGAATGCTAATCACTATTATAATGAATGGTGACGTTTACGATGGAATGCTAATCACTATTATAATGAATCACTATGAATGGTGACGTTTACGATGGAATGCTAATCACTAATGCTATAATTATAATGAATGGTGACGTTTACGATGGAATGCTAATCACTATTATAATGAATGGTGACGTTTACGATGGAATGCTAATCACTATTATAATGAATGGTGACGTTTACGATGGAATGCTAATCACTATTATAATGAATGGTGACGTTTACGATGGAATGCTAATCACTATTATAATGAATGGTGAAGTTTACGATGGAATGTTAATCACTATTATAATGAATGGTGACGTTTACGATGGAATGCTAATCACTAATAGGATACTATTATAATGAATGGTGAAGTTTACGATGGAATGTTAATCACTATTATAATGAATGGTGAAGTTTACGATGGAATGTTAATCACTATTAGGATACTATTATAATGAATGGTGACGTTTACGATGGAATGCTAATCACTATTAGGATACTATTATAATGAATGGTGACGTTTACGATGGAATGCTAATCACTATTATAATGAATGGTGAACGTTGCTACACTATTATAATGATGGAATGCTAATCACTATTAGGATACTATTATAATGAATGGTGACGTTTACGATGGAATGCTAATCACTATTATAATGAACGGTGACGTTTACGATGGAATGCTAATCACTATTATAATGAATGGTGAAGTTTACGATGGAATGTTAATCACTGTTATAATGAATGGTGAAGTTTACGATGGAATGCTTATCACTATTAGGATACTATTATAATGAATGGTGACGTTTACGATGGAATGCTAATCACTATTAGGATACTATTATAATGAATGGTGACGTTTACGATGGAATGCTAATCACTATTAGGATACTATTATAATGAATGGTGACGTTTACGATGGAATGCTAATCACTATTATGATACTATTATAATGAATGGTGACGTTTACGATGGAATGCTAATCACTATTAGGATACTATTATAATGAATGGTGACGTTTACGATGGAATGCTAATCACTATTATGATACTATTATAATGAATGGTGACGTTTACGATGGAATGCTAATCACTATTAGGATACTATTATAATGAATGGTGAAGTTTACGATGGAATGCTAATCACTATTATAATGAATGGTGAAGTTTACGATGGAATGTTAATCACTATTATAATGAATGGTGACGTTTACGATGGAATGTTAATCACTATTATAATGAATGGTGACGTTTACGATGGAATGCTAATCACTATTAGGATACTATTATAATGAATGGTGAAGTTTACGATGGAATGCTTATCACTATTAGGATACTATTATAATGAATGGTGAAGTTTACGATGGAATGCTTATCACTATTAGGATACTATTATAATGAATTGTGAAGTTTACGATGGAATGCTAATCACTATTAGGATACTATTATAATGAATGGTGACGTTTACGATGGAATGCTAATCACTATTATAATGAATGGTGAAGTTTACGATGGAATGCTAATCACTATTAGGATACTATTATAATGAATGGTGACGTTTACGATGGAATGCTAATCACTATTATAATGAATGGTGAAGTTTACGATGGAATGCTTATCACTATTAGGATACTATTATAATGAATGGTGACGTTTACGATGGAATGCTAATCACTATTAGGATACTATTATGATAAATGGTGACGTTTACGATGGAATGCTAATCACTATTATAATGAATGGTGACGTTTACGATGGAATACTAATCACTATTAGGATACTACTATAATGAATGGTGACGTTTACGATAAACGACCACTCCAACGCTATATTTTATTTCTTCATGTGTCTGTCTTTATCAGTCATCGCATACCTCACGCAGTTTCAAGAACTTAACGCAACTCTTCAAAACTATCTCAAAAGGAATGAAATTGACACGATGAAGGGAGAAGGTAACTTGACTTTGAGCATCTGAAACAATACCTGGTCAAATTAGAACAGATCTTATTTCATTTAAATCTTTATTCTTTTTTAAATAAAAAATTTACCACTAGCCTGATTCATAAATTTGAAGACAAGTACTTACATTACACTGTGCGTTTACCGCCTTTCAAAGAATGTTTTCATTAAAGTGGAGAATGAAAACTTTTTTAATGATTTCCGGCAGAAGGGAAATACGCTGTATCGTTTAAAAATGTTGGGTTTTTTTTTCAAAATTGTATGGTAAAAATTAATACAAATCTTCATAGTTGTTCAAAATTGATCACTACATAATGGCTAGCACTTATCAAAATTCGGGTACTGAAAAACCCATCTTTCTAGATAAAAGTATCAATATTGCATAATCATACGAAAACATTAGCAATACATTATTGCAAGTTTATTATTATCCGATTGGGGTCTGTTTTGCTTCTATTCTCTTATATCATAATATAAACAGCACTACCACCTAATTTGCCTGGCTCAAATAAATCGGGATCAGGGCCCGTTTTTAGGCATAACTTCAAGCTTGAAAATGACATTATGAAAATATCGTGGCCAAAGTTATTATTACGATTTCGACCTCACAATAGATCAGTGTACCTTTATACTGTCATGATAATATACTTGAACACAACAGAATTTCTCTGAATTACATTCAAGAATAGAATTTCTTTAAAACGGTAAGATACTATACTAAGGCGTTTCTTTTCAATACGATATTTTTGTTCATGTTATCCCCAGTTCTAAAACACCACCATGAAAATACCAACATGTCAACACAATCCAAAGTCAAATTCAATAAAACAAGATTGAAATATAAACAAAAGACAAATTTGTCTCCAGCAAAAGTACGAGAATAAGACCAGGTGTTTCGAAAGAGTAGATGTCGTCTGTTTCATCGACAACACCCACCATGTTAACATTGTCAATCCAAGTAAGTAATATCACACGTTCTCACAGGAGAACAATGTATACAATTATTGAACCAACAGGCAAACTAACGAGCATCAAACTCGTCCAGCCTCATATCACACAAAAACCTGTTTCTCAATGAGATCGCAATGGCGCTCATATAACTTCCTCATAATTTTCATCAACTTCATATTTTGAAACTCTGTATTACGAGTTTGTTCGTCATTGGACATTTTCTTGCACGAAAATCGCAATAATAGGAACATGTCCATGAATATCGAATGAAGTGCGACATGTGTATTCTATCTTCCCTGTCCCATGTAATACGGCATTTCTAACCTCTGTTGAAGCAGATACAATGATTCGTCAGTCTGTCATTGTCTCAGACCTCTAGTCATGGAAAATCTGTATTCGATACTGTAACACTTTTCGAAATACAATGTACATAAAACTGCATTATTGGTTTGCTTCACCACGCGCAAACTTCACAATTTATCTTCAAAACTAGAATTTTAGTCAAAGTTAAAAAGCAGGAACTAAAAATATATAACTCTCAATCAAAACTCTCACCTACACTTATAACCATACAATATTTTAGTGAAATCGGGGAAAAAATGATATAAAAAAATGTAGGGTATTTCTGTGCAAATTTCTTACTCTGTCAAGGAATTTTATTCAACCAGATATTACACTATGTGCAACATGGAAGCAAAAGATCCTCACCAAACTGGACGATATTCCAACAAAGTAAGATTTATGAGATATGAAAGAAGGGCAAGGTATGATGCAGGTTTTCACAACACTATAGTATATATAAAAATAAATCATAAGTATGATGTGGTGTATCATACAGTTAGCATGTCATCTGTGGTATTGGACACATCCATAGTACTTGTTAGGGAACCAAGAGTTAAATCAGTGTAGTCACCATACTATCTCTGGTATTGTACAGTAATATATGTTAGATTGACATTAGTTCAGGCAGAGAGTCGCACAGGTAATATGTGATTTGTGGTAAAGTACACGTCCGTATATATAAGGACTATTTATCACTTAACTTGAGCATATTACAACTTGTGTCCACCGGAGACATGAACAATGTCGAGATGGGTCACCAAGGCAACAAGGAACAGAAGATTCTCAATGTGTCTCAGACTTACATGAGAGACTTGGTAGGTAACGAGCCGATGGCAATCACTAGTTAGCGTGATATTATCATTACAGTATTGGTCAGACCCGTCAGATCGGATCCTTTTCTATTGTGGATAAAAGGCATAGACTAATACCAAGCTCGCTACCAGTTTTATATACCATATTACAGTGATGACTTCACTTATCAGTTGTACGTTATTTGTAAATCAGGAGCGAAAGACGACCTAAGAATTAACAGCAAGTTATTATATCCTATACCAGACTCTAGTCGATTGATCTATGTAGGAGACGAAGAATACCAAGGATTCCGAATAAAGGCTCGCTGCTGTATTGAATACCTGGTGGAACATAAATCAGGACTTAAGGTCGGTCTCTATGTTTCCGGATACCCTGACTATTCCAATGGAAGCCCGCAACATGTATCTTTCGGATACCCGGCCGGAATGTTTCTCCGCTGAGGATCGCTTCAGTATAAACTGATTCTGTGTATGTTACGATTTCCTTCCCAAAGGTTGCAAAGCCAACAATATACCCAATTCTACTGTACATCGCAGTAAGTGACGACCGAAAGTGTTTAGTGTTACGGCCCCATGTCAGCTTTCTCATCAAAACTTAACTTACCAAATTGTTGACATCTAACAGAGTAGGGAATCACGTGACCGAAAGTAATGTTCCCATGAACACACAAAATAGTTACTGACGAAAGCGTTTAAGCTGTGTGTAAAGCCTTTTTACAAATGTGGTGCAGCAGTTTAACAGGCCTAACCCTACTATTCGGGCATCGTTTCTGTGTCCATTTCAGACGTTTCACATCCGATAGCATTAGCAGGATTCAGGAAATTACCACGTTTATCCTCATTTCAGAAATAATGAGCGATCCCACGTTGATAACAAAAAGTGTTATTATGAAAATATCGTAAATATTTGCATAAATGGCTGTTATTCGAAGACATATGAATCAAGCACATGTGTATAATCAAGCGCTCAATTGTTTATATGTAAAGAAACTCGTCTTAAATCTGTTCATACTTCAATTTCAAATCAGTCACGAATTATTATTGTTTGATATTCCGAATAAGTATAGTATGTTGTTTAATATCTATAACCTTATTATAAAGTAGTTGTGCATTAGTAAAGTCATTTTTTCCTACCTTGACTTGTATTTTGATTATTGTACAACCATTGTATATCTTAATCATACTCTATTCTAAACTTAAATGGCGATCACAGAATAAAGGTTAGCGATGTAGTAGAACACAAGGTGGCGATCACAGAATAAAGGTTAGCGATGTAGTAGAACACAAGGTGGCGATCACAGAATAAAGGTTAGCGATGTAGTAGAACACAAGGTGGCGATCACAGAATAAAGGTTAGCGATGTAGTAGAACACAAGGTGGCGATGTAGTAGAACACAAGGTGGCGATCACAGAACACAAGGTTAGCGATGTAGTAGAACACAAGGTGGCGATGTAGTAGAACACAAGGTGGCGATCACAGAATAAAGGTTAGCGATGTAGTAGAACACAAGGTGGCGATGTAGTAGAACACAAGGTGGCGATCACAGAATAAAGGTTAGCGATGTAGTAGAACACAAGGTGGCGATCACAGAATAAAGGTTAGCGATGTAGTAGAACACAAGGTGGCGATGTAGTAGAACACAAGGTGGCGATCACAGAATAAAGGTTAGCGATGTAGTAGAACACAAGGTGGCGATGTAGTAGAACACAAGGTGGCGATGTAGTAGAACACAAGGTGGCGATGTAGTAGAACACAAGGTGGCGATCACAGAATAAAGGTTAGCGATGTAGTAAAACACAAGGTGGCGATCACAGAATAAAGGTTAGCGATGTAGTAGAACACAAGGTGGCGATGTAGTAGAACACAAGGTGGCGATGTAGTAGAACACAAGGTGGCGATGTAGTAGAACACAAGGTGGCGATCACAGAATAAAGGTTAGCGATGTAGTAAAACACAAGGTGGCGATCACAGAATATCATATATATAAAGCATTTTTTCAGTACTTGACTAAAGGAACACAGTTTGAATTGAAACTGTGTGTAATGTTTTATCTTCCCTGATGGTATTGAGGGTGGCGATATTTCCTTTTAATGGATAAACATGTATATTACTTTGTTGTCGTATGTATATGTAAGTTGTTTGTACAGTAATACGGAAATGTAAATAAAATATTTGACCTTGACGTGACTTTTGGCAATCTTCACGCGTGTATACACCGAACTGCTCGAGTTAATCCTCATTATTTAAATTGGTTTGAAATTTGTTTCTTTGAAATTCTCCTTCTTTTATTTGTTATACATAGTTTCATTTCAGTTAAATTTCGTCCTTTTCCTTCGTGTTTTGCTTGGACATATATGAAAACCCCTGGCCTAATGTATCTTTTGGTGAAAACACAGATAGTTTAAGCAATAAGTGAACTCATCTTGAAAATATAGCAAACACATATCACGTAGTACATCAGACTTAATCTCACCTAGACAACGGTATCTTTGACAAAAAACCCTTTTTGTGGTGTTAGTAGTGTCACCACAGTAGTACCAGGGACCTGGTAGTACTAACTTCATCCATAAATACAGTCAATATTTCTAATCTAATTTCTGCCCAACGATTTTTCATTAGATGAGGCAATCTGAATCGCAATCTTTTTTTTCAATATATCTTTTTAACTTCTTCTAATTTCTCTGTATATTATACATACTAAACTACTTATTCCGTTTGGTATGCTGTTCTAACAGTTACCCAAACTAATGTCAAATTGCATGCATTTCGTTTTCAAAAAAAAAATAAAATAAAAATTGATTCACAGCCTATGTTGTAGGCATTTTACACTTATGCACAAAATGTCTGCATTGATTTTTGTCTTTAACGACGCTAAACATACAACTGTCATATTTTATAAATGCGGAAGTGGTGGGAAATGGCACGGTTGTAGGTCAATGACTTATGATGGGTGATGACACTCCCTCCGGCGTTATCTCCGTCCATTGTGTCAATAACTTACCCTCGGGTTAGGCTCTACTGAAAATAGTTCCGACCGTCAGTTACGTGGACGTAAAACCCGCTAAATAAATGAATGAAAAAGTCAGGTTCGTGGACGTAAAACCCGTTAAATAAAAGAATGAAAAAGTCAGGTTCGTGGACGTAAACCCCATTAAATAAATGAATGAAAAAGTCAGGTTAGTTTTACTGTAATTTCATAGCGATTCAGATTTTAAAAGTGGGTCACAAAAGCCATCATTTTCGTCTGTATCGTTTATACCTCAACAGATGTACCACGGTTGTATATTGGGAATAGGTGGTGAGATCAGCCGGGTAAACTCTAAGTTAAAATAACTTGCCAAATGTTTGGTTTAGTATAATAACTCAATGGCATACATGTATGGTGCTGAAAGGGATAAAGGATGGAAGTGCCATGAGGTTGGTTCATTCTCGTATTGTCTTTCCAAATCTTACATGAAATGTGTTGTAACTCTGGGAACCCTCCATACTCTGATATGATAAATTTAGCAGAGCGTATCACATGACCGCTAACGTTATATTTACAATTTAAGTTTATATCTTTTTAGTTTGCGTTTTAATGTAATTAATATTTCACTGATATCACAAGCGGGATATATGTTTTGTTGAAAAAACATGTGAAAACAAACGTTCTGCGAGTTATTATTGATTTTGAGATTTTTAAAACATTTTTTATACTTTTTGAAATGCAATGTTTCAATAATGTTAGACGATAATGTTTTTGATTGGGAAAGAGTAACGTGATGACTGGGCTTAACGTCACCGATATTCAATATATTCGAGCTAACATTCATGAAATATCAGTTTAAAATGGTAATGCAATCTTAAACATTGAATAAATTCCTCAACTAAAACAGCCCTTTATTTAGAATATCGGTAGATTCCCCTCCCACGGATCCATGGTAACAGCATTGATTGTACGCAACCTAAATTATGCACAGAGTTATTCCCCCATTATATATTGACGTACACAATATGGACCAATCAGAATCAACCTCAATATCCAGCCCTTTACACGACGCACATCCGTAATCTGACGTCTTGCTGTGTATTCTTAAGGAGGCCTTGGACGATTTTAAAAGATTTACCACTAAAAGTAAGTTGATATGGAATATTTGACTATCAAATTTGTTTAAATAATTAACAATGATCACGTTTAATACCTTATCGTAGTCTTCAATAGTGAACATTACGTCTGTGTACCCATGTATGAATTTGGTTTTCTAGGCAGTGCAACGTGTCACTTCAAAGCCTGACAGGGCAATTCATATTACTGTTACTAACAGTTGGTGTTAGCAATTGTTTTCACAATTACAATCTCCACTAACTATCTATAGAATTTTATCACTGTCGAATTGGTTTGAATTCAAGCTGTTTACTGTCTGATGTGATTTTACCGCAGCGGAATGTTAAACATATGCCATGTTTGTGTAGATGTAATGGTCATAATTTCAACGTTTCACAATTATTTATCAAACTTATCAGGCCCCTTAACGCAGTAAGCATGTAAAAAATGTATGTTAGGTTGTTTTTGAGGACTCGGATAACTGAGTCCTTGACTCGTGCTTTTTTTTGTGTGGGACTCGCCTTAAATTTGGGAAACCTTGGCCAATAAAGTATGGGTTTGTCATTATTTAGAAAATGGTGTTCTGTGCTTCTTTTCATATGTAACACCTTAAAATTGATTGTAAGTTGTGGTTTTTAAAGGGATATTCTGCACATAATTTTAAGTTGGCATATATATAGTATAGTCGCCCTATAAGAAGAAGGACATAGAAGCAATTGAAAATGTACAAAGGCGTGCAACCAGAATGCTACCCAATATGAAAAACATTGGCTATGAAGAAAGACTACAAAGACTGAATCTACCCTCTTTGAAGTTTAGACGGATGAGAGGGGGATATGATAGAAGATTTTAAAATACTAAGCGAGAAATACGACAAGAGGGTAACATCTGGTCTGTTGCATCTGAACGACAATACAAATATCAGGGGGAATTCATTGATATTAGTGAAAGGTCATTGCAAGAAAGACTTACGGAAGTATAGTTTCACCTTTCGAGTAATTGATATATGGAACAGTCTGTCGGAACATGTGATAAGATCATCAAATACCTATCCATTTGAAAACACTGGAATGATCGTGGACTAGATATAATTACCTGTAATCAGATCTGCCTATAGAGGACCAGTATGGTCCTGCAGGCGGATGCAACATAAGTAAACACAAGTAAAGTAAATACTGGTTTCAATTTGGACAGACGATATTGGTGAAAATACCGCCTGCCAATATAGAGTTTGACTGTCTTGATAAATGTAGCCATTTTGCAGTGCAGAATTCATTCACTATAGCTAACATTTTTGTTAGAAATAAGTTGGTCCTTTCGTGTTTTTTTCTTTTTTTCTTTTTGTAAAATATTCTTGCTTAAAATCCAAACTTGTATTGCATATTCCTTTGAAATTTATCGATGATGAGACCCATTTTTTCTCCTTAAAAAATTGATGTGGGAAATATAGGTGTAGAATAAGGATCTTTACATATAGATATCTTTGTAACTCTTGATAAACAAATGAATTATTATACATTGACTTTGAAAAATATTGTACAAAAGACTTCAAAGGTATTCTTGAATTAGATTTTGTTGAAATCAACCATTTTTGGCAGCACCAAGTTATTATAAATATAGTAAATATTTATGCAGATTTATTTTGTTATAATTATGGCATGCTCATGAGGTATCATCTTTAAGTTACAGGTATGGATCAGGTAATGCAAATCGTTGAACCAGGAAAGCAGTTTGCCAAGGACTCAATCAGATTGGTCAAACGATGCACAAAGCCAGATAGGAAAGGTAAACCAACATTTACTTTACTTTTTCAAGTACCAAGTGTTGTAGTTTAAGTTTAATGTCTCAAAGTCACTCTTCATACTTATTCATTGTAAAGTGTATATGATCTGTTATGTCTAGTTTTGATGAAGTGTTGACATCTCTGTGTATAATATGATCTGTTATGTCTAGTTTTGATGAAGTGTTGACCCCTCTGTGTATAATATGGTCTGTTATGTCTAGTTTTGATGAAGTGTTGACCCCTCTGTGTATAATATGATCTGTTATGTCTAGTTTTGATGAAGTGTTGACCCCTCTGTGTATAATATGGTCTGTTATGTCTAGTTGTGATGAAGTGTTGACACCTCTGTGTATAATATGGTCTGTTATGTCTATAATATGTTTTATATCTAGATGAAGTGTTGACCCTCTGTGTATAATATGGTCTGTTATGTCTAGTTTTGATGAAGTGTTGACCCCTCTGTGTATAATATGGTCTGTTATGTCTAGTTGTGATGAAGTGTTGACACCTCTGTGTATAATATGGTCTGTTATGTCTAGTTTTGATGAAGTGTTGACCCCTCTGTGTATAATATGGTCTGTTATGTCTAGTTTTGATGAAGTGTTGACACCTCTGTGTATAATATGGTCTGTTATGTCTAGTTTTGATGAAGTGTTGACCCCTCTGTGTACAATATGATCTGTTATGTCTTTACAGAATTCCAGAAGATTGCCATTGCGACAGCTATTGGGTTTGCCATCATGGGTTTCATTGGATTCTTTGTCAAGCTTATACACATTCCTATCAACAATATCATTGTGTAAGTATCTGATGGAGTCTGGAAAATATACTCCATTTTCTATTACAGAGACAAGCTATCATGTTGATACTAAAATAGCTATGCAATAATCTGACATCCTGCAGTAAAAATACATAAAATGTTTATTTTATGAAGATATATTCTAATCCACTTTAAAAGGAGTTTGGAAAGAGATATTTGTATGGAGCTGTGTTGAATTTTCTTATAAGTATGTTTGTTTTTTATCAGGGGATCCTAACTGTTGACATTAGCAGCAAGGCCTGAGTGAAGTTTGGATGAATGTGGACAAGTTTGAAAAAGGGAGACAACTGGATAAATGTTACATCAAATGACGGATGCACATTGGATATCATTTGTTTTACATCATATGCTTCCAAGATAGGATTAGCAAACACTGGATAGACTTTTAGATGGAAATGGTGTCATTTATCACAGCTGTTTGTATGCAGTGTCTCTGAAGATGAGAGGAAGGAAGGATTTTAGGATGGAAGAAACATTTTAAGAATTAAAACAAACAAAAACACTGTTGTTGTTAGTCAAGTCTTTTGACCATATGTATTGCACAAAAACTTGAAAGCATCTTCAAATTATTTTTTAGTACTATCAATGGATATGTTATGCAACATGATATTTATAAACCTGGCCCCAGTTGCTCAAAAGTAAGAGATAACCAGTGTTTAGTGAAAAGAAGTAAATAGTTGCCAGAAAAAAATGTAAGAGAGGATAAGGCAAAATTAAGACTAAAAAAATGTCAATCTGACTTATCTCAACAAACCTGTAGCTGTAAAAAGACGAGAAAATGTTTACAGATTTGTAAAATTCTTGGATGAAAATTTTGACTGACTGCTGGTTATCTGACCGGTCTTTGAACAACAGAGGCCTGATTGTTTACCTGTCAGGCCATCTTAAGTCAAGTCCATGTAACTAATTGTTATAATAGATTTTAAAAATGTTGAACAACAAAAAATATTAGGCAGGCAGTGTGACATGATTATTCTAAAACTGCTCTTCTCAATGAATTAGTTTATGATAGTGTATGAAATTAAAAAATAAAAACCCCAAACATTAATCATGATCAGCAAAGATCCAAGGCATTTGACTTGAAGGGGGTTAGTAAAAAACCTAAAGATCTTCTTAATTTTTTTAGTTGCATTATCAAATAAGTTTACTACAATTGTATGATATTGGTAGGACTCCCAGTTGAAAGCATTGTGAGACATTGACAACCTTGTCAAAATAAACACTCGCATAAAAACAAATAATAAAATTCTTGAGTTAAAAATGATGTGGCTTCACAGATTTTAAAACATTACCATCACAGATATGTATTGATGTAGAAGAGAAAGAAGAAGTAAGACAATGGCATTGATTTTGTTGTGGAGTGCAACTATTTCACCTGGTAGCAGTACTATCAAAGGTAATCATGTACTCAAGAAGGTTGACTCTTAAAAAAACTGACCTGTTGGCAAAATCAAAATTCAAACTCAAAATCAGTAGATACGAAAAGAAGAGAGAATTGTAAAGCGAAGACAATTGAAAAATACAAAGTTAAAGATATCAAGAGATGGAGAAAAGTAAAGGATGTCGAGAGATGAGGAAAGAGAACTTGATGTCAAGGTGAGGAGATCTGACAACCGAATTGACATAATTTATAATGGCATAGTCACTTGTTACTTGACAACTGACAACAATATTAATGGTAACAAATTTAGCATCGATGACACTAGATGCCCGTACCTTAGGACAAAAATAGTAACAAATTTAGCATCAATGACACTAGCTGCCTGTACCTTAGGACAAAAATGGTAACAAATTTAGCATTGATGACACTAGATGCCCGTACCTTAGGACAAAAATGGTAAATTTAGCATCAATGACACTAGCTGCCTGTACCTTAGGACAAAAATGGTAACAAATTTAGCATCAGTGACACTAGCTGCCTGTACCTTAGGACAAAAATAGTAACAAATTTAGCATCGATGACACTAGATGCCCGTACCTTAGGACAAAAATGGTAACAAATTTAGCATCAATGACACTTGATGCCCGTACCTTAGGACAAAAATGGTAACAAATTTAGCATCAATGACACTTGATGCCCGTACCTTTGGGCAAAAATGGTAAATTTAGCATCAATGACACTAGATGCCCGTACTTTAGGACAAAAATGGTAAATTTGGCATCAATGACATTAGATGCCCGTACTTTAGGACAAGAATGGGAACAAATTTAGCATCGATGACACTAGATGCCTGTACTTTAGGACAAAAATGGTAACAAATTAAGCATCAATGACACTAGATGCGCGTACTTTAGGAAAAGAAAGGTAAATTTAGCATCGATGACACTAGATACCCGTACTTTAGGATAAAAACATAGTTATCATGCAGATTATCACGATAGATTCAATTCTGGCAGATCTACCACACTACAACTTTAAGAAGTATTAGACCATTGGATGAAAGCAATGGAAGATGGATATCCTATTGACGTGTTTCGCCGATTGAAAAAGCTTTTGACGCGGTTCCTTACAAGATGTTGATCAGTAAAGTATTAGCATACAGAATTACAGAAGAACTGATACGGTGGATAGACAGATTCCTGTCAATCGGGAAACAAAGTATATCATAAATGGAGCCACTTCTATTTGGACAGAAGCTACTTCAGGAATTTCTCATGGGACTGTACTTGGGCCATTATTGTTTGTTATATTATCAATGACCTGCCCTGAGTTGTAACAGACAAGAAGGACCAGGAAATTTTACAGACTGATCTGAAGAAATTGTCGACACGGAGTTTAGACTAGTTGTTGAAATTACAGTCTAAGAAATATAATCATATGCATACAAGTAGAGCCAAAAACTCCAGACATAATCTGGAAAAAAATGCAGCGTGCATTAGGGAAAAGACATACATGGCATTACCACATTCATGAAAAAGTTTTTACAAAGGGCAAACTCTATGTTTGTCTTGATTTGATTAGAAGCTTTCAGTTTTTAAATGAAGAAAATTTTGAAATGCTGTATTGCTAGAACCTATCTAAATTTTGCCAGTCCAGTCTAGTACCCAGGCAAAAGTCAAATATATTGAGATGAGGGAGTGCAGAGAAGGACAACAAAGCAAATAGCAATTTTTAAAAATTTGACCTATACTGAGAGGAAGTGTTGTTCCGATTAATCGATTTAATCGAGTATCACTTGTTTGAGATGTTTGATCAATTAATCGATTAAGAAATCTGTAATCGATCATCGTGATCAGAGACGTATATATCACATACGTCTCTGTCGTGATGTATGAAAATAGATTATTTCAACATTGAAATTATTTTCAACATTAATAAAATTATTTTTAAAAAACGACATTTGTTTATATTTAAAAGTATTCTGTGCAATAAACGAATAACAAGCACACAAAATGATGGTGTAGGTACAACAGTTTTAGTAATTACGTGAATTGTTGTTAAAACATTACACAAAATACGTATTTAGACTTGAATAATATCCAAAAACAGACAATTAAGAATTAATCGATTATAATCGATCATCGATCGCTTACACAAAGTTGATGATCGATCAGGAAATCTCAACCGATTCCCAACACTACTGAGAGGTTGAGGAAACTAGAGTTACCTTCATTTTTGTATAGAAGATACAGTCATTACGACAGAAGCAAACAACATGATAATTACTCTGTTGAAGGATACAAAATTAAGACAACCAACAAAAGAGAAACTCTTAAAAGTATCAGGAACGCACTTCACTAAGTTAATCAGGAGATATCACTTTACCAACAGGAATGTAAATATCTAGAACTATTTACCTGGAGAAATTGTAAACTGTTTAAGAACCGACTGGATAAACGATATTGGGAAAATGAGGACGATCTTACCGGTATGTGGCGACACATCAGTCATAATTACACGTGATTTTCATTAGATAAGCAAGTACCAAATGCATGCATACTCTAAGGCGTGTGAGGTTTGTAAACGATTCCGGATAATACGTCCTTTGCATTTATTTTAGAACTTTATTAATACTTCCGGTCATATTACTAGAAGGCGACTGTGACAGCAAATGTGAACTTCGACGGTAAGCCTTCGTAAAATTACTTTCCAATGGTTATTTTATTTTTGTATAAGGAAATCAGTTAGTATTTTAGATAACTAAGCTAAGTTGTAATATCAGATCTCTTGACATGTGACGATAGACGTCACGACATTAACTTACTGACTTATTGTATGTTTCACCAGAGACGTATATATCACGTGTGATATATACGTCTCTGTTTAAACTTAAGAGACATGTCATGAACAGTTTCAGCTATATTAGAATCACAAACACAGTTGTAATTTATTGGCAGAAGGTCAAAGGGAACTGGACACCTCTTGTATGCCAGATATCAACAGAAGTCAGTACCTGTGGTTGGACACCCCATTGGAATATGGAATATTTATAATTATAAGAAGTAGGATGGTGTTATTACATCCCATAACCATCATGCATTATGAGTGGACTATCAGTTGTTATGTGGAATAAGAACAGAAAATATAAAAAGTATTTGAGTAATGTTCCCGGTTGAGCACTGGTCATGTTAGTCTATTTGAAAGTGAACTATTTTTTAAATGAACAAAAAAGGTGTTCTTGTATCAATGAATTAAATTGTATCAAATAAAAGTAGGGTACAGTGTGCAACGAGGCGATGCTTGTAGTATGTTTATTCAAGGGAGGTAACCCTACTCTATGATGGGGAGATGGAAACCCGTCGGCCAACCATCCCAAATACCATTCATGATTACCATGGCCTTTTTCCTCTTTATAAAATGAAGAGTGAGAGTATTTTCTCTTCTGGAGTACTGGAGTGCACGTATGAGAAGAGAGGCAATTTTGTTTGATGTAACATTTCCCAGTTTTTAGGTCGAGTCTGTAGATAGATGTAAAGGCTTATGTCTACTACATCTCACTCCGTCTCAACTCTCTCATCCCTTTTCTTAGACACTCTGAAGTACCAGCAGAACAAACTAGATATCCTTTTCTTCTGGAAAATTTGTGTCAGGTTAAATTACTAGGCGCATGTCTTTCCTTCTGTTTTGAAGTAAATACAGTTCAGATGCTGGAGCGTGTCACCAACAATAAAGATTGTAGGCTTATCTGTGTTTGTTGATGACTTACTATGCCCTGATAGTTCAAAGGCTGGTTAGAGATGACCAGTGGTGTGACCAACTGCTGCCTGGCTGTTTGATGCAGCTCCATTTCCAGTTTGTTGGTGTCAGTTTCTGTGAGTGGGGCCCCAAACTCAGAGTTTGCGTATACATGTGCTTCAAAGATGTCTAACTAGAGTTCTATATGCCTACTAACAACTTTTTTCAGATGTTGAGCATAATTTTGTGGCCTTTGTTCAATTGTAATTAAGATTTAACTGTAGAATGTTTTTCTTTCAGAAAGAATACTGTAGCATTGAATTTGTTGTTTATATTGAGATCGGGATTCCCATTTAATGACCTTAATAGGTAGGCATGGTCCAAAATGTACAATTGTATTCATATTGTGGGCCTGGTAACACACTACAGATTACTGTATGTTGGATTTTGAACAATGACATCAAAAGTATTGTGACAGAGGTCATTACTTATTTCAATGTCTCTGCTAGGAATCAAATTTGTTACCTCTTGTTTATTAGTCTGATGTTCAACTGATCAAACTAAGAGAAGTTTTCTCTAGCCGAGCGATATATTGCAGCAGTATTTACCAGGGTTACAGTATATTAACATTTCTGTTTTATTTTGGTCAAAACATTCTGAAATTTTGAAATACAAATGTAATTTCATGTCTTTCTGCACAAGTACGCCAAGGTAATGTTTTGTTGGGAACTGAAATTTCTTTTTTAACCTATTAAGTTTACACCAAATGGAGGCTGAGGACTACATCCTGAGTGGACTTCCAGTTGTCCTGCACAATGCAATGGTAGCATGGCCAGCCTCATCTTGGACACCGGAATTCCTTAGTCAGCAGCTCTCACAGCCATTGTCTTGTAAAGTGACTCCTTTATCTGTAGGTAGGTCCAGACGGTCTATTTGCAGTACTAGCTTGCAACTACACCATAAATTTGTCTTCACTACCAAATTTTATTATTTAAGTAAGTAACAGTTACTACACATAAAAGGTTTATTCAGATGATTGATAATGACAATAAAAAAAATAAATTAAAAAAAAAGTTAAGTTACTGAAAAAGCCAACCAGTTCTTAATATTAGCACAGGTGTATGTGAAGTAGTATAATCAATTTCTTGTCCAAGTAATTGTAATTCTCAACCAGGGGCTACCATGCATTACATATGAAATGTAAATTGAACATATTAAGAGGTTCTGAGATCTGTTTGACAAGAAAAGGATTTATTTTAAGCATTTTGTAGGCAGTATGTGTTTGCATGCTGGAAGTGAGAATTATGTGGGTTAAAACTATGTAAATAAAATACCTGTATGACTGTATCTATATGAATATATAAAGTAGATTTAATGGTATCTATCAAAACTTGCTTGTATATAATTCTGGGCTAATACAAAAAATACATTCAAGGCCCTTTAGACTGAAATCCCAAGAAGGGCATAGCATGAACTTGGTTCATTTCATTTTTTCTATGAATGTTTTGTTTGTGCTTTTTAAATTTTCACTTCAGCAGAAATATTTATAATTTCATACAAAGTTTTATTTTCAATACATCCTTAATGAAATGTTTGCACTGAGTGTTATTTTAAGGTAGTAGTAAGAGGGAAGTAGTATTGTGCAATGTTCTTTAGCTCTGTACTAACTAACTCCAATTTCTATAATATGTAATGTTCTTTAGGTAGCTCTGTACTAACTAACTCCAATTTCTATAATATGTAATGTTCTTTAGGTAGCTCTGTACTAACTAACTCCAATTTCTATAATATGTAATGTTCTTTAGGTAGCTCTGTACTAAATAACTCCAATTTCTATGTAATGTTCTTTAGGTAGCTCTGTACTAACTAACTCCAATTTCTATGTAATGTTCTTTAGGTAGCTCTGTACTAACTAACTCCAATTTGTATAATATGTAATGTTCTTTAGGTAGCTCTGTACTAACTAACTCCAATTTCTATGTAATGTTCTTTAGGTAGCTCTGTACTAACTAACTCCAATTTCTATGTAATGTTTTTTAGGTAGCTCTGTACTAACTAACTCCAATTTCTATGTAATGTTCTTTAGGTAGCTCTGTACTAACTAACTCCAATTTCTATGTAATGTTCTTTAGGTAGCTCTGTACTAACTAACTCCACTTTCTATAATATGTAATGTTCTTTAGGTAGCTCTGTACTAACTAACTCCAATTTCTATGTAATGTTCTTTAGGTAGCTCTGTACTAACTAACTCCACTTTCTATAATATGTAATGTTCTTTAGGTAGCTCTGTACTAACTAACTCCACTTTCTATAATATGTAATGTTCTTTAGGTAGCTCTGTACTAACTAACTCCACTTTCTATAATATGTAATGTTCTTTAGGTAGTAATGTTCTTTCTATAATATGTAATGTTCTTTAGTTCTTTAGGTAGCTCTGTACTAACTAACTCCACTTTCTATAATATGTAATGTTCTTTAGGTAGCTCTGTACTAACTAACTCCACTTTCTATAATATGTAATGTTCTTTAGGTAGCTCTGTACTAACTAACTCCACTTTCTATAATATGTAATGTTCTTTAGGTAGCTCTGTACTAACTAACTCCACTTTCTATAATATGTAATGTTCTTTAGGTAGCTCTGTACTAACTAACTCCAATTTCTATAATATGTAATGTTCTTTAGGTAGCTCTGTACTAACTAACTCCAATTTCTATGTAATGTTCTTTAGGTAGCTCTGTACTAAATAACTCCAATTTCTATGTAATGTTCTTTAGGTAGCTCTGTACTAACTAACTCCAATTTCTTTAATATGTAATGTTCTTTAGGTAGCTCTGTACTAACTAACTCCAATTTCTTTAATATGTAATGTTCTTTAGGTAGCTCTGTACTAACTAACTCCAATTTCTTTAATATTCTTTATGCTCTGTAATAACTCCACTTTCTATAATATGTAATGTTCTTTAGGTAGCTCTGTACTAACTAACTCCACTTTCTATAATATGTAATGTTCTTTAGGTAGCTCTGTACTAACTAACTCCACTCTCTATAATATGTAATGTTCTTTAGGTAGCTCTGTACTAACTAACTCCACTTTCTATAATATGTAATGTTCTTTAGGTAGCTCTGTACTAACTAACTCCACTTTCTATAATATGTAATGTTCTTTAGGTAGCTCTGTACTAACTAACTCCACTTTCTATAATATGTAATGTTCTTTAGGTAGCTCTGTACTAACTAACTCCACTTTCTATAATATGTAATGTTCTTTAGGTAGCTCTGTACTAACTAACTCCACTTTCTATAATATGTAATGTTCTTTAGGTAGCTCTGTACTAACTAACTCCACTTTCTATAATATGTAATGTTCTTTAGGTAGCTCTGTACTAACTAACTCCAATTTCTATAATATGTAATGTTCTTTAGGTAGCTCTGTACTAACTAACTCCAATTTCTATAATATGTAATGTTCTTTAGGTAGCTCTGTACTAACTAACTCCACTTTCTATAATATGTAATGTTCTTTAGGTAGCTCTGTACTAACTAACTCCACTTTCTATAATATGTTCTTTAGGTAGCTCTGTATGTTGTTCTTTAGGTAGCTCTGTACTAACTAACTCCACTTTCTATAATATGTAATGTTCTTTAGGTAGCTCTGTACTAACTAACTCCACTTTCTATAATATGTAATGTTCTTTAGGTAGCTCTGTACTAACTAACTCCACTTTCTATAATATGTAATGTTCTTTAGGTAGCTCTGTACTAACTAACTCCACTTTCTATAATATGTAATGTTCTTTAGGTAGCTCTGTACTAACTAACTCCACTTTCTATAATATGTAATGTTCTTTAGGTAGCTCTGTACTAACTAACTCCACTTTCTATAATATGTAATGTTCTTTAGGTAGCTCTGTACTAACTAACTCCACTTTCTATAATATGTAATGTTCTTTAGGTAGCTCTGTACTAACTAACTCCACTTTCTATAATATGTAATGTTCTTTAGGTAGCTCTGTACTAACTAACTCCACTTTCTATAATATGTAATGTTCTTTAGGTAGCTCTGTACTAACTAACTCCACTTTCTATAATATGTAATGTTCTTTAGGTAGCTCTGTACTAACTAACTCCAATTTCTATAATATGTAATGTTCTTTAGGTAGCTCTGTACTAACTAACTCCAATTTCTATAATATGTAATGTTCTTTAGGTAGCTCTGTACTAACTAACTCCACTTTCTATAATATGTAATGTTCTTTAGGTAGCTCTGTACTAACTAACTCCACTTTCTATAATATGTAATGTTCTTTAGGTAGCTCTGTACTAACTAACTCCACTTTCTATAATATGTAATGTTCACTTTCTATAATATGTAATGTTCTTTAGGTAGCTCTGTACTAACTAACTCCACTTTCTATAATATGTAATGTTCTTTAGGTAGCTCTGTACTAACTAACTCCACTTTCTATAATATGTAATGTTCTTTAGGTAGCTCTGTACTAACTAACTCCACTTTCTATAATATGTAATGTTCTTTAGGTAGCTCTGTACTAACTAACTCCACTTTCTATAATATGTAATGTTCTTTAGGTAGCTCTGTACTAACTAACTCCACTTTCTATAATATGTAATGTTCTTTAGGTAGCTCTGTACTAACTAACTCCACTTTCTATAATATGTAATGTTCTTTAGGTAGCTCTGTACTAACTAACTCCACTTTCTATAATATGTAATGTTCTTTAGGTAGCTCTGTACTAACTAACTCCACTTTCTATAGCTCTGTACTAACTAACTCCACTTTCTATAATATGTAATGTTCTTTAGGTAGCTCTGTACTAACTAACTCCACTTTCTATAATATGTAATGTTCTTTAGGTAGCTCTGTACTAACTAACTCCACTTTCTATAATATGTAATGTTCTTTAGGTAGCTCTGTACTAACTAACTCCACTTTCTATAATATGTAATGTTCTTTAGGTAGCTCTGTACTAACTAACTCCACTTTCTATAATATGTAATGTTCTTTAGGTAGCTCTGTACTAACTAACTCCACTTTCTATAATATGTAATGTTCTTTAGGTAGCTCTGTACTAACTAACTCCACTTTATGTAATGAGAAAATATTTGTTTGAAGATTTCCATGCTTGTATCTTTATTTCTTATGTCAGGAAAGGCACTTATGGAGACCGAGTGTATACAGGAATCAGTATGTCTGACAGACTTTGTCCAATGGCTCAGGGGAAATGTCGAGCAAAACAACCCTCTCCAAAAGTATGATCGCAACACATTCTCATGTTATCTTGACTACAAGTACATGCAAGAGATATTTACAATGAAGCCAGAGCTTCTCAAGGTGAATTATTAGCATAATTAACATGTATTTGACATTGGTACTTGTGACAGAAGCTTGAATGTTATGGTATGGTACATGTTGATAACAATGGTTGTTGTTATGGTGTATGTTACACTCTTTGTTACACACTTGTTAAGGTATGAACTGTGGAACATTTAAATCAAACCTTGCCAGATGATATTCAACAATGATCAAGCCTTGTTTAAGATGTACTTATAAATCTGTTTCATCACTTCTGTTGTACAGTCATCAGAATATGTGCAATAAGAAGTCATTAATATTCACATATACATTTTTTTCCCTTAACTGAATAACAGAAATTCTATGTGATTATCACAGCTACCTATTTTTAAAATGAAAGTTTTTTCTTTCTTTACAAGGCAAGGGTATCATACTTGGATATTAAAATATGGAAAAATGATTTGTTTGATTTAACAAGCTTTAAACTGTGTAGCAACCAAAAATAGAAGTGTTCCAAAATGACTTGAATCTTTTTTTGACCATCTTCTGGTACTAAATTCTTGTTAAGACTTTGGATAGAGAAATTTTCTAGGGATACATTTCATGATTGAAAAACAGGTCACCTTTCTTTAAATTTTAGCCATGTAGCTAGATTTTCCAAAATCAAGAAACAAGACGAGTAGTTTCCTCATGAAATCACCGTTTTTAGGTTTATAAGTACAATAATTGCTAACAAAGTTTATAAAAACACAATAGTAAAATATATTATGTTGGAATGCATTTTATATTGAATTGTCTTAAATGTAAAACATCAGAGACAGACATCTGGCTCCGAACAGTATCTGGAAATCATGTTTGAGTACTTGTGAATTGGTTGTAGGCAATATGTTGGGAGAGTGTAGGGCTGGAGGGACGAGACGGGACAGTCAGTACAATGTGGCTGGGAAGTGAGAATGCCTATACCAACTGTCACTATGATGCTTATGGTTATAATCTGGTAGCTCAAATATATGGCAGGTGTGTTTAATTGTTCAAAGTCAACAATCATGATGTTTTCAATTCTTTTTGTCTTTGTAGACTGGTTTTGTATTGTTTTCATCATACCTAATTACTCCTCGTACTTTATGCTGAACAAAAAATGTTTGTATCAAGTTTTCAGCTCGGATGTTGATATAAAAGGCTAAAGTCAAACTGATATGTTATTGGTATGAGGTGGTAGTAATGTTCAACACAGGGAGTGAGTACTGTTCACTTCACAAGAGAGTGGCATCTCTTTCTCTTCAGACAGACATGTGTTTCTTCTTTCGTAGTTTCTGAACCTAAATTCTATACTTGTAATGAGAATATATGATTTCACTTATATTTACAGTGTATAATGAGTTACATGTACACACATCTGATCATTACCAACAGTAATCTACTAAGGAATAGTTGGTATCATTTCCTCAAGGTCAACTAGACTGACTTTAGACATGAAATGTTGTTAACTACATTGCCACATTAAGCAGAGGCTAGATATTGACACAGAAAGACATGTGCTGAAGAGATATGTACAACTTCATGTGTGTCTCCTGAGACTCAAGGCATTGATAAATGTATCTTTGTTTTTTAGAAAACGATGGCTACTGTTTCCCCCATCAGATACCAAGTACCTCTATGCCACACGAATCCCTTTTGAGGAGTCCAGCATATTCTCACAAGTGGATGTTAAAAATCCAGACCTCAAGCTTCATCCAAAGATTAAGGTATTGTATAGTTAAATACATAGATCACTTTTTAACATTCATTATTGTATGTTGTCACCCCAACATTACATCAGCTGTTATCTCCCCAACATTACATCAGCTGTTGTCTCCCCAACATTACATCAGCTGTTGTCACCCCAACATTACATCAGCTGTTGTCACCCCAACATTACATCAGCTGTTGTCACCCCAACATTACATCAGCTGTTGTCACCCCAACATTACATCAGCTGTTGTCACCCCAACATTACATCAGCTGTTGTCACCCCGACATTACATCAGCTGTTGTCTCCCCGACATTACATCAGCTGTTGTCACCCCGACATTACATCAGCTGTTGTCACCCCGACATTACATCAGCTGTTGTCACCCCAACATTACATCAGCTGTTGTCACCCCGACATTACATCACCTGTTGTCATCCCAACATTACATCAGCTGTTGTCACCCCAACATTACATCAGCTGTTGTCTCCCAAACATTACATCAGCTGTTGTCTCCCCGACATTACATCAGCTGTTGTCACCCCAACATTACATCAGCTGTTGTCACCCCGACATTACATCACCTGTTGTCATCCCAACATTACATCAGCTGTTGTCACCCCAACAGTACATCAGCTGTTGTCATCTCAACATTACATCACCTGTTGTCATCCCAATATTACATCAGCTGATATTTCCCCGACATTACATCAGCTGTTGTCATCCCAACAGTACATCAGCTGTTGTCACCATAACATTTCATCAGCTGTTGTCTCCCCAACAGTACATCAGCTGTTGTCTCCCCGACATTACATCAGCTGTTGTCATCCCAACATTACATCAGCTGTTGTCATCCCAACAGTACATCAGCTGTTGTCACCAGAACATTTCATCAGCTGTTGTCACCCCAACATTACATCAGCTGTTGTCATCCCAACAGTACATCAGCTGTTGTCACCAGAACATTTCATCAGCTGTTGTCACCCCAACATTACATCAGCTGTTGTCATCCCAACATTACATTAGCTGTTGTCTCTCCAATATTACATCAGCTGTTGTCATCCCAACATTACATCAGCTGTTGTCTCCCCAAAATTACATCAGCTGTTGTCATCCCAACATTACATCAGCTGTTGTCTCCCCAATATTACATTAGCTGTTGTCTCCCCGACATTACATTAGCTGTTGTCACCCCGACATTACATCACCTGTTGTCACCCCAACATTACATCAGCTGTTGTCATCCCAACATTACATCAGCTGTTGTCTCCCCAAAATTACATCACCTGTTGTCATCCCAACATTACATCAGCTGTTGTCTTCCCAACATTACATCAGCTGTTGTCAACCCAACATTACATCAGCTGTTGTCATTTTTACGAATTGATAAAGAAGTTATATAATAGAGTTTGATTGTCATTATTATATTAGTAGAGTCTTTATCTTTCCAGCTGACAAATGTATATGAGGTTATCCTGGAGCCAGGTCAGATCCTGTATGTACCAAGGCACTGGTGGCATTATGTTGAGTGTCTCGAACCAGCCATCAGTATCAACACCTGGGTAGAACTGGTAATTATATACTACTGTTACAGTATACAAACATTCACATTGTTGAGTGTCTCGAACCAGCCATCAGTATCAACACCTGGGTAGAACTGGTAATTATATACTACTGTTACAGTATACAAACATTCACAGGACCCAACGGTCAGTATCAACACCTGGGTAGAACTGGTAATTATATACTACTGTTACAATATACAAACATTCACAGGACCTAACCATCAGTATCAACACCTGGGTAGAACTGGTAATTATATACTACTGTTACAGTATACAAACATTCACAGGACCTAACCATCAGCATCAACACCTGGGTAGAACTGGTAATTATATACTGCTGTTACAATATACAAACATTCACAGGACCCAATGGTCAGTATCAATACTTAGGTAGAACTGTTAATTATATACTTAAAGTTTACAAACCTTAACCGTATGTGTGATAATTCTATCTTGTAGACTGTTGACAATGAGTCCAGGATAGAGGAGGCAGTGACACGCAGCCTTTTCTCAAGTCTCTTGAGCTCCTACGTGAATACAGAGAAACAAGTAACAGATGATGGCCATAAGTTGGGGGCAATTGACGCCTTACAACAGGAAATCAACACTCAGAAGTGGATCAACCCTAAAGAGGTGAGTACAAGGGAGGTAACAAGATAGAAGACAAAGGGTCACAGAAGTGTATTAATGCTAAGGTGAGTTTAAGAGGTGTTATGATTTTATAGGTGAAGGGTGATTTTGAGGTTGTAGTCTTCAGATTGTCTGTTGGGTCATAAAAGTTATCATGTCAGCTCTTGTGATATTTTGAAATACTTGGTATAACAAATAAGTGAGGAATCATCATGGGAATGTATGATATTCTTATCCGTTTTATCTTGTTTCTACTAACAAGATCAGTTTCAAGGTGTTACATGAATTTTACTCAGTAGAAATGATCCAGTAAGTCCTATTTGATAGTTTGAGATCAAGTAAATGTATGTGTAATACTTGTTGTCTTATGGTTTCAGGAGATTTGGGATAACAGTCGCAACACACTTGTGCTGAATGAGACACTTAAAGCATTGGGAGATGATAGTAGCTTTACGAACGGTGATGTCTGTCCAAGGTCGGAAGGAGGACACAAGATGGAAATTTCAGGCATCTCGAATTCGTCTGCCAGTAACAAACAAAGGGAAAAGAACTTGGAAAAATTTGCACAGCACTTTAGAGGAAAGACAGTACTTTTTCAAGAAACCCCAAATAAAAACAACAAATTGAGAAAACAAGAGTTGAGAAGAGAGAGCAGTATACCCGATACATCAGCTCAGCAACCAGATAAAAATGTTGATGTCACTTCTGTTAGTATCTGTTTAAAAAGAAAACATACCGATGATTATGTTGATCCACCCTGTACTGCAAAAGCTTGCAACAGAAGCCTGAAGTCTGAACTGTTGGTCAAAATTGTCTCAGATTCAAACTGTGACAGCAACCATGCAACCGTAGATACAAGTTGTAAGTGTATGAAACCATGTCTACAGTGCCCTGACCAGGATTGTAAGGAAAATGTATGCCAATCAAGGATAGTCCCTCCTACACAGTCAGAGGAAATAAGTCTTACTGCAGTGACAGCACAGCCGTTCATGACATGGTACTCTTTGTGTAAACATAAACATGGAAACTGCAATTCAATCAGGGATTTAACTGGTAGTGTAATGGACAACAACTTTATGCAAACTTCGACCCAAATTCTGGAAAATGCGAGTGGCAGCACACCACACAATTTCAAGCTGGGAAGTGAGTGTTCATGTAGTTATCCAAAGGTGTCCTGTTATGAAAAAGAAATGTGCAAAAATTGTAAGAGTTGCTGTTCATTAATTCATGGTGATAATGATGGATTGACACATGATATCTGCGAAAAAGTGATTTCTAAAAATACACTGACGTTTGAAAAATTTGTGATGTGTGCTACACATCCTAATGTTATACAGACTATCGTCGAAACGATCAAGAATAACATGACGATTGATTAAGAATTCATCCAGTATTATGTGAAATCTTACCTTTTCTGAAAATGTTAGGGTATACATGTAAATGTCAGGTCTTGTATGTGAAATTGTGATCCATACAGGTTTCTGGAAACTGATTTTCTGTATAAACTATTCTGTTTTACCAGAGCGTGTTCTTTTTGATGCATTACTCCAATTGTATATTTTACATCTTGATACAAACCTAAAGTTTCACAATCCCCTAAATGATTCAGATTGACAGGTTGATAGTTGCTGGTTGATATTCATCATATACTTTATAGTAATAAATTAGTTGCATAAGTGATGGTTTGTATGTAGTGTATAATTGCCTGTAACCATTTTGTCATTGTGTCCGTCCAAAATCTTTAAATTGGCAAATGGCTTTTATGGTTTGGCATTGTCCATCTGTACACATTTTTTTTGCAATCAATAACTTTCAAACTAGGACATGACATGATGTTGTTTTCCTGAACAGCAATTTTATTCCAATGTAGTTGGAAGGTTAATGCCCTTTGTTGTTTTTGTAATGTTAATCTTGTACGGAGATCTCTAAATTTTCAACTCATTCCTCTAAAATTTTGTATGCTTATTCAACGTTACGTGAGAGAGGTTTTTTTTCAACTGTTTTCAAAGAAAGTATTCCACGTTGTACTTATAGCACTAAAGTTTTGTACAGGAGACTCCTGCCTCACTTTTTAACAAAGGTCTTTGAAAGTTGGCAAGCTTCAAATGTTCTCATGAACAGCATTTTGATTCAACAATATTTTGAAAAATATTGCTCTTTGTTCTCCTGAGCATTTCAATGCAGAGATTTCTTTCAATTTTCCACCCATCTCTTAAAAACCTGGTACTTATTACTTCTCATTAAAACATATAGCACAGTATTCTCCATTTACATTTTGACTGATCTTTACCATTGCCATATTTGTATTCTTTTGGAAACCGTTAATTGTAAATACTTTACATAAATTGCTCTGCATGGTCAGTGAGGTAGCCAACAACTACTGCAAAGAGATCTGGCCTGTTCAAAGAGGTATTAACCCAACAAACAAGCACATGGATACCAGATCAGTATAAACGTATTGTACTGTGTTAGTGTCCATGGGCAACACACTTCACCCATATTGTTGTGAATAACGAACAACAAGCAACTTGCTTGTAGTTAAGTGAGGCCGCTACTACTTTGAAACTTCTTTCCTGAAAATGAACCTGGCTGTAGATATGGTGATAGACATAGAAAACAAATACGTTGTATCTTTAAAAATGTTTAAATAAACTGGAGTAAATTGTGTCAAAACACAAATGATTGTGGGACCTCCATGTAAATGATTAAAGACAACAGGTAGGAGCCATGTGGTACATGAACACAATTTTATTTCAAAAGTACTTTTTACTCCAGTGTACATAAAATACATCTCTTTGACAGCCTTCATCATCCACACTCGGTCACAAACCACACATATAACCAATGTTACATCACCCACACTCGGTCACAAACCACACATATACCCAATGTTACATCATCCACACTCGATCACAAACCACACATATACCCAATGTTAAAATCACTCCTTGTACAAATAATCTCCGGTACACTACATAAAGACGAGTCACTGATGCTTGATTACAATATTCTGATGATGATGACCTGTATTAATATCAGACAAACAGACAGACCAAAATGTTTCTTATATTAATGACCTGTAGTGATATCAGACAAACAGACAGACCAAAATGTTCCTTATATTAATGACCTGTAGTGATATCAGACAAACAGACAGACCAAAATGTTCCTTATAATAATGACCTGTAGTGATATCAGACAAACAGACAGACCAAAATGTTCCTTATAATAATGACCTGTAGTGATATCAGACCGAAATGTTCCTTAAAATAATGACGATACACCTGTTTATTGTCTCCTTTACACATTCTGTTCCCAACAGGTTTCCAATAAGAGTAAAACTGATAATAAAAATCACCAGACTTTCCAGGAATATTTTCACCTGATGAAACACATTTTTACCAAATACATCTGATGCAGTTTGGCATACAATAGGTTTGATTGTTTTCTAGTAACTGAAATGTCCATACATGACTGAATGAAGCAATTTGAAAACCTTTATATCCAACAGAATGCCTTTCTAAAATTTTATGATGACTCCCAATTGGATGTAATTATACAATGACTACTACCAGGTATGCTGTTTCACCATATAACTACACATTCAGTAGTTCCTGGCTGTGTTCTGGATGCACAGAAACAAAATGTAACAGTTGTATTGCTACAAATACTTAATACATGTCACAATTTGCACATTTTCAGTACAAACATCTCATATGTACACTTGTACATACCAAAACTAGTCATCTGTCATTCCCTCAAGACTAAATTGTACACATGAGTACGAACAAACACTGGTGCACTTCAAACTTGAAAAAACACATATTCCTAAAATCACATCTCATTTGTTCATTCAATACTTCTATAACACATATGTACACACTTTCTAAAACCATACCAAATTAATAGCACAAGGGATATGATCATTTACTGATCAAATGTACATAAGACATCCACATACTTACTCAAAGACTAAATTTCACTTCATTAAGCCCAAAAATAAAATCATATATAGCTAATTATTTTTAAAGGAGACCATACAATGTACATAAGTATGTTCTCTGACTAAAACAATGGATCGTATCCTTTGTATCCTCAATAAAATCATAAAGTAGTGTAACAACATATATACTGGCAAACTTACGTCACTTAGCTCATGATTTCAGTGAACATGAATTGTTAAGTAATATTGATACCAAAGGACAAAACCAAATTCACCAATCCATTAAATCAGCATTCAATTACAGAGTTTGTCTTTTCCCCCCAGTAAACAGTCAAATAAGATACAAGTACAAGTGTGTACAGAAAACATTTCTATACTTCTGTTTATTGTGTATATGATAGAGTCCAGTATTCAATACATAATGACAATGTCATAACAGTGGAAAACATACACATACGTACTGTCAACACTTCATACCACACAACAACTGTCATGCAAACTCCTCACATGTTACACTCAAAAGACTAGTTCTAGTGATGTTAGCTACCCAGGACTAGTACCAAGTTCACTTCTAATATGCCAAGGCCACGTAATCTACGCCGAACCTCTAGCCCGAGGTTCTGATACAATAATAATTAACAATTATAACAATACCTAACAATGAGCTATATGTGAACAGGATAAAATTTGTGGGGTGGGATTCCAATGTTTTGGCAATTATTCTCATGTGAATTAGTATGAAATATATGAAAGACACTTAATGTAATAATGTGTAAACATGTCTTCATTAACTTTCCATGAAGTATAGCATTAAGAATGTATGACAAAACAAAGCCCTGCACAGCTACAACATGGGATATATAGGACACAGATTATCATATTACTATTTGGATGCTCAGAGGCAAGGGAGACTTAAAACCTCTGAGGAAGATTTATACTCCAGACTCAGAATACCAAATAGTAAGGGATCAGAAAAGTTTAGGACAGAAAGATTCATTCTAGGGGTCAAGAATACTTGTTACTGTAATATTTCAAGAAGCCAGATTTTAATAAAGGTATGCACCATGTTTAGAGACACGTGTTACTGCTGGTGAAGAGGCATGCTCCTGGGGTCTGGTACTGCCATGGGTGTATCAAGGTTCTGTTGTAGCTGCAGAAGCCAGCGCTTGGTGGAGTTGTCGTCTTTGAGACATGGAGAAAATGTAGCATCCTTAAGTTGGTCAGGAAGACACTGGCGCAGGGCTTCCTTTGCTCTGTAATGCAACCAAACAATTACACAAGTTATGTACATTTAATAAAGAATATAATAACATACTCCAATCTATAAATTTGCTTGCTATCTGCCCAGAAAATTATGCTTGACATAGCTCTTGGAAAAAAATGTACTGCAGATTGCCTTACCTTGGGTTGTCGGAGAGACGGAGATAACAGCGTACTACATGCTTCAACAGTCTGGCAGAGGGTTCCTTGGAGAGATGAAGCACCATCTTGCCCTGCAAAATGAATGTCAATTGAAAATTATGCAGATTAATTGAAAATCTAAAGTTTGTACAATTTTACCTGCAATCCATCTTCCTCTGTCCATCATGCATATACAAAGTAATTAAACTCAGAGTAGTGTACATGGCTTTCTTCTAAAATAATGACAAAATCAGGTTTTTTTTTCATAAAGTATAAAACACCTAATAGCACTATATTTTGAAGTGCTCTTCTGTTGATGGGACTTTAAAGAAACTTTATAGCAATGTTCAGAGCTAGATAATTACAAAGACTCCAATTGATAATTATAATTGTGATGTGAATACTGTTGATCAGTTGGGAGTGCAGAATATAAATTACACAGATACAGATTTTGAATTACAAACACTGATACTTTAAAATTACAAACACTGCGACTTTAAAATTACAAACACTGATACTTTAAAATTACAAACACTGCGACTTTAAAATTACAAACACTGATACTTTAAAATTACAAACACTGATACTTTAAAATTACAAACACTGAGACTTTAAAATTACAAACAGATTTTAAATAACAAATATTGAGATTTTAAAATTTCAAACAGATCTAGAGATTTTAAGTAACTAACAGTGAGATTTTAAAATGATGGCAGAGATTTTAAATAACAAACACTGCGACTTTAAAATTACAAACACTGAGACTTTAAAATTACAAACAGAGATTTTAAATAACAAACACAGCTTTAAGATTACAAAAACACAGATTTCACTCTCAAACATGTCCTTGTATGACCCCCTTCCACAAGATTCATTTGTTATATGATAGAGTTATCATGCTAGAACAGTCAACCAAGCAAAGAGCGCTGCGGTTACTTACCAGGATCATGGCGACGTGAGAGAAGCGTTCATAGGTCTGACAAATGTAGGACAGTCCCATTTCATCCAACAGAATCTTCTGTAGGATAAATGTTGCCACCTGTAACACAATAAAAATGATAAATAGTGCACAGTATCATTCACATAAGGTTCCATTCTCTTTTTATAAATTCATTTGAAAATAAACACTCTTTTTGATTTAATCTAATATAAAGTATGAATTCTTTTCACAGACGTAGGCACAGTGTATTATATAGGGATGAAATTTGCTATCACACATCTGTGTGCATAATGAGGGCTGCTATCCCACTGGGATTCTTACATGGTTTGTTAAAAACTTGGAAATGATGTATTAAAGAAGTATGGGATAGCATTTATCTATCCTATCATTAGATCTATCAGGTACAGATTGAATAGTTATATACCCTCATAATAAAGAGTGTCTTGTTTGCAAAGTGCCACACGTGACCAGATAGAGTACAGAAACTCATTATATATACATGGGTACATTATATATATGTAAACCTCTTGTAGTCTCAGCAATAAATCATCTTAAATCCTATACTGCTAGAAAGGTCATTTTATTTATATTCCTTTAAAAATTTGTATTTCTCTCATTTTTCTATCATTTTGTGAACAAAAAATATATACACTCAGGTAAATGTTAAATGTGGTGTTTGTTACATTGGAGAGGGAGCCAGAATGGACCTTTGACGTATATACCCATATACAGGTAATTTTTGTTGGCCCAGAAACACAACTCTATAAGGTGTTTTGTCAAACTAAAAATTACGTTTATAATCAGATCACTATTTAGTCGTAACTACATGTTTTACATGTAATTTTCAGCCTCTAATATAAGTCAATAATTTTTACCAAAATGTACAAAATGTTTTCTCCTATCACAGGGTTGTGTGCTTAGTACTGTATCGTGCATGTGTGCTAATGGGTTTGGTGTGTTGTATGTTAACACAACTGGATTTATATAAATATATACATGCATACTTAAATGGTCGCTAGTTATTTTTGTGAGTAGTACACACTATAGATCTGTGTGTAAGTCTACAGCTATAACACACACTATAGATCTGTGTGAAAGTCTACAGCTATGACACACACTATAGATCTGTGTTTAAGTCTACAGCTATGGCACACACTATAGATCTGTGTGTAAGTCTACAGCTATGACACACACTATAGATCTGTCTGTAAGTCTACAGCTATGACACACACTATAGATCTGCGTGAAAGTCTGCAGCTATGACACACACTATAGATCTGCGTGAAAGTCTGCAGCTATGACACACACTATAGATCTGCGTGAAAGTCTGCAGCTATGACACACTATAGATCTGCGTGAAAGTCTGCAGCTATGACACACACTATAGATCTGTGTGAAAGTCTGCAGCTATGACACACACTATAGATCTGTGTGAAAGTCTGCAGCTATGACACACACTATAGATCTGTGTATATCTATAAATACGCTACAGATCTGTGTGTAATTAAGTCTACTTCTATTATAATTATACCATCTAAAGAACTATGTAAAAGTTAACATCTACATCACAAATGATGGTACAGCCAATCCATCAAATACTACAGAGCTCTTCTTATACTCACTGTTTTAGACAGCTCACTGCCTGACTCCATGATCCGCAGACACAGAGGAATGATTTCCGTTGTGAGTAAGAAATTGATTACTTCCTGCTCATCAGTCTAAAAAATGACAAATTAAAAAAAATTGATTTATTAAATGTATCACTTTTATTAGACATAATTCAGACACATCAGTTATAGAAGTCTCAGAAATAAATTTTAGACAAACTGATATAAAAAAAACTGTAGACCGAATCTTGTGCAAGATCTGGCTTTGTTAATTAAGCATACTGACCTTGACGAGTGCTCCTATTACACCAAGACTAGTGAGTCGTAGGTACTCAAATGGTCTTGTCTTACTAACTGTGTGTAAAAACGGGTACAGGAACAATGGAATGTGTGCTGTAAAATAAATAATACATTCCTGATAAAAATCAAAGATGCAAAATGTAATCTGATGGAAGCTTGTACTTTGACAAGATTACAAAAGCTAACATTTGACATTTGCAAACTAATCTTAACTGATGACTTACATGTTATGTGAACCAACTTTCTTACAGGGCTACCAATTCTTGTGATTTCACTCTCAGCAAGAAGTTAACAGAGGCTAATTTTTGTTAAACACACAATATTACATTATATCATAATCATTATTTATTATCTTGTCATTTCACTATCAATTCCTTGCAAGAATGGCAGATCGTGTTTCGGGGTGGGATGCTATATTGTGACTTGCCCAGTAGGAAGCCAGATCATGACTTAGTATGGGGCATTACAGTGACTTACCCTGAAGGAAGGCAGATCATGTCTCAGGGTGGGGGGACATAACAGTGACTTACCCTGAAGGAAGGCAGATTGTGTCTCAGGGTAGGGGGACATTACAGTGACTTACCCTGAAGGAAGGCAGATAGTATCTCAGGGTAGGGGGACATTACAGTGACTTACCCTGTAAGAAGGCAGATTGTGTCTCAGGGTGGGACATTACAGCGACTTACCCTGAAGGAAGGCAGATCGTGTCTCATGGTGGGGGGGACATTACAGTGACTTACCCTGTAAGAAGACAGATTGTGTCTCAGGGTGGGACATTACAGTGACTTACCCTGAAGGAAGGCAGATCGTGTCTCAGGGTGGGACATTACAGTGACTTACCCTGAAGGAAGGCAGATCGTGTCTCAGGGTGGGATGCTACACATTGGAGTAGAGCCAATGCATTACATACTCTGTTGGACTGGTGGGCCTAAAATATACAATGCATTGTTGGTAAGTCATCCTGGTACATGTTGTTGTATAAATACACAATACATCCTTATAATCCTTGGTTCCTTCAGTGGTATTTTACAGACATCTTGTACTTTCTCTTTACCCTCGCGTACAGGTGAACTTGTCAATGCAATGAATGTATAAATTTACAGATGAGGTCACGGTCTTTTATTTTACAAAACTAGATCTGTCTATATTTCCTCATGCTGTCCAGTTTTACTATTGGCAGTTTTATCAGTATGAACAGACCTCGCTAAAACCTTTTAAGTACAGACTTTGCATTCCTCCAATCAACTGACAAAAATATGTTGTGATATTATTTTTTTCAAATTCAAGCCTAAAAGATCATACAATTACATGTTTCTGATGGTGATAAAATTTACCTGGGAATGGTAAAGAAAATTTATTGTATTGTGTCTAAAAGCTGTTTTTATGCGACAGCAATTGAATATTCTACTACTTCTTGATTGGTTCATTTTAAGTATCATGTGACATCATACATACAGCACATCACAGGGATTCTTAACCCAATAGCCCTGCATGTCATGTAGAACATAAGTTAAAATATGGCTTTAGTTTTGTTTAAAAAAAAGAAGGAGAGCAAAAAAATGTATATCTAATACATGTTCATAACGGGACTTGAAATGTAAATTAAATTATCATTCCTTGACATAAGTGAGTAATTTTACAGTTACAATATACATCTTAACAAACTCTTGGCAAGCTAGAGCAGGGGCCAATTTTCCTTGTTCATCTCAAATGAGGTGACTACATTTGCCCTCTTCCACCTTTAACTGACTTCACTGATACTGAATCAAATTTTCTGTCACTCACAAACCTGTTCAGTTTGCTCTTTGTTCCTAAGCTGACTCAAACATAGGTGATCTTGTTTCAACTATTACAGGTTGTGATAGATGACACCACTCTTCTGAATCTCTATTAACTAAATCACAATGCCAATGGCTTGCAAAGATGATTAATGTGCAAGCAATGAATTCATTTGATCCTCCAGAATGACATATCTCATTAGAAAAATTATTTAAAGCACTGAATTATCTGCATGACTCACTGTGAGATGAGGTGGATTTATGGCTGGGTAGATGTTAACAATTTCCTGGAGGAGAGCAGCAACTGTACCAAATGAGTGCCACAACATTGGAGCTAGATCTGGTACAACTTCTCTTTTTTTACTGGAAATAATCAAATGTTGGAATTTTTTCAAAATTGAAAGACAATTCAAACAATATCTTACAGACCGTTGTTTTCAAGCATCTTTACACATTTTGCGTGGTTTTTCAATTTATCAATGGCTATGGATATCTTATATCAGTAACCATACAGTACTGTATATAGTTAAGACCGACATAATTACAGGTGCATAAAAAATGGCAAAAAGCACTCTTAAAAAGAATCAGAAGAGAGACTGTACTTAACTAATATATGAAATATATTTCTTACTAAGTACTACATCATAAAATCAGCCTAACACTTTCATGATCACAGGTCAAAGTATTCCATAATAAGTGATAAATAGCTATCGGTATATATAAAATACATATACCATTAATAAGAGGTATTATCAATGTCAACATTCTGCAGAAACCAATATTGTAGGATTCTGAGTAAAAGTGTTGGCACCTTACTATGTTTTGATAACATTTCCATTGCAACTTAGATTTACATTCATCCAGGTATCTATAGTATATACCAGATAGATATAAATGTTTTCCATTGACTTATCATTAGCCGAGCGCTTGAATGGTAACTATAGGTAAAGTAAACCTTCGTTCAGTCTAAACAAAATTAAACAACTAGAACTATTGTTGGATCTGTTAAAGTAATATGAAATTATGCTTATGAAATAAATTCGTGTTCAAACTAACAAAATCAGCATTGCTCAAAAGCATGATGATGTGTTTTAAAGCATCCTAGCAAGACACGAAACTACAAATCAGTAATGGTAATGTTTTTTTCTTTAAAAAAAGTAGATTACAGCATTAGTATGTTTTGAAACACATATGATTACTGCACTGCAATACATGATAATCATCTGTTACGACATCACAGGTTTCATTTCGTTCTTCATTATGTTGGATATTGTGATAAAGAAACCATGATAAGTGTAGCTTGAAAAAAACATATCTACTTGTGTATTGGTGTTGACATATCACTATGCAGAGTGAGGATTGAGCCTTAATATGTCTACAGATTTATATTTGTTAAAATCTCTGGAATCATTATTTGGAGAGTATTGACATGATTATGTTATCAAACTGTGATGCCAATATTTTTATCAATAGTTATATGCATGGTCTGGTGATATGTGTGAGCAATTTGAATTGTAAGTGAAATAAGATTAGACTTTCAATACATAGAATGTTGCCTTAATTTAAAAATCCTTTGTTCAAACTGACCTGAAGTTTACTGTAGGGAGATATGACCAGATGGGTCATGAAGCTTACAACTATGTATACCTCCAAAATTTGTACAAATTCTTTTTGAAAATCTTAACACTGTTCAGAATATGTAATGTTGGTTGTCTCAAATAAGCTTTCCTGGAGAAAGAATTCATATTTGAAAGCAAATTTCCATATTTTCACCTGAGTTCTTGGAGTGCATTTTCTCTTGTATCAGGACCAGTAAGTTCCACTATCCACTGATAAATCTTCTCACGGTCAACCTGGGACATGACTGCAGGGACTCTGTCAACCTGGGACATAACTGGAGGTCCAGAAACGGTTGGACCAGATGGGCCCTGGCCTCCCGTTGTGTTCATCATCCTTTGCTGCCACTACAAATTATTGCATTAATGCATATATATTCCATCACTCACAATAATTTAGACATATCTAAATGTTTTTTCTCTTTTCCCACTACAAAATTGTTTTCTGACATTGGTAATTTGCTATATTTAAAGCTTTAAATAGTGTGTGTGGTGATTTTTTTTATCATTAAATCAATCAAAATGATCCGCGTGAAAGGTAACAGAGGTTACCTATACAGCTCGACAAAATGACCGAAATGAATAGCTGTTGGAAACCTATCATACATACAGCAACATTTCTGCATAATCATATTATACAGTATATTGTGGTTGGTGACATCTCGTCAACATAAAAACATATTTATTCTCTTGGTCAGCAGATTCTAGATTAAACATCTAAATTCAGTCCGTAACAATAAGCATTTATATTAAATCAAAGACAGACATAACATCTTGCACAATACAAAAACGGACCGCTTGCGAAATACATTCTTAAATTGGAAAGAAATGTACCGACGTATCCTTACAATCCCTAATTTGGCTTTCAGGGACTCAAAACTGGGAAACCGGGAAAAGTGGGAGGTCGCTCAGGGAATTTACGTTGCTTAAGGGACTTGCTTTCATAGCGTTACGCATACAAGTTTCACTGTCAATGAGAATCATTACTGTTTCTTTTTACCATGAGTGTAATGAACAACACTCCGTAAACTAGCGCATAAGGTCACAAAGAACAGACCATTGAAAGTAAACTTACCCAGTGCGTTACCGGAAATGCTACAACTGAAAGTAATTTTCGAAACCACCAAATAACGGCACGTACTTTCCGGAAATAAATTGACCTGAATAAATGCAAGGCAAAGTTTACAGACAGTTTGTAATGGACTGGAAAGAAAGCTGGTGATATTGATAGATCTTTTAATATGTAAAAAGGACAGCGCGTGTTGATCAACAAGAGGGTAAATACGTGTAGTTAAGAATAGGAGAGAGAAGAGAAACGGCTGGGTACTTGTACACTGTAGCTATAATAAAAAACAAAACTCAAAAAATGTCCGCTGATGCACGACAACGATGTCGAAGGCATATAGATTACCAGATATTTATATATTATCAAATCAAGTAAAATGCATCATTGTGTTATCTTTTATTGGTTTTTTCCTATTTCTTCCATTCGTAAACGGATTTATCTGTAAGCATATCTCCCATTTACGACAAGTTTGGACTTCTAAATTAATATGAATCAATATTTAGTAACTATTGTAAGGTGCGTATATTTATCTTGTTTGTCAACTTTATGTCGTCTGCTGAAAGGCTGTAAAGCTTAAATAGCGGGCGTTAAACCTGCTTTATATAAGGAGGACTATCTTTAAGCAATGTTTAAAATTTCAAAATACATTTCATGGTGTGAGTAAATACACGCTATCTTTGTCAGATCTGAACCATCGAACAACATGGTTTATGGACTAATCGGTATCTAATCATTTAATATGCTGTACAGTTCGATTCGCTGTTTCGATCGACAAAGTAATAATGGCCAGCCTCTTTACAGATGTAACCACAACGGCACATCGTTGGCCATCAAGTAGATTTATTCTAAGCGTGAATTTAGAGAAGGAAGCGTTTTCTGACTTTAGAGAAGGAAAAAGAGCAGATACGAGTTCGTCCATGTCCTTGTGGTATGTGAATCTGTCCCATTTTAGAACTACATGTAAATTATCACCATTCTGAGTATTTGGACAAGAAAACAAAATAGTCTATGAGCACTAGGAATCTCAACACTCAAAATCCACCAAGTAAGCAAGAAAGTACCAATCACTGGGGAATAGAGTCGCTGATAAGGGAAAAGACATTGGAGTAATGGTAGATTCTGAACTTTCTTTCCAAGACCGCAGAAGTGAAAAAGTGAAGAAAGCTAATCAAATTTTCGGATTGTTAAGAAGAACATTTCAGTTTATGAATTCTAAAACTTTTCTTCTGCTGTACAAAAGCTTAATTGGTGAGATCACAACTGGATAACGCAAGTTCTGTTTGGTCAGCAGTAAAAGTGAAAGGTATAGATAAGCTGGAGTCAGTTCAACGAAGGGCCACAAAAAAGTTACCTGGGATGAAGGATATGTCGTACCAGGACAGGCAACAGAAGCAAAATCTTCCAATTCTAACATACAGAAGGCTTAGAGGGGATATGATAGAAGTCTATAAATCACAAATGGTATATAAGATAAAGATTCGTGCAATTTTGTAAAGCTTAAGATGGACGTAGGAATAAGAAGTGGTCGAGGACACTCTAAAACACTGTTTCTTCAACAACACAGGACCAATAGAAGAGGAAATAGCTTTGCTATAAGAACTGTAAAAACTTGGAATAATCTTACAGAAGACATTGTATCTGCTCCAAATATAACAAACTGGGTAAGTTTTGGAAAAATCAAGATATTGTATATGATTATAGAGCTACTGTAAACCAGAGACGTATATATCATGATATATACGTCTCTGTGTAAACTAACCGGAAAATGAATTTTATCCACATTGATTTGGAGTCTGGTGAAGAGGAACACTGTGTGTTCTTGTACCGGAAACACAAAGTACTATACTGTACTGTACTGTATTGGAAAGATCCAACGATTTGTTTTTTGAAGGCATACGGCGAAATAATTGAGCTCCAAAGAAGAATTATGGGTTATCTCCCTTCCGTACCGACATCAACATGAAAGTCCGCCTGGAACGCCATCAATAATCACTTCAATATCGGATTGCAACTCTAATACATACTGAGTGTACCAGTTCCCTTCAGGATAACTAAAACAATTATCAAGCTTTATCATAAATCCTTCAAGATGAACAGCCCATTAAAAAAAGTATCGTCATTTTATAAGTTTCGAAGCGTGGTCGAAGCACAAAACTAGCAAAATACAGCCATTTTCGTATGTCCCTGCGCTTTGAATACCCTCTATTTTCAAAACGAAATCACCAATCAACTAGTTCCTGTTCAGGAATCACCATAATATATCTAAGAACTGACACTGGGTATTTGCAGTATTGGCCAATCAATTTAAAGTCGTCATTTTAAGTTCATTTCAACTATGTACACCATCCGGTGCACATACAATTTCACACCCCAAACAGTATGAAAAATAAGAGCGAAATTTCAACTGTATCTCTTTAATGCCATTGATCATGACGTAAATTATAACAAATACTGGAATAACAAAATCAGAATAACTGAAAAAAATAATAGAAACACATTATCTTGGTATATCAGTGAAAATAACAAGTGTCAATACAGACTAAAAACATGAAAAAATAAAGATAGACATTGCATGTATAACGTCTTATAAAATATAAATCGGGCATCACGTAAAATACATTCATATGAAATACCTATCTAAACTTATCATTAGATGTGTTTCAAAAGTTCATGAAATTTATAGGCTTTATTTTAGGAAATACAATATATAATTATAAGCGACCCAAATGGTCAGCACTGAAAACTTTACTTAAATCAATAATACAAGACACCACTCCATTTACCAAGAGCTTAATTCTTTCTGAGGACATTTACCTTTATCTTATAATATCAATGAAGAAAAACTTGCATATCTAAAATTTGAGTGTGATCCATCCAGTACTTTTTAAGAATTACTTCATGGCAGTAACAAGTTTTGTTTAAAGATAGAAAGACAGGCGATGGACCGCAAACAAAGAGCAATTTAAATCTAAATTCAATGAATGTACAATAATAAAAATGTCTTTATAAAAAGCTGACTTGGCGAAAAACTTTTAAAAATCTTTATACCTGTTACAAAAGTTAATTGAAATTATAGAATGTAAGTGGCATAACCATTTTAAGTCTTCAAGACACTCAAAGGATATGTAGTCATCATTTTAGCCATCATCACATGGGACCAACCCACAAATTTATTGCAAAAACATTCTTAGTCTTGTGGCAGAAATCAGAATGCTGGACAATATTTCCTCAAACTCTACTTTTAGATCAGGATTACTGTAAATGTGGGAGGAAGGAGAGAGGAAATGTGTCACAAACCTGGTCCATGTCAAATGTTGATCAATGAGCGAGACTTGGTTACTTTGAGAGTCCGATGAAGGGAAAAAACCAAACAAGAAAACTTCATTCTCAATGATAAGGAAACCTTTGTTTGAAGATATACCTCTGACAGACATTGTTGTTGACAATCTACATGTTTTTTTTCCAGAAATGACAAAGCACTTCTACATTTTTCTATTTCTGTTTTATGTCATTTAGACTGATGAGATTTACTGCAGTCTTCAAATGACTTTCTTTTTCCTCTTGTAGAACGTACATCTATTGGCATTGTTATTAATCAGTTTAGTTTTGTCACACAAAAACACCTTATTTTTCTCTACTTTATCACTTAGCCCTTTTTTCATTTTGTAAAAAGTTACATTTTCAGCTAATGTGTTGTTTCGATTGATCAATTTCTGATTTGCCTCTTCCATTATCTCCATCTTTTTTTGCATACTGTGATGCTCTATTCCTATTTTCCAGATGTAAGATGATTTTTTTTCCAAATTTTCTACAAGCTCATTGTACTGTCTTCCACCTTTTTTTTTATGTCTTTAGTCATTTTTGTTTCAACTTGTGAAGCAGTTTTCAAATTGTGAATTTGTTGAGTGTCAACATTAAATGAAACATTAAGTTGATATTCAAGAATCTGAATAAACTGTCAAATTTGATCAGATATAGACAGACTCTAAAAATTGGATTTAAGAATATGAAAAAGAGTGTATCTGCTGATATACATTTGGATACAGCTGACCTGTTGACAATGTCAGGTATGATCACAATACATCTGCATTTTGTAGAACTGATAGTCTGGAAGCATTTCCAGCACACACAACAAATGTTAAAGTTAAACAAACTCCCCTGTCTACTTCTGATTCTTGTTTGTGATCAGGGTATAATATGTATTCCTTTAATGGTTTTCTTCTGTAAAGCCAAAATTTGACAGTAACTGTTTTCACAAAATAATTGTCACCCAGTTCTGTAATCCCATCCAACTCCCAAAAGTTTCTCCATGTCCTGTCGATTTTTGATATCATAAACAACCCTGTGCTTGGTGACCTTGTATATTCTTGCATTATTTTGTATTGGCTTAAAATCTTCCATTTCCATAACAGGAATCCTAATTGTGATTCTTGAATCTTTTAGGCTTGGTGATAAGTGTTCTTTTATCTGGACCTGCAATACAAAGTGTATCACATATAAACAATAAGCATTATATATATTGATTACATATCACATCGTAGACAAGAGATCCAACAGGGACTTTGACCCCCACCATTGTATATGAACTTTATTGATTATATCCCAGCTAAATTTTTTTCTGAACTTCTTGTCTCTTTCCTCTTGATGTTCTGTTCCATTGACAAAATATGCACCATATGAGTGTAGATAAAATATAGCAACAACCAACTTCAACTGTCATAATCCCAGATGGGCAAATGTTGGTAATTTTACTTTATCAATAATCTTCAAATTGAACAGGCAATGCTGGGGTTGACAAACCTACATATTAATTTGAGAAATATCCTTCTGGTATTTTTCGAGAAGTAGCTATAATACACATTGTTTCTGGACAGACAACTTATTGCAGAATGAGATGAAGGTTGCCAAAAAATTTGAAACCATCCACTGATGATGGTTGACAAAAAATAGAATTGATGCCAGTCAGATTTGGACTCTGCAATACAGAATAGTTTGAAAGCCATTAAACTGTCAAAACTCATGTCACTGGCCTGCTGCCTTTAAAGTGTAAACATTTTTGAAGAGAGGTCTGACAGATGTCAGGACAGACAATGTAATTATGGGACATCTATGTTATGACATCATTATTCAAGGAAATCAACAACACAACATACAATATTTCAAATCTGAAATTTAATAAATATGAAGCAGTTGTGTAAAAATTTCCATTGATTTATCAAAACACTAACACATTTTCATCAGAGTAATATAAATGGATTGTAACACTTGGCTAGTAAAGATATATAAAACAGATGAAGAACTTTACCACTAGTGGCCTACCAATAACAGGGTTCAATCTAAATTATTTTACTTCTGTAAGAATAAATTTTAAATTTGAAATGTCATCAATAATCAAAATTTCAGAAGATGTCTGCTGTTCTACATGTACCTGACTGTTCATTTTTGAACCTTTCATCATGGTCAATTCCTGTTAAACCGAAGCAATGTAAAATGATTTTGCAAATGTAAATCATTTTTAGTATACACTTACTGCAAGTTGTTTGCAAAGAGAATTTTCAATTGTAGAAGCTATTGATACCAGGTCCTCCTTCCTTCTCCACTCATCATAGTATTTAGGCCAGCCGACAATAACATATTTCACAAGTTTATACATGTAACTTGGAGCAATCATGACATTGGAATGGAACAAAACATATTTGAATGGGCATCTTGTTATAACCATAAACATCATGGGGACAAAATTCACAATGTGTTTTTGTGGTGACCTTTACTAATATTGTTATGATTTATATCAACATTATGATAATGAGCCTTACAATAACTACAACCTCTGATCATGAGAATAATCAAAGTACTGAAAGTACTGGTATGCTAAGACCATTAAAAAATAAATTCTTTGTTATTAGCTTGCTATATACTGAAACCAACTATATGCAAGCAGTAAATCATTGCAGCCCATAAAAAATGACTAGCAGGTATCAGAAATAACAAGCATAGTAGTATTACTTATGTAATACATGTCCCAAGTAGGCTCCAAGATGCAATGATAGGGAAGTTGTCCATTTCTTTGGATACATTGTAGGGAATGTTGATCTTGAACACCATATTATCACTTTAAAGACTGCGTATCTTATTGGTTTAAGACCATTAGTTAGACCATCATGCAAATAACATGCTACATACAAATATTGGACAGCTTCATTTTCCAGATTGTTTGTAAATGACTGCATAAGAGTGCCTATTTTCTGAAACAAACATGACTTGTCACCATAACTTAAAATAGAAGATGCCTATTCTTCCAGAAAACCTGGTCTTATTCTCCTTGTACTTTTTCAGGGAATCTTCGAGTAGATATTGTCTTTGTTTCAATTTTACACTTGTTTTGCTGGTTCTACAATTCTGTTGACATGTTTATATATTCTTTGTTCTCTAAAACTTGTTAAACAAGATATTTTATTCCTCTTGTATTATCATTTTTAACATCCTTACAGTAACCTTGAAATTTGCAAGATGTGAATATCTTTTAGGTTGTGAAATTTGACAGAAAAACGAGGGTAATGCAAAGGAAAAACACCCCCATGCAACTATCTGTTTTTTGACTGTGACCTTGATCTTTGACATCTGACCCTAAATTTCTAAAGAAACTGACTGCTCATAAGGGATACATGTTCCAAATTTGATTAAGGTATACTGTCTTGGTCTCAATGCGTCTACAAGGTAATCATATAGTACTTATGCAAGTACTGTGACCTCTACATTCAATCCTCAAAATCATTACTATATCCTCTCCACATTGCCCAGGGATAACTGAAACTGTAATCCAAATGATAACTAATACCCCCAACACCCACAGCCTTAGTTATCTCCCCATGGTGACCTTTTGCACAGAAACATCCTCTGAAACACAGCGGCATGTGCACGTTCCCTAACATTCTTGCGAAGTTTTGTTGAAATTGGTCCACAGGTTTAGAAGTTGACCAACATGCAAAACCTGTCTATATTGACCAGTTGCAATGGCAATCAATATTTCCAGGGGAAAATGGTGCATGCACATCTACACATTGTCCCGAACATTACTGTAAAGTTTCATTGGAGTTGTCTAGACAAGATGTGTCTACAGACAAACAAACAGATGGATGGACAGATAGACAACTTGATTCGATTTACCCACCCTTTTGGTGGTATAAGAATGCACAAGAGTGCTTACAAATTCCATGTGGACAGACATCATGGAAAAATAATAATGATAATAATAAAAATAAAAACATGATAAAGATGCTTATATCTTGTTTTCTTTATTCAGTATTCTTTCCATGCTTTGATCAGCAATGTAATCTTGCATACACAAAATTATTGTAGGTAGACTTTTAAGATAAATAAAAAAAATACATGTCTAAGTTTAAATGGTTTTAAACAGAAGTCGTATTATGTTCAGTATACAGTGATTTTTCTAGACAATTGTAAACTATAAACTCGGTATACAGCGATCTTTTCTACACAAACTTGGTATAACTAGTGAATCTTTCTACTCAAGTAAATTGAAGATTGTATAGAAATTTACTACAAATGCAGTATACAATGATCTTTTCCACATTTTTTTAGTGTCCGCGATTTGTTGATTCTTCTCTTGTGATGGTAAATATATTGCCGCCTTTAGAGAGTACTGTGACCTTAAAAGGCAACATGGTTGTTAGCATCTCCTCAAGTGATTAATCATCTTCAACATCTAATTGGAGGTCGGAAAGAAGGACGTTTTTCTCCACCATAAGGTCCTCAAATCCATTGTTGGTCACAATGGCCAATTCCAAGTTAGAAGAATCAAGAGATACCTTCTACCATTCCAGATTTCATTTCTTCAGGGACATCCACCTGCTGAAAGAGAGTAAAGCAAATAAATAACTATATTTCTTTATTGCTATGATTATGTGCAAGAAATATACACTTCTGTATAAGCTTATAGTCTTGAACTTCCCAATAGGAGTCTATATTAAATATACTGTAATACATTATTTTGACGTTCAGGACTGTCAAATTATTAAGCGATGGACAGCTAGAAAATAATAATATCTTGACCATGGTCATACAGAGATTGAATCATAAAGTTAAATTTGTGTGATAAATCTGTGCAGTATAATAATTTATTTTGACGTTTGTATTTCAAAAATCATTATGACTCCAAAAGTAATGTGTAATTTAATTAATTACATTGGACCGTCATGTAATGGCAATGCCATTTTCATAATGTAATTATAATTTATTTAACTACATCATCATGTAATTGAATCCATGCCTGTTACAAACAGTAGCTGTCCTAACTGATCCTAAAATTAACTTTGGCTACGTCTATCACAAAATTAACTTTGGCTGGCTATTACAAATGCCATATTTAGCTACAGTAGAGGTATTTCAAAAATGTATGTCATTGTAACTGAAAGGACATAATTAATGGTTACTTAACCAGAACTACAGTTCTGAACAAACCACTACAAAGCCTGGTTAACTGTACTAAGAAAATGTCCTCTCAATTAATCAATTTCATTGATTATTGACATCTTATTGTTGTACTTACGGTCACTTGAGTTTCTTAAAGTTTCAATTTGACTTTTAATAAGGCCCAAAGTGATAATACTGCAATGTCTTAATTAGCTCTCGAGGGGTATTGGTTAGACTGTTTATCTCATTTCATTCCATTCACCATGAAAACAAAACTCTAAAACGCTAAAAAACAGTCGACAATTAATGACAAATATTGAGCCCGGGGCTGGGTAAAATTAATGAATCAAAAGTGTTGAACTGAAAGTGGACGCATTTGACATAATACTGAAATTTCTGCGATGAAAAAATACAGTACATATATTAACAGTTCAGGCATAATAAGAATTGTACCAATTACACTTTTCACATTCACACTGGGACCTTACACTTTACACATTCACACTGGGACCTTACACTTTACACATTCACACTGGGACCTTACACTTTACACATTCACACTGGGACCTTACACTTTACACATTCACACTGGGACCTTACACTTTACACATTCACACTGGGACCTTACACTTTACACATTCACACTGGGACCTTACACTTTACACATTCACACTGGGACCTTACACTTTACACATTCACACTGGGACCTTACACTTTACGCATTCACACTGGGACCTTACACTTTACGCATTCACACTGGGACCTTACACTTTACGCATTCACACTGGGACCTTACACTTTACGCATTCACACTGGGACCTTACACTTTACGCATTCACACTGGGACCTTACACTTTATGCATTCACACTGGGACCTTACACTTTACGCATTCACACTGGGACCTTACACTTTACACATTCACACTGGGACCTTACACTTTACGCATTCACACTGGGACCTTACACTTTACGCATTCACACTGGGACCTTACACTTTACACATTCACACTGGGACCTTACACTTTACACATTCACACTGGGACCTTACACTTTACACATTCACACTGGGACTTTACACATTCACACTGGGACCTAACACTTTGCTAGGTATATCCTAATCTTTATTTAAACACTTTCCGGGATTCAGATGTTAATTGATATCTTCATTATTCCCAATCTTCATATTGTAATCGTTCACATGCATCACTCTTCAACAGAATAAACGAGACATCATGTCAGAAAGACAAAAACTAAATTTAAGCTAAAACTTTATATATTAACTTCACATGTAAACCTTACAATTAGCATAGCTGTAGAGTTCCCATACGATTTCATACCCTGGCCTTGGGGTACTTATAAATTATCTCCGATCAGAAATTTGAAAGAGCTAGATCTACAATAGCGCGGACAGTGACCGATATTTTAAAGTAAAATCGATATATTACACAGATAGATTCCTAGATCTATTCACGGTAGCGTAAGTAGTACAGTACAATATCACGGATAAGTTTTTTTTCTGGTTAATTTCCGATATGTTGGGCCACTGACAGAAGTGACTGCGATGAGACCATTATGAAACGATCATTCAAAAATAAATCCATTTCAAAATACTGAAATACTTTACGGAAGCAACAAAAATGTGCTAGATGCTTACATAACATTTTTCAAATACATACTGCTTCAAAGGAAAAGTCTTGAAAATATTTTGAAAAAAAAGTGCCATGGCGGCAGTGCCCAGCTTGCGCGTCGCCGTCGAGCCTAAATTCAATACACGCGAAGGCTCATTCTAAATGAATTGTTGCAAAAAATGCAATTGCTAGTTCAGTATAAGTATTGACTTTAAATTAAGCTTACATATATATAGTGATACTTACCTACATAAATAAGATAATTTAGGTATCAATTAATGTTTACGAAACTAAAGCTAATTACGCAAGCTTGTACATACTACATACGCATTTCTAAGTGACGTAACCAGTTTTGTTGTACCCGGGAAAACTGTGCACTGTCTACTTGCAGGCCATGAGGCCATCTAATTTTTGCAAGCCCTCCCTCCCTAATCCCAGTAGCATTATTGGCAGTTGGAGGAGAGTCGACATGTACTTTCATCTCAATTTTGTGTTGTAATGCAAATGTTATGTCATTGGTCAATTTTCTTGTTGTGGAAGTCTATTGTGTAGTTATGCCACTGTGTTGTCATCTAGTACTTAGTTTTATGTCAGAGATGATCAGTTTACTATGACTTTCAATGTAAGGAAGACAATCAGCTCTCTAAACACTAATGTAATTATGTCAGAGAGATCAGTTTACTATGAATTGTCAATGTAAGGGAGACAATCAACTCTCTAAACACTAATGTAATTATGTCAGAGAGATTAGTTTACTATGAATTGTCAATGTAAGGGAGACAATCAACTCTCTAAACACTAATGTAATTATGTCAGAGAGATTAGTTTACTATGAATTGTCAATGTAAGGGAGACAATCAACTCTCTAAACACTAATGTAATTATGTCAGAGAGATTAGTTTACTATGAATTGTCAATGTAAGGGAGACAATCAACTCTCTAAACACTAATGTAATTATGTCAGAGAGATTAGTTTACTATGAATTGTCAATGTAAGGGAGACAATCAACTCTCTAAACACTAATGTAATTATGTCAGAGAGATTCTTTGTCATTGTATTTACAAATTTCGATGGTTGATTATCATTAATACACAACACAAAACGTTTTCTTGATGTACAAGTAATGAAGAAAATGTCGATAAGGTTGTTTCATTTAATGACTAGCATCAGCAACTTGTAGGGGCGATAATCCAATTATTACAGTAATGTCCGGCAGATGGAGTAGGAATAAACTTTCGATTTATGAACCAATGAAAACGAAGTACTGATACTCAGCCTCAGGGGCGACAGCAACATGCTGAAGAGCATTGAAAATGCTCTTAGCATAAAAAGTATTAATGTACATCTACATATAATTATTAACTATTTTTCTTTTTAATATTAATTTTTCTAAACCATAATGATACAATCAATTTGATACGTGTATCCATCTTAATTTGGTGACTGAATAGAACAAACTTATTGAATTACCAATGTAATGGATTTTCACTTTTTCTTTAGCCTCATCCTCTATATTGACCAGCCATAATCTATTGTGACAGAATGGTGATGTGACCCAGTATCACTTTATATTACGCTTTTAAATATTAATTTTGCAATAAATGACATATGTATTTAATACCTTAATCTTTCTTAGAGATGTGTAAATGTTCTGGATAGTTGTTATCCATCGTGATCAAGGAAAGTGGTGAAATATGATCAGCACCATGTGGAGTATTTCTGCTGTGCCATGCTTTGTTTTGACCGGAAGTGACGTATTAACTGTACACACTTGTAGAAGTTATTTATAGAATTAATATGACTGCAGTATTTTCACTGTGTTTACGGGAAAAGTTTTGTAAGTCTAGCAAGTATAAATTATAGAATTATAAGTAATGTAGTTATTAATGTATTAATATTTATCGTAGTTATGAGATCTCGGGATTCCGACGGATAAACCGACGGTAGAACATCAGCACGTGAAAACCGACGAGCGTCTGTTGCTCTTTTCCGACCGGATTCAGTTTGACAGTAGCTGTCAGCTAGTACAGGTGTGTGTTGTGTGTGTACTGTGTTTGTACTATCCGCCGGGTAACTTGGTGAATACCTAGTCCCGATGCGGCCTGTCTTTTGTCCTGTGAAATGTTGGGGGGTGGTATTACTAATAGGAATAGTATATCTGCTAAAATCTTCATGACCCAGCGATTTTGATGATGTTATACAAATAACATTTAGACGCTCCAATAGATTCTTAACAAACTAGACTACTTTCGGTTTACCATTACACATCATTTGCAGATTGACACGTCATCGGATGTTTACCTGGATTTGTAAATAGATATAAGAAGATGATCACATGATATTTAAAAATCGAAAGAGGAAGAAATATTATTGAAACTTGACAAAAGTATTCTGAGATCGAAACTATGACGGCACTGGTAGCAGAAAAAACAGATGTTGGTGTTAAAGAGTTTGGGCGTGACGTGGAGGTAGCAGAGGTACCCGAAGCTAAACTAATGTACTACTTGGATAGCATATGCTACGCTCTGAATTTAGATAAGTCAGAGGCTGGGGTTCGGAAACTGAGAGAATACAGAAGGTACCGTACTCTCAACAGCGATGATATCGACGAACTTTTGATACTCTGTGGATTGTTCTCGCCAGACGTACTGCTGGGAAAGTGTCTCTTCATCGATGACGAAATGTGCGGCGACAGAATGAACAAGTTTTATGAACTCAATGCCGTCTCGAAAAAGTTTCTGGTTACAGAAGAGATTTCCATTGCTGGGCAAACTCGCCGGGTGCTGAAAATCCTTTGCATCAGAAAAATATGGCTCGAGTGCTTTTACATTGAACCGATGGGGCAGTTCAAAGAACGACTTGCACGGATTGCTGGTGTTCATCCCGGACGTCCAGGTCGAGATCGGGGTGCACAAAGGAATGCTCAATCAGGTCGACCAAGACAGCAGATGACCACTGGTTCGACACCTCGCCCGACGACGGCGCCTGTCAGACCAGCTCCTGCCCCTTCCAATAAGGATGACAGTACTTGTGTTATTGTGTAACAATCAACACGTACCGGTTTTTCTAGGAAATTTAAACCGGAGATGTAGATGCTTTCATATACACTAATTAATTGTTAATGTTAATTATATACAACCACGAACAATAGAACATTATCCAGGCATGAGTGTTATATACTAATTTGGACAGCAGAATTTCATAGATTTCACGTGCAATACAAAAAAGGAACAGGAGGAAAGAAATCTGTGATTTCATGAACACTAACGAGGTGGAGCACGGACTGATTTTATCATCTTAAAAGAACTGTAATATTGATGCCATGACTGTATATACAACAGTGACCTACAATACAGCTATTCTAGACATATATACAACAGTGGCCTACAGTACAGATATTCTAGACATATATACAACAGTGACCTACAGAACTGATATTCTAGACATATATACAACAGTGACCTACAGTACAGATATTCTAGACATTTATACAACAGTGACCTACAGTACAGATATTCTAGACATATATACAACAGTGACCTACAGTACAGATATTCTGGACATATATACAAAAGTGACCTACAGTACAGATATTCTAGACATATATACAACAGTGACCTACAGAACTGATATTCTAGACATATATACAACAGTGACCTACAGTACACATATTCTGGACATATATACAAAAGTGACCTACAGTACAGATATTCTAGACATATATACAACAGTGACCTACAGTACAGATATTCTAGACATATATACAACAGTGACCTACAGAACTGATATTCTAGACATATATACAACAGTGACCTACAGAACTGATATTCTAGACATATATACAACAGTGACCTACAGTACACATATTCTGGACATATATACAAAAGTGACCTACAGTACAGATATTCTAGACATATATACAACAGTGACCTACAGTACAGATATTCTAGACATATATACAACAGTGACCTACAGAACTGATATTCTAGACATGTATACAACAGTGACCTACAGTATAGATATTCTAGACATATATACAACAGTGACCTACAGTACAGATATTCTGGACATATATACAACAGTGACCTACAGTACAGATATTTTTAATATATATACAACAGTGACCTACAGTACAGATATTTTTAATATATATACAACAGTGACCTACAGTACAGATATTTGTAATATATAATCAATAGTGACCTACAGCTAGACATATATACAACAGTGACCTACAGTACTGATATCCTATACATATATACAACAGTGACCTACAGAACTGATATTCTGGACAGATATTCTAGACATATATACAACAGTGACCTACAGCTAGACATATATACAACAGTGACCTACAGAACTGATATTCTAGACATATATACAACAGTGACCTACAGTACAGATATTCTAGACATATATACAACAGTGACCTACAGTGCAGGTACCGTTACTGTATATAGAACAATGAACAACAGAGCCGATACTTTTTGTAGATGAAATTGATTAAAACGTGCAATGAAAGATGGATATCCATTCGTGATCGACGTCAGGGTTTTGCGTTAGGCTAATTTATTAAACTCTAATTAAATACTTCCTAAGGATAAATTCATGTCAAGTATCCCGCGTATTCTTTGTTTACATAGGGGGATCCCATGTATTTTTTGTTTACATAGGGGGATCCCGTGTATTTTCTGTTTACATAGGGACCCGGGTATTTTTTGTTTACATAAGGGATCACGGGTAATCTTTGTTTACATAGGGGATCCCGTGTATTTTTTGTTTATTTTCTAAAATATATGTTGTAATTTTCGCTGTCAACTTATTACATTGAATAAAATTAAAGTACATTTTAACACAACCAGCAAAGATTTTAGTATGACATTTCGATGACTACACGGTCATTTTCATCATATGACATTGGTAACAAATCGCTGAACGTCGTAACAAGAGTCATCATGTCGCTTTTTCTAGAGGTTACTGGTTGAATGTCCCTGATTGTAAGGTTTTAATTAACGATGGAACAAATTGGTTCACTTCGTCTGTTGAGAGACCCAGCTCTTATACGCCTTGCCTGTTGTTGTTTTTCATTCAAGATACTCCAGTACAGTTTAGTACGTATATTCTTATAACAGACCGCCATTCTTAACAAAATACCCACCTATATAAAGAGACCGATGGAATTCCATCAACAGCAGCGGTGAGTATTGAGTGTTGTCTCCCCTACGTCATTTCGAAAGGCAAAAGCGATTTTAAACTGTATAATTGGAAAAAGATTCCCTGTTGAATATCAAAATATGTAAGAAAAAATCAACACCACAAGAAAATGTTCGTATTATCACGTCTTTGATTATTTACATTAAAAATGCTACTTTGTGTGTGTTTTGTACAATCTCCGAGATAGCAGATGGTAGACACTGCCGGTAGACTGAGGTTTGACGTAACATGCACACCGCGTTAGAACTAATTCGAATAGTGGCACGGTTCAGAATATACACAGTACTTGCCATTCTGAGGAAATTTTCGCCTTATGAAAATGACAACATTTATTTGATAACAGGACTTGCGCACCTCGCCATTTGGTTTTTGACATTTTGTTCTATAGCCTTCCATTTTCCTCAATCGCCTCCTACATTTCAAGCATTTAGCCCTTAGCATCACTGACGAGTCGTAGAAGGACGGCACAGCTGTATAATGCAGTTTTATTTGTTATTGGATTGTACTGTATCTAATTCTCAATTGTTTGATAATGCTATTAACTTGTGTGTCTTTTATTGAATGTTAGAATTGGACAAACACCTCATTGCATCATTATATGACATGTTAAGGACACAAAAATTTTAAAACATTTAATTCCGGGACGTCTGTCTGGGGGAAAAATCAATAAATACCAATATGTCAACATAATCATAACCCGAACTGAAATTCCACAAAAACTAGAGCAAAACATGAACAAAATAAAGATTTTCATGGAGACCAAGGAGAAATAGACCAGGATTTCCAGAAGAGCAAGCGTTTTCTGCTTCATCGACGACACCCACCACTTATGCCTTTGTCAATTCAAGTAAGTAAGTCACGTTTTCAAATTCGATGACGACATAGAGATAGCAGATATTGCATAAAAATAATTGCTTTAATATTTGTTCGAGGAAGTCATTCCAAATTGATTGTTTAAAGGTTTATTTTTAGTAAATCGATTTTAATTAAACATCTATTTTTAATGTGTTAACGCTACGATGTAGAGATTGAGAAGCAATGTTAAATGCCCGATAAATATTACTGATGCCTGAAAGATTCCATGACGAATCGGATTAGTATCGAGACGAGGGACCATTTCTCAAATATAAATATCGCGAATATCATAATATTCTTAAATATCACGTATTATGCCAAACCATCTTGCATTCCATATGTTAATAGAGATACATCAAAGATAGTAGGGAAAACACAAATTGAGGCATATTTCATTACAAATTTAGAATTAGACACTGTAATACAGATTTAGAAATAGACACTGTAATACAGATTTAGAAATAGACACACTCCTACAAATTTAGAATGAGACACTCTAATTCAAATTTAGAATTAGACACTGTAATACAGATTTAGAATTAGACACTGTAATACAGATTTATAATTAGACACTGTAATACAGATTTAGAATGAGACACTGTAGTACAGATTTAGAATGAGACACAGTAATACAAATTTAGAAATAGACACTGTAATAAAGATTTAGAATGAGACACTGTAGTACAGATTTAGAATGAGACACAGTAATACAAATTTAGAAATAGACACTGTAATAAAGATTTAGAATGAGACACTGTAGTACAAATTTAGAATGAGACACAGTAATACAAATTTAGAATTAGACACTGTAATAAAGGTTAAGAATGAGACACTGTAGTACAAATTTAGAATGAGACACAGTAATACAGATTTAGAATTAGACACTGTAATACAGATTTAGAATGAGACACTGTAGTACTAATTTAGAATTAGACACTGTAATACAGATTTAGAAATAAACACTGTTATACAGATTTAGAATTAGACACTGTAATACAGATTTAGAATTACGCAGTAAAATGAAAAAAAAAAAAAAACAATAGTATTTCACAAGTGATTCCCATTTTGTCCATCTGGTTGTAATGTACGGAAATTAACTCCCACACTCTTAACCATTCTGAAATTTTTAACACTGTTACATTTACATGATATTACACTGGTAAAATGTAAATGTTTTCAAAGATTTTGCTGCGTTTCAAGTTGAAATTAGGCACTGGAACAGGCTGGTTAACTGGGGAGTGATTGTTCGATACCCAGTCTCTATACTAGTAAGTAAGTGCTCACGTAGTTATGCCTTTTGAACACGACACTTGAACCCTTACTGCTTTGCTTAGCATGCGGCGGTCTTACCATAGTGTTTTTAACAGTAACTACAAGAACATCAAACCTCAAAATGACCTAGGCTGTTGAAGGGGTGCTGAACCTAAAAAATAAACAAATCAAACTAACTTACTTTCTAAACATCTGTTAGTTGATAAGGTCAGCGTCATGCAAACGGAACCAAAAGCCCATTACACGTCAGTACAGCCAAGGAATCTCAGGCCCAGTTTAGAAACTTCAGTTATATACATGTACAGTATGTTTGTCTAAAAAGGTTCTTACGACCTACCTTGTACCCGCTTGACCTATTCATGTACGTGGAAATAATTCACGGACAGGGTCTCTACATTTTATGACAATATGCGCGCTAGCCAGTTTCTTTATTTTTCAATAATTTCGAAACATCTTCAGATGATAAAAATCAACCGCTTATCTCTGTTCTTCTCTTCGTTCTGAAAAGATCTCTTAACATTGAATGCCTTAATTATCTTCTTTTTGTGCTCAGAAATGTACTTTTATGTCTCAAGGTCATGATCAAACATAATCGTTTGATTAACGATGGTTATCAGTATTGAAAGGATAAAGAAACGCAGGGTAATATTTATTCCGATATTTTGAAAACGCGTTCTCCAAATAAAGTGAAACTTTGTGGATTGAGTAATTAGGTCATATTACACCTTGTCATGTATCGAAAATTTAGTCACGGTACAGTGCGCAGCTCTGGTAAATGGAGGAAGAAAAAACAAGAATCTCGTGCACCTTGTTGTTCTGGTCTCATGCAGCGTTGGTCAAGTCACTCTTCATTAGTCTTTATACAGACCAACTGCTTCCCTAAAATTAATTGAGAATTTGATTCGTTTTAAGAATGGCACGACTCACAGAAGTTCAGAGGGGTCAGGCCATTCAGATGCTGATGCAAGGACAGCTGCAAAATCAGGTTGCTAGGCACTTTGGTTTTGATATTTCCACCATAGAACGTCTTGTAAAACGTCTTCGGGAAACTGGGCGATTGGCCGATCGACCTAGGTCAGGACGTCCGCGCGTAACGTCACGACGTCAGGATCGCTATATCGTCGTCTCTCATGTGCGTAATCGGCGCCTTACTGCCGTTGAGAGTGCACTTAATGTTCGTGGAAATCATGGGCGTCCTGTAAGTTAAAAAACTGTAAGGAATCGATTACGAGAAGTTGGTGTAAGAGCACGTCGCCCCTACGTAGGTCCACACCTTACCCCTGCTCGACGTCAGCGTCGTATGGCCTGGGTCGCTGCACATGCTCCACAACGGTTTCCAATGAGGCAGTGGAGACAAGTTTTCTTCACGGACGAGTCTCGATTCTGTCTTTATCGATCTGACGGCCGTCAACGTGTCTACCGACGTCGTGGCGAACGTTTTACGGACGCTTGCGTTGTAGAGAGGGATAGGTTTGGGGGCTGTTCAGTAATGGTGTGGTAAGGAATCTCACACGGGTTAAAATCACACTTGGTTGTTATTGATGGCAATTTAACAGCAGCTAAGTATAGAGATGAGATCCTCCGACCCCATATTATCCCTATCTTACAGCAGCATAATCTAACCCTCCAGCAGAATAATGCTAGGCCCCACGTAGCAAGGATTTGCCAAGTCTTTCTGGCTAACAACAACATTCAACCACTAGATTGGCCGCCATATAGCCCTGATTTGTCCCCGATCGAGCATCTTTGGGACCAGTTGGATAGACAGGTTCGAAAGCGCCAGCCACCCCCTGCTACTCGAGAGCAATTGACCAGAGCTCTGATTGAAGAGTGTGACAACATCCCCATAAGACGGATTAACGCTCTCATGAACTCTATGACCAGAAGAATAAGGGCCGTGACCACAGCAAACGGCGGACACACAAGATATTGATGACTCAGTTCAATTTGAATTTCAAAATCCTACGGGTCCATTCAATTTAATCGTTAGTACCTCTAAACCAATTGTCAGATGCAAAATACAGACTATGGGAATTTTTAAGCTTTAATTTATCTGTAAGTATACAAAATTTCGTTTTAAATGAACCCCGATATCATACTTAATTTCTGGTTTAAAGTTCACCCTGCGTTTCTGTATCCTTTTAGTATATTACGAATATCCTGGCTTAGAACCAGACTTTACCTACTTTTGATTAATCTTAATACTGAAAGCGGACAACTGATTTGCAATTCTATTAATGACAATTTTACAAATATGGTAACCACTTCAATTGAGAGTGTGTAATTCTGGAAATTTTCAGCGACGTTAAGTATCAGAGGTTCTCACACGCATATCCTTTCAGAGGCTGTTTACTTCCGCAGTGTGCGTATCATCAACCATAGTTCGGGACATGATCCACGATGGCAGGACGATGGTCCGTTATTGTTACTCTTTGTCTGATGCTATTGATGCCTGACATCAAGTGTGAACCGCAGAGTGGTTACAGTGAGGACGTCGTGAATACTTTAGCCAGTTGGAACGATGTGTATGAATCAGGGTTTACACTCGTAGAGAAAGAATTGGAAAGCGCTTTTAAGATCATGGAAAGTGAAATCAAAGCGAGACTTAGGAGAGAGATCGCTGATGATAAGGTGGAAGAAGAAAAAAGAGACAATGTAACGGAGGAAATGCAGCAGCTTGTGGAAAGCATGCAAAACCTAAGATCGGACGTCAATGCGCTGTCGTCAAAACATGCCGATTTCGAGACAATGTGCTTTTCTGAATTAGAAAACAAAGAGTTTGCACAGCACCAGCAGTTGGGCGGTTTATTCGACTCTCTACAATCATTTTCAAACGAGATGGTACGACTCGATGAAATGGTGTTTGTTATTTCCGGCACAATCGGCGGTAAAAGCAACAGTACAACCTTACCAAGTGCCACAATTCCAACAGGTAAGTCTAAAGAGAGGTACTATTCCATTAAAGTTATTTTCTTATCAGCTCACCATGTATTTTCTACAGTTCGCATTTAATAAAAGATATGTCCTCATTATACTTTATAAAGATGTTTAAATATTTTTAAGAACATCTTACCAGTAGGTTGTAATGCACTTGTGTTTTACAAGTACAACTGGATTTCGACTATTAACTTTGGACTTGGACAATGGTCCCCTGTCCAAATATGTGGACTTCCATAGAATAGTTAGTTTTCCTCTCATGTTAATTTCCCCCGCAGGTTTCATCACCACAGTGATATGAGACGATAAATGCTACAGAACAATCATACCTTTACTACACGGGATTTCGATAGGTAAAATCTGTGAGGATTAGAACACGTCTTTCTGTAAACATATGGTTGATAGGGCTTACACCAAGCAAGAAAAACATGATACAGTCGAAATAAAAACTAATTGAGCAGGGCTTGGATTTCAGATCTACTATAATAAAGAACTGAGCAATGCCGATATTGAGGAAACCGTTCTAGGTTCTAGTACAATAGACATTTCATATAAAAATACCTTCCCTAGACATCCCGACTCGTACAATTTGGACTAACAATGCTCAAGTGTCACCGTATATTTATCTAAAACAATAGTACAAACGTATAGTCTACCAACATCGTTATCACACACAGAACGTTTTCCTGTATATAAAATATGTCCACTTGACCACCTTATAGATGCTTCAACCACTTAAACACATAAACAACAAGAGACGACTGACATTCATTTCTTCATAGATATAAACATTTTCCCTGACCTAAGCATAATATATTTCGTCCTTCCATCTGCGTATCCGTTTTTGAATGTCAGTGCCACGTTGGGCAAGGAGTGACACCGATATACATATCACTACAATCACACGAATCAGAAAGGTGTGTGATTTAAGACATTTCGTCCATCTCTTGACCATTATGACGTCAGAATTCCCCACCGATGACATCTGTCAGTGCATCTAGTAATAGTTGCTATATATGACTAATTGTTCAATAAAATGCATCATAGAATGGTTTAAATGTTGATGGTCAAAACAAAGAAAACGTAATTTTTTTTCTGAAAAAATATAACATGGTGTGGGATGTCCTGGTAGGTGATATAGTTTAGTCACGGAAAATATAACATGGTGTGGGATGTCCTGGTAGGTGATATAGTTTAGTCACGGAAAATATAACATGGTGTGGGATGTCCTGGTAGGTGATATAGTTTAGTCACGGAAAATATAACATGGTGTGGAATGTCCTGGTAGGTGATATAGTTTAGTCAAGGAAAATATCACACGGTGTGGGATGTCCTGGTAGGTGATACAGTTTAGTCAAGGAAAATATAACATGGTGTGGGGGGTCCTGGTAGGTGATATAGTTTAGTCACGGAAAATATAACATGGTGTGGGATGTCCTGGTAGGTGATATAGTTTAGTCAAGGAAAATATAACATGGTGTGGGATGTCCTGGTAGGTGATACAGTTTAGTCAAGGAAAATATAACATGGTGTGGGATGTCCTGGTAGGTGATACAGTTTAGTCAAGGAAAATATAACATGGTGTGGGATGTCCTGGTAGGTGATACAGTTTAGTCACGGAAAATATAACATGGTGTGGGATGTCCTGGTAGGTGATACAGTTTAGTCACGGAAAATATAACATGGTGTGGGATGTCCTGGTAGGTGATATAGTTTAGTCAAGGAAAATATAACATGGTGTGGGATGTCCTGGTAGGTGATATAGTTTAGTCACGGAAAATATAACATGGTGTGGGATGTCCTGGCAGGTGATATAGTTTAGTCACGGAAAATATAACATGGTGTGGGATGTCCTGGTAGGTGATATAGTTTAGTCACGGAAAATATAACATGGTGTGGGGGGGGGGGGGGTGGGTGGGGGGTCCTGGTAGGTGATATAGTTTAGTCACGGAAAATATCACATGGTGTGGGATGTCCTGGTAGGTGATATAGTTTAGTCAAGGAAAATATAACATGGTGTGGGATGTCCTGGTAGGTGATATAGTTTAGTCAAGGAAAATATAACATGGTGTGGGATGTCCTGGTAGGTGATATAGTTTAGTCAAACAGGCTTAATTATCGACATTCTACACCCATTTCAAATTTTAAAATATTTTCACAACAATTTCGTTACAACGATCACTGTTGTTAGCTCGGATGGAAGCACGCGAGGGGTCTTAACCGTTCGAGGAAAAAGGAGAATCCGGCGATCGCATACCTTTTCACATTCATTCCGGAATATATACCATCATGTTGCCAAACTGGAATTGGTTTGGAATTAGGTACTTTGTTACTTTAATAGTATACCATAGTAATATATCATGATAACGTTGAGGTCACATCAGGAGTTATTTAACCCTCTCTCTGATCATTGTCCTATAAATAATGTATATATAACTCCTTGTGTCAGCAGTAGACTTGTAAGATTTATTTTATTTATATCAAAACTTTATGAAATATAAAGTTTTTTTTATGTATTTCTATTTATTTCTTAGAGTAAAAGGTTATATACCTGGTCATGGGGAATACGGAGTCTGACTTAATTCGTCTTATACCAGGTATTCGACAATACTCCACAACATTTTCCTTCAATCTAGTAAATTTTGTCTTTAAGTGCATTTGTCAATCAGCAACAGTCTTTGTCATGTCTGCAAGGGGTTGTTCAGCTTTTATACAGACACAAGGCTCACAAAGGGCTGTCAACATGGGCATCTAAATCAAGTTTGTGATATGAAGAAAAAAGCGAATAGTTTTTTTTATGATACATTCGTTGTAGAAGGAGCAATTAGGTTGGTGAATGGTTCTACAAAGTATGAAGGTAGATTGGAAATATACCACGCTGGTGAGTGGGGCACTGTGTGTGATGATGGTTGGCAGCAGAACAGCGAGAACAACGGAAACTTGGTGTGTAAACAATTAGGATATAGGTAAGTCACGTTGTTACAATGTAAACAATTAGGGTACAGGTATGTCACGTTGTTACAATGTAAACATTTGGGGTATAGGTAAGTCACGTTGTTACAATGTAAACAATTAGGCTATAGGTACGTCACGTTGTTACAATGTAAACATTTGGGGTATAGGTAAGTCACGTTGTTACAATGTAAACAATTAGGGTACAGGTAAGTCACGTTGTTACAATGTAAACAATTAGGATATAGGTAAGTCACGTTGTTACAATGTAAACAATTAGGATAAAAGTAAGTCACGTTGTTACAATGTAAACATTTGGGGTATAAGTAAGTCACGTTGTTACAATGTAAACAATAAGGATATAGGTTCGTCACGTTGTTACAATGTAAACAATTAGGATATAGGTAAGTCACGTTGTTACAATGTTAACAATTAGGATATAGGTAAGTCACGTTGTTACAATGTTAACAATTGAGATATAGGTAAGTCACGTTGTTACAATGTAAACATTTGGGGTATAGGTAAGTCACGTTGTTACAATGTAAACAATTGAGATATAGGTAAGTCACGTTGTTACAATGTAAACATTTGGAGTACATGTATAGGTAAGTCACGTTGTTACAATGTAAACAATTGAGATATAGGTAAGTCACGTTGTTACAATGTAAACAATTGAGATATAGGTAAGTCACGTTGTTACAATGTAAACATTTGGAGTACATGTATAGGTAAGTCACGTTGTTACAATGTAAACAATTGAGATATAGGTAAGTCACGTTGTTACAATGTAAACAATTGAGATATAGGTAAGTCACGTTGTTACAATGTAAACAATTAGGATATAGGTAAGTCACGTTATTACAATGTAAACAATTGAGATATAGGTAAGTCACGTTGTTACAATGTAAACAATTGAGATATAGGTAAGTCACGTTGTTACAATGTAAACATTTGAGTATAGGTAAGTCACGTTGTTACAATGTAAACAATTAGGATATAGGTAAGTCACGTTGTTACAATGTAAACAATTGAGATATAGGTAAGTCACGTTGTTACAATGTAAACAATTGAGATATAGGTAAGTCACGTTGTTACAATGTAAACATTTGAGTATAGGTAAGTCACGTTGTTACAATGTAAACAATAAGGATATAGGTAAGTCACGTTGTTATAAGATATAGATATTTTTCGTCCCAAAATTCTGATAAATCAATCTGTTCTTGTTGACGAGGTGATATTATGTTATATAGATGGTATGGTGATCATTGATCTTGTTGACGAGGTGATATTATGTTATAGAGATGGTATGGCGATCATTGAACAATATGCAGTGTAATGTAATGTGATTGTTGTAGCTTTGATTTTACAGCAACATTTTGTTTATTTCTTTTGAATCAGCAAATTCGGACATTTGTTAAGTAAAGCTCCATATGGTAAAGGGAAAGGTCCGATATGGATGGATGGCGTCAAATGTGACCAGAATTCTACTGTATTACAAGATTGTATATTTGATGGCTGGGGCGAACATGATTGTGCCCATGAAGAGGATGTGGGTGTGGTTTGTAAGCACTACGGACCATCTACAATTCCATCAACAGAAATCACTCAAGTTCCGCAAAAACCATCTTCCATTCCACCAACAAATATCACCAAAGTTCCTCACAGATCGTCTTCCGCGTTTTCCCCAACAAGTGTCACCACAATGATCCACAACCCCGAATCGACTATTCCAACAACAAGTACCAGTTCCTCGGCAGTGGAAGGTATACTCTGTTTGATAATTATATATGCTCAGTGTTTGTCTCCTTAACAGTACTATAATCGGTACCATGTGAGTAATGTTTACTGTTCACTACGGACAGATGTATGGTTAATGTTTACTGTTCACTACGGACAGGTGTATGGTTACTGTTTACTGTTTACTACGGACAGATGTATAGTTAATGTTTACTGTTTACTACGGACAGATGTATAGTTAATGTTTACTGTTTACTACGGACAGATGTATGGTTAATGTTTACTGTTTACTACGGACAGATGTATAGTTAATGTTTACTGTTCACTACGGACAGGTGTATGGTTACTGTTTACTGTTACTGTTTACTGTTTACTGTTTACGGACAGATGTATAGTTAATGTTTACTGTTTACTGGATGTATGGTTAATGTTTACTGTTTACTACGGACAGATGTATGGTTAATGTTTACTGTTTACTACGGACAGATGTATGGTTAATGTTTACTGTTTACTACGGACAGATGTATAGTTAATGTTTACTGTTTACTACGGACAGATGTATGGTTAATGTTTACTGTTTACTACGGACAGATGTATGGTTAATGTTTACTGTTTACTACGGACAGTTGTATGGTTACTGTTTACTGTTTACTACGGACAGATGTATAGTTAATGTTTACTGTTTACTACGGACAGATGTATGGTTACTGTTTACTGTTTACTACGGACAGATGTATAGTTAATGTTTACTGTTTACTACGGACAGATGTATAGTTAATGTTTACTGTTTACTACGGACAGATGCATGGTTACTGTTTACTGTTTACTACGGACAGATGTATGGTTACTGTTTACTGTTTACTACGGACAGATGTATGGTTACTGTTTACTGTTTACTACGGACAGATGTATAGTTAATGTTTACTGTTTACTACGGACAGATGTATGGTTAATGTTTACTGTTTACTACGGACAGATGTATAGTTAATGTTTACTGTTTACTACGGACAGATGCATGGTTACTGTTTACTACGGACAGATGTATAGTTAATGTTTACTGTTTACTACGGACAGATGTATGGTTACTGTTTACTGTTTACTACGGACAGATGTATAGTTAATGTTTACTGTTTACTACGGACAGATGTATAGTTAATGTTTACTGTTTACTACGGACAGATGTATGGTTAATGTTTACTGTTTACTACGGACAGATGTATGGTTAATGTTTACTGTTTACTACGGACAGATGTATGGTTAATGTTTACTGTTTACTACGGACAGATGTATGGTTAATGTTTACTGTTTACTACGGACAGATGTATGGTTAATGTTTACTGTTTACTACGGACAGATGTATGGTTAATGTTTACTGTTTACTACGGACAGATGTATGGTTAATGTTTACTGTTTACTACGGACAGATGTATGGTTAATGTTTACTGTTTACTACGGACAGATGTATGGTTAATGTTTACTGTTTACTACGGACAGATGTATAGTTAATGTTTACTGTTTACTACTGACAGATGCATGGTTAATGTTTACTGTTTACTACGGACAGATGCATGGTTAATGTTTACTGTTTACTACGGACAGATGTATGGTTAATATTTACTGTTTACAACACAACTGTGAAACGTACAAGTTTACTGATAACGACTGACAGAGGTATGGTTAATGTTTACTGTTTACTACGGACAGATGTATGGTTAATGTTTACTGTTTACTGTTGGTTAATGTTTACTGTTTACTACGGACAGGTGTATGGTTACTGTTTACTGTTTACTACTGACAGATGTATGGTTAATGTTTACTGTTTACTACGGACAGATGTATGGTTAATGTTTACTGTTTACTACTGACAGATGCATGGTTAATGTTTACTGTTTACTACGGACAGATGCATGGTTAATGTTTACTGTTTACTACGGACAGGTGTATGGTTACTGTTTACTGTTTACTACGGACAGATGTATGGTTAATGTTTACTGTTTACTACGGACAGGTGTATGGTTAATGTTTACTGTTTACTACGGACAGATGTATGGTTAATGTTTACTGTTTACTACGGACAGATGTATAGTTAATGTTTACTGTTTACTACGGACAGATGTATGGTTAATGTTTACTGTTTACTACGGACAGATGTATGGTTAATGTTTACTGTTTACTACGGACAGATGTATGGTTAATGTTTACTGTTTACTACGGACAGATGTATGGTTAATGTTTACTGTTTACTACGGACAGATGTATGGTTAATGTTTACTGTTTACTACGGACAGATGTATGGTTAATGTTTACTGTTTACTACGGACAGGTGTATGGTTAATGTTTACTGTTTACTACGGACAGATGTATGGTTAATGTTTACTGTTTACTACGGACAGGTGTATGGTTAATGTTTACTGTTTACTACGGACAGATGTATGGTTAATGTTTACTGTTTACTACGGACAGGTGTATGGTTAATGTTTACTGTTTACTACGGACAGATGTATAGTTAATGTTTACTGTTTACTACGGACAGGTGTATGGTTACTGTTTACTGTTTACTACGGACAGATGTATGGTTAATGTTTACTGTTTACTACGGACAGGTGTATGGTTACTGTTTACTGTTTACTACGGACAGATGTATGGTTAATGTTTACTGTTTACTACGGACAGGTGTATGGTTACTGTTTACTGTTTACTACGGACAGGTGTATGGTTAATGTTTACTGTTTACTACGGACAGGTGTATGGTTACTGTTTACTGTTTACTACGGACAGGTGTATGGTTACTGTTTACTGTTTACTACGGACAGATGCATGGTTAATGTTTACTGTTTACTACGGACAGATGCATGGTTAATATTTACTGTTTACTACGGACAGATGTATGGTTAATGTTAACTGTTTACTACGGACAGATGCATGCTTAATGGTCATTCTTTCGTTGAAGAGATTTTTGTATCGCTCCCTTTATAAGATCCGTCTGTGGCTATTTTATTTATCCTATATATAAACTAATGGGTAGATGTTTGTCAGATGGAATGCTTGGTATGGTTACAATATGTTTATTCGTGGAGTTAAAATATTCCATAAAACTTCAATCGCGATTGATAGAGAGGCTAACAGCATTTTTCTTTGAAAAATGGTGATTATGAAATAGGTTTAATAACAATCCTGCATACATAGCATAATCACAAACCGATAAGCGTACAGACAGGGCCAAAATGATTTTAAAAAACTAGTGTACTGATAATATCATGCTGAGTCTATGTGCAGGAGACATTCGTCTGGTGGGGGGATCGTCCGACGCAGAGGGGCGGTTAGAGATTTACCACGCTGGACTGTGGGGAGCAGTCTGTGATGACGATTGGTTTCACGAAACTAACACTGTAGTCGTCTGTCACGAGTTAGGTTACAGGTATGTCACCACACCAACTAGGTTACAGGTATGTCACCACATCAACTAGGTTATAGGTATGTCACCACGTCAACTAGGTTACAGGTATGTCATCACATCAACTAGGTTACAGGTATGTCACCACGTCAACTAGGTTACAGGTATGTCACCACACCAACTAGGTTACCGGTATGTCACCATATCAACTTGGTTACAGGTATGTCACCACGTCAACTAGGTTACAGGTATGTCACCACATCAACTAGGTTTCCGGTATGTCACTACGTCAACTAGCTGACAGGTATGTCACCACATCAACTAGGTTACAGGTATGTCACCACATCAACTAGGTTACAGGTATGTCACCACATCAACTAGGTTACAGATATGTCACCACATCAACTAGGTTACAGGTATGTCACCACATCAACTAGGTTACAGGTATGTCACCACACCAACTAGGCTACCGCTATGTCACCACATCAACTAGGTTACCGGTATGTCACCACACCAACTAGGCTACCGCTATGTCACCACATCAACTAGGTTACAGGTATGTCACCACATCAACTAGGTTATAGCTATGTCACCACACCAACTAGGTTACAGATATGTCACCACATCAACTAGGTTACAGGTATGTCACCACATCAACTAGGTTACAGGAATGTCACCACACCAACTAGGCTACCGCTATGTCACCACATCAACTAGGTTACAGGTATGTCACCACATCAACTAGGTTATAGGTATGTCACCACGTCAACTAGGTTACAGGTATGTCACCACACCAACTAGGTTATAGGTATGTCACCACGTCAACTAGGTTACCGGTATGTCACCACACCAACTAGGCTACCGCTATGTCACCACATCAACTAGGTTACAGGTATGTCACCACATCAACTAGGTTATAGCTATGTCACCACACCAACTAGGTTACAGGTATGTCACCACATCAACTAGGTTATAGCTATGTCACCACACCAACTAGGTTACAGATATGTCACCACATCAACTAGGTTACAGGTATGTCACCACATCAACTAGGTTACAGGTATGTCACCACACCAACTAGGCTACCGCTATGTCACCACATCAACTAGGTTATAGGTATGTCACCACGTCAACTAGGTTACAGGTATGTCACCACACCAACTAGGTTATAGGTATGTCACCACATCAACTAGGTTATAGGTATGTCACCACACCAACTAGGTTACAGGTATGTCACCACATCAACTAGGTTATAGGTATTTCTCCGTATCAAGATGGCGTCGGTTATGCCAACATGCATGTTTGAATAATGAGATGTTACAGAGTTGTCGATCATTGTTCTACATCAGGACATTTGTATATATATGAAATAGAGTTAAAACAACTGTTTTGTCAGATTCTTGTTATTTAGGAATGTGCTGCTCTGTTGTTTACAGAGGCGGAACGCATCCCCCTCAATACTTTGGTGATAGTAACGTTTCTTACTGGATTGACGATGTTATTTGTCGAGGGACAGAAGAGCGTCTTGCCGACTGTAGATACAGCGAAAGAACCGATGAATCGTGCTATGATCGTGCTAATGGGCAGGTTGGTGTCGTTTGTGATACGGGGACGGAACAATTTGGCAATGAAGGTAAAAAAAACCGTAACAATTCTTCATGTATAACAACCTGGCTTATCACATTTTCACAATGCTAATACTTAAAATTTTCTTTACGTCAAGAAAATATTTCAGTTTCAAGCATATGAAGTACTTTTCTTAGCCACACAATTTACCAGTACGTCATCATCTGTCCGACAACATTGTCTAAGAATAATATTCCACGATTTTTCCGCATAACTACTGTGAAAAAAATTCGCTGTCCGAATAACTTCATTGTTCGAATTACTTGTTTGACTCGGAAAAATTTCAAATGTCTGAATAATTTGTGTGACAAAGAAATAACCTCACCATAATCAGACAATGATAAGAGAGAGATGTGCATTACAGGGGACATCCGTTTATTGGGAGGGACAACCGACCACGAGGGCCGTTTAGAACTTTATCATGACGGTCAATGGAATGTGGTTTGTGATGGTGATTTTGATTACCCGACAAGCTCTGTGGTCGTATGTCGTCAACTTGGATACGAGTAAGTATCATACTGACATACATCTTCACTTTCCACTGGAAGAATATCACAATAATACCTAAATCACTTCACCAATAACAAAATGGCGGCTGCCATCCCCAATTGGTGGCTTGTTTTCAACAGGTCTATTGATATAACACCATAGCAACTCAGAATGTTACATTATCTATTTATGTTGTGACAACTTGACACACGTGTTTGTTGTCTGTTGATATCCTGTAACTTTTGCTAACTCGGACGTCACTTCCAGTATTATACAGAACCGGACTTGTCGGTAACATTATCAACAATCAGTTTACCGTTAACTGTTCAACTAATGCAGCTCATCATAGTTTTGTTATCAATTTTGGTCAACAACAAATATAATATTATTTGTTTTATTCTTGTCCCAATACTGCTTTTGGTGCAAATATCGCTAATAGAATCTACCTAACAATATCACATTTGTATGCATTTCACTTCAATAGTTAAACGAATAATAAAACCATGAATTAAAAGGGTTTGTTGATGAACATGAGAGATAAGATACCATAGCGCCAAACATATCAGCTGTTTCGTCCTTTTAGGCCTTGTCAGTGATATTAATGGCCTGAATTTTAAACTTAGGTGGCTGAAGAAAATCCAATGTCGAAATTTAAATATAATCTGTGTTTTGTTGTCAACAGAGGCATAGTATGGCCTATGAAGCATTACTTTGGCGCAAGTTACGACACCAGGTGGATACAGAATGTTGTGTGTAATGGAACAGAGGAGCGTCTTGAGGACTGTACATATAGTGTAAGGTATTCCGGACCTTGTGAGTCCACTAATGACTGGCAGGTATCTATAAAGTGTGACAGGACTAAACCATTAAATACGACTACAACCGAATCCTCCAGTCAGTCAAAAACCACAACGCCGAACCCGACAGGTAAGTCAAATACCACAACAACGAACCCGACAGGGTAGTCAAATACCACAATGCCGAACCCGACAGGTAAATCAAATACCAAAACACCGAACCCGACAGGTAAGTCAAACACCACAACACCGATCCCGACTGTTTTGCTAATGATATATTTATTTTTCGATTTATACTTAAAGATGTGATGTGGTTTTGAGAGGCATTAATACAATACTTTTCATAAGGTTTTGTTAACACAATGCACCCTTCCAGAAATTACATATCCAGCAAAATTTCCAATTCAGAAATCTCGCACGACTATCTTACTTGAGTTTCAATCCTGGACGAGATGACATAATTTAAAACCTTACGTTTGTCGTTTTAAGATTTCTTGGTAAAGGTAAAGATATTTACTATCTATAGGGACAATGTTTGAAATTTATCGAAATGATCACATAATCAAGGACAGTCATGGTATTGATAGGTATGATAAATAAATGATAAATTCTTCCTATTAGCAATATTGTGAAATAGGTATTACGACTAAGAAATAGAATTGTTCAAAATACTAGGTTACGAACAGACAGAACTAAACAAAATATTTTTACTCCAGACTTCCCACTGCCGAAAAGCTTGCGATTGTTACGTCTACCTATGGACACAGTTAGACTGACCTGGGACGATGTTGGTCATCGCAAAGACTTGTTAAGCATTAATGTGTACTACACTACTATAGCTGGCACGCCAATGGACCAATGGAATCACATACAAGTATCTGCGGAGACCAGGGTAGTAACAATCACTGGACTACTTCCAACATATTCCTACGCGTTCCGTGTTCAGATGAAATACAAGCAGGGCCTAAGCGAACTGTCAGGATTACTGGAATCTTCGTATATAAGTAATAAGTTTAAAATTAAGAAAGATAGTTATTTCTTCCTTTTTCATATCGTTCAGTGTTCAAACACATATTTTAATGGCGTGAAAATGCAATTGATGACGACTAGGAGAGAAATGGAGATAATGTGTTACAAGGATTCATTAGATAGACAAATGAGAAAAAATGGCTACTACTTTATTATTAGTTTGAAAATCATTTAGTGTACATCATATAGTACTGCCTATGGTCTGTTAATGGTCCATACGTTTTCAATTGCTGATAGAAGGTACAACTTAAAAGAAATAGAAATATGTCCCTTTATTATACAAGGGAGACACAAAATAAGTCAGTTTTTTACAGAAAAAAGGAAACCAAGCCTTTCATGTAAAACGTAGTAATGAATGTTTAAGAAGAAAGGCAAATTGATTTTAAAATGGTTAAGTTGCAAGAACGACATCAGCAAAACGAGGAAGGTTATGATTTCATGGTAAAATGCATTGTCTTAAACTCATCGGGGAAGAAACTTATTAATCAGCTAAGGCGTGCTTCTCCTCACCAAACTGTTTTTTTCCCTTAAATATACGTTGTACAATCCTACGTTATTTGACATGTTGATAACATCACCAGTACTACATCAGCCACGATTTGGATGGCTGCATTCTTCACATACTTCGAAAAAGGACAGTTTTCAAATACAAGAAAACATTTGTCGTCCCGGATTCATTTTTGCAATCCCTAATCTATTTTTTCAGGTCTGGATCAATTTTTCAATTCCGGATTTAATTTTTCACTCCTGAATTTATTTTGTCAGTGTCGGATTTATTTTTTTTTCAATTCCGGATTTATGTTTTCAATTCCAAATCTATTTTTTCATGCCCGTATTAATTTTTTCAAATCCGGATTTAATTTTTCAATCTTGTCAGTTCCTAATTAATTTTTTCAGTGGTAATGTGAACATTAAAACATCTGTTTAGGAAATATTCGTCTGGTTGGCGGTACAACACCAAACGAGGGACGAGTAGAAATGTACCACAACCATGAGTGGGGTCATGTTTGTGACGATCACTGGGATGTGAAGGACGCCGTGGTCGTCTGCAGAGAAATAGGATTCAGGTATGCCTATATATAGAAACGGTTGGTTGGATAGCATTTCACCAAGACGACCGTAGTTTGTACTTCAGTTTCCAGTCAGACTGAAAGGTATAAACGGGTTGAGCTATCCAGACTACACCTATTCCGTCACATAGTGACAACCGCTTCTGGCTAGTAAATATGATTCATGCTAGATGATTTTTTCACATTATCTGCAGAACAAAAAAACAAAATAATGTTTATTGTTAAATAGATTTACATAGAACTTTTGATTTTATATAGAAAGGGGCATCATGTAGATTAAGGAAAAAAACCAACCAAAATTACTGGCGTCTTCAATCTTGAATCAAACTAAAAATATGTGTAACGGGGACACATTATGACTGGAAAATAGATCTACACGAACGAAAAGGAAAGACAAAAAAGGTGTTCTGAAAAGGTTAGTTTCTTCGTCTTTAGTTCAGATATAAAATTCAGAAAACACAGGCACGTGTAGATCCACATTACATATAAGATTTAGTTGCCATAGAACAAATGCCTTACAATTTAGAAACTATCTGTGAAGTCTGTAAAAATATAGACAAAAGTTTCCTTTTCCCTCCTTACCAAATGTTGATTTTCCTTCTAAAGCAGGACAAATGATCTAATGTATGTTGGCTCAGATAGAAATATGTCGTTTCTGTGAGTACCATTAGATCAGAAAGCTGACCAGGGAAAAATACTGGTCATCTGTGTGACAAACATATTACTTATATTAAGAGATTGTCATACATATATTCTGTTTTTTTTTTATCTTGCATGATTTATTAGTGAAGTACATTATCCTAGTAATTATTATGATGGCATGTATCACATTAAAACAGGTTCTTTATTGTATGGTAGTATATCATAAACAGTAGAGAAATAGCAAATACTGATACTGTGGTACTATACGGTTACTCGTAAACGTGGTTACGAAATCCTCAAAACACCTGCCACACTACGTGCACGACTTTTCAACACGCAGTCGGGGCTCGGCGTGTGTTATCTTAATTGTGCTAGCATTAGGGTTATACTTCAAATTCTCTGGGGTTATCTCACATTATCATCATCACAGCACTTCTGACTACTCTCCACTCTATCCATTACAACATGGAGAAAAGACTACTGCTGTTTACAGCGGGTCTATCAGAGAGGGATACCAATAAATAAGGCACGGGAGGTAGGGTGGCGTAGTGGTAACGCACTCGCCTTTCACCTAGCCGTCCCGGGTTCGACTCCTGGAACGGATGGGGTACCTGCCCGACAACGTGGGTTTTCCCCTGGTATTCCGGTTCCCTCCCACAATAAGAACCCTCGCGCGCTTACATCCGGGCCAACAAGAGTTATTAGTATAAGTTGAAATAACTTGTTTCGCAATTGTTGTAAAATAAATAAAGTTTATAGTAAGGCACGGTATGGCGGTTCTGTGGTGATCAGTAGTGTATCCACATCGTCAACAATGATATGGATCATTTCTAAGGTAAGTGAAATTAAGATACTAGTAGTGCGTGGGTAGTAAACAAGTTTTAGTGATCTATCGTGGGTAGTAAACAAGTTTTAGTGATCTATCGTGGGTAGCTTTAGTGATCTATCGTGGGTAGCTTTAGTGATCTATCGTGGGTAGTTTTAGTGATCTATCGTGGGTAGTTTTAGTGATCTATCGCTATGTAAGATTTTATTCAAGGTTATATATTGTTTTCTGTTAATTTGTTTTTTCAAAGTAAAAAATTGTATAAAGCATAACAATCGGTATGACTAATCCCAGATTATTTTGTCTCCAGTGGAGGGGAACCCGTTCTCGGATCTCATTATGGTAAAGGCAATAGCCCTATAGTGCTGGCTGATGTGTCTTGTTCCGGCCAGGAAGAAAATATGGCAGAGTGTCCGTTCGCAGTCCTGGCCATAAATACATGTGGACAAAGCGAGACTGCAAGTGTCAGATGTGATCCGTTTACACCAGATACAGATACAGGTTTGTCACCTTATTTGTTAAAAAAAAAAAAAAAATCACAAATATGGCAACATCGTCATAATCCAAACTCATATTCCATAAAACTAGAGCAAAAAAATGAACAAATGAAAGATTTACACGGGGACTCCTGAAAAATTGCGATGAGAATATGGCCAGCTGTACCGGAAGAGTAAGCGTCTTCTGCTTCATCGCCGACAACCGCCATGTAAATCTTGGTTAATACAAGTTAGTAATGTCACATTCTCAAATGAGAACGAAGTATACAACAACGAAACCAACAGGCAGACTAAAGTTAGTACCATATGTATACACTACAATACCGGCAGAGACAGCGATAACCGCATATCTGGTATCGGGTAAAGAAGGCTGCCCTGATAGGTTCAAACGTATCTATATACTTAATACATTAATGGTAAAATTCTAAACGTTTTTGGGCTATAGAATGGATACTTTCGGTTTCAGATTTCCCCTTTTCTGTCATTAATGTAGTTAAAATTATGATGTGCGTCCAGACATCAGAATTGCTTTGTTCTGGAATCATGTTTTGATTGATTTAGTAAGCAAACCTGCTGCAAAAAGTATCTTTTTGGAACGGACAGAGTTGCAAGGAACAACAATCTTCATCATTTGAATTTTTAATCAGGAATCCATTGATGGAGATTCAAAATATGTATTAAAAACTGCAAGGTGTGATAACATCAGATTCCACCATCAGCTCCGGGTATAGGTCAGACTATGTGCCTTGAATACATAGAGTGATAGAATCATTCCTCCCTTTTGAGGCGAGATAGGGATCTCAACCTGGGGAAAAAGATGATTAAGTTTCGTGTTCGTAACTTCATCACTCATCTTTTTCTTTTGTTGTCCAAATGATTTCCATCATTGACATGGCGCCTGAAATATGAATCATCATGCCTTGTACTTAGGACGAGAGTGAAGCCTCAGTTGTGACCAAAAGTCTATACGCTCTGGTAGAATATCCATTATTCTAGATGCCTACATATGGTTGACTGTTTTCCTCCACCTCTTGCACAAACGATTGGTTAACACAGTGATAATTAAGCAACAACACTGCTGTTTATTTATATATGACATACATATAAACTGAAGCCATATCAAACATCAGAAAAAGTATAGTATACCATTGGTATACATCAGATTTAAAGCACAATGTCATCTCTTAAGCAGAGGCTGGGGTAATTACAGATTTTGTTCATCAGATAGAGTAAGTTGTATCATCATGGAAAAAGACAAATAATGCTATGACGGAGTTTTCATTGTGACGTCATAATGTAACGCCATAGCTAATTGTGTAAGATCTGAACACTGTGCCTGTTTAGTTATGATAAGATCTGAACACTGTATCTGGTTAGTTATGATAAGATCTGAACACTGTATATGGTTAGTTATGATAAGATCTGAACACTGTATCTGGTTAGTTATGATAAGATCTGAACACTGTCTCTGGTTAGTTATGATAAGATCTGAACACTGTCTCTGGTTAGTTATGATAAGATCTGAACACTGTCTCTGGTTAGTTATGATAAGATCTAAACACTGTATCTGGTTAGTTATGATAAGATCTAAACACTGTCTCTGGTAAGTTATGATAAGATCTAAACACTGTCTCTGGTTAGTTATGATAAGATCTGAACACTGTATACGATATATAATTGATCTGCATTTCCGATAATGACACAGTAAAATGTTATACTTCTCTCAAAACAGGCGAAACAGGAAAAGAGATGATTTGCGACCTCAATGAAGTTGAAAAGTGTTCCGATTATATCGCACACCTAGGACCTGAATTAAACGGAACTGGCAGCATTAGTGCCAAACTGTGCGAGTAAGTACACACACATAGACTATTGACAGATAATAGGTTTCAGAAATAAGTATGGGTACACTCGGTTATTGTCTCCTTCAAGATCTGCCAATCTCTCTGACTGTGGACCTAGGTCAATAAAGTAGGTAACAATCTATGTGTGATGCCATCTCTTCCAGTTCCTAAACTTGCATGATTCTTAATGAGTTGTTGTTCTTAATATTTTGTTTCTCGTGGAGCAGCTTGCTTTCTGTCTACATTACTGTTCCAGGGATCTACCACTTCTCTCCTCAATTATTATTTTTTAGACAATCAATAATTATCAATTTTCATTCGGATATAATACATGAATGTGTTCTATAACATCAAGATAGATAAACTTTAAAGATAAAGTAATAGTAATAGTAAAGTGTCACATGTTGATTTGTTTCGCCCTTGTTTTCCCGATAAAGGCAAACTTACCCTACCTTCGTCTCATGTCTCCATGACCTTCCTCGAAGCTGCAAAAGCGCCGAAGCCTTCAGCTCAATGAATCTGATGTACCAGCAGTTTCGTCTAAAGTGTTTACAAGTTTAAGAAAGGAATCTTGACCGAATCGTTAAATTGTAGAAAGTGATCATCTGTGATTGGAGGGCACACATAGAATTAGAGACTCTATAGCTGTGATTGGAGGGCACACACAGAATTAGAGACTCTATAGCTGTGATTGGAGGGCACACACAGAATTAGAGACTCTATAGCTGTGATTGGAGGGCACACACAGAATTAGAGACTCTATAGCTGTGATTGGAGGGCACACACAGAATTAGAGACTCTATAGCTGTGATTGGAGGGCACACACAGAATTAGAGACTCTATAGCTGTGATTGGAAGGGCACACATAGAATTAGAGACTCTATAGCTGTGATTGGAGGGCACACACAGAATTAGAGACTCTATAGCTGTGATTGGAGGGCACACACAGAATTAGAGACTCTATAGCTGTGATTGGAGGGCACACACAGAATTAGAGACTCTATAGCTGTGATTGGAGGGCACACACAGAATTAGAGACTCTATAGCTGTGATTGGAGGGCACACACAGAATTAGAGACTCTATAGCTGTGATTGGAGGGCACACACAGAATTAGAGACTCTATAGCTGTGATTGGAGGGAAAACACAGAATTAGAGACTCTATAGCTGTGATGGGAGGGCACACACAGAATTAGAGACTCTATAGCTGTGATTGGAGGGCACACACAGAATTAGAGACTCTATAGCTGTGATTGGAGGGCACACAAAGAATTAGAGACTCTTTAGCTGTGATTGGAGGGCACACATGGAATTAGAGATTCTATAGCTGTTTTGGGAGGGCACACATAGAATTAGAGACTCTATAGCTGTGATTGGAGGGCACACACAGAATTAGAGACTCTATAGCTGTGATTGGAGGGCACACATAGAATTAGAGACTCTATAGCTGTGATTGGAGGGCACACACAGAATTAGAGACTCTATAGCTGTGATTGGAGGGCACACACAGAATTAGAGACTCTATAGCTGTGATTGGAGGGCACACACAGAATTAGAGACTCTATAGCTGTGATTGGAGGGCACACATAGAATTAGAGACTCTATAGCTGTGATTGGAGGGCACACATAGAATTAGAGACTCAATAGATGTGATGGAAGGGCACTCACGATATTAGAGACTCTATAGCTGTGATTGGAGGCCACATATAGAATTAGAGACTCTATAGCTGTGATTGGAGGGCACACACAGAATTAGAGACTCTATAGCTGTGATTGGAGGGCACACATAGAATTAGAGACTCTATAGCTGTGATTGGAGGGCACACACAGAATTAGAGACTCTATAGCTGTGATTGGAGGGCACACACAGAATTAGAGACTCTATAGCTGTGATTGGAGGGCACACACAGAATTAGAGACTCTATAGCTGTGATTGGAGGGCACACACAGAATTAGAGACTCTATAGCTGTGATTGGAGGGCACACACAGAATTAGAGACTCTATAGCTGTGATTGGAGGGCACACACAGAATTAGAGACTCTATAGCTGTGATTGGAGGGCACACACAGAATTAGAGACTCTATAGCTGTGATTGGAGGGCACACACAGAATTAGAGACTCTATAGCTGTGATGGGAGGGCACACACAGAATTAGAGACTCTATAGCTGTGATTGGAGGGCACACACAGAATTAGAGACTATATAGCTGTGATTGGAGGGCACACACAGAATTAGAGACTCTATAGCTGTGATTGGAGGGCACACACAGAATTAGAGACTCTATAGCTGTGATTGGAGGGCACACACAGAATTAGAGACTCTATAGCTGTGATTGGAGGGCACACACAGAATTAGAGACTCTATAGCTGTGATGGGAGGGCACACATAGAATTAGAGACTCTATAGCTGTGATTGGAGGGCACACACAGAATTAGAGACTCTATAGCTGTGATTGGAGGGCACACACAGAATTAGAGACTCTATAGCTGTGATTGGAGGACACACACAGAATTAGAGACTCTATAGCTGTGATTGGAGGGCACACATAGAATTAGAGACTCTATAGCTGTGATTGGAGGGCACACACAGAATTAGAGACTCTATAGCTGTGATTGGAGGGCACACACAGAATTAGAGACTCTATAGCTGTGATTGGAGGGCACACATAGAATTAGAGACTCTATAGCTGTGATTGGAGGGCACACATAGAATTAGAGACTCTATAGCTGTGATTGGAGGGCACACATAGAATTAGAGACTCTATAGCTGTGATTGGAGGGCACACACAGAATTAGAGACTCTATAGCTGTGATTGGAGGGCACACACAGAATTAGAGACTCTATAGCTGTGATTGGAGGGCACACACAGAATTAGAGACTCTATAGCTGTGATTGGAGGGCACACACAGAATTAGAGACTCTATAGCTGTGATTGGAGGGCACACACAGAATTAGAGACTCTATAGCTGTGATTGGAGGGCACACACAGAATTAGAGACTCTATAGCTGTGATTGGAGGGCACACATAGAATTAGAGACTCTATAGCTGTGATTGGAGGGCACACATTGAATTAGAGACTCTATAGCTGTGATTGGAGGGCACACATAGAATTAGAGACTCTATAGCTGTGATTGGAGGGCACACACAGAATTAGAGACTCTATAGCTGTGATTGGAGGGCACGCACAGAAAGAGAGACTCTATAGCTGTAATGGAAGAGTAAACCCAGATTTAGAGACTCTATAGCTGTGATTGGAGGGCACACACAGAATTAGAGACTCTATAGCTGTGATTGGAGGGCACACACAGAATTAGAGACTCTATAGCTGTGATTGGAGGGCACACACAGAATTAGAGACTCTATAGCTGTGATGGGAGGGCACACACAGAATTAGAGACTCTATAGCTGTGATTGGAGGGCACACACAGAATTAGAGACTCTATAGCTGTGATTGGAGGGCACACACAGAATTAGAGACTCTATAGCTGTGATTGGAGGGCACACACAGAATTAGAGACTCTATAGCTGTGATTGGAGGGCACACACAGAATTAGAGACTCTATAGCTGTGATTGGAGGGCACACACAGAATTAGAGACTCTATAGCTGTGATTGGAGGGCACACATAGAATTAGAGACTCTATAGCTGTGATTGGAGGGCACACACAGAATTAGAGACTCTATAGCTGTGATTGGAGGGCACACACAGAATTAGAGACTCTATAGCTGTGATTGGAGGGCACACACAGAATTAGAGACTCTATAGCTGTGATTGGAGGGCACACACAGAATTAGAGACTCTATAGCTGGGCACACACAGAGAGGGCACACAAAGATTAGAGACTCTATAGCTGTGATTGGAGGGCACACACAGAATTAGAGACTCTATAGCTGTGATTGGAGGGCACACACAGAATTAGAGACTCTATAGCTGTGATTGGAGGGCACACACAGAATTAGAGACTGTATAGCTGTGATGGGAGGGCACACACAGAATTAGAGACTCTATAGCTGTGATTGGAGGGCACACACAGAATTAGAGACTCTATAGCTGTGATTGGAGAGCACACCAGAATTAGAGACTCTATGTGATGGAAGGGTAAACACAGAATTAGAGACTCTATAGCTGTGATTGGAGGGCACACACAGAATTAGAGACTCTATAGCTGTGATTGGAGGGCACACACAGAATTAGAGACTCTATAGCTGTGATTGGAGGGCACACACAGAATTAGAGACTCTATAGCTGTGATTGGAGGGCAGACATTGAATTAGAGACTGTATAGCTGTTATTGGAGGGCACACACAGAATAAGAGACTATAGCTGTGATTGGAGGGCATACAGAGAATTAGAGACTCTATAGCTGTGATTGGAGGGCACACACAGAATTAGAGACTCTATAGCTGTGATTGGAGGGCACACACAGAATTAGAGACTCTATAGCTGTGATTGGAGGGCACACACAGAATTAGAGACTCTATAGCTGTGATTGGAGGGCACACACAGAATTAGAGACTCTATAGCTGTGATTGGAGGGCACACACAGAATTAGAGACTCTATAGCTGTGATTGGAGGGCACACATAGAATTAGAGACTCTATAGCTGTGATTGGAGGGCACACACAGAATTAGAGACTCTATAGCTGTGATTGGAGGGCACACACAGAATTAGAGACTCTATAGCTGTGATTGGAGGGCACACACAGAATTAGAGACTCTATAGCTGTGATTGGAGGGCACACACAGAATTAGAGACTCTATAGCTGTGATTGGAGGGCACACACAGAATTAGAGACTCTATAGCTGTGATTGGAGGGCACACATAGAATTAGAGACTCTATAGCTGTGATTGGAGGGCACACACAGAATTAGAGACTCTATAGCTGTGATTGGAGGGCACACACAGAATTAGAGACTCTATAGCTGTGATTGGAGGGCACACACAGAATTAGAGACTCTATAGCTGTGATTGGAGGGCACACACAGAATTAGAGACTCTATAGCTGTGATTGGAGGGCACACACAGAATTAGAGACTCTATAGCTGTGATTGGAGGGCACACACAGAATTAGAGACTCTATAGCTGTGATTGGAGGGCACACACAGAATTAGAGACTCTATAGCTGTGATTGGAGGGCACACACAGAATTAGAGACTCTATAGCTGTGATTGGAGGGCACACACAGAATTAGAGACTCTATAGCTGTGATTGGAGGGCACACACAGAATTAGAGACTCTATAGCTGTGATTGGAGGGCACACACAGAATTAGAGACTCTATAGCTGTGATTGGAGGGCACACACAGAATTAGAGACTCTATAGCTGTGATTGGAGGGCACACACAGAATTAGAGACTCTATAGCTGTGATTGGAGGGCACACACAGAATTAGAGACTCTATAGCTGTGATTGGAGGGCACACACAGAATTAGAGACTCTATAGCTGTGATTGGAGGGCACACATAGAATTAGAGACTCTATAGCTGTGATTGGAGGGCACACACAGAATTAGAGACTCTATAGCTGTGATTGGAGGGCACACACAGAATTAGAGACTCTATAGCTGTGATTGGAGGGCACACACAGAATTAGAGACTCTATAGCTGTGATTGGAGGGCACACACAGAATTAGAGACTCTATAGCTGTGATTGGAGGGCACACACAGAATTAGAGACTCTATAGCTGTGATTGGAGGGCACACACAGAATTAGAGACTCTATAGCTGTGATTGGAGGGCACACACAGAATTAGAGACTCTATAGCTGTGATTGGAGGGCACACACAGAATTAGAGACTCTATAGCTGTGATTGGAGGGCACACACAGAATTAGAGACTCTATAGCTGTGATTGGAGGGCACACACAGAATTAGAGACTCTATAGCTGTGATTGGAGGGCACACACAGAATTAGAGACTCTATAGCTGTGATTGGAGGGCACACACAGAATTAGAGACTCTATAGCTGTGATTGGAGGGCACACACAGAATTAGAGACTCTATAGCTGTGATTGGAGGGCACACACAGAATTAGAGACTCTATAGCTGTGATTGGAGGGCACACACAGAATTAGAGACTCTATAGCTGTGATTGGAGGGCACACACAGAATTAGAGACTCTATAGCTGTGATTGGAGGGCACACACAGAATTAGAGACTCTATAGCTGTGATTGGAGGGCACACACAGAATTAGAGACTCTATAGCTGTGATTGGAGGGCACACACAGAATTAGAGACTCTATAGCTGTGATTGGAGGGCACACACAGAATTAGAGACTCTATAGCTGTGATTGGAGGGCACACACAGAATTAGAGACTCTATAGCTGTGATTGGAGGGCACACACAGAATTAGAGACTTTATAGCTGTGATTGGAGGGCACACACAGAATTAGAGACTCTATAGCTGTGATTGGAGGGCACACATAGAATTAGAGACTCTATAGCTGTGATTGGAGGGCACACACAGAATTAGAGACTCTATAGCTGTGATTGGAGGGCACACACAGAATTAGAGACTCTATAGCTGTGATTGGAGGGCACACACAGAATTAGAGACTCTATAGCTGTGATTGGAGGGCACACACAGAATTAGAGACTCTATAGCTGTGATTGGAGGGCACACACAGAATTAGAGACTCTATAGCTGTGATTGGAGGGCACACACAGAATTAGAGACTCTATAGCTGTGATTGGAGGGCACACACAGAATTAGAGACTCTATAGCTGTGATTGGAGGGCACACACAGAATTAGAGACTCTATAGCTGTGATTGGAGGGCACACACAGAATTAGAGACTCTATAGCTGTGATTGGAGGGCACACACAGAATTAGAGACTCTATAGCTGTGATTGGAGGGCACACACAGAATTAGAGACTCTATAGCTGTGATTGGAGGGCACACACAGAATTAGAGACTCTATAGCTGTGATTGGAGGGCACACACAGAATTAGAGACTCTATAGCTGTGATTGGAGGGCACACACAGAATTAGAGACTCTATAGCTGTGATTGGAGGGCACACACAGAATTAGAGACTCTATAGCTGTGATTGGAGGGCACACACAGAATTAGAGACTCTATAGCTGTGATTGGAGGGCACACACAGAATTAGAGACTCTATAGCTGTGATTGGAGGGCACACACAGAATTAGAGACTCTATAGCTGTGATTGGAGGGCACACACAGAATTAGAGACTCTATAGCTGTGATTGGAGGGCACACACAGAATTAGAGACTCTATAGCTGTGATTGGAGGGCACACACAGAATTAGAGACTCTATAGCTGTGATTGGAGGGCACACACAGAATTAGAGACTCTATAGCTGTGATTGGAGGGCACACACAGAATTAGAGACTCTATAGCTGTGATTGGAGGGCACACACAGAATTAGAGACTCTATAGCTGTGATTGGAGGGCACACACAGAATTAGAGACTCTATAGCTGTGATTGGAGGGCACACATAGAATTAGAGACTCTATAGCTGTGATTGGAGGGCACACACAGAATTAGAGACTCTATAGCTGTGATTGGAGGGCACACACAGAATTAGAGACTCTATAGCTGTGATTGGAGGGCACACACAGAATTAGAGACTCTATAGCTGTGATTGGAGGGCACACACAGAATTAGAGACTCTATAGCTGTGATTGGAGGGCACACACAGAATTAGAGACTCTATAGCTGTGATTGGAGGGCACACACAGAATTAGAGACTCTATAGCTGTGATTGGAGGGCACACACAGAATTAGAGACTCTATAGCTGTGATTGGAGGGCACACACAGAATTAGAGACTCTATAGCTGTGATTGGAGGGCACACACAGAATTAGAGACTCTATAGCTGTGATTGGAGGGCACACACAGAATTAGAGACTCTATAGCTGTGATTGGAGGGCACACATAGAATTAGAGACTCTATAGCTGTGATTGGAGGGCACACACAGAATTAGAGACTCTATAGCTGTGATTGGAGGGCACACACAGAATTAGAGACTCTATAGCTGTGATTGGAGGGCACACATAGAATTAGAGACTCTATAGCTGTGATTGGAGGGCACACACAGAATTAGAGACTCTATAGCTGTGATTGGAGGGCACACACAGAATTAGAGACTCTATAGCTGTGATTGGAGGGCACACACAGAATTAGAGACTCTATAGCTGTGATTGGAGGGCACACACAGAATTAGAGACTCTATAGCTGTGATTGGAGGGCACACACAGAATTAGAGACTCTATAGCTGTGATTGGAGGGCACACACAGAATTAGAGACTCTATAGCTGTGATTGGAGGGCACACACAGAATTAGAGACTCTATAGCTGTGATTGGAGGGCACACACAGAATTAGAGACTCTATAGCTGTGATTGGAGGGCACACACAGAATTAGAGACTCTATAGCTGTGATTGGAGGGCACACACAGAATTAGAGACTCTATAGCTGTGATTGGAGGGCACACATAGAATTAGAGACTCTATAGCTGTGTGATTGGAGGGCACACACAGAATTAGAGACTCTATAGCTGTGATTGGAGGGCACACACAGAATTAGAGACTCTATAGCTGTGATTGGAGGGCACACACAGAATTAGAGACTCTATAGCTGTGATTGGAGGGCACACACAGAATTAGAGACTCTATAGCTGTGATTGGAGGGCACACACAGAATTAGAGACTCTATAGCTGTGATTGGAGGGCACACACAGAATTAGAGACTCTATAGCTGTGATTGGAGGGCACACACAGAATTAGAGACTCTATAGCTGTGATTGGAGGGCACACACAGAATTAGAGACTCTATAGCTGTGATTGGAGGGCACACACAGAATTAGAGACTCTATAGCTGTGATTGGAGGGCACACACAGAATTAGAGACTCTATAGCTGTGATTGGAGGGCACACACAGAAATTAGAGACTCTATAGCTGTGATTGGAGGGCACACACAGAATTAGAGACTCTATAGCTGTGATTGGAGGGCACACACAGAATTAGAGACTCTATAGCTGTGATTGGAGGGCACACACAGAATTAGAGACTCTATAGCTGTGATTGGAGGGCACACACAGAATTAGAGACTCTATAGCTGTGATTGGAGGGCACACACAGAATTAGAGACTCTATAGCTGTGATTGGAGGGCACACACAGAATTAGAGACTCTATAGCTGTGATTGGAGGGCACACACAGAATTAGAGACTCTATAGCTGTGATTGGAGGGCACACACAGAATTAGAGACTCTATAGCTGTGATTGGAGGGCACACACAGAATTAGAGACTCTATAGCTGTGATTGGAGGGCACACACAGAATTAGAGACTCTATAGCTGTGATTGGAGGGCACACACAGAATTAGAGACTCTATAGCTGTGATTGGAGGGCACACACAGAATTAGAGACTCTATAGCTGTGATTGGAGGGCACACACAGAATTAGAGACTCTATAGCTGTGATGGGAGGGCAAACACAGAATTAGAGACTCTATAGCTGTGATTGGAGGGCACGCACAGAAAGAGAGACTCTATAGCTGTGATGGGAGGGTAAACACAGAATTAGAGACTCTATAGCTGTGATTGGAGGGCACACACAGAATTAGAGACTCTATAGCTGTGATTGGAGGGCACACACAGAATTAGAGACTCTATAGCTGTGATTGGAGGGCACACACAGAATTAGAGACTCTATAGCTGTGATTGGAGGGCACACACAGAATTAGAGACTCTATAGCTGTGATTGGAGGGCACACACAGAATTAGAGACTCTATAGCTGTGATTGGAGGGCACACACAGAATTAGAGACTCTATAGCTGTGATTGGAGGGCACACATAGAATTAGAGACTCTATAGCTGTGATTGGAGGGCACACACAGAATTAGAGACTCTATAGCTGTGATTGGAGGGCACACACAGAATTAGAGACTCTATAGCTGTGATTGGAGGGCACACACAGAATTAGAGACTCTATAGCTGTGATTGGAGGGCACACACAGAATTAGAGACTCTATAGCTGTGATTGGAGGGCACACACAGAATTAGAGACTCTATAGCTGTGATTGGAGGGCACACACAGAATTAGAGACTCTATAGCTGTGATTGGAGGGCACACACAGAATTAGAGACTCTATAGCTGTGATTGGAGGGCACACACAGAATTAGAGACTCTATAGCTGTGATTGGAGGGCACACACAGAATTAGAGACTCTATAGCTGTGATTGGAGGGCACACACAGAATTAGAGACTCTATAGCTGTGATTGGAGGGCACACATAGAATTAGAGACTCTATAGCTGTGATTGGAGGGCACACACAGAATTAGAGACTCTATAGCTGTGATTGGAGGGCACACACAGAATTAGAGACTCTATAGCTGTGATTGGAGGGCACACACAGAATTAGAGACTCTATAGCTGTGATTGGAGGGCACACACAGAATTAGAGACTCTATAGCTGTGATTGGAGGGCACACACAGAATTAGAGACTCTATAGCTGTGATTGGAGGGCACACACAGAATTAGAGACTCTATAGCTGTGATTGGAGGGCACACACAGAATTAGAGATTCTATAGCTGTTTTGGGAGGGCACACATAGAATTAGAGACTCTATAGCTGTGATTGGAGGGCACACACAGAATGAGAGACTCTATAGCTGTGATTGGAATGCAAACACAGAATTAGAGACTCTATAGCTGTGATTGGAGGGCACACACAGAATTAGAGACTCTATAGCTGTGATTGGAGGACACACACAGAATTAGAGACTCTATAGCTGTGATTGGAGGGCACACACAGAATTAGAGACTCTATAGCTGTGATTGGAGGGCACACACAGAATTAGAGACTCTATAGCTGTGATTGGAGGGCACACATAGAATTAGAGACTCTATAGCTGTGATTGGAGGGCACACACAGAATTAGAGACTCTATAGCTGTGATTGGAGGGCACACACAGAATTAGAGACTCTATAGCTGTGATTGGAGGGCACACACAGAATTAGAGACTCTATAGCTGTGATTGGAGGGCACACACAGAATTAGAGACTCTATAGCTGTGATTGGAGGGCACACACAGAATTAGAGACTCTATAGCTGTGATGGGAGGGCACACATAGAATTAGAGACTCTATAGCTGTGATTGGAGGGCACACACAGAATTAGAGACTCTATAGCTGTGATTGGAGGGCACACACAGAATTAGAGACTCTATAGCTGTGATTGGAGGGCACACACAGAATTAGAGACTCTATAGCTGTGATTGGAGGGCACACACAGAATTAGTGACTCTATAGCTGTGATTGGAGGGCACACATACAATTAGAGACTCTATAGCTGTGATTGGAGGGCACACACAGAATTAGAGACTCTATAGCTGTGATTGGAGGGCACACACAGAATTAGAGACTCTATAGCTGTGATTGGAGGGCACACACAGAATTAGAGACTCTATAGCTGTGATTGGAGGGCACACACAGAATTAGAGACTCTATAGCTGTGATTGGAGGGCACACACAGAATTAGAGACTCTATAGCTGTGATTGGAGGGCACACACAGAATTAGAGACTCTATAGCTGTGATTGGAGGGCACACACAGAATTAGAGACTCTATAGCTGTGATTGGAGGGCACACACAGAATTAGAGACTCTATAGCTGTGATTGGAGGGCACACACAGAATTAGAGACTCTATAGCTGTGATTGGAGGGCACACACAGAATTAGAGACTCTATAGCTGTGATTGGAGGGCACACATAGAATTAGAGACTCTATAGCTGTGATTGGAGGGCACACACAGAATTAGAGACTCTATAGCTGTGATTGGAGGGCACACACAGAATTAGAGACTCTATAGCTGTGATTGGAGGGCACACACAGAATTAGAGACTCTATAGCTGTGATTGGAGGGCACACACAGAATTAGAGCTGTGATTGGACACACAGAATTAGAGACTCTATAGCTGTGATTGGAGGGCACACACAGAATTAGAGACTCTATAGCTGTGATTGGAGGGCACACACAGAATTAGAGACTCTATAGCTGTGATTGGAGGGCACACACAGAATTAGAGACTCTATAGCTGTGATTGGAGGGCACACACAGAATTAGAGACTCTATAGCTGTGATTGGAGGGCACACACAGAATTAGAGACTCTATAGCTGTGATTGGAGGGCACACACAGAATTAGAGACTCTATAGCTGTGATTGGAGGGCACACATAGAATTAGAGACTCTATAGCTGTGATTGGAGGGCACACACAGAATTAGAGACTCTATAGCTGTGATTGGAGGGCACACACAGAATTAGAGACTCTATAGCTGTGATTGGAGGGCACACACAGAATTAGAGACTCTATAGCTGTGATTGGAGGGCACACATAGAATTAGAGACTCTATAGCTGTGATTGGAGGGCACACACAGAATAAGAGACTCTATAGCTGTGATGGGAGGGCACACATAGAATTAGAGACTCAATAGCTGTGATATGAGGGTACACACATAATTAGAGACACTAAAACTGTGATTGGAGGACACACACAGAATTAGAGACTCTATAGCTGTGATTGGAGGGCACACACAGAATTAGAGACTCTATAGCTGTGATTGGAGGGCACACATAGAATTAGAGACTCTATAGCTGTGATTGGAGGGCACACACAGAATTAGAGACTCTATAGCTGTGATTGGAGGGCACACATAGAATTAGAGACTCTATAGCTGTGATTGGAGGGCACACACAGAATTGGAGACTCTATAGCTGTGATGGAAGGGCACACATAGAATTGGATACTATATAGCTGTGATGGGAGGATAGACACAGAATTAGAGACTCTATATTTTATATTAAAGTTCACTTGTAGAAATATTTGTTCCAATGTCCTTTGAAAGTGAAGGTCGCCATTTTGTTTAAAAAACAATATCATGCACTATATCATATACACGTTTTGAAAGAGTCAGTATTGCAGAGTTTCTACACGATTCGGAAGTTACTCCAGAAATTTATCGGCTACTTTTTCCTAGAGTAAGAAGCTACTAACAGATTATCTTTTGGTAACATTGTAGATTATTTAAAACTGTGGAGCAAACAGTCGATAAATTTATCGTACTGGGGCTATGTAGGTTCAAACAAGGAACTCCTAGAGGTTCGAAGCCGAGCTGGGACACGTTTCATTTATTTTTTACTCTACTTCATTTTTATTTACTTTTTATTTTGTTTTTCCTAGAGTCAGATATTTTACAATGAAACAGGTGAATACCACATCATTTACAAAAATCGCTTCCAAACCCAAAGGTTTGGTTTGTTTTACCACGACTGTTGTTCCATGTGATATCGGAACCCTCGGACAAAATTAGGATACTTTAGGGGAAAAATGTTGTTTGACACAACTGCATACTAGAATACTACTCACAATATACGAATATATGATCAATGAAGTAATAACGACAGTGGGGACAAGTGAATTGTCGAATTTTCTTTTCAACCTGTCAATTCATCAAAGACACAAATATTACTTAAATTACATCACTTACACGGAACATAAAACAAGGATATATATGTAAATTGAGAGCGGCGGTGTAAATTTAGGTATCTATATAATCCCTTCGACCGATTAACGCCTGTGTTGTTGTATAGAAGATAGTGGTTAAAATATTAAAGATGTTTTATGTCAATCTCGGTATGTATATATGATATATTCATACAATTGTTCCAAAATTAAATTAATTGATTGTCAACCACTTTCTTCCTTAGAGTGTACAAAGTTTCTGTTTGATTTCAGCCAGGATAGCGCACCAGTTATATAAATATATACGAACAGAATTTTCACATTTAAGTGAACCATTCAACTATTTTAATTCTCAATCTTCACTTTATATGTATACGTAAATATATATACGTTATTGATCATACACAACTTAATGAAAATCAGCAGAGTGCAGAAAGATCACGTGACAAAGATCATTTAGTAACTGGCGATGTATTAATAAATACTCTGAGTTATTACTTTTATGTATGATATCGACGTTTATTTTAAAATATTTTGTGACCACAATAAGCGTTTCTTACTCAACTTATTTCCAAATTTATGATAAGAAGGTTTTAACTTAACATTATGATGCTAACAGTAAGAATCTTTGAATTTTATAACAATAAGGACTGCAGTTAACCAGTAGAACGTGTACGGGTAATTACACGCGGTTTTATCGTCTTTCTTAAAAGTCAAGTTTTCAACTTCTGGGAGACGAATTGGTCATAATCTACCTGTATATTTTCCTATTTAGTATCACTTTAATGTTTGATCACTTTACAAGAAGTATGCGATCGACTGAGAGGAGGTATTTGTTAGTTATCTGATGCTCCAGTCCATAACTAACGGGTACAGAATAACCCCTGTGTTTTACTGCAGGCGGCCAGACACAAGAAATCCCACCGTTTTACAAGGTGGACATTACGAAAGATAAACTGTATGGTACACATTCAGTATTCCTTATCTGACGGGGTATTGCTGCAAATTTTATAAGATTCCTCCTGATATGTATCATATATGAAATGGTATATTGGTATTCGGAGGATATCCTGGTCGATCATGGAGACCTCGCTGTGGGTCTTCACTAATGGTTTTCCCAGTATCAGACCTCGGAGTTACGTAGAAGCGAGGTTCTCCAAGAACGAGTCTAATTGGCGACTTAGCTTATGGTGATAAACACCACATTTTCCCACGAAAATGAACACGTAGCACACGGTAGAAAAACCAGACTTTTATTTTTATTAACTAGAGATTAATTCTAAATCGCTACTTTTGTTTAAGTCTATATATATAATTGGTGAATTTGGATCTATATTCCTATAGTGGATACATTATCCATTGAAATTTGAGACATTGTCGGACAAATGTTAAGATGAAATATCACACTGTCAATCAATACACAAATCAGCTGACGAAACAGGATGACGACAATTAACACACTACATGAATGTTAAGTGGACATATCAAAATTTCCAGGGTGCAAAAAGAAGATGGAATTTCCTGAACTGATGTCGTCTCTAAGATTAACGCCTGGATGCCTGGTCAAAGTCTGAGTGCGTGTCGGTTAAACCCCAAGTTATCCCGTATCTCACAAAAATAGATGACGAAATCAACTTTTACTTAAGATATATAAAACAAACGGCAAACTCTTTTCTTTGTCAGTATATCAAAATCTATTATCTAATGATCCAACGAGTCAATGTGTGTATCATCTTTTCATCTAAGCCTTGTTTATTTGTTTAAGGATGCTTTCACTTGAACCTTTGCACAATGAACCCTTGCTAATAATTTGAAATGCAAAAATAGAAAATCTGGAGGAAAGTTTTCAGGGCTGAAACTTACCATCCAATATATCTTACACATTTGAGAAATGCTTTTCGTTATCAATTTTAACACTAAAAGGAAAATTTCCATTGTTTTCTCTTCGCCATCAGTTATATCATTGATAGTGAAGTAAAGAGTTACATAAAGCGCACGGCCTTTTGCACAAACATCAGTTTGATGTTGAAGTGGAAATCTAGGTGATTTTTTCGCCCAGGTTTTTAAGTTTTGCATTTTATGAATGTGTAAAAATATTTAACAGTGTTCAATGAAGTGATATCATTACTGGGTATAGTTATTAAAATTTCATTTAAAAGTGTCATTAAGAATTGCCGGCACAACGAAACGTATATCATAGAAGGACAATCGACGTTAACGAGAAAGAGATGTGAAAACATAATGATATACATGATCGTTTTTTTTTTTTATCTCTGAGTAAGCATTACTAAGGACAGTGTCAGGACGCATGTGTCGATAAATACCATTCCGTTTCTTGAATTATAAACTTAAAAAGTATCGTAAGTTAAAACCGATCACGCAAATCGTGTTCATACTATTGCCTGAAAAGAACACAATGCAAGGAAATGTTGGTTGTGTTGTACCATAAGAATACGAGATAATCAGTGCTCGTAGTCTCTCTGTGAATCTAAAGTTCACCGCCAGACATTAAATTTAGATGTCAACACGTTGCATAATGTGACACGTTGATTATTGAACAGGAAACATTTACATCTGATAGAAACGAGGCACAAATGTAGACGAGTAATATATCTTAAGCTGACAAATCTATATTTTGGTGTAATTGGTAAACAACCACAAGCGATACGGTCGATTAAAATTTGTCTGCCAGACTAACAGTTATAAAAACGTATACACAAATGTAACAAACAAGACAAAACATTAATTAGACAAGTGTTTTGAAGAACTTTGATGCCCAACACCTGAAACATTTCACATCCCTTATATCTATTTAGTAATTAGGCTTGCTGTAAGAAGTCTACTTTTTCTTCTTGTTAGAGATTCCCTGTGTTAACCTTATACCCTATGAAGGTTCGATATAATGTGTTCAGTAAATAGGTGACGATGTAGTGTGAGAGTTTCCTGGCCGGCACACTTGCCACGGAGTTTTAGCGAGTTGTTCATATAAAACGTCCTGCGCCCTGCTCCCAGCATCACACCGTCATAAAGCGGTGTCGGAGGCGGTACAATACGTTTAGCAGCTGCCTGCACATTGTCGCTATGGCAGGGCTAAATTTTGGTGTTTTACGGTGGGTGATCATAATGACATGTATATGGAGCTCAGCATCAAAACCAAGCAGTTTTGCAAATGAGAAACCACAAAGCGATGCGGTTACTGCTAGCTGGTTTAGAATGTTTAATGCCAAATTTCGACTTTTGGAAAGAAAAATAGATTTGGATTTTAAAATCTTAGGTCAAACTCTAAGAGAAGAGCTTAAAGGCAGGCCAGGTGGCGGGGGTGGACCACGTTTGCCGAACAATGACGGATTGGAAGAGGCTATTTCTCAACTCAAATTTGAAATTCAAACACTACAAATTGATATGAAGCAAATGGCATCAAATCAGTTGCGGTTTGAAGCAAATTTCTTGTCTTCTTTGGAGAATAGCACTGTAACACTGCAGAACAAGTTTAGTGATGTTTCCGAAGTGTTGGAGGCAGTATCGAACAATGTTGAAAGTTTGAACAATTCTATCTCCATGTTATCTGATACCATGAACAACCTTGCTGAAAAAGACAGGGTGACCACACCAGCACCAACACCAAGTAAGTCCTCTCGCCAAATAATATCGTTACGTGATATTTGATTTTTGCTTTACAACACAGAGAGTTTTGACCTTTCAACCTTGAACCATTGACTACTCTAGGAATATCGTAGACTCTTGGAATAATATAGAACTATCGGATTTTATGTTCTATAAATAATAATATAAATAATACATGTATATTGGCCACTGTTTAATAACTTGTGAAGATTAATTTAATATGACACCAGTTCACATTCATTGACATGTTAACTTATACACTGATACGCAAGAAGATTACAAAGCGATGTGGTATCGATAAATCAGTGTTCTGTGGTAACAAATATATATATGTCAGCTTAAAATCTGTGTTTATTGATACCTATTACTGTATCAATGTGTCTCGGGTGTATATTGATACCTATTACTGTATCAATGTGTCTCGGGTGTGTATTGAGACCTATTACTGTATCAATGTGTCTCGGGTGTGTATTGAGACCTATTACTGTCTCAATGTGTCTCGGGTGTGTATTGGTACCTATTACTGTATCAATGTGTCTCGGGTGTGTATTAGTACCTATTACTGTATCAATGTGTCTCGGGTGTGTATTGATATCTATTACTGTATCAATGTGTCTCGGGTGTGTATTGAGACCTATTACTGTATCAATGTGTCTCGGGTGTGTATTGATACCTATTACTGTATCAATGTGTCTCGGGTGTGTATTGAGACCTATTACTGTATCAATGTGTCTCGGGTGTGTATTGAGACCTATTACTGTATCAATGTGTCTCGGGTGTGTATTGATACCTATTACTGTATCAATGTGTCTCGGGTGTGTATTGAGACCTATTACTGTATCAATGTGTCTCGGGTGTGTATTGATACCTATTACTGTATCAATGTGTCTCGGGTGTGTATTGATACCTATTACTGTATCAATGTGTCTCGGGTGTGTATTGGTACCTATTACTGTATCAATGTGTCTCGGGTGTGTATTGATACCTATTACTGTATCAATGTGTCTCGGGTGTGTATTGAGACCTATTACTGTATCAATGTGTCTCGGGTGTGTATTGAGACCTATTACTGTATCAATGTGTCTCGGGTGTGTATTGATACCTATTACTGTATCAATGTGTCTCGGGTGTGTATTGAGACCTATTACTGTATCAATGTGTCTCGGGTGTGTATTGATACCTATTACTGTATCAATGTGTCTCGGGTGTGTATTGATACCTATTACTGTATCAATGTGTCTCGGGTGTGTATTGGTACCTATTACTGTATCAATGTGTCTCGGGTGTGTATTGGTACCTATTACTGTATCAATGTGTCTCGGGTGTGTATTGGTACCTATTACTGTATCAATGTGTCTCGGGTGTGTATTGGTACCTATTACTGTATCAATGTGTCTCGGGTGTGTATTGGTACCTATTACTGTATCAATGTGTCTCGGGTGTGTATTGGTACCTATTACTGTATCAATGTGTCTCGGGTGTGTATTGGTACCTATTACTGTATCAATGTGTCTCGGGTGTGTATTGGTACCTATTACTATATCAATGTGTCTCGGGTGTGTATTGATACCTATTACTGTATCAATGTGTCTCGGGTGTGTATTGATACCTATTACTGTATCAATGTGTCTCGGGTGTATATTGATATATAATACTTCTATCAATGTGTCTCGGTTGTGTATTGATACCTATTACTGTATCAATGTGTCTCGGGTGTGTATTGATATCTGTTACTGTATCAATGTATCTCTGGTGTGTATTGATACCTGTTACTGTATCAATGTATCTCTGGTGTGTATTGATACTTTGTATTGTATCAATGTGATTATCATTAACAAGAGATAAACATTTCTCCACCAGTGTCAGCGATAATCTTGTTATAAATGGGGCGGTTGATACTAACGGTAGGCACTGATTATTACCCATAATTCATTAGGTACTTTGATAACGAGATAATTTTTGTTGATACGACAGCTTGTAATGACACGAGATTAATTGTCACGACAAACTCATTAACTATTTGTTTTGTTTTATTTTTGGTTTTTATTATCGTTGCAATGTAAATAGAGAATGAAAAAGTGTTTGTCACAAGAACGATACATTTAGGACGTCCACGGAAATAGCTTCAGGGTGAAATCGAAACCTTGATAATAGCGACACGTGTTTAATTAATAATGTCGACGAGACGAAAGTTAAAATGTATCATGATCATAGCTAATTTGTGACAGAGTTTGCAAAATTATTTCAGTCTGCGTCGAAATGTGGACCAGCTTGAGGCTGATTTAAAACCAGTAGCCGTTTGAGAATATCTCACATCGTTCATGTAAATACCAATTGATAATCAAACAATTACATTTATGTGGTACCTGAACCACTAAATATTAATGTGTTGTATGTGATGGTGATATATATGGGGAACGCCGATCTCCATAATATGTCGATGTTACCCGATTTAATTACTCAGTTTTATTGTATGATAATTCGCTGAAACAGTAAAAGATAATATACTAAACTGTACAGTACTGTACAGTACTGTACTATACTGTATTGTACTGTACTATACTGTACTGTACTATACTATACTGTACTGTACTATACTGTACTGTACTGTACTATACTGTACTGTACTGTACTATACTGTACTGTACTATACTATACTGTACTGTACTATACTATACTAAACTGTACAGTACTGTACTGTACTATACTAAACTGTACTGTACTATACTATACTATACTAAACTGTACTGTACTATACTGTACTGTACTGTACTATACTATACTATACTAAACTGTACAGTACTGTACTGTACTGTACTATACTGTACTGTACTGTACTGTACTGTACTGTACTGTACTGTACTATACTATACTGTACTGTACTGTACTATACTATACTGTACAATACTGTACTGTACTATACTATACTGTACTGTACTGTACTGTACTATACTATACTATACTGTACTGTACTGTACTGCACTATACTATACTGTACTGTACTGTACTATACTATACTGTACAATACTGTACTGTACTATACTATACTATACTATACTATACTATACTATACTATACTATACTATACTATACTATACTATACTATACTATACTATACTATACTATACTATACTATACTATACTATACTATACTGTACTGTACTGTACTGTACTGTACTGTACTGTACTATACTATACTGTACTATACTATACTATACTGTACTGTACTATACAATGTAGATAGTAGATACACTGTAGATAGTAGATACACTGTAGATGGTAGATACACTGTAGATAGTAGATACACTGTAGATTGGTGATACACTGTAGATAGTAGCTACACTGTAGATAGTAGATACAATGTAGATAGTAGATACACTGTAGATAGTAGATACACTGTAGATGGTAGATACACTGTAGATAGTAGATACACTGTAGATTGGTGATACACTGTAGATAGTAGCTACACTGTAGATAGTAGATACAATGTAGATAGTAGATACACTGTAGATGGTAGATACACTGTAGATGGTAGATACACTGTAGATAGTAGATACACTGTAGATAGTAGATACAATGTAGATAGTAGATACAATGTAGATATTAGATACACTGTAGATAGTAGATACAATGTAGATAGTAGATACAATGTAGATAGTAGATACACTGTAGATAGTAGATACACTGTAGATAGCAGTTACACTGTAGATAGTAGGTACACTGTAGATAGTAGATAATTTGGTCAATTAAAACCCGATTTCATATTCGCATCTTAGAGTACAAATTCACTTTACTATGTTTAAGAACTAAGCTAAGATTTTTATATGGTTTGGCCTGTGTTAACAATTGTCTGTTACCCTAAAATCATTTCCACCTAAACAGTAATTGATAAAAATAACAACTGCATAATTATATAAGTTGATAAACGTTTGTTCCGAACAGATGGGCCACATTATTTCAAGGACTCACTGATTTACGTAATAGAAATACTGTAAGAAAGTCTCCGTCTCCTGGTGACTGCCAAATATACAGAAGTTTGACAGATAGACATCGTATTATAGCAAGTATGACTTAAAAGAAGTAGGAATATATCCACACTGAGACTCCTTCACTAAATGATCAGCTTTGGCGTGTCTGCCTACAGTTCTTACCAATCAAGCAGGTTGTACCCTGAACCTTGTTAGTTATGTTTCTGTGGGACGGTGTGTGAATTTAAGCCTAATTGAACTAATTAAAAATTATATGTTTGCAGCGTAGCTTCTAAACGTTACATGATAAAAATATATATTGATGTCTACAAAAACGCCTTTCTTGAACGAATTCCAATCTCGTGAGAACATGTCTACTTCAAACATTGTGGATTAATAACTTAAAACCCGACGTAATATCAAGGAAAATTGTACTTGTGTGTGTGGGCGATTCCCCAGTGGTAAAAGAAAGGTATCGGTAATATCTAACCTTGGCAATAAATAACGCCCCGGATTGGACTGTGTAAAGGCAGGTGTCCACTGCGCGATCACATGCCTTTCCATCGGTACTCCGGCTCCCTGAAGCAGACCCTCCCCACTCCCACCTCCTCCCCACTCCCATCCCCACTCCCACTCCCCCTCCCCTCCCCACTCCCACTCCCCCCTCCCCTCCCCACTCCCCCCTCCCATCCCCAATTCCTAGTCCTTTTCGAACCTTACAATACTTATGTTTCCCCTCCGATCCTATTTCTAGTGTTCTTGTCCACTTACTTCCGTTTACACACCACCAGTACTTTATTCACAAGGTATATACACAATGTAAATATAAATAAGACATTTCCAACAGACATGATGAAAAACTGCCACGTGATCTAGTGCGGAGCGGTACACCGCGGAAACAATTCCCAAAAGCTAGGTAAATTGTTGGCGGGTTTTCACTTGGGCTGAAGTAGATGACTTGATATGTCCGGTTGTGTGGCGTGGTAGGATTTACATACTATTTCGTTATCAGTACCAGACTAGACGTGTGTAAAACATTTAATCGTTAATTCATCCGACCAGTTTAAACTGTCTGTGGACCGACTTTCGTATGCCATTGTACATGTAGTAAATGTGAAGATTACGTTACGTACGCCCAAGGCTATAACACCTCTAGTTTTTTGTGTTTTGATATTGGGAATACATTTCTTGCAGTTATAGACGAAAGTTCTGCAAGGTATTAATAAAACATGGAATACAGCATAATCTAAGTGTTGCAAAATCTGCACCTCGAAACAGTTATTAAGCATTACATATCTCAAAAGACGACTAAAGTGTTTTGAACAACATCCATTAAAAACTATAAAATAATAATAAAAAAAAATCAAAAGAAACAGTTTGCACAATAGTGTAAAGAGCACAGAATAGGAAAGCAAAAACACCATCTACAAAAGAAAAAGAGCTTTTGTTATATATGTACAGGGAGACGAAACACTACCTACATAGTACAGGAGACACAATGTCTATCATAGTACAGGGAGACGAAACACTACCTACATAGCACAGGAGACACAATGTCTATCATAGTACAGGGAGACGAAACACTACCTACATAGCACAGGAGACACAATGTCTATCATAGTACAGGGAGACGAAACACTACCTACATAGTACAGGAGACACAATGTCTATCATAGTACAGGGAGACGAAACACTACCTACATAGCACAGGAGACACAATGTCTATCATGGTAGAGGGAGACGAAACACTACCTACATAGCACAGGAGACACAATGTCTATCATAGTACAGGGAGACGAAACACTACCTACATAGCACAGGAGACACAATGTCTATCATGGTAGAGGGAGACGAAACACTACCTACATAGCACAGGAGACACAATGTCTATCATAGTAGAGGGAAACGAAACACTACCTACATAGCACAGGAGACACAATGTCTATCATGGTAGAGGGAAACGAAACACTACCTACATAGCACAGGAGACACAATGTCTATCATAGTACAGGGAGACGAAACACTACCTACATAGCACAGGAGACACAATGTCTATCATGGTAGAGGGAAACGAAACACTACCTACATAGCACAGGAGACACAATGTCTATCATGGTAGAGGGAAACGAAACACTACCTACATAGCACAGGAGACACAATGTCTATCATAGTACAGGGAGACGAAACACTACCTACATAGCACAGGAGACACAATGTCTATCATGGTAGAGGGAAACGAAACACTACCTACATAGCACAGGAGACACAATGTCTATCATGGTAGAGGGAAACGAAACACTACCTACATAGCACAGGAGACACAATGTCTATCATGGTAGAGGGAAACGAAACACTACCTACATAGCACAGGAGACACAATGTCTATCATAGCAGAGGGAAACGAAACACTACCTACATAGTACAGGAGACACAATGTCTATCATAGTAGAGGGAAACGAAACACTACCTACATAGCACAGGAGACACAATGTCTATCATAGCAGAGGGAAACGAAACACTACCTACATAGTACAGGAGACACAATGTCTCTCATAGTAGAGGGAAACGAAACACTACCTACATAGCACAGGAGACACAATGTCTCTCATAGCAGAGGGAAACGAACCACTACCTACATAGCACAGGAGACACAATGTCTATCATGGTAGAGGGAAACGAAACACTGCCTTCACAGGAGACAGCATGAAGAAAACTCGAACATGTCTATCTTCATATCGGACACGTTATATCAGAATAGGTATATATTTCTCAATCAAACATTATGACGACCAGTAAACTTCCCAATCTTTATGTGTCTATCGGTATGGTAAGCTTCTGTGCCAGCTGTTAAAGAATTGGTACCATCAACTGCGACATGTGAACATTTGCAGGAGTGGTATTGAAATTGAAAATCTTACACATCACTGCAAATATAAAATTTTCTTCGTGTCATATCTTTCCATCTACTCAGAACTGCTTTATAATAACTGTTGTATGTCCAGTTCTACAGTTCTTTGATCAACAAGTAGATAAATTGGTTATATATTTAACTCATACTATAATCCTAATTAATCACTTATCACAAGAATGTTCGGGCCGTAAATATTAAATTAATCACTTATCACAAGAATGTTCGGGCCGTAAATATTAAATTAATCACTTATCACAAGAATGTTCGGGCCGTAAATATTAAATTAATCACTTATCACAAGAATGTTCGGGCCGTAAATATTAAATTAATCACTTATCACAAGAATGTTCGGGCCGTAAATATTAAATTAATCACTTATCACAAGAATGTTCGGGCCGTAAATATTAAATTAATCACTTATCACAAGAATGTTCGGGCCGTAAATATTAAATTAATCACTTATCACAAAAATGTTCGGGCCGTAAATATTAAATTAATCACTTATCACAAGAATGTTCGGGCCGTAAATATTAAATTAATCACTTATCACAAGAATGTTCGGGCCGTAAATATTAAATTAATCACTTATCACAAAAATGTTCGGGCCGTAAATATTAAATTAATCACTTATCACAAGAATGTTCGGGCCGTAAATATTAAATTAATCACTTATCACAAGAATGTTCGGGCCGTAAATATTAAATTAATCACTTATCACAAAAATGTTCGGGCCGTAAATATTAAATTAATCACTTATCACAAAAATGTTCGGGCCGTAAATATTAAATTAATCACTTATCACAAGAATGTTCGGGCCGTAAATATTAAATTAATCACTTATCACAAGAATGTTCGGGCCGTAAATATTAAATTAATCACTTATCACAAAAATGTTCGGGCCGTAAATATTAAATTAATCACTTATCACAAAAATGTTCGGGCCGTAAATATTAAATTAATCACTTATCACAAGAATGTTCGGGCCGTAAATATTAAATTAATCACTTATCACAAAAATGTTCGGGCCGTAAATATTAAATTAATCACTTATCACAAGAATGTTCGGGCCGTAAATATTAAATTAATCACTTATCACAAAAATGTTCGGGCCGTAAATATTAAATTAATCACTTATCACAAGAATGTTCGGGCCGTAAATATCAAATTAATCACTTATCACAAGAATGTTCGGGCCGTAAATATTAAATTAATCACTTATCACAAGAATGTTCGGGCCGTAAATATTAAATTAATCACTTATCACAAGAATGTTCGGGCCGTAAATATTAAATTAATCACTTATCACAAGAATGTTCGGGCCGTAAATATTAAATTAATCACTTATCACAAGAATGTTCGGGCCGTAAATATTAAATTAATCACTTATCACAAGAATGTTCGGGCCGTAAATATTAAATTAATCACTTATCACAAAAATGTTCGGGCCGTAAATATTAAATTAATCACTTATCACAAAAATGTTCGGGCCGTAAATATTAAATTACATTGCATACTTGAAAGACTCAAATCCAATTTCACAGTCATTCTGTTGCTATAATTTACAGACCTAAACCTTGGATAAATGGCAAAATCGTCTCATTCTGAATACTGTCAGCATTGTTTATTTTATGAAATTCTTGCAAAAAGTTCGATTTCGTGGCTTTATAGATACCCTATAACGAACTAGTTACCAATGGTTGTCAGAAGACTTATGCAAAGTATAGGAGATATAGAACTTTATGTCGAACAAAGACAATGTTTTAAAGTGTTTGTATATCTTGACTGACGCCGAGAGAACGTCCACTTACTGTGACCTGAATGTACCGTACTCGACACACTTAAGGGGCTACTTTGTCGGAGTTCACACCGGATCACAGGTACTCTAGATAGTAAAATCATTCCGCCAGATTTTACGTTAGTCAGGGACGTTTAATACATCATATTATACATCCCTGTATTAGTCCATTGGACTAGGGTTCAAATCTGTGTTCGCCTTTACGTGTATCATATAAATACTATTTGTAATATTTCCAGAGTGACGCGAGTTAATTAATATGGAGGGAAAATATTCAGATTAATCCTAATATCTAGAATGCTAGCACTTTGGTTAACCAAGAGTCACTGACAATTAAAGCTGCTTCACTGCACATTTCACGTGACTTGTTTGTATATACCGGGTATAAATACTGGAAATACCCTTTCTCATTCGGTAACATATGTAGTGGAATATTTACTTCCCCTTGCGTGTTTCTATAACGATGCTCTCATGTAAAACATTGGTCTTGAGAATACTGTTACATAAAAATGAAAGGTCATGAGATCCCTATGCACCGCGTCATCTTATAATGTTCTTCAACATCAATTTTAGATTTTTGTATGCAATTTGCATAGGAGTAAATAAAAAGTCTATGATCCGCCATTTCTATAATCTATTTACATCAAAATAACGTTATTTATTGAAGGCTTGTGCACGAAATAATCAGTGGACTTTCAAGCTAGTGGACAAATTTACACCAATTCTACAAATTTTATGATTTCGTCCCTTAAAATGGACATAAGTAATCAAATTCCGGTATCTTATTGAATTATAACATACATTCTATGTATAATTTTAATTCACTAACAGTCTCTACTTGTGTTAAATGAACTTACCACGGTAATATTCGTTGAGTAGAGTAGCGATTTGCAACAGTTTAGGCCATATTTCTTTGTACTTCAAACTGGTATTAAGCGTGGATACGATATTTCCACATCGTTTAAAGAACGCAACTATATTTATGTTTAAAAAATTATATCAATATTTTTTGCGGTTTATTTGACAATGAACGAATATTTCGCCACAACGTGCCAATACTTGCTATCTCTCGGAAAGTGGCGAGGTCTTTGGAGCGTATTGGGGACGTAACGATATCTATATTTCGTGTAGATCTGAGTCAATTTTGAGCAAACACAGCAATGTCGTATCGAGATCGAGAATTATCATACTGACACCGCAGTGTAAGGGTCATGGAGGGAAAGAGGCAGCAGCTGCAAGCGGTTTGGTAGCAAAGACAAAGGTCCCGGATTGACTTCGCTGGTAGATCAGTAACAAGTGTGTGTGGTTTCCATGGGAATTTTCAACCTTATTACGAACCTTTGCAAACATTGGCTTTTACATTAAATGTTTCACTGGCAAGGCTAATTATTTCCTCGTAAACAACAGTTAGAGCCTATCATCAACAAAACCTCACTAGTATTTCTCATATGTATGTAATATCGACAGAACTGTTGTAAAAGGATATGTCTTCTTTGTAAGTATATCAAGCATTTAATGCTCAGAGGGTATTTCGCAATATTGTTCACTTTAAAATAAGATACAGCACGACTATTACTCGCGGTCGTCAAGGTCACTTGAATATATCACTAATGGATAAACACGTCTCACAAAGCATTGCTCATAATTACCAATTAATTTTCCAAAAATGTTCACCAACATCCGTACCTGAAATAAGAAATATTAACAGACAAGCTCATCACTAATCGTGATTAGATTAATACCAACTATGCACCTGTATTTGTTACTCATATCAACAAATTAGGGAGTTGTTTATTTATAAACAGTATCTGTATACTAGATTTACAGTTAATGAAAAGTAAACATAAACATTGATTTCCTCTGATTTAAATGTTTAATATCATAAGGGCAAAAGGAATGATAACCTGGTTTTGGTATTTAAATGTGGACCTTAATATCTCCATCTGTGGTAAACTTATCCGAGTAAAACAAGAATAATGAAAATACCAACCTGTCAACAAAATCTTATTTCAACCTCAAATGTTTTGGAAAAAAAGGGCAAAATATCAACAAGAGAAATACTTACATAAAACTCATGAACAACAGTACAAGGCGAATAAGAATAAGTAATCTGAAAAAGTATTAGACTTTTTGATATGCGTGCTCTAATCCTACATACACTTTGGGGAAAATGATGTCGGTTGTCCATTTTCTTCATTTTTAATCTATTTTTTATCCCCATGTTTTGATATTCTTAGAAAGCTAATACCCATATTTTGCAAACTTAAAGTATGCTATAAAATTCTTAACCTTTTTTCGGAACAGAATAAGTAATCATTATACTTCGTATAGAGAGAATAAATGACCTCTGTAGGATTGTACAGTATATGGGTAGGTAGAGAGAATATAGAGAGGATAAATGACCTCTGTAGGATTGTACAGTATATGGGTAGGTAGAGAGAATAAATAACCTCTGTAGGATTGTACAGTATATGGGTAGGTAGAGAGAATATAGAGAGGATAAATGACCTCTGTAGGATTGTACAGTATATGGGTAGGTAGAGAGAATAAATAACCTCTGTAGGATTGTACAGTATATGGGTAGGTAGAGAGAATAAATAACCTCTGTAGGATTGTACAGTATATGGGTAAGTAGAGAGAATATAGAGAGGATAAATGACCTCTGTAGGATTGTACAGTATATGGGTAGGTAGAGAGAATATATGACCTCTGTAGGACTGTACAGTATATGGGTAGGTAGAGAGAATATATGACCTCTGTAGGATTGTACAGTATATGGGTAGGTAGAGAGAATATATGACCTCTGTAGGACTGTACAGTATATGGGTAGGTAGAGAGAATAAATGACCTCTGTAGGACTGTACAGTATATGGGTAGGTAGAGAGAATATATGACCTCTGTAGGATTGTACAGTATATGGGTAGGTAGAGAGAATATATGACCTCTGTAGGATTGTACAGTATATGGGTAGGTAGAGAGAATATATGACCTCTGTAGGATTGTACAGTATATGGGTAGGTAGAGAGAATAAATGACCTCTGTAGGATTGTACAGTATATGGGTAGGTAGAGAGAATATATGACCTCTGTAGGATTGTACAGTATATGGGTAGGTAGAGAGAATATAGAGAGAATAAATGACCTCTGTAGAATTGTACAGTATATGAGTAGGTAGAGAGAATATAGAGAGAATAAATGACCTCTGTAGAATTGTACAGTATATGAGTAGGTAGAGAGAATATAGAGAGAATAAATGACCTCTGTAGAATTGTACAGTATATGAGTAGGTAGAGAGAATATAGAGAGAATAAATGACCTCTGTAGAATTGTACAGTATATGAGTAGGTAGAGAGAATATAGAGAGAATAAATGACCTCTGTAGGATTGTACAGTATATGAGTAGGTAAGCATCCGTGAAAAAAGTTGTTCCGTCATGAATTTATAAAGAAATTTATAAGGAACAGAATTTTCTAACTGAATATGTAATTTTATTCTGAATATATCATATTATATCATGTTATGTTTTGTTTTTTCAATACACTGTGACGCTAACGTGACCTCACCACAGTCAAAGGAATTTCTTTCATAAGTTCAAGAAGTGACATCATAAGGGAGCTCTGTTCATATTGCATAAGTATAATCAACATCAGCCTTCACCTCTCGTGTGACATCCGAGTATCGCGGGTTTGTCTGTGAGTTGACGACATCCGGATGTCACGGGTTTGTCTGCGAGTTGCCGACATCCGGGTGTCACAGGTTTGTCTGTGTTGTCGACATCTTGCGAAAATTCGTGCGTCTTGTCCTTTCAAAGCAGTTCTCTTTTTAAACATCCTCCGTCTATCCTTGTTCGTGGTAGCTCTCTGTGCCCCGGATCGAATGATCGAAAACATATTGTTTTACTGCTGTCTGACCGTTTATTTGTCTGTTATCAACATTAACCTTGTCCATAACTATTTCACCATGAGAGGTAGGGCTTTCAATTTAGCATACATGTTCCTTGTGACAAGACCTTTTCTCGTAGTACTAAATTTTTTTTATCATGTTACCTTGACCATGACCTTTGACCTACATTTTAAAACTTTAAACATAAGTTGCACATAAATGTTTCACAAAAAGTGCATTCAATTACTAAATGTCTTGTACAGTACAGTTGTAATGTACCACATACGAATTTCGTTGCAACTAGGGGCATTGAGTTTGATAAACACATCTTGTTTATTGCTATGATGATACTGGTACAGTTTATAATCCTATTTTACCCTGCAAACACCTGGCAGTGATTACAACAATGTCTAAATATATTTACTAATTCTGCGTTATTCCAACAGACACACACTAACTTCTAAAGCGTATGAAATTTGTTTATAGCAAAACACACGCTGTTTTTAACGATTTCCGCAAGATGACAGTTAGAGAGTGGACACAAAACATACATCATGAAATTCGCTAACAAGATAATGTGACAAAATATTTTGGACATTTCTAGATATCGACCTCTACCAGCCATTACTAGTGTTGACAAAGAGGCTGTTTCCTGAGTGACACTTTGGTCTGACACAAGGTGACCCTGCAATACTTAACTTGACCCATTTCATCATCTTTTACTAAGCTCTTAACAACTCTACACCACCGACATGAAGTCCACACTTCTATGGAGGCATGTAACTGCCATCTACTTGTCGTGTTGCCATGATTATTTATCGCGACAAATTGTCAGATTGACAAAATTTGTCATGACAAGTAGATGACAGCATCAAGGCACCATAAATATCAGTGAGAAGTTATGTTATGCTTGTTAGCATACAGTAGGAACGGAGGTGACTTTAACCTCTTAGTAATTGAATGAGTGAACCCTTTTGGTAAAAAGACATGGATCCCTTTGAATGAGAGACAAAAAGCCCCTTTTCACCTTTGATTACATTATATTCAGATTTTACATCTGAACGTTTTGGCATTTGCTTAAATGTCTTGTATCTTGTATAGCTGTAAACTATATATTCTGCATAAGAGGTTTTCATACATATATATCTCAAAGTTTATTTTCTACATATCAACCGGATTTCGAATAATTATGTTTTCGTTTTGGCTTGGCAAAGCAAACCTTTAAAAGTTTGTTAAGATATTAATGTCTCTTTGACATTTTTTTCGCGTTCCCTTCGTTTTGATGAATGTAACTTACGTAAAGAGAGTAAAAATGTCACGTGCGTACCTTGTATAAAAACGATTATACGAAATAAGTAAATCAGTTTTTATAGCAAAAATAAGGAAAAATAAGAAAAAAACAATGACTGAAAGAAATGTTGAAAGATTGGAACTGGCGTCAACTTTATCAACTTATCAAAAAAATGGATGTTTATAATGCATGGGAATTATTTCAAGTTTATGTAATGTGTACAAGACCCGAGAAAACCAAATACAAATTATGGATCATTTTCAAGTTTTATAAGTAGGAATTCTTTTTCATGAAATGTTTACTTTTCCCCACAAAACACTACCACGGACGTCTTTCCATTAAGCTGTATGACAAGCGTGAAGATTTCTATATCCTTCATGTGATTTTTCATTTGGAGGGGTAACATGAACCCATCAGTTTTACAACGTTATTTACCATAGGGGAAAATATTCTCCGATACTTTACTCTTTTTGTGTACAAATTAATGATGTTATTGTTATCATTGTTATTATGTATAACTTATCCTTATCTTCCAAACCATCTTGCACGAATCAGATATCCCCTTCTATATGTTTTGTGGATAAATAGGTGTTAGACATTTCAGCATCTGAAAACAAAGAAAATCCTAATGAATGAAAAAAATGAAAGGGATCGCCTTCGGTTCCTTCACATAACCAATCAGTTGTCCAGGCAAAATCAGGGTTTGTTATTAAAATAAACACTTTGCCATGAAAGATGACTCGTAGTGAAAATAACCTTACCATGAAGAGACTAAACACATTATGAAGCTGTTTGCATTTGAGATCATGAGGGGTGGTATGATATGAACGACTATGTAGAAAGTGCCAGACTGTAAATCAAAATAATAAGCCGTCCACCCCCTTACGTTTGTAATGCATGTTAATGTTGATAAAGACCTACATGTCTGTTTTTTCGGTCTTTTAAAACGATAAGATCTACTTCCGGTTTTTCCGAATAACTCGCGTTACACTTTTAACACTAGAATTCGCTTGATATATTAAAGTAGTTAAGGTTTTCTTTTTATTATTTTGTTACTATTATTGTTATTGTTTATTTTAACTAGTGTTATCCAGGAAAAATCTGTGAAAATAAGGCTTCCAATATCGACTTTTCTGCAGCCATTCAGAGATAAGCTGAACTTTTGTAGAAGGTCATTTAAGGTCAGCTGCATAAGGGATGGGGGTGGAGGAAAGACTCGAAGACTTAGCAAGCATGTGCCGAGTATATATCATGATCTCAATCTGCCTGGGATCATTTCTACCATATATATGCTAAATCAGTCTTTGAAGAAAGTTGATTAAAATTGAAAACGATAGTATGTGACCTATTTGGGGTGCCATGACCAGGTATGTAAAAGAAGCATGAGAGATAAAGGAAAATATCCATGAAGTTGGGAGATGTACCCGGTATTCTTGCGTTTCCAATATAAAAAGATATTGTATGAGTAAAATTGAAAATGGCCGATCTTTTGTAAATAAGACAGATATTGGGCACAATCTTTCAAAAAAAAATCAATATAAATAATGCCAGTTTTCTTCTTTTGTTTTGGTTTTTTCTTTTTCTTTTATTCTTTTGTTTTGCGTAGTGCAAGCTACATGTCAAAATAATTGAATATTGTTATACAGTAGACTCAAGAAAAACGATGAAATGGAAATTATTTACCATTATCTCTTTTTGATTATTGAAAATTACTGGCAAAACTAAGACTCAGCAACTATAACTTGGAGGTTGAAGTTGGTAGGCCTAAATTTTGTTATAATTTGGAAAAGTTCATGTTATCTTCAGATAAATGCTACTGTAAAAATATAAAAAAAAACCCCAGCTTTGAGTCATTCAGGTAGTCCAAATCTATGGTATTACCTAATGACCCACAACTTTTTATCAAAAAGTCAACAGACGAAGGCAGACTCAGAGATTGCTTGAACTTTTACTATGATAGTAAAAAGTTGACGTTACACGAGAAAACATACTGAAAAAGTGGTGCTAGGATTCCTTGACCAAATTTTAGTCAGGGATAACACTACATGATACAGCTGACCACAATTGCTCAAAGCTTGGTTAGAAATAACAAAAGGTGTACAAAACATTTATATCTTATCTGGATATATAGGCTAAATAAGCATGCGTTCAGTATATTATTATTATCCCTTTCATAACACAGTGACTTTCAAAGGAAAATTGACATTGAAAAGATATCATTCAGACCTGTTTCAATAAGTCTACAACCGAGAAAGGATTAAGAATGTTCCCAATTTTATTCAATTCATATTTGAAAATTTCACTAACCACCGGTTAATTCTTACGAAGCTTTGAGCAACCGGAACCTGGTGTCCTTACATGATCCTTTAGTGTACTAAATATTGAAGGAAGAAAGGGTCAAGTATAACTGCAAATGAGAAATGAAGGGGCAATCTTTTTTATTTCCATGAGACAAATATCAAATATGAAAAAAAAACTAGTAAACGTATTTTTATGATTATTGTAATCATGAGTTTGTGTTTCTAGCAAAGTACAAAGTTTGAGAACTGTGAAATACACTAGTTGTCGCAATATCTAGGTGTTTATTTTTCCTACAAGTTACCCTGACGTCAAGTAAACGCCCACTTACGGTGACCTACATCCTTGACAAACTTAATCGTATGTTATGTTGTCCGGATCCCCGGTACTCTAGATAATTTTCTAACAATATATTGTTCTTTTTAAATGTTTGTACCATGCCTGAATAAATTCATACAGAATTAATCTACCTATCTTTGCGTCGGCATTAAGTTTGTCAGTCTTCTGACCGATTCGAAAGTTTAAATGGCGAATTTTGTAAATAAAATTAATTACAAAATCGACCACTATTTCCATAGGTATTGGTTCGCCTAACACGTTTATCAACTTTTTTGCAATTAGTATTTGAGACATATTTGGTCTGCAATCGACAACATTGTCGGTGAGGTTTTGAAAAAAAACAAAACAATATCGACCTAATACAATTAAAAATGTACCGACACAAATATCCCACGAGTGGAACTTAAACGGAGACATTCCTCATAACAGTCCTGTCTGTAACGTAGGCTTCTAAGGGTGGAAGGAACGTATCATATCTTTATCCAGCAGGTTGAATTGTTGCTTTGTCGAAAAAATATATCATATCTATCTATAAAAGTGCATTTCATGACAACAGACATTTATACATATATCACTGAAATCACACACAAATTTATATAAACATTATTACATATTTTACAATAGACAGATATATCATATCAAAGTTGTCTATCATATGGCAATGAACAAATATGTTTCTTATCAATATAAACAAAACATATCTTATTACAACAAAAATATATTTTATTACAACAAAAATACATATATCAACAAAAGTACATCTCTTATAGCAACAAAAGTACATATCTTGTTGCAACAAAAATACATATTTTATTACCGGAAAAATACATATCTTATTGCAACAAAAATACATATTTTATTACCGGAAAACCACATACCTTATCAAAACAAAGATACATATTACAGGGAAAATACATATTTTATCAAAACAAAAATACATATTACAGGGAAAATACATATCTTAATACAGAAAAAATACATATCTTGATACAGGAAAAATACAGATCTTATTAAAACAAAAATACATATCTTATTAAAACAAAAATACATATCTTATTAAAACAAAAAAACATATTTTATTACCGGAAAAATACATATCCTATCAAAACAAAAATACATATTACAGGGAAAATACATATCTTATTAAAACAAAAATATAGATCTTATCACAGGAAAAATACAGATCTTATTTAAACAAAAACACATATCTTATTAAAACAAAATACATATCTTATTAAAACAAAAATACAAATATTATTTCAAATAAAATGCATATCGTATTAAAAGAAAAATACCTATCGTAATAAAATAAAAATACATATATTATTTCAACAAAAATGATTATCTAATGACAATGAATATACAGATATTACAATAATGAAATTAGAGGTATTATAACTATAAAAATACATATCTTATTAGAGCAGAACTATATATCTTATTTCAGGAAAAACACATATCACAATGACAAGTCATATCTTGTTATGAACAATTAGAAAACGAACTTTTTTGCATTGGTTTTGTGCACCCCAGTTTCCTCACACAATAAGACCCCGCGCACGATTTCATCCTACCAACAAGAGCGATTAAGAAAATCTGGAAGAAACTTATTTTGTGTATCTATTTATTCTCATTTGATACAACACACCAATTCATTAAAAAGCAAGGAAACTATTCGCAGATTAGCAATAGACCGGTTGACCATGAAAGTAAGAATTTGGTAATAAGAAAAAAATACTGTTTGTCTTGTGTATATTTTTTCGTTATTACATAGCTAATAAGTTCGTCCTTGACTTAAGACATCACTTCCCAAGTGAATAGCTGATGTTGAAATCTGGTTCTCGGTTAAGGTAATTACGTCTATGTAGACCAGTGGGAGTCTCAAGTAAATATTAAACGCTTCACCCTTATGTTTTAACACACAGGATGGTGATAAAGGATAATTTGTCAGCGTTTTACGCGCTTTTTTTAACGATAAGATCGACAAGTTGTTTTCTAACACAATAAGTGTTTCCATAGTGCCAATGCTTCGTAAAGAGCCTGATAAATACAAATTTTTCAAAGTACTGTACAGACAATATTCTTTAAGAAATCTGAGAAGTCCAATCACCCTCTAGGGATTCAAGTTAGTATTAGGAGATTTAAACGAAAATTTATCATTTATCTACATTCATTACAGGAGACCAATTAACGAATAAGCAATATACAGCTTGTTTACAATTTCTCGATTTCGAACTTCCATATAAAAGATAACGTGTATGCGAAAAATGGAAGTAAAACATTGGCGAAGGACTTAAAGTATCATCACAGCATAGCAACGATATCAACGTGAAACTTCTCTTAGACCATGATAATGTGTTATATAAATCTATATCATTTAAACAAGTGTCTGATATAATATTTGTTCAGTAAAAATAGTTTAAAGAAAAGAATGGTTTATTTCGTGAAAAATATGCATTATTAATGGTTCTTATTTAATTCGAGTGGAATCTCTCCTAAGCAAAGTTATTTGAACAAATTGCACATACTTACGACGCACCAGGGAAGGTGACACCTTTCTACTCCATTGGTATTCAGCTGTTTCGCGTACTTTAAGGGGTAGGAACAAACACTTCAACCTGTAATGAGGACGGGAGGGAATTCATTCTTTTAAATGCCAACAATATTGCTTAGTACGGTAAATGAGATATCTTTAATCTATTACTAACGGGGGTTTGATGTTAGAGATGTCCGAGACTCTAGAAATGCTTATCCTAGTATGTTTGAATGATAATAAGGATTTTGTACCAAAACTGGATCTGACACATTTTCTATTTATAGAAATTGCATCGATATTCACACAAAACTGTAACAGAATGTTCATTTCTATTTAGACACAAAGATATGGGCTCACTTTAATATCATGGAGTGATTTTATTAGTGTTATCGGGTCTACGTTTTCCCATCTAATATCATGCGATAGACCAGGATGAATAGCGGAAGACTGTCATGGTTCATTTTATCTTATACTTATCACACTTCATTGGATTTTAAATACAAGCCCCCAAAATGACTTTTCTCAGTGCGCTTATTGACAAAGTGTGGAATTACTCATTTTTTGAGGTGGTTTTATGGTTGAGATTCGCAAATACATTTATATACTTGTTACTTTAACACTTAATACTTTAAGCTGTTTGATTATTCATATTAATTTTTTTTCGTAATTTCAACCTACGTAACTGACGTGATATCGAAGTTGGCTTCCAAAAGTACGTTATATCATTACGTTTTAAGCGATCCAAATGTTCTTTTTTTAAATGTACACCACGGTAAAATATAAGAAGATAACAGGCTTTTAAGTAGGTATAAATTTCTGCTTTTAATAGATGGTGGACAGAATTTCCTCCAACGTTCACCTCTTCTTAGTTATAGACGAACAAAAAGAAAGCAGTTATAACAAACTCATCCTACACCCTTTGTCCAAGAACGTTAAACAGCAATACGTCTAAAAGTATCACATTATAGTAGTTAAAAAAACAACCTATTATCATGTTTAAATCCTGTATAATGTTACTCTGTTTTCTAGTAAAACTGCCGTAGTCATACCTCTAACCTTACCTTTGATGTATGCCTTTGTAGTCATACCTTCAACCTTATCTTTGATGTACGCATTTGGTAGTCATACCTTCAACCTTACCTTTGATGCAAGCTTTTGTAGTCATACCTCCAACCTTACTTTTGATGCACGCCTTTTGTAGTCATACCTTTAACCTTACCTTTGATGCACGTATTTTATAGTCATACCTCCAACCTTACCTTTGATGTGCGCCTTTTGTAGTAATACCTCCAACCTTACCTTTGATGCACGCTTTTGTAGTCATACCTCCAACCTTACTTTTGATGCACGCCTTTTGTAGTCATACTTCCAACCTTACCTTTGATGTACGCCGTTAATAGTCATACCTCCAACCTTACTTTTGATGCACGCCTTTTGTAGTCATACCTCCAACCTTACCTTTGATGTGTGCCTTTTATAGTCATACCCCCAACCTTACCTTTGATGCACGCCTTTTGTAGTCATACCTCCAACCTTACCTTTGATGTACGTCTTCGTAGTCATACCTCCAACATTACCTTTGATGTGTGCCTTTTATAGTCATACCTTCAATCTTACCTTTGATGCACACCTTTTGTAGTCATACCTCCAACCTTACCTTTGATGCACGCTTTTGTAGTCATACCTCCAACCTTACCTTTGATGTATGCCTTTTATAGTCATACCTCCAACCTTACCTTTGGTGTACGTCTTTGTAGTCATACCTCCAACCTTACCTTTGATGCACGCTTTTATAGTCATACCACCAACCTTACCTTTGATGCACGTCTTTTATAGTCATACCTCCAACCTTACCTTTGATGTACGCCTTTTATAGTCATACCTCCAACCTTACCTTTGATGAACGCTTTTGTAGTCATACCTCCAACCTTACCTTTGATGTACGCCTTTTATAGTCATACCTCCAACCTTACTTTTGATGTACGCCTTTCATATGTATTAGATTTGTGTTATCCTAGCATGTTAAATCTTAAATACACAGTGATAAGACCTCCATCTGTTTTATTAGACAGTTGGAACTTTTGTCCAATTGCAGTATAATACACACATCTGTCGCAAACTGTTAAAAGATAAAGATAGATTAAGAAAAACAAATAAGACGTGTTGGAAATATTTGGTCCATGAAGGTATAATACTTAAGAAATAGAAAGGAATTTCCACACTGTATTTCTGTAACTAGTCAAATAAACACTACAAATCAACTGGACAGTATTATTGTACCAACATCAAGCAAGAATCAGCCATTCTTGATAGTGTTTCTTTAGAGATTGAAATACAAGTTTTTGAATCATTTCTTTTTGAACAATAATGTTTAGTTTCAACCAGGTCAGGATGGTACAATCTTCGCTTTCACACCGGCCATGAGAAAGAAAAAGAAAAGAAAAATGATCTTAAGAATCATCATAGAAACCGATGGTATTCTTCTCATCTTCCGAATAGATCCTTCTATTACTACTCATCTATAAAACTTTTTGCATTTTATCCTTTAGAAATTCCAAACCAATTCATATCATTATGTGTTGTGTCGAGGGAAAAGCCTTTTCCGAAAGCCATGTAGCATTACAGCTCAGCATGTCGACATGGTAAAGTGGTGTGTGAAGATGATTGTAGTATATATCTGTATATCAACATATACACGAAGAAGATTAATCTATCGGGGACTATTTAGAATATTTATCTAAGCACGAACATAACCTTTTACGACGAATCGAATCTTTGGAATTCAGGAGTATTCCTGTTCGTGTGCTATTGTGTGACCCAGTCTTCTACAATGCTAGTTGATTTTACTTCTCAGTCACCTACCATCTACCTTTTCATGTTCCTTGCAAAGTTTACATAAACATTATACACTTTTTATCACAACTTGATAATTTGTTACAATTTACAACTTTTTTCATTACAGTAAAATTTGATATGTTTAGTATACAACCCAGTAAGTCCATACCGATATTAGCCATACGTCTGGTTGCTCCTTGTCTTGTTTCTAGTTTTCTTAGTATTTTGTTCCAGTTTAAGGTCTTGGGTGAACCGCTTGTGTTCTTGACATGTCTGGCCACTAACTGGTAATTTTCATACACCCTATTCATTGTGTTGAATTCCCGTGTGAGCAAACTAATAATAATAACCGAACAAAAAAAATCACATGGCTGTCGTTGTTTGATATAACAGAACAAAGCATGTATGGCCACTAACTGGTAATTTTCTTGCAACCTATTCATTGTGTTTGTTTCCCGTGTGATCAAACTCATAATACAAACCGAACAAAAAAGTTCTTATGACTGTCGTTGTTTGATATAACAGAACAAACACATGTCTGGCCACTAACTGGTCATTTCCATGCAACCTATTGGATTCCCGTGTGAGCAAACTCATAACACAAACTGAAACAATGACCGTCTTTGTTTGATATAACAGAACAAAGCATGGTTTGTTACCGAAACGTATTAATACATTATCTTTCATTATTTCAGTTGAGCCTGGCACACTGCGTCTGGCTGATGGTCCTTCGATGATGGAGGGACGTTTGGAGATGTTCTACAATGGAGAATGGGGAAGCGTATGTGGGAAAGATTTCAGTCTCAACGAGGCTATAGTTTCCTGTAAACAGATGGGTTTTAGGTATAGTTCCTTCCACTGTGGATAATGTATTTCAGCTAAATTATATATTGAGATATAATACAATGAATACATGATGACCAGCGTTAACTTGATATTGAGTGAATACCACATCTTATCGTCAACTAGTTAATTGGATTAAAAAATGGAATATAAACATCAATTTCAGCACCTTTAACCCATCATTTTCATCACAAATTAACAAATTGGATTGTTTTGTTACTTGCAGACCTGAGAGTTATAGATTCGGCTACATGGTTGGGACGGGACCAGTATGGGGTCCATTCGGTTGTTCGGAGGCTAGGACGGAGAACAGACTATTGGACTGTCGTAATGATATTGATAACGGTGAAACGGTTTGTAATCATGGACAAGATGTGTGGTTGGTCTGTGTGCCGGATACGGGAACTACCACTCCAAGTGCAGCTGAGGGTATGTACAAAAAGCATTTTATCATCCCCCTAATCATATGATTGTGTAACGTGCACCCTCTGGTAGCGCATGTGCACGCGGGATCTCGATTTAATCAAAGTTAACTGCTCCAGAAGTGTATTTGGACTCCAAGGCTACCTTGCCGAGCAACTGAACAACTTTATGTACAAAACTATCAAATACCAATAGCAATATATATACAAATGTAGCCTGGACAGTGCATCTGTCCTCTCGACTTATAATACGCTTCACCTGGACATTATCCAGCATTATATCTTCGTTTTGTTTTGAAACGAACCTAAATTTCTGGGTACGTTCCGGGAATAATTGTTGAATTTTATCGCTTCCACGGTAGATGCGTTTCTATCACTTTTGTGAACACCTCCGTTCTGCCTCTGACATGAGTGTAGCCAATAAAATGTCAACGACAACATTATCTATGTGAATATTGACATTAAATTGTCACCATAGAGACAGACGTTTCCGGTCTAACTTGTCTGCTACGTTGCTCCAGGAAGTACGCAAGTACCGGGTAACCTACGGGCTTGGATTACCAGAGCAGTCTTCAGGTGGTGACCCGTTATACAGGAAGCTTTGTGTAGCTTCTTGCGTCTACAGCCCATCTCTTATTGGCGCTGTAACCCAATATAACGTACATTACAACCAGCAGAGTAGCCTTTACAAGCAACTCTTTATTCAGAAGCTTCTGGTTTTGTTAAATGTAATAACGTGTTCTTACATTGCTTTCCACCGACTCGTGTAATTAATAAGGCATCGAGACATTTTCCAACCAAAAGTACTGACTTTAATAAGTATTTCTGAAAATCATGTTCCATGGCACAAGTATATTTACATAACTAATCAATTATTCAATTATCATCAAGAAACTTGTAAAAACACACATAAATCATAGAAATATTATTAATAAGTGTATAATCTGTTAATAGTGGTTTTGATCAAATTCAGCTAATTATGAGTAATTAAACAAAAATTAATATAACCAAATGCCTAACGAAACGTTTAGTCGACGTGGGTCAAAGGGAGACAACTCCAATTGAAATTACACAGTAATCACAATTGTTGCTTTAAGGTCAAGGACGCCGATTCTAAACTTCATTTCCTACTTATCAAACTATCACACCCATATCAAGAACCATACTTTCTAAAACCATTTTGAATTTAAGGATTGTAGGGTCAATGTCATAGTATCTATTTTTAGAAAACGCTATACCGATTTCATGTCATTTCTGGATGAATTTTAATCATATTTCATACACAATTTTATTGCACATCCATTTTGCATTTGAAACTCGAGGAATCTTTATGATTTGTAATGCCTTGTTTTGATGATAACTGATGACTGACAACTGATGACAACTGATGACTGACAACTGATGACAACTGATGACTGACAACTGATGACTGACAACTGATGACAACTGATGACTGACAACTGATGACAACTGATGACTGACAACTGATGACTGACAACTGATGACTGACAACTGATGACGTTTGATTTTGAGTAAGATTCTGTAAAACGTTAAGTATATAGCAGACTAAGATTACCCAGGCATTTATAAGGACAAATGATGATGTTTATTTTGGAGTTAGATTCTGTGAAACAATTACATAACTCCAAAATGAAAATGTGATGATGAGGAAACACATTATCACTTACATGGTTCGTTAGTTTCTATTCAAAAGCACACACATAGCAATATTTTATACATTTTCCCCAAAATATAAGAAATTCTGATAATACCTTACCAGATAAAATCAAATTATTCTTTTCATTTCCGATTGGAAGGAAATCCTGCAGATTAAATGAATGATTTGAATGTCCAACTTTGGCATTGAAATACAAGTGCGTGGGTATCTGTGGTTTTCTATACAGACTGTACTTCGTACATTCCCATATCAGAGAGACTATTTCGTTTTGACCAACATCATGTCATCATCTTCAATATATATCTTACACGGCTTATATATACTTACAGGTGACGTCCGTCTGATCAACACCAAGGACGGTACTATCGGCGCAGGTAGAGTTGAGATCTATCATGAAGGAGTTTGGGGAACTGTGTGTGATGACCAGTTTGAAGAGGATGATGCACGCGTGGTATGTCGGCAGTTAGGATACAGGTAAATCACGTGGACGGTTGTTACGTGTGCTATATTATTCTATAACGTTCCTTTCTCATTGAAATTGTTTTCCAAAATAAATAAACACAATGTAGTCCCCGAGTTGCCAGAAAACACTATAGGAGAACAGTTACCAAGGCAACGAGCTATAACATGTATGATTAATAACATATATGGAATATAAATTGAAAAACTAACAACAACAACCCCCCCCCCCCCCCCCCCCCCCCAAAAAAAAAAAAAAAATAAAAACCAAACAAACAAGTCTGATTCGAAAAATAAATTCTAAGTTCTATCTGCAGTGAACTCCTGTATTAGTTAAGTTGTGCATTTAGCTCCGTGTTTGCTTTGTTGTGCTTTAGAAACATGATTATACTTTTCCTTACTGAACCGACTTATCGATATCGTAGATGGCAATAAACACTGATGTACAACACCTAGTGCAAGGGACATTACCCTTACGTGCATTTAGATCGCGTGAATTTTACCGGGGGATTTACTTGGTATAATGCCTAGAGATCAGTATGATGAAGGAAGGCGATACGCTCTCACTAAATAGATTACAGATGATTAACAATCAGCTTTCTAATAATTATCACGTGACGTGTTAGGAACAGTTAGAGTACGGGTAATTCAAATATGATATGTTAACGGAGTATAGGTAAATCGGGTATGATATGTTAACGGAGTATAGGTAAATCGGGTATAATATGTTAACAGAGTATAGGTAAATCGGGTATGATATGTTAATAGAGTGAACAGTATAAACATATAGGTAAATCGGTTGATATGTAAACGGTATGATATTATGTTAACAGAGTATAGGTAAATCGGGTATGATATGTTAATAGAGTATAGGTAAATCGGGTATGATATGTTAACAGAGTATAGGTAAATCGGGTATGATATGTTAACGGAGTATAGGTAAATCGGATATAATGTGTTAATAGAGTATAGGTAAATCGGGTATGATATGTTAGCCGGGTATAGAAATTCGGGTATGATATGTTAACGGAGTATAGGTAAATCGGATATAATGTGTTAACAGATTATAGATAAATGGGGTATGATATGTTAACAGAGTATAGGTAAATCGGGTATGATATGTTAACAGAGTATAGGTAAATCGGGTATGATATGTTAACGGAGTATAGGTAAATCGGGTATGATATGTTAATAGAGTATAGGTAAATCGGGTATGATATGTTAACGGAGTATAGGTAAATCGGGTATGATATGTTAACGGAGTATAGGTAAATCGGGTATGATATGTTAATAGAGTATAGGTAAATCGGGTATGATATGTTAACGGAGTATAGGTAAATCGGGTATGATATGTTAATAGAGTATAGGTAAATCGGGTATGATATGTTAATAGAGTATAGGTAAATCGGGTATGATATGTTGATAGAGTATAGGTAAATCGGGTATAATATGTTAACGGAGTATAGGTAAATCGGGTATGATATGTTAATATGTTAACGGAGTATAGGTAAATCGGGTATGATATGTTAACGGAGTATAGGTAAATCGGGTATGATATGTTAACGGAGTATAGGTAAATCGGGTATAATATGTTAACAGAGTATAGGTAAATCGGGTATGATATGTTAACGGAGTATAGGTAAATCGGGTATGATATGTTAGCCGGATATAGAAATTCGGGTATGATATGTTAACGGAGTATAGGTAAATCGGGTATGATATGTTAACGGAGTATAGGTAAATAGGGTATGATATGTTAACAGAGTATAGGTAAATCGGGTATGATATGTTAACAGAGTATAGGTAAATCGGGTATGATATGTTAACAGAGTATAGGTAAATCGGGTATGATATGTTAATAGAGTATAGGTAAATCGGGTATGATATGTTAATAGAGTATAGGTAAATAGGGTATGATATGTTAACAGAGTATAGGTAAATCGGGTATGATATGTTAACAGAGTATAGGTAAATCGGGTATGATATGTTAACGGAGTATAGGTAAATCGGAGTATAGGTAAATCGGGTATGATATGTTAACGGAGTATAGGTAAATCGGGTATGATATGTTAACGGAGTATAGGTAAATCGGGTATGATATGTTAATAGAGTATAGGTAAATCGGGTATGATATGTTAACAGAGTATAGGTAAATCGGGTATGATATGTTAATAGAGTATAGGTAAATCGGTTATGATATGTAAACGGAGTATAGGTAAATCGGTTGATATGTAAACGGAGTATAGGTAAATCGGGTATGATATGTTAACGGAGTATAGGTAAATCGGGTATGATATGTTAATAGAGTATAGGTAAATCGGGTATGATATGTTAACGGAGTATAGGTAAATCGGGTATGATATGTTAACGGAGTATAGGTAAATCGGGTATGATATGTTAACGGAGTATAGGTAAATCGGGTATAATATGTTAGCCGGGTATAGTTAAATCGGGTATGATATGTTAACAGTTAACATATAGGTAAATCGGGTATGATATGTTAACGGAGCATAGGTAAATCGGGTATAATATGTTAGCCGGGTATAGTTAAATCGGGTATGATATGTTAACAGTTAACATATAGATAAATCGGGTATGATATGTTAACGGAGTATAGGTAAATCGGGTATGATATGTTAATAGAGTATAGGTAAATCGGGTATGATATGTTAACAGTTAACATATAGGTAAATCGGGTATGATATGTTAACGGAGTATAGGTAAATCGGGTATGATATGTTAACGGAGTATAGGTAAATCGGGTATGATATGTTAACGGAGTATAGGTAAATCGGGTATGATATGTTAACGGAGTATAGGTAAATCGGGTATAATATGTTAGCCGGGTATAGTTAAATCGGGTATGATATGTTAACAGGGTATAGGTAAATCGGGTATGATATGTTAACGGAGTATAGGAAATCAGGTATGATATGTTAACAGTTAACATATAGGTAAATCGGGTATGATATGTTAATAGAGTATAGGTAAATCGGGTATGATATGTTAACGGAGTATAGGAAATCGGGTATGATATGTTAACGGAGTATAGGAAATCGGGTATGATATGTTAACAGTTAACATATAGATAAATCGGGTATGATATGTTTACAGAGTATAGGAAATCAGGTATGATATGTTAACGGAGTATAGGTAAATCGGGTATGATATGTTAACAGAGTATAGGTAAATCGGGTATGATATGTTAACGGAGTATAGGAAATCGGGTATGATATGTTAACGGAGTATAGGAAATCGGGTATGATATGTTAACAGTTAACATATAGATAAATCGGGTATGATATGTTTACAGAGTATAGGAAATCAGGTATGATATGTTAACGGAGTATAGGTAAATCGGGTATGATATGTTAACAGAGTATAGGTAAATCGGGTATGATATGTTAACGAAGTATAGGAAATCAGGTATGATATTGTGACAGGTTCTATGGATACCGAGATAGTTAGAGTTTAGGTAAGTGGAGTATGATTGGTGACTGAGTACAGGTAAATCAAGTAAAACATATCGACAGGTACACAAAAAAGTAGGATATCTAGATAGTAATGGGACAATTACAATCATTTATGAAATGTAGACAGTTTCGGTAAGTATGTGTGATATGTAGATATCTTTTTCTATGTTACCCTGTATACTTAAATTTATCAGCACTTCCGGTAGTCTGTCTACATGTTTTTATTACATTATTTATATTCTAAATCACAGAGCGTTTATCTTTATTTTTTAGCGGTGAAGCTAGAGTTTTTACAGAAGCTTATTACGGCCAAGGCAATGATCCTACCTGGATGGATGACATCAACTGTAATGGCGGTGAAGATAGGTTAGCCGACTGCAGTTTCGCCGGGTGGGGAGAAGAGGACTGTTCTCATGGCGAGGATGTAGGGGTTCAATGTACATCCTACGGTACAACAACGTCTACATCAACTACAACTCCTCCTGATATAGAGGGTAAATATCAAGATTTCATCAGTCCAGAACTCTGATCATAAAACGGTAGTAACTGCAATCAGATCTCAATGAAAAATGATATTAAAATCTAGATACAAAACAGCACCACTGTAGCAATAGGTTAAATAAGTGAAGGATTGAAATAAGTTTATACTGCAACTGAGAGGTGTGAATAAAATTGTGTTCCGACAGGACGAATCCGACTAGTTAATGGTAACAGCCGTTACGAGGGCCGAGTGGAGGTGTTCCATAACGACGTGTGGGGTACAGTGTGTGACGACAGTTGGGACAACCGTGACGCTGCTGTTGTCTGTCGACAACTAGGATACAGGTAATGTTTAAAAGTCCTTATAGTTCCATACTATCATTGCTCAAACTGTGATAAAAGGTTAAAACACAGTACATTATTATAAACGATAAAACATGATAAACTTTGATACCCGATAAAACAGGGTAAACTTTGATACCCGATAAGACTTGGTAAACTTTGATAAACAATAAAACATGATACACTTTGATACACGATAAAACATGATAAACTTTGATAAACAATAAAACATGATACACTTTGATACACGATAAAACATGATAAACTTTGATAAACAATAAAACATGATACACTTTGATACACGATAAAACATGATAAACTTTTGATAAACGATAAAACATGATACACTTTGATACACGATAAAACATGATAAACTTTGATAAACAATAAAACATGATACATTTTGATACACGATAAAACAGGGTAAACTTTGATACACGATAAGACTTGGTAAACTTTGATAAACGAGAAAACATGATAAACTTTGATAAACGATAAAACATGATAAACTTTGATAAACAATAAAACATGATACACTTTGATACACGATAAAACATGATAAACATGATAAACTTTGATAAACAATAAAACATGATACACTTTGATACACGATAAAACATGATAAACTTTGATAAACAATAAAACATGATACATTTTGATACACGATAAAACAGGGTAAACTTTGATACACGATAAGACATGATAAACTTTGATAAACAATAAAACATGATAAACTTTGATAAACGATAAAACATGATAAACTTTGATAAACAATAAAACATGATACACTTTGATACACGATAAAACATGATAAACTTTTGATAAACGATAAAACATGATACACTTTGATACACGATAAAACATGATAAACTTTGATAAACAATAAAACATGATACATTTTGATACACGATAAAACAGGGTAAACTTTGATACACGATAAGACTTGGTAAACTTTGATAAACGAGAAAACATGATAAACTTTGATAAACGATAAAACATGATAAACTTTGATAAACGATAAGACATGGTAAACGTTGATAAACGATAGGACATGATAAACTTTGATAAACGATAAAACATGGTAAACTTTGATACACGATAAAACATGATAAACTTTGATAAACGATAAAACATGGTAAACTTTGATACACGATAAAACATGATAAACTTTGATAAACGATAAGACATGATAAACTTTGATAAACGATAAGACATGATAAACTTTGATAAACGATAAGACATGATAAACATTGATAAACGATAAGATAAAGTAAAACCATGAAAAACGTTAAAAGAGTCACCTATGATCAATGATAAAGATAATTAAACCATAAAAAACTTTGTTAAACTATGATATACGATAGAACAATAAACTATGATATACGATAGAGTAATAAACTATGATATACGATAGAACAATAAACTATGATGTACGATAGAGTAACAAACTATGATATACGATAGAGTAATAAACTATGATATACGACAGAACAATAAACTATGATATACGACAGAACAATAAACTATGATATACGATAGAGTAATAAACTATGATATACGACAGAACAATAAACTATGATATACGACAGAACAATAAACTATGATATACGATAGATTAATAAACTATGATATACGATAGAACAATAAACTATGATATACGACAGAACAATAAACTATGATATACGATAGAGTAATAAACTATGATATACGACAGAACAATAAACTATGATATACGACAGAACAATAAACTATGATATACGATAGAGTAATAAACTATGATATACGATAGAACAATAAACTATGATATACGATAGAACAATAAACTATGATATACGATAGAGTAATAAACTATGATATACGATAGATATACAATAAACTATGATATACGATAGAACAATAAACTATGATATACGATAGAACAATAAACTATGATATACGATAGAACAATAAACTATGATATACGATAGAACAATAAACTATGATATACGATAGAACAATAAACTATGATATACGATAGAACAATAAACTATGATATACGATAGAGTAATATACTATGATATACGATAGAACAATAAACTATGATATACGATAGAACAATATACTATGATATACGATAGAACAATAAACTATGATATACGATAGAACAATAAACTATGATATACGATAGAACAATAAACTATGATATACGATAGAACAATAAACTATGATATACGATAGAGTAACAAACTATGATATACGATAGAACAATTATATACATAAAAACAACGACACCACAGGGTAGGGCAAATACTTCATATATACATAAAGACAACGACACCACAGGGTAGGGCAAATACTTCATATATACATAAAAACAACGACACCACAAGGTAGGGCAAATACTTCATATAGACATAAAACCAACGACACCACAGGGTAGGGCAAATACTTTATATATACATAAAAAACAACGACACCACAGGGTAGGGCAAATACTTCATATATACATAAAAAACGACACCACAAGGTAGGGCAAATACTTCATATATACAAAAAAACAACGACACCACAGGGTAGGGCAAATACTTCATATATACATAAAAACAACGACACCACAGGGTAGGGCAAATACTTCATATATACATAAAAACAACGACACCACAGGGTAGGGCAAATACTTCATATAGACATAAAAAAACAACGACACCACAGGGTAGGGCAAATACTTCATATATACATAAAAACAACGACACCACAGGGTAGGGCAAATACTTCATATATACATAAAAACAACGACACCACAGGGTAGGGCAAATACTTCATATATACATAAAAACAACGACACCACAGGGTAGGGCAAATACTTTATATAGACATGAAGCAACGACACCACAGGGTAGGGCAAATACTTCATATATACCTATAAAAACGACACCACAGGGTAGGGCAAATACTTCATATATACATAAAAACAACGACACCACAGGGTAGGGCAAATACTTCATATATACATAAAAACAACGACACCACAGGGTAGGGCAAATAATATATACATAAAAAACAACGACACCAAAGGGTAGGGCAAATACTTCATATATACATAAAAAATAACGACCACACAGGGTAGGGCAAATACTTCATATAGACAAAAAAACAACGACACCACAGGGTAGGGCAAATACTTCATATATACATAAAGACAACGACAACACAGGGTAGGGCAAATACTTCATATATACATAAAAACAACGACACCACAGGGTAGGGCAAATACTTCATATATACATAAAAAAAAACGACACCACAGGGTAGGGCAAATACTTCATATATACATAAAAACAACGACACCACAGGGTAGGGCAAATACTTCATATATACATAAAAAAAAACGACACCACAGGGTAGGGCAAATACTTCATATATAAAAACAACGACACCACTGGTTAGGGCAAATACTTTATATATAAAAAAAAACAACGACACCACAGGGTAGGGCAAATACTTCATATATACATAAAAAACAACGACACCACAGGGTAGGGCAAATACTTCATATATACATAAAAACAACGACACCACAGGGTAGGACAAATACTTCATATATATATAAATAAAAACAACGACACCACAGGGTAGGGCAAATACTTCATATATACATAAAAACAACGACACCACAGGGTAGGGCAAATACTTCATATATACATAAAAAAAAACAACGACACCACAGGGTAGGGCAAATACTTCATATATACATAAAAACTTCATATATACATAAAAAAAACGACACATAAAAACAGGGTAGGGCAAATACTTCATATATACATAAAAACAACACACCACAGGGTAAAATACTTCATATATACATAAAAACAACGACACCACAGGGTAGGGCAAATACTTCATATATACATAAAAACAACGACACCACAGGGTAGGGCAAATACTTCATATATACATAAAAACAACGACACCACAGGGTAGGGCAAATACTTCATATATACATAAAAAATAACAACCACACAGGGTAGGGGAAATACTTCATATATACATAAAAACAACGACACCACAGGGTAGGGCAAATACTTCATATATACATAAAACAACGACACCACAGGGTAGGGCAAATACTTCATATATACATAAAAAACAACGACACCACAGGGTAGGGCAAATACTTCATATATACATAAAAACAACGACACCACAGGGTAGGGCAAATACTTCATATATACATAAAAACAACGAAACCACAGGGTAGGGCAAATACTTCATATATACATAAAAAACAACGACACCACAGGGTAGGGCAAATACTTCATATATACATAAAAACAACGACACCACAGGGTAGGGCAAATACTTCATATATACATAAAAACAACGACACCACAGGGTAGGGCAAATACTTCATATATACATAAAAACAACGACACCACAGGGTAGTTCATATATACATAAAAACAACGACACCACAGGGTAGGGCAAATACTTCATATATACATAAAAACAACGACACCACAGGGTAGGGCAAATACTTCATATATACATAAAAACAACGACACCACAGGGTAGGGCAAATACTTCATATAGACATAAAACCAACGACACCACAGGGTAGGGCAAATACTTCATATATACATAAAACAACGACACCACAGGGTAGGGCAAATACTTCATATAGACATAAAACCAACGACACCACAGGGTAGGGCAAATACTTCATATATACATAAAAACAACGACACCACAGGGTAGGGCAAATACTTCATATATACATAAAAACAACGACACCACAGGGTAGGGCAAATACTTATACATATATACATATAAAAAAAACAACGACACCACAGGGTAGGGCAAATACTTCATATATACATAAAAACAACGACACCACAGGGTAGGGCAAATACTTCATATATACATAAAAACAACAGGGTACACATAAAACACAGGGTAGTACTTCATATATACATAAAAACAACGACACCACAGGGTAGGGCAAATACTTCATATATACATAAAAACAACGACACCACAGGGTAGGGCAAATACTTCATATATACATAAAAAACAACGACACCACAGGGTAGGGCAAATACTTCATATATACCTAAAAAAACGACACCACAGGGTAGGGCAAATACTTCATATAGACATAAAACCAACGACACCACAGGGTAGGGCAAATACTTCATATATACATAAAAAAAAAAAACAACGACACCACAGGGTAGGGCAAATACTTCATATATACATAAAAAACAACGACACCACAGGGTAGGGCAAATACTTCATATATACATAAAAACAACGACACCACAGGGTAGGGCAAATACTTCATATATACATAAAAACAACGACACCACAGGGTAGGGCAAATACTTTATATATACATAAAAACAACGACACCACAGGGTAGGGCAAATACTTTATATAGACATAAAACAACGACACCACAGGGTAGGGCAAATACTTCATATATACATAAAAACAACGACACCACAGGGTAGGGCAAATACTTTATATATACATAAAACAACGACACCACAGGGTAGGGCAAATACTTCATATAGACAAAAAACCAACGACACCACGGGGTAGGGCAAATACTTAAAATATACATAAAAAATAACGACACCACTGGGTAGGACAAATACTTCATATATACATAAAAACAACGACACCACAGGGTAGGGCAAATACTTTATATATACATAAAAACAACGACACCACAGGGTAGGGCAAATACTTCATATATACATATAAAAAAATATAAATATATTATAAAAACAGACACCACAGGGTTACTGCTTATATACATAAAAACAACTTGCTTCATTTTCACGGTAAAAATATTATAAGTCCCATGCTTCAGCATAGAATCATGCTTAAACAACGACAACACTAAGTATACTAGAATCATGCTTTAACAACGACACCACTAAGTATACTAGAACCATGCTTTAACAACATCACTACGTATACTAGAACCATGCTTTAACAACGACACCACTAAGTATACTATAACCATGCTTTAACAACATCACTAAGTATACTAGAACCATGCTTTAACAACATCACTAAGTATACTAGAATCATGCTTTAACAACGACAACACTAAGTATACTAGAATCATGCTTTAACAACGACACCACTAAGTATACTAGAACCATGCTTTAACAACATCACTACGTATACTAGAACCATGCTTTAACAACGACACCACTAAGTATACTAGAACCATGCTTTAACAACATCACTAAGTATACTAGAACCATGCTTTAACAACATCACTAAGTATATTAGAATCATGCTTTAACAACGACAACACTAAGTATACTAGAACCATGCTTTAACAACGACAACACTAAGTATACTAGAATCATGCTTTAACAACGACATCACTAAGTATACTAGAATCATGCTTTAACAACGACAACACTAAATATAGTAGAATAATGCTTTAACAACGACACCACTAAGTATACTAGAATCATGCTTTAACAACGACAACACTAAGTATACTAGAATCATGCTTTAACAACGACACCACTAAGTATACTAGAATCATGCTTTAACAACATCACTAAGTATACTAGAATCATGCTTAAACAACGACACCACTAAGTATACTAGAATCATGCTTTAACAACGACAACACTAAGTATACTAGAATCATGCTTTAACAACGACACCACTAAGTATACTAGAATCATGCTTTAACAACATCACTAAGTATACTAGAATCATGCTTTAACAACGACACCACTAAGTATACTAGAATCATGCTTTAACAACGACACCACTAAGTATACTAGAATCATGCTTTAACAACGACACCATTAAGTGTACTAGAATCATGCTTTAACAACGACACCACTAAGTATACTAGAATCATGCTTTAACAACATCACTAAGTATACTAGAACCATGTTTTAACAAAGACACCAATAAGTATACTAGAATCATGCTTTAACAACGACACCACTAAGTATACTAGAATCATGCTTTCACAACGACAACACTAAGTATACTAGAATCATGCTTTAACAACGACAACACTAAGTATACTAGAATCATGCTTTAACAACGACACCACTAAGTATACTAGAATCATGCTTTAACAACGACACCACTAAGTATACTAGAATCATGCTTTAACAACGACACCACTAAGTATACTAGAATCATGCTTTAACAACGACACCACTAAGTATACTAGAATCATGCTTTCACAACGACAACACTAAGTATACTAGAATCATGCTTTAACAACGACACCACTAAGTATACTAGAATCATGCTTTAACAACATCACTAAGTATACTAGAATCATGCTTTAACAACGACACCACTAAGTATACTAGAATAATGCTTTAACAACGACATCACTAAGTATACTAGAATCATGAATTATGCTTTAACAACGACACCACTAAGTATACTAGAATCATGTTTTAACAACGACAACACTAAGTATACTAGAATCATGCGTTAACAACGACATCACTAAGTATACTAGAATCATGCTTTAACAACGACACCACTAAGTATACTAGAATCATGAATTATGCTTTAACAACGACACCACTAAGTATACTAGAACCATGTTTAACAACGAAATCACTAAGTATACTAGAATCATGCTTTAACAACATCACTAAGTATACTAGAATCATGCTTTAACAACGAAATCACTAAGTATACTAGAATCATGCTTTAACAACATCACTAAGTATACTAGAATCATGCTTTAACAACGACACCACTAAGTATACTAGAATCATGCTTTAACAACGACAACACTAAGTATACTAGAATCATGCTTTAAAAACGACACCACTAAGTATACTAGAATCATGCTTTAACAACGAAATCACTAAGTATACTAGAATCATGCTTTAACAACATCACTAAGTATACTAGAATCATGCTTTAACAACGAAATCACTAAGTATACTAGAATCATGCTTTAACAACATCACTAAGTATACTAGAATCATGCTTTAACAACATCACTAAGTATACTAGAATCATGCTTTAACAAAGACACCACTAAGTATACTAGAATAATGCTTTAAAAACGACACCAATAAGTATACCAGAACCGTGTTAATCGCTCTTTTGTTACCTTGATTAATTGAATTTGACTTTGGAATATGATTCTGTCGACATGTTGGTATTTTGTTTGTACTCAATACCGTTTACTGATGAAGTGTTTGGATTATGATTCTGTCGACATGTTGGTATTTTGTTTGTACTCAATACCGTTTACTGATGAAGTGTTTGGATTATAATTCTGTCGACATGTTGGTATTTTGTTTGTACTCAGTACCGTGTACTGATGGAGTGTTTGGATTATAATTCTGTCGACATGTTGGTATTTTGTTTGTACTCAGTACCGTGTACTGATGAAGTGTTTGGATTATGATTCTGTCGGCATGTTGTTAATTCGTTTGTACTCAATACCGTGTACTGATGAAGTGTTTGGATTATGATTCTGTCGACATGTTGTTAATTCGTTTGTACTCAATACCGTGTACTGATGAAGTGTTTGGATTATGATTCCGTCGATATGTTTGTATTGTGTTTGTTTTCAGTTTCATGTACTGATGGTTGTTTCAGGAGGCGTCACGAGAGTACGTTTGGTAGGAGGATCAAACGAGCGTGAGGGACGCGTGGAGGTGTTCCATGACAACGAATGGGGTACAATCTGTGACGATTACTGGGACTATCGAGATGCTACTGTCGTGTGTAGGATGCTGGGATACTCGTAAGTTTATTTGTAGTGTAGTGTAGAGATATCGTTTTTGATTCGGGACAACAGAGGATTACTCTATCATTTTACACTGTGACGCCTTGGTATACATTCGTTTGGCTCGGTGACTTATCGAGATTTTGCGTGAACTGAATCTGAAACTTCTCAATTCACCGTCTTCTTCCCTGATAGTGAAGCAATGAGGCTGCCTAATATGACGGCTTAAATCACACTCATTTGTGAAGTTGATTTGCTTCTGTTAATCACTTAGATTTCGTATAAACATGAATTTGCGAACGGTGATTCAGAAATGACGTTTTATTCGCGAATGAGGAGATATTAGATATATATCAGTAACCGAATCAGCATGGATTTTCCCAAGAACTTTAGTTACGTACAAAGAATCGCGAAGGACTTGAATTCGCGATTGGCTATCTTTAGGTAATAACGCGAAAGTAAATCCGACGCAAATTATAAGTGATTTACAGTATTGAGAACATGGATTATTTCTGAGGGACAGAGCTCTGTAGAAGACGTCAACAAAATCCTTTACTTTAATTTAGTGCAAGGCCTGATTACCAGCCAAATTTCATTTGAAAAAAAAAAAAAAAAACATCCGACATACTTTTATTATTTGTGTCAAAAACGAATGATTAGATTTGAAAAGACAAGACAAGAAAATGAATATATAAACAAATTACATGCATGGTCTGTCTTTTAACACCTTACAGAGGTGGTCTTCACAAGGTGGAAGGTTATTTTGGTGCTGGCAGTGGCCAAATTTGGTTGGACAACGTCCAGTGCACAGGAAATGAGACAGATATAGGGAGGTGTGAACACCGAGGCTGGGGAGTCGCGGACTGCAGTCATGACGAAGATGCCGGAGTCATATGTTCAGGTACAAACATATTCTGGTCTGATTACTGGCATTTAACCCTATTTACTTCGTAGCCCAATCAAAACAAGTTTATATAAGATTTAAGCTACATCTTTGAACTCATCTCCATTGTGGAAATAACTTCTTATCTCCATCGAGGAACTATTTTCTAGGCTCCATCGGGAAACTATTTTCTTGGCTCCATCTGGGAACTATTTTCTTATCTCCATCGGGGAAATAACTTCTTATCTCCATCGAGGAACTATTTTCTAGGCTCCATCGGGAAACTATTTTCTTGGCTCCATCTGGGAACTATTTTCTTATCTCCATCGGGGAAATAACTTCTTATCTCCATCGGGAAACTATTTTCTTGGCTCCATCTGGGAACTATTTTCTTGGCTCCATCGGGGAACTATTTTCTGGGCTCCATCGGGGAACTATTTTCTAGGCTCCATCGGGAAACTATTTTCTTATCTCCATCGGAGAAATAACTTCTTATCTCCATCGAGGAACTATTTTCTAGGCTCCATCGGGAAACTATTTTCTTGGCTCCATCTGGGAACTATTTTCTTATCTCCATCGGGGAAATAACTTCTTATCTCCATCGGGAAACTATTTTCTTGGCTCCATCTGGGAACTATTTTCTTGGCTCCATCTGGGAACTATTTTCTAGGCTCCATCGGGGAACTATTTTCTAGGCTCCATCGGGAAACTATTTTCTTGGCTCCATCTGGAAGTAACTTCTTCGCTCCATCGGGGAACAAATTTCTTGTCTCCATTGGGGAACTAATTTTTCTCTTAAACGCTCTCGTGGAACTTCTCTGCAACATCGGGAATAAACTCTTAGATTTTCATTTTTATTAAGAGTTCGATGATAAGATGTCTCACCTCTGTATGCAGTTTAATTTAGGAGTGCTGTATTTTAAGATCCCTTCTTTGTTCGAAGTTTCATTTTTGTGTTCGCTATTTATAGATTCCTCGAGTTAACATTTTTTCAGTATATCGGTAGAACGAAAAAACTGTATGACGCAATTGAATTAATTGTTTGTTTACAATATATATTATGTAATTAAAAAACTTGTATCGAAAGGTGCTTACACCTGTATGTGTTTTGTACAATTTCTGCGATCCATCGTTTGTCAAGGTGTCAAATATAGATATCATTGATGCAGGTAGCACAGGGAATACCTCTATTCGCTTAGTAAATGGGGATGCCCAATCAGGACGAGTAGAGGTGTTTTACAACGGTCAGTGGGGAACGGTGTGTGACGATCTATGGGACGATCAGGATGCTACTGTTGTCTGCCGAATGCTTGGATTAAGGTAGATCTGTTTATTTCTATGGTTTGCTACAAAACAAGTACAAAATACAAATAACTTTTATAATATATAAAGTTTTTACAGTAACATTTACTAGCGGTTAAAATCTTACAGCGTGGAAAAGAGTAGATAACTTAACATATTTTTGGAATCCGGACTGAAGATATGTTTTTTTCTTGTAGATAAGCGGGAAACATTTTTTTAAATACCCAAGCTCTGCTTTGATGTTACAGTTTGCCAGGAACTGCTCGCACAGAGGCCTTTTATGGACAAGGCGAAGAACCGACATGGATGGATGACGTAGCTTGTACTGGCTCAGAGACATCTTTGTTTGAATGTCCCTTTAGAGGATGGGGAGTCGAGAATTGTGGTCACAGGGAGGACGCTGGTGTCTCGTGTGGAAAAAGAGGTAAGCATTAGATGTGAAGGTGAAATGACAACCTCGATAATTACAGGGTATTCGTGTGTTTACATCAACAGTTGATGTGATTAAGTAAGTCACAGGAGACACAGGGTCTAGGAAGATACTCATTTTCATAAAGTTGATGTTACAGTTGATGATGTTTAATCCAATAGTTTTTGAAGCTTTATATAACTTTTTACATTGACGCCATAGGCCACGCACATTAACAACGCCCCGGAAACGATGTTCGACGGTACATAACAACATTCATTGGTCGAGCAATAGAAACGGATCTGTTTTGGTTCTATTATGGAAACAACATGGAAAATATGAACACCTCAAAATAGTCATTATTCAACCTCCAATTCAATATAACTAGGACAAAAAGACCAACATGTCAACATAATCATAATCAAAACTCAAATTCAATAAAACCAGGACAAATATGAACGAAAGAAAGATTTTTGGCGACTCATGAAAAAGTACAAGGAAAGTAATAAATGAAGAAAAAGAAGAAAAAAACCCTAGATAATATATCAATTCGAACATCGCTCTTTACAACTGAATGAAGTGTTAAAGAAAACTCGATTGATCGCACAGCATGTCCTTATATTTAGATGACATTCGCCTTGTGAATGGCCGAAACCCAGACGAGGGCAGAGTGGAGGTTTACCACGACAGTCGCTGGGGTACAGTTTGTGATGATTTGTGGGATACCAATGATGCTATTGTTGTATGTAGAATGCTGGGATACAGGTAATGGAAAATTATCTTTGTTTCTTGACGAATAATGCTTATAGAGGAGGCGTTCTTACAACATAACAAGCACGAGAATGTGACGTTTTGATGGCTACACTGTCACCTTCATCAGACAAATAACCAGTTTGGTGTGTACCAGCACTGACGTACGTAGTGTAGGAGATCTACACTGTCACCCTCATCAAATAACCAGTGTGGTGTGTACTAGCACTGATGTACGTAGTGTAGGAGATCTACACTGTCACCCTCATCAGACAAATAACCAGTGTGGTGTGTACTAGCACTGACGTACGTAGTGTACGAGATCTACACTGTCACCTTCATCAGACAAATAACTAGTGTGGTGTGTACTAGCATTGACGTACGTAGTGTACGAGATCTACACTGTCACCTTCATCAGACAAATAACCAGTGTGGTGTGTACTAGCACTGACGTACGTAGTGTAGGAGATCTACACTGTCACCCTCATCAGACAAATAACCAGTGTGGTGTGTACTAGCACTGACGTACGTAGTGTACGAGATCTACACTGTCACCTTCATCAGACAAATAACCAGTGTGGTGTGTACTAGCACTGACGTACATAGTGAGATGATAAAGAATCGACCTTCTTTTGAGCTGTACTATAAACTATCATTTCATGTATTTTTGGTCTATAATCTGTTTATCGTCACACGATTTTTGACCGTAGTGTGCATAGGATTACAGACCGTGTAGTCATCGAAACGTCATACTTTTATCTTCTAATAGTTGTGTTATAAGATGAAGGTGACCGTGTAGTCATCGAAACCTTACACACTAATCTTCTGCTGGTTGTGTTATAAGAACTTCTGTTCTATTGATATAACCAACCGGGAGAAAACGTTCAAGAATAACACTTATGTTTCACTGAATGATATATAAAAATTTAACTTTAAGTGCAGCACGAGTGTAAAAGACAGCGTTGCAATGAATATTCAATCTTTCGCGTTTTTCATACTGTTTATTGGCGCGAGTCTGAACATGTCGCTTTGTCTATATCTAAAATTACTGTTAAACATAGTTTCTCGTGTAAAATATTCAAATTATTTAAGATAAAGTAAAACAGTACAACACTTATGATAACGATTACATTCAGATTAGCTAGTATCAATACTCACAGTAAGACGACATTTTGCTACTCTTACATAAGGTTATTTCTATCAGAGTTATCTTTCCCGATGTCCGCGATGCACTGTGGGAGAATTATTTTCACTGAATGACACTGTTAGCTTTACTTGCAAAATACCATTTATATTCCTATTGTCAAAATTTGAAATAATGATCTCTATCGCAAACAAAATATCTTCAGAAATACAGGTGATGATATAAGGCAAACCAAATGATGTGGATCGCTACATTTGACTGCATGTGTATAAAGCAAACCAGGGTCTTGAGCTCGAGCCCAGATGTAATGTATGCAAGTGTCACTTTGTTAAATCTGCCATAAAGTCTAAGAGAAATAGACTGTGCGCGGTAGTGGGATATGTTGTGCAGTCTATCCCATGGAGGGGAGACCACAAATCGTCTGTCAGAGTGTGACAATTTATCATAGTAAGCTATAACATTGGTAAATACTAATCAGGATAGGTTATAATACATTGTCCTGATCTCTCCGTAGCGGAAACGTTGGCAGGGCTTATACGGAGGCACGGTTTGGTGAAGGGTCTGAACCAACATGGATGGATGATGTCCAGTGTACCGGAACCGAATCGAGTTTATTTGAATGCACGTTCAGGGGATGGGGTCGTGAAAACTGTGGACACAGTGAGGATGCTGGTGTATCCTGTTTGGAAACAGACGGTGAGACTGTACCTTGACGCAACTCTTAATGTAAAAACGGCGCTAATGTAATCATTGTTACATTAAGCGTTGCGACCGTTACGCTTCATGTAATAAACTTCTCTTTATTACATCAAGAGTTGCAATTGTTACGCTTAGAGTAATACAAAATAAACTATTACACAAAGCGTTGTGGTTGTATTGCCTCTAATGTAGCAATTTTTATACTGTTACGGAAGTACACTGCGTGTAGATTACAAGACAATATAGCAATAATATACTATAATGGTGTATGTTCCCGTCAAGGTTTGGAGAGGCCAGGGTGTCGGTGGCCGAACGGTCTAGGTCGTTGCGCCCCGTGATCGTTGTAGCCTATCACCTCCTAGTTTTTGAGTTCGAAACCCGTTCAGAGAAGATACAGATTTATAGGGATTTCCTTTCCTTGTGGTCGAAATTTGGCAGTTACTTGCCGGAGGTCGGTGTTTCTATGCAGATATTCTAGGGTCTTCCTCTGCAACTTAAACTGGCATATCCGTAAATGACCTGCAATGTGTTGATCGGACAATCAACCAATTAATTCTCCTCGTCAATACTGACCGTTATACTGACTCCAGACCGTTCAGTACCTTGCTCCTTGCAGTAATAATGTTTTAAGGGGGGGAAGCTTCAAGTGCCATTTTAAACGTCTTTGATATGACACGGCTGACGGGGATCATCGTAATGTGTATGCATACAAAAAGGGAGGTAACTGGCATTTTAGCCACATGCAAGGTTTGATGGCATTCTAATCATTAATCTAATCATAACTGAAGCTATCATCGGAAAACAAAAGTGCTGACGTCCGTAGGTCCGGCTGTCTGGATGGACAGACGGACGGACGGATAGGGTGATTCCTATAGGGCTTCCGCATATCGATGTGGGGACCTAATAATACCCCAAAAGACATAATACAAAACAGAAGACTCAATATGTCCCCCTTCATTTCGGACTTTATTACACTAAGGACCTTCTTATATTTGTCAACAGTAGTTTCGACGCTTAATGTAATAAAAAAATTATTATTACATTAAACGTAACAGTTGCCCCGCTTAATGTAATAAAAATAACTTTATTATATTGTAACAATTATTACATTAAGCGCCGTTATTACATTAAGAGTTGCATAATACCTTAAGCTGTTTTAGAATTTTAAATTACAATTTAAGAGTTATGCCTGAGTTGCTCAAATATAAATTTGATATCTATATTCATTTTATGATTCTTATTGAATAGAAAATCTGGTGAAGGTACCAGTGACTTTCATAATAACACAGCGCAATATACCATCCTCATATTATATTCTGACAAACGCTCCATGTCCCACAGGTATTACAGACAAACGTCATGATGATTTTGAAATCCCAACCAACAATATCTTATGTATCTCATAGTCTTCGTAGTAAACGATACGTAAATATCTACAATATATGAAGATTACATTTTAAGACACCGACCAAGTATTCTATTCATCCTGTAACACTGATTGAAAATCAGACCATCAAAACTTCAACAGCTTTGTTGTTCGATCTCTTTTTATTGTCTGATGATGTACGACAAAATGATTGGTGCGCGCAGAAATATAGTTCAAAGCTGCAATTAATATGACAGCGATTATATGAATTTCCGTGAATAACTTTGTTATTATAACATTTTAAAACTTAAATTTCAACAGTTATTTTTCTTGTTAAGCGTAAGATTTAAGTTATTTCAGTAAGTAGTTCTGTCGAATTAACGCACGTGCTAAAATAGTTTTTTTTCTTCACTGCCGAATACAGAAAAAATATATGTGGCAGGTGTATTGCGACAATGGTAGAGCCAGTTGCAGGATAAGTTCATTTCTCTACCGATGTTCTTATACTCGATATTTCATAAACATTGCCATTTTCTCGACAACTAAATACTGGCCATCAAGTTAATGGTCGTTTAAATGCAATCATGCACTGTACCTTAATGTAAAACAGTGACTGTAACACCGTCGACCATTTCCACAACGACGCCGAGAAGCGATGGGATTGAAGGGTCCATCCGCCTGGCCGGCCGAGACAGCTCAGACAGAGTGGGCCGTGTTGAGATCTATCATGCTGGTCAGTGGGGAACCGTTTGTGATGATAGCTGGGACAAGACTGATGCACGTGTCGTCTGTAGGCAGTTAGGACTAGGGTAATGTATAGTCCATGTATAATTTTTTACCCAATTAGGACATGTGGCATGTATTTTTCACCAGGTGTTTCCAGGTAGATAAGACATTGTTACATTGTGTCGTCTCTAGGCAATTTTGGGGTGCGTCATATATAGTTAAATTGAAGTCTCCATGTATTTAAAACATGTGCTACGTATGTTCACATCTAGTTTTCAGGCAGTTCGGATATGTAATAGGTATTGTTCACGTGTTGTATCTAGTTAGTATGGACATACGTCATACACTGTTCACGTGTCGTTTCTAGGTAGTTAGGACATGCGTAATACACTGTTCACGTGTCGTTTTTAGGTAGTTAAGACATACGTCATACACTGTTCACGTGTAGTTTCTAGGTAGTTAAGACATGCGTCATACACTGTTCACGTGTCGTTTCTAGGTAGTTAGGACATGCGTCATACACTGTTCACGTGTCGTTTCTAGGTAGTTAAGACATACGTCATACACTGTTCACGTGTCGTTTCTAGGTAGTTAAGACATGCGTCATGCATTGTTCACGACTCTCTGTCGGCAGTTTAGACATTTCAGACATAAGTCAGATTTTGTAGTGCTTAAGGATTAGCAGTGTGATGCTATATGATACAGGTGTGCCTAATACCCCATTCATACGACGAAAATTTGCTTATATATGCAAATTTACACATAAGTAAATTTACACTCATAAGTAAAAGTTAATTTAATATGCATTCATAAGAGATTTATGTACCGTCAGTAAATCCCAAAATTGCCATTTGAAATAAGGAGATGAACCGATTCAGCCTGGTGAATTTTTTCAGAAAAGGGTATTCCCTTTCTATTTGGGCATAGGACTAGCTATTGGATGTTCCCGAATCTAGGAAACTAGAAGGAATGTCCGATCCACTGAATGGTACTTAATGACTTTAAAAACGAAGATTGGTATGAGAATTTTCGAATGAAAAAAGAAAAATTCTTAAAATTTTGAGAAAAATTGGAAAATGCTTTGGCCCCGGCACGCATATTCCCATCATAGCTCCTACGCATTCCCATGGAGACTACTTGAACTGGAAAGGGTTTTACTCCTTGATTTTGCAGGGTGTTTGCGACCACAGCTATATCTTTAGAGACATAAATATAGGTTGGCCAGGAAGGGTCCACTGTGCAAATTCGGAAATTTATCTCAAAGCACACACAACCATAACAACGCTTAAAATAGAGACTGATGCAATACACATGACAAAATACTTACATAAGTAAATTTGCTGCGTGTGTTGGACAGAGACATCTGTATGTCTGTATGGTGTATGTTCTGTAATCTGGTAATATAATGTTGGACAGAGACATCTGTAGGGTGTATGTTCTGTAATCTGGTAATATAATGTTGGACAGAGACATCTGTAGGGTGTATGTCTGTAGGGTGTATGTTCTGTAATCTGGTAATATAATGTTGGACTGAGACATCTGTAGGGTGTATGTCTGTAGGGTGTATGTTCTGTAATCTGGTAATATAATGTTGGACAGAGACATCTGTAGGGTGTATGTCTGTAGGGTGTATGTTCTGTAATCTGGTAATATAATGTTGGACAGAGACATCTGTAGGGTGTATGTTCTGTAATCTGGTAATATAATGTTGGACAGAGACATCTGTAGGGTGTATGTTCTGTAATCTGGTAATATAATGTTGGACAGAGACATCTGTAGGGTGTATGTTCTATAATCTGGTAATATAATGTTGGACAGAGACATCTGTAGGGTGTATGTTCTGTAATCTGGTAATATAATGTTGGACAGAGACATCTGTAGGGTGTATGTTCTGTAATCTGGTAATATAATGTTGGACAGAGACATCTGTAGGGTGTATGTTCTGTAATCTGGTAATATAATGTTGGACAGAGACTGTAGGGTGTGTAGGGTGTATGTTCTGTAATCTGACAGAGACATCTGTAGGGTGTATGTTCTGTAATCTGGTAATATAATGTTGGACAGAGACATCTGTAGGGTGTATGTTCTGTAATCTGGTAATATAATGTTGGACAGAGACATCTGTAGGGTGTATGTTCTGTAATCTGGTAATATAATGTTGGACAGAGACATCTGTAGGGTGTATGTTCTGTAATCTGGTAATATAATGTTGGACAGAGACATCTGTAGGGTGTATGTTCTGTAATCTGGTAATATAATGTTGGACAGAGACATCTGTGTACGTTCTCTGATCTGGTAATATAATGTTGGACAGAGACATCTGTAGGGTGTATGTTCTGTAATCTGGTAATATAATGTTGGACAGAGACATCTGTAGGGTGTATGTTCTATAATCTGGTAATATAATGTTGGACAGAGACATCTGTAGGGTGTATGTCTGTAGGGTGTATGTTCTGTAATCTGGTAATATAATGTTGGACAGAGACATCTGTAGGGTGTATGTTCTGTAATCTGGTAATATAATGTTGGACAGAGACATCTGTAGGGTGTATGTTCTGTAATCTGGTAATATAATGTTGGACAGAGACATCTGTAGGGTGTATGTTCTGTAATCTGGTAATATAATGTTGGACAGAGACATCTGTAGGGTGTATGTTCTGTAATCTGGTAATATAATGTTGGACAGAGACATCTGTAGGGTGTATGTCTGTAGGGTGTATGTCTGTAGGGTGTATGTTCTGTAATCTGGTAATATAATGTTGGACAGAGACATCTGTAGGGTGTATGTTCTGTAATCTGGTAATATAATGTTGGACTGTGACATCTGTAGGGTGTATGTCTGTAGGGTGTATCTGTAATCTAATATAATGTTGGACAGAGACATCTGTAGGGTGTATGTTCTGTAATCTGGTAATATAATGTTGGACAGAGATATCTGTAGGGTGTATGTTCTGTAATCTGGTAATATAATGTTGGACAGAGACATCTGTAGGGTGTATGTTCTGTAATCTGGTAATATAATGTTGGACAGAGACATCTGTAGGGTGTATGTTCTGTAATCTGGTAATATAATGTTGGACAGAGACATCTGTAGGGTGTATGTTCTGTAATCTGGTAATATAATGTTGGACAGAGACATCTGTAGTTGGACAGATGACATCTGTAGGGTGTAGGGTGTATGTTCTGTAATCTGGTAATATAATGTTGGACTGAGACATCTGTAGGGTGTATGTCTGTGTATGTTCTATAATCTGGTAATATAATGCTGGACAGAGACATCTGTAGGGTGTATGTTCTGTAATCTGGTAATATAATGTTGGACAGAGACATCTGTAGGGTGTATGTTCTGTAATCTGGTAATATAATGTTGGACAGAGACATCTGTAGGGTGTATGTTCTGTAATCTGGTAATATAATGTTGGACAGAGACATCTGTAGGGTGTATGTCTGTAGGGTGTATGTTCTGTAACCTGGTAATATAATGTTGGACAGAGACATCTGTAGGGTGTATGTCTGTAGGGTGTATGTTCTATAATCTGGTAATATAATGTTGGACAGAGACATCTGTAGGGTGTATGTTCTGTAATCTGGTAATATAATGTTGGACAGAGACATCTGTAGGGTGTATGTTCTGTAATCTGGTAATATAATGTTGGACAGAGACATCTGTAGGGTGTATGTTCTGTAATCTGGTAATATAATGTTGGACAGAGACATCTGTAGGGTGTAATGTCTGTAGGGTGTATGTTCTGTAATCTGGTAATATAATGTTGGACAGAGACATCTGTAGGGTGTATGTTCTGTAATCTGGTAATATAATGTTGGACAGAGACATCTGTAGGGTGTATGTTCTGTAATCTGGTAATATAATGTTGGACAGAGACATCTGTAGGGTGTATGTTCTGTAATCTGGTAATATAATGTTGGACAGAGACATCTGTAGGGTGTATGTTCTGTAATCTGGTAATATAATGTTGGACAGAGACATCTGTAGGGTGTATGTTCTGTAATCTGGTAATATAATGTTGGACAGAGACATCTGTAGGGTGTATGTCTGTAGGGTGTATGTTCTGTAATCTGGTAATATAATGTTGGACAGAGACATCTGTAGGGTGTATGTTCTGTAATCTGGTAATATAATGTTGGACAGAGACATCTGTAGGGTGTATGTCTGTAGGGTGTATGTTCTGTAATCTGGTAATATAATGTTGGACAGAGACATCTGTAGGGTGTATGTCTGTAGGGTGCGAGTTCTGTAATCTGGTAATATAATGTTGGACTGAGACATTTGTAGGGTGTATGTTCTATAATCTGGTAATATAATGTTGGACAGAGACATCTGTAGGGTGTATGTTCTGTAATCTGGTAATATAATGTTGGACAGAGACATCTGTAGGGTGTATGTTCTGTAATCTGGTAATATAATGTTGGACAGAGACATCTGTAGGGTGTATGTCTGTAGGTAATATAATGTTGGACAGAGACATCTGTTCTATAATCTGGTAATATAATGTTGGACAGAGACATCTGTAGGGTGTATGTTCTGTAATCTGGTAATATAATGTTGGACAGAGACATCTGTAGGGTGTATGTTCTGTAATCTGGTAATATAATGTTGGACAGAGACATCTGTAGGGTGTATGTTCTGTAATCTGGTAATATAATGTTGGACAGAGACATCTGTAGGGTGTATGTTCTGTAATCTGGTAATATAATGTTGGACAGAGACATCTGTAGGGTGTATGTCTGTAGGGTGTATGTTCTGTAATCTGGTAATATAATGTTGGACAGAGACATCTGTAGGGTGTATGTTCTGTAATCTGGTAATATAATGTTGGACAGAGACATCTGTAGGGTGTATGTTCTGTAATCTGGTAATATAATGTTGGACAGAGACATCTGTAGGGTGTATGTTCTGTAATCTGGTAATATAATGTTGGACAGAGACATCTGTAGGGTGTATGTTCTGTAATCTGGTAATATAATGTTGGACAGAGACATCTGTAGGGTGTATGTTCTGTAATCTGGTAATATAATGTTGGACAGAGACATCTGTAGGGTGTATGTATCTGTAGGGTGTATGTTCTGTAATCTGGTAATATAATGTTGGACAGAGACATCTGTAGGGTGTATGTTCTGTAATCTGGTAATATAATGTTGGACAGAGACATCTGTAGGGTGTATGTTCTGTAATCTGGTAATATAATGTTGGACAGAGACATCTGTAGGGTGTATGTTCTGTAGGGTGTATGTTCTGTAATCTGGTAATATAATGTTGGACAGAGACATCTGTAGGGTGTATGTTCTGTAATCTGGTAATATAATGTTGGACAGAGACATCTGTAGGGTGTATGTTCTGTAATCTGGTAATATAATGTTGGACAGAGACATCTGTAGGGTGTATGTTCTGTAATCTGGTAATATAATGTTGGACAGAGACATCTGTAGGGTGTATGTTCTATATTCTGGTAATATAATGTTGGACAGAGACATCTGTAGGGTGTATGTTCTGTAATCTGGTAATATAATGTTGGACAGAGACATCTGTAGGGTGTATGTTCTGTAATCTGGTAATATAATGTTGGACAGAGACATCTGTAGGGTGTATGTTCTGTGTTCTCTGTAGGGTGTATGTTCTGTAATCTGGTAATATAATGTTGGACAGAGACATCTGTAGGGTGTATGTCTGTAGGGTGTATGTTCTGTAATCTGGTAATATAATGTTGGACAGAGACATCTGTAGGGTGTATGTTCTATAATCTGGTAATATAATGTTGGACAGAGACGTCTGTAGGGTGTATGTTCTATAATCTGGTAATATAATGTTGGACAGAGACATCTGTAGGGTGTATGTTCTGTAATCTGGTAATATAATGTTGGACAGAGACATCTGTAGGGTGGTTGCCTGTAGGGTGTATGTATCGCTGTAGCGGATAATAGAATTTTGGACTATATGATTGATATGTATTTTTGATAAAGAGAAAATATAAAAACAGTAAACAAGATGTTGAAAGAATTAAATTTGTTTAAATATAATGATAGCGAAAGGCTGGTAAACATGTGAAAGTATATATGGTGTTACACGGTATACGTTATACCAGTATTTCGGCGGGTGTAGTCAATTAGTAACGCGGCGTGTTTGTCTTCGAGCCTTATGGCACGTAGCGGATGAATAAAGAATTGTTATCATGGACGAAGGCAGGACGATGGGCAGATGAACACGACTGCATGGTAAGGTAAATATAGTATTTATAAGGAATTTATATATGGTATAAATACATATGTTATTGTTCCAGTGAATCATAAACGACATGTGTCTATGTACTTGCTTTTGTAGTTTATCACCTAGATAGAAATGCACGGCAGCGAATTCACTTAGATTTGATTCTTACACCAGAGAAGATATTGTCGCCTCATCATTTTGTGACATTTCATGAAAGAAGTGAAATAAAATGCTCAAGAAAACAAAAGCTAAAAAAACTCATAACAATAGAAATAAAAAAAGAAAGAAAAAAAAATACAATTATGCAAGAATACAAATGCACAATAACAAATGCGCAAGACATCGTTCGGCAAACACTGTTTAGGTTTTTGATAACCGAAATTGACATGATTTTAATTGTAAGATGCATGATGTATAAACAGGAATGGCACAAATCATGTGCAGTTTGCTACCTATTCACCTTTTGTCACAATAGATAGAAACAGGTAAACCATCTCTGTTCCTTTATACTCTGCATTTGCACCGAATGGTAGGCATGAGACACGCGGAAATATGCCGATGTTGGAATATGTTCCTTTCAGTCTCCTCCAATGAACAATCATTCGCTGTACCCTTCCTAACTCAGACCCCCTACCAAAATACCATATATACACAGACTATCCCTTTAATTAATACACTGGTATATGTTAATGGTTGTAGGATAAAACATTCCGGTGGAGATGTTTTAACCCCTTGGTACCTCGATGTCCAACACATTCTACTAAAGTGTAAAACGTCATCTAAATTCACTACAAACTGATATGTAACACATAGTATACATGTATAATGACTTATTTCTGACTTATTTCTGGCGGCAAAAGCGTTTACCCTGAAATACATTTTATTGTGTGAATGAATATTCCCTTACCCCTAATATGTAAATCGAATTAATCAGGAAATGTGTTTAAAAGTAAAACCAAAATGTTTTAAAAGAAAAATAGTGTTTCCGCAGAAAATGTTTTTATATGTTTCTTTGTTGTATATTACATAAAACATAAACAATTTATAGAAACTACAAACAGAATTATTAAGGGCTTCATTTCTCTTGTTTGTACAATATCCGCCGGAAATGATGAATTATCAACAGTGTTTACATGCATCAATTATGCTTTATTTCATTAAGGGTGTTATCAAGGAATATTTTTTCCTTTTTTTTATTTAGAAATACTTCGATTCCTGGAAACACCAAAGGACTTAAATACAAGGATAGGGCTCTCTGGAAAAATGGTTTGTATTGCGCTCGCAGCTCAGGCGCCAACAGTGGTTTGGACACGCTATGGATCGGACGGGGATCTTAACATTAGAAATTTTACCACCGGGAGTACGACAACTTCTATACTTACATTCAGAAACATCCGCTTCAGAGATGAAGGAACTTACGAGTGTTCTGCGTATGATTCCGTTACTAGATCTATCATTTCTGTGATGGCAGATTTGATAGTAACAAGGTAGATACAGCACCAAGACAAGGTGGTCTAAGACTAAGAAAGATGAAGATTCCCTGTGATGGATGACCGCTGTTACCACCAAGTTCTGGTGATTTCTGCCATTATTATTTGTCAAAGTACTTATTGATACATACATACAGAAACAACATAACTTTCCGTATTTGGTTATTCTACAACAGTTACCTACTGTCTTTTTTCTGATAAGTTGTTATCGTTATAAATTTGAGGATGTACTAGGCCAGTCTTTAATAACTGTATATCTTAAATAATAAACGTAATATTCTATAGTGTATTGCAGTTGTTTGTTGTTTGGGTGTGTAAAGCTATAACGTTAGTCAATTTTTCGGTCTTTCTTTGAATTAATGTTACATTGAATAAAATGGCTGTTGTACCTGTTTTATCCCTTAGCAGTGTGTCACCACTTCCTAAGCCTCGGATATGTTGTACCTGTTTTATCCCTTAGCAGTGTGTCACCACTTCCTAAGCCTCGGATATGTTGTACCTGTTTTATCCCTTAGCAGTGTGTCACCACTTCCTAAGCCTCGGATATGTTGTACCTGTTTTATCCCTTAGCAGTGTGTCACCACTTCCTAAGCCTCGGATATGTTGTATCTGTTTTATCCCTTAGCAGTGTGTCACCACTTCCTAAGCCTCGGATATGTTGTATCTGTTTTATCCCTTAGCAGTGTGTCACCACTTCCTAAGCCTCGGATATGTTGTATCTGTTTTATCCCTTAGCAGTGTGTCACCACTTCCTAAGCCTCGGATATGTTGTATCTGTTTTATCCCTTAGCAGTGTGTCACCACTTCCTAAGCCTCGGATATGTTGTATCTGTTTTATCCCTTAGCAGTGTGTCACCACTTCCTAAGCCTCGGATATGTTGTATCTGTTTTATCCCTTAGCAGTGTGTCACCACTTCCTAAGCCTCGGATATGTTGTATCTGTTTTATCCCTTAGCAGTGTGTCACCACTTCCTAAGCCTCGGATATGTTGTATCTGATCTCCAACTATTCCTATTCAGATTAGGATTTAACACGGGTCCTGAAGTCAAATGAGAAACTGGGAATCCTTTGAAGAACCATCAGCCAGGAAGTATCGTAGTTCGTAGGATTACACACACATGTGTCATGTTGTGTGTGAAATGAAAATTCACCATTAACACTAAAAACATACCTCCAACGTCCAGGAAACGACCGATAACTGAATAGGGCAGTGATTTAAATGAGTTTTCTATTAATAAAACACACGAACAGTTTGCTCTTTCATACTAATTTATTATTTGTTAAGTTCTTTTATGAGCAATTAGATAACAATAAACACTATTGGGTTATAGAAATTATATCATAGCCGCTTCTTCACTACAATTGTCTTGTACCTGTACGGCTTATGGAATTTAAAATAGAATAAGACTCTTCTTTTTCTAAATTTGCAAATTTGTAAGGGCAACAAGATATCTTAGTACCGATACAGTCAGATATCTTAGTACCGATACAGTCAGATATCTTTGTACCGATACAGTCAGATATCTTTGTACCGATACAGTCAGATATCTTAGTACCGATACAGTCAGATATCTTAGTACCGATACAGTCAGATATCTTAGTACCGATACAGTCAGATATCTTAGTACCGATACAGTCAGATATCTTAGTACCGATACAGTCAGATATCTTAGTACCGATACAGTCAGATATCTTAGTACCGATACAGTCAGATATCTTAGTACCGATACAGTCAGATATCTTAGTACCGATACAGTCAGATATCTTTGTACCGATACAGTCAGATATCTTTGTACCGATACAGTCAGATATCTTTGTACCGATACAGTCAGATATCTTTGTACCGATACAGTCAGATATCTTAGTACCGATACAGTCAGATATCTTAGTACCGATACAGTCAGATATCTTAGTACCGATACAGTCAGATATCTTAGTACCGATACAGTCAGATATCTTTGTACCGATACAGTCAGATATCTTAGTACCGATACAGTCAGATATCTTTGTACCGATACAGTCAGATATCTTTGTACCGATACAGTCAGATATCTTTGTACCGATACAGTCAGTCAGATATCTTAGTACCGATACAGTCAGATATCTTTGTACCGATACAGTCAGATATCTTTGTACCGATACAGTCAGATATCTTTGTACCGATACAGTCAGATATCTTTGTACCGATACAGTCAGATATCTTTGTACCGATACAGTCAGATATCTTTGTACCGATACAGTCAGATATCTTAGTACCGATACAGTCAGATATCTTTGTACCGATACAGTCAGATATCTTAGTACCGATACAGTCAGATATCTTAGTACCGATACAGTCAGATATCTTTGTACCGATACAGTCAGATATCACCGATATCTTCTTAGTACCGATACAGTCAGATATCTTAGTACCGATACAGTCAGATATTGTACCGATACAGTCAGATATCTTTGTACCGATACAGTCAGATATCTTTGTACCGATACAGTCAGATATCTTTGTACCGATACAGTCAGTCAGATATCTTTGTACCGATACAGTCAGATATCTTTGTACCGATACAGTCAGATATCTTTGTACCGATACAGTCAGTCAGATATCTTTGTACCGATACAGTCAGTCAGATATCTTTGTACTGATACAGTCAGATATCTTTGTACCGATACAGTCAGATATCTTAGTACCGATACAGTCAGATATCTTTGTACCGATACAGTCAGATATCTTTGTACCGATACAGTCAGATATCTTTGTACCGATACAGTCAGATATCTTTGTACCGATACAGTCAGATATCTTTGTACCGATACAGTCAGATATCTTAGTACCGATACAGTCAGATATCTTTGTACCGATACAGTCAGATATCTTTGTACCGATACAGTCAGATATCTTTGTACCGATACAGTCAGTCAGATATCTTTGTACCGATACAGTCAGTCAGATATCTTTGTACCGATACAGTCAGATATCTTTGTACCGATACAGTCAGTCAGATATCTTTGTACTGATACAGTCAGATATCTTTGTACCGATACAGTCAGATATCTTAGTACCGATACAGTCAGATATCTTTGTACCGATACAGTCAGATATCTTTGTACCGATACAGTCAGATATCTTTGTACCGATACAGTCAGATATCTTTGTACCGATATCAGTCATACAGTCAGATATCTTTGTACCGATACAGTCAGATATCTTTGTACCGATACAGTCAGATATCTTTGTACCGATACAGTCAGATATCTTTGTACCGATACAGTCAGATATCTTTGTACCGATACAGTCAGATATCTTTGTACCGATAGAGTCAGTCAGATATCTTTGTACCGATACAGTCAGATATCTTTGTACCGATACAGTCAGATATCTTAGTACCGATACAGTCAGATATCTTTGTACCGATACAGTCAGATATCTTTGTACCGATACAGTCAGTCAGATATCTTTGTACTGATACAGTCAGATATCTTTGTACCGATACAGTCAGATATCTTTGTACCGATACAGTCATATATCTTTGTACCGATACAGTCAGATATCTTTGTACCGATACAGTCAGATATCTTTGTACCGATACAGTCAGATATCTTTGTACCGATACAGTCAGATATCTTTGTACCGATACAGTCAGTCAGATATCTTTGTACCGATACAGTCAGATATCTTTGTACCGATACAGTCAGATATCTTTGTACCGATACAGTCAGATATCTTTGTACCGATACAGTCAGTCAGATATCTTTGTACCGATACAGTCAGATATCTTTGTACCGATACAGTCAGATATCTTTGTACCGATACCGTCATATATCTTTGTACCGATACAGTCAGATATTTTTGTACCGATACGGTCAGATATCTTTGTACAGATACGGTCAGATATCTTTGTACCGATACAGTCATATATCTTTGTACTGATACAGTCGATACAGTCAGTCAGATATCTTTGTACCGATACAGTCAGATATCTTTGTACCGATACAGTCAGATATCTTTGTACCGATACAGTCAGATATCTTTGTACTGATACAGTCAGATATCTTTGTACCGATACAGTCAGATATCTTTGTACCGATACAGTCAGATATCTTTGTACCGATACAGTCAGTATATCATATCTTTGTACCGATACAGTCAGATATCTTTGTACCGATACAGGCAGATATCTTTGTACCGATACAGTCAGTCAGATATCTTTGTACTGATACGGTCAGATATCTTTGTACTGATACGGTCATATATCTTAGTACCGATCCAGTCAGATATCTTTGTACCGATACACTCATATATCTTTGTACCGATACAGTCATATATCTTTGTACCGATACAGTCAGATATCTTTGTACCGATACAGTCAGATATCTTTGTACAGATACAGTCAGAAATATAACTTTGAACTGATACAGTCAGATATCTTTGTACCGATACAGTCAGATATTTTTGTACTGATACAGTCAGATATCTTTGTACAGATACAGTCAGATATCTTTGTACTGATACAGTCATATATCTTTGTACTGATACAGTCAGATATCTTTGTACCGATACACTCATATATCTTTGTACCGATACAGTCATATATCTTTGTACCGATACAGTCAGATATCTTTGTACCGATACAGTCATATATCTTTGTACCGATACAGTCAGATATTTTTGTACCGATACAGTCAGATATTTTTGTACCGATACGGTCAGATATCTTTGTACCGATACAGTCAGATATTTTTGTACCGATACAGTCAGATATCTTTGTACCGATACCGTCATATATCTTTGTACCGATACAGTCAGATATCTTTGTACCGATACAGTCAGATATCTTTGTACCGATACAGTCAGATATCTTTGTACCGATACAGTCAGATATTTTTGTACCGATACAGTCAGATATCTTTGTACCGATACATTCAGATATCTTTGTACCGATACAGTCAGATATCTTTGTAGACAGTCATATCTTTGTACCGATACAGTCAGATATCTTTGTACCGATACAGTCAGTATATACAGTCAGTTATCTTTTTACCGATACAGTCAGATATCTTTGTACCGATACAGGCAGATATCTTTGTACCGATACAGTCAGTCAGATATCTTTGTACTACAGTCAGATATCTTTGTACCGATCAGATATCTTTGTACTGATACAGTCAGATATCTTTGTACCGATACACTCATATATCTTTGTACCGATACTTTGTACCGATACAGTCAGATATCTTTGTACCGATACCGTCATATATCTTTGTACCGATACGGTCAGATATCTTTGTACAGATACGGTCAGATATCTTTGTACCGATACAGTCATATATCTTTGTACTGATACAGTCAGATATCTTTGTACCGATACAGTCAGATATCTTTGTCATATATCTTTGTATACAGTCAGATATTTTTGTACCGATACGGTCAGATATCTTTGTACAGATACGGTCAGATATCTTTGTACCGATACAGTCATATATCTTTGTACTGATACAGTCAGTCAGATATTTTTTTACCGATACAGTCAGATATCTTTGTACCGATACAGGCAGATATCTTTGTACCGATACAGTCAGTCAGATATCTTTGTACTGATACAGTCAGATATCTTTGTACCGATACAGTCAGTCAGATATCTTTGTACCGATACAGTCAGATATCTTTGTACCGATACAGTCAGTCAGATACAGTCAGTCAGATATCTTTGTACCGATACAGTCAGATATCTTTGTACTGATACAGTCATATATCTTTGTACAGATACAGTCAGATATCTTTGTACTGATACAGACATATATCTTTGTACTGATACAGTCAGATATCTTTGTACCGATACAGACAGATATCTTAGAACTGATACAGTCAGATATCTTTGTACCGATACAGACAGATATCTTAGAACTGATACAGTCAGATATCTTTGTACCGATACAGACAGATATCTTAGAACTGATACAGTCAGGTATCTTTGTACCGAAACAGTCAGATATCTTTGTACTGATACAGTCAGTCAGATATCTTTGTACCGGTACAGTCAGTCATATATCTTTGTACCGATACAGTCAGATATCTTTGTACCGATACAGTCAGATATCTTTGTACCGATACAGTCAGATATCTTTGTACTGATACAGTCATATATCTTTTTACAGATACAGTCAGTCAGATATCTTTTTATCGATACAGTCAGATATCTTTGTACAGATACAGATATCTTTGTACCGATACAGTCAGATATCTTTTTACCGATACAGATATCTTTGTACAGATACAGTCAGTCAGATATCTTTATACTGATACTAGTTTTCTAGAAGTAATGTCTTTGTATTTCTTGGCGGGAGATTGAGTTTGTATATAAGTCAGATTGTTGTATAATATCGTACTCGATTTTGCTGCAAATAGAGTTTGGATTTTCATTGATGCTATAGTGCGCTATGACTCTTTGAACATGTTTTCTGTATTTTTTTATTTATTTTTTTCGGTTTTCCAAAATGTTGAATAAAAAGGGGTATTTTTGATGGAATTGATATACATATCGTATATCCCTTACCGTAAGCTATTTTATCGCAATATATCTTCGGCGAAGAGTACGTTCTCAGGAAATTGATCAGGTCTATTTTTGTATATTTACTCAGTATTTCACGGTTTTAATTTGTAGGTGACATACGACTAGTAAATGGGTCGACAATATATGAAGGCCGTGTTGAAATATACCACAGTGGACGCTGGGGAACAGTCTGTGACGATGAATGGGGTGAAAGTGATGCGCAGGTTGTTTGTAGACAATTAGGATACAGGTAATTTACATGTAAATGATACAGTGCATATACCTATAATCAATATATACATGTACTTGACACTGTTCTAAAATTGTCTGATTTATGAAAACTAGGAAATAAATTTAATCATGAGGCTTCTACACCTCCCTGTCCACATTTTGACTTTTCTTTCGATCGGTTTGGAGTTTCCTCAGTGATCTCTTATGTTGTAAAATTTAGGCTCTTAGCATCACTGATAAGTCAATCCTAGAAGGACGAAACAGCTGTATGATGCAGTTTGATTCATTGTTTGTCTCTATTGTATCTAACTTTGAATTATGAAATATGCTATTCACTTCAATTCAATTCAAGTTTGCCGTGTGTTTGATAGGCAGAAGCAAATTCCTTGGAATATTATATCATGAATTATTCTTAAGTTCTTACCTTGTACACCGAAGTCATAACCAGGTCAGTATAAGGGTTGATAATCGTCAATATTACAGTATCAATAGTAGCAAAATCTATTTACAAGATAATTCACGTCAAACGCTAGGTATTTTTAACATTGGTGACCCTGTACATAAAAGTGTGGTCATGTGTAGGGTGTTAGTCAACTGACGGTGGATAACAACGAATAATGACTACTTTAACAAGGGGACATTATCATGAAGGGGGATAACTCTAATGGTCGTTAGTATATGTGACGACTTTTTAAATAAAATGAAAAGAGAATTTAAGACCATGTCCATCATATATATCAACAATACTTGGAAATTTACGACACGATAAACTCTTCTACAGAAGCCGCTCACATCGATATTTCGCTACGATTTCACATTCCCTGATTCATGATAGCAAAATTGCTGCTTACCCAAACTTTTGTGTTGGAATGTCGCCGGTAATTCGATAGTCAATCGTTCCCAATTCCGCAATTTCCGCGCAAGATATCTAACAGACAGGCTCACAACAGAGGGTTATGAGAGATGTAGATAACGGTAAAGTGTCACGTGCAGGATAGCTAACAGACAGGCTCACAACAGAGGGTTATGAGAGATGTAGATAACGGTAAAGTGTCACGTGCAGGATAGCTAACAGACAGGCTCACAACAGAGGGTTATGAGAGATGTAGATAACGGTAAAGTGTCACGTGCAGGATATCTAACAGACAGGCTCACAACAGAGGGTTATGAGAGATGTAGATAACGGTAAAGTGTCACGTGCAGGATAGCTAACAGACAGGCTCACAACAGAGGGTTATGAGAGATGTAGATAACGGTAAAGTGTCACGTGCAGGATATCTAACAGACAGGCTCACAACAGAGGGTTATGAGAGATGTAGATAACGGTAAAGTGTCACGTGCAGGATATCTAACAGACAGGCTCACAACAGAGGGTTATGAGAGATGTAGATAACGGTAAAGTGTCACGTGCAGGATATCTAACAGACAGGCTCACAACAGAGGGTTATGAGAGATGTAGATAACGGTAAAGTGTCACGTGCAGGATATCTAACAGACAGGCTCACAACAGAGGGTTATGAGAGATGTAGATAACGGTAAAGTGTCACGTGCAGGATATCTAACAGACAGGCTCACAACAGAGGGTTATGAGAGATGTTTTCAAATGTTTTTTCGAAACATTTGTAGGTTTCGACCAATTTGACATAGCGTTATCATGAACAGTATTTTGAATCAATTTTTCAAAGGTATTTAGATATTGTCCAGATATTTTTTCACGAGATTTGAACCATTCTCTTTAAAACTTGATATACTTTGAATTATCATCGAAAGATATTCACGAATGTGTTCATATGCTAATCGATTTAATTTTCAAACAGTTTTCATAAATGGCCAAATAGTCAATTATGAAATATTGTACAAAAATATTAAATGGATCTTAAATCATAATATTCTTTTCGTGTTAAAGCGATGGCTACGCTAGACGGGAAGCAGCCTTCGGTGCCGGCGCAGAGCCGACATGGTTGGACGATGTCGGATGTGGTGGGTACGAATCTCGTCTGGCAGACTGTTCCTCGCGAGGATGGGGTGTTGAAAACTGCGGTCACACTGAAGATGCGGGTGTTGTTTGTGGGCCGCCGTTGTCCACCAGGCCAACACCGACCACATCCACCCAGGCACCTCCAACAACGCCGAGGCCATCAGTTCAAGGTAATTACATGTCTTCAGTTGCATAAAATTCTCTTGTCTAATCATGAGTGATGACGTGGCATGTATTTGATTTAGACACCAAGGGTTTTACACAAATATGGTCATATTTTGAAGGATACTTGCGGGAAAAAACCGCAATTTTTATTATCGTTATTACTATTTTTTGTAATATAACGTTTAGACACGTGAACGAAACATGATCACATGTACCGGTAAATCGCTACAAATCGAATATTCGAATAGTACACTAGTAGAAGTATACTTGCGGGAAAAAACCGCAATTTTTATTATCGTTATTACTATTTTTTGTAATATAACGTTTAGACACGTGAACGAAACATGATCACATGTACCGGTAAATCGCTACAAATCGAATATTAGAATAGTACACTAGTAGAAGTATACTTGCGGGGAAAAAAACCGCAATTTTTATTATCGTTATTACTATTTTTTGTAATATAACGTTTAGACACGTGAACGAAACATGATCACATGTACCGGTAAATCGCTACAAATCGAATATTAGAATAGTACACTAGTAGAAGTATACTTGCGGGAAAAAACCGCAATTTTTATTATCGTTATTACTATTTTTTGTAATATAACGTTTAGACACGTGAACGAAACATGATCACATGTACCGGTAAATCGCTACAAATCGAATATTAGAATAGTACACTAGTAGAAGTATACTTGCGGCAAAAAACCGCAATTTTTATTATCGTTATTACTATTTTTTGTAATATAACGTTTAGACACGTGAACGAAACATGATCACATGTACCGGTAAATCGCTACAAATCGAATATTCGAATAGTACACTAGTAGAAGTATACTTGCGGGAAAAAACCGCAATTTTTATTATCGTTATTACTATTTTTTGTAATATAACGTTTAGACACGTGAACGAAACATGATCACATGTACCGGTAAATCGTAACAACTGGAATATTAGAATAGTACAGGTCAGCTACACAACATTTCGTTTTCAAAGCAACTGAGTGAAGTCGATAGGGGTACGGCCATTGCTCTAATAACGCAGGGAAATTCGTCATGCAAACCAGAAATATGGGTGTCTGAAAGCAACAGGGAGAATTGATAACTGTCACTGGAGGGGACGCCCGCGGGTTATATCGCGACGTCAAGATAGGGGCTTACATATCTCACACCTCCACAGCCAATTTCAGACAACCACAGAGATGACACAACAAGTTGTCGGCACTCAAGGTCAGCCTGTGTGTCCAAGATAGGTTAGGAATAGGTTGAGGGACTTTCATTTAAGGCAAACGTCGTTTTGTCCGCCACGTCAAAAGCATTGTCTGCTTACACATTGCCTTATCGGTTTTGTTTGGCTTTACAAGTCAGATGGACGACAACGTGTCTATCAACGTCGTGGTGAGCGATATTCTGACGCTTGCGTAACGGAAAGCGAGAGATTCGGGAAAGGGTCTGATATGGTATTGGCAGGGATGTCTCAATGCGTGAAAACACCTCTCGTGGTTATCAATGGCAATATCATCCAGCAGTAACATAACGGGAGGGATCTGGTCTTGAGATTACACCTCCTTCCTCTTATCCATCAACGTTACGTTATGCTGCAGCAGGACAACGCGAGTCCCAAAGACATCGGCACCTCAGCTTAACTGTTATATACCTTGTTCCCATTTGAGAAAGTGACATTACTTACTTGGATTGACCAAGGTTTACATGGCGGGTGTCGTTGATAAAGTAGAAGACTCTTACTCTTCCGAAATACTTGGTCCTTTTTTTCTTTAGGAATCTCCGTGTAAATCTGTTTTCGTACTTTGCCCTAGTTTGAACTATGATTATGTTGACATGAAGCTATATTCTGACTTTTCTATAACGCATGTTTTTATGTCTCTAACCATCATTAATCGAGTTGTTACCTACGATATTTCAGAAGGAGACATACGTTTGGTGAACGGTCCATCAGACACGGAGGGTCGACTTGAGATTTATCACGCTGGACAGTGGGGAACGGTTTGTGATGACGGATGGACCATCAACAATACTCAAGTTGTGTGCAGGCAGCTTGGACACAAGTAAGTAATCTACTGGGAAAATGGGATACTAATAATACTCCATTTCCTATTTCTGCCGGTCAAATCACGAATTAATCATTATATTCAGTGCTGTCCATACAAACGAAATTACGTAACCAAAGACCCCTCTAAAATAGCTTACATGACAACTTACAATGCTTATAAACTATCTTTTAAACTAAGCGTTTATGTAATAAGGTCGAGATGTCGATATTGATCACACGTAAACAATCTATTCTATTAAGTTTGTAATACACTTAGTTGGCAATCATAGGTATTATTAAAACCAATTTGATACAGGCAAACCACCCAAGCTCTTCATTCTGTTTGCCTTTATCCTGTTCACACTCATTTTGAGGTTGATTGTATTTGTCAGTTTTTATTTTAACTTTGTGATAAGATTGTTCAGTTTGTTTATTTATCTGCAATATTCTTACTACGTTGGCAGTTTATATGTTGGTAATATAAAACTGACATTGGTTTGATTGCCAAATACCATTGCCATACAATATTATGTATTTCATTAAATGTTATTACGCTCTGTGTCACAAGTTACCTATGATATCAATTGCAGTGCTGTGAGTTATAAGAAGGAGGGATTTTACGGTCCGGGAGAAGAACCAACCTGGATGGACAATGTCGTTTGTCAAGGGGACGAGGAAAGACTTGTGGACTGTAGTTTTGGAGGATGGCAAAATGAAAACTGCGGCCATAGTGAGGATGTAGGAGTCAAGTGTGAACAACGAGGGGAGACTACTCCCACTGTTACAACGACATCAGGGACATCAGAAGGTTGTTGTGATTGTTAATGATTTGTGTGTATATTACCTGTGTTAAAGCTATGATTCAGCGTGTCGGATAGCAACTTTGAGTGAAAGTCGATTTCAATGATAATGGGGGTTTTGAAAGCTATTAAATCAACATAATTAAGCTGAAGTGGCCTTTGCTCTCGTTCACTCTTATTTCATATTCTATACATAAATCATGATATGTACCTATGCATATTTCCTCAATTCAAACACATTATTCTTAATTTGAAACACATCATCAATATGAATGCTAACAGTAGACAGACATGACAGACAACTAGATTTTCTAATCAAATATGAATATAGAGGAAATACCAATCCGATAACTGCCGCGAGTTAGAAGTTGGTAACCTTGTTTAAATTACCTTGTATACAGGATCCATACGACTAGTGAATGGCGGAACGCAATACGAGGGCCGTGTTGAAATTTACCATGACGACACCTGGGGAACGGTCTGTGACGACTTGTGGGATGCGGTCGATGCCAGAGTTGTTTGTAGGCAGCTTGGCTACAGGTTGGTTTCAAAGGCTTTGACACCTAAAAACAATAGATAGAATGATGCAACTTAAGTTGTTGGTATGTATTGAAGATAATAGAATAATGGCCGATGTCTGCCACCAACTTCCAATCTCCCGCCAGATCCAAGATGCCGCTACGCCCTATCTTTCCTGTTGGTAGTGTTTCCCCTGCCTTCACAAACTGTATGGTCTTAGGTCTTGGTCTTGGTGCCTTCTGCCTAATCCTGCTCACCCTCTCCCTTTCTAAGATGTCTGCCAGCCCTCTTAGGACCTGATTATGTCGCCACGTGTACCGTCCCTGTGAAAGAGCAACACTGCAGGAAGGCATTCTATTGCTCTAGGTTCCCTCTCCTTTCACAAAGGGGGCAATTCGGGTTATCGGTCAGGTTCCATCTCTCTAGGTTGGCAGGTGTCCGCAGAGTGTCATAAACTGACCGTAGGAAAAACCTCAGCTGGTAATGAGGGTACCTCCAAAGTTCTGTCCAGATAAGCAATCTTTGCTCTGTTGTCCATCTGATCCACGCCCCCTGGCTTCCCATTTCGACGGCCTTTGCTTGCCTACTCTCTTCCTCCTTGGATCGAATCTCTCTCTGGATCATGCCCCTTCTCTCTGATGTACTTGCATCTTTCCAGTAGGTCGTTTTCGTCATCCCTAGGCCTTGTCTACCTTGTGCGACTGATCCAACAATATATTTATATCGGAGTCTACTGTACGCCTCGTCTACTGCTTTGCTAGCTGACCACTTCCTCCATGTCCTTACTTGTACTCCTGTCATCCGAACTTTCTCATCCCTTGGGTCTCGTAGGGTCTTTATCAATCTGGACTTTCCCACCTTATATTCCTCCACTAACGAGGTGATTGGTAATTGGAGTTTGACTGTTCTGCTGTAGAGGCCAACCGATGTGAAACTTGGAGGTAAATTAAGCCACTTCCGAAGATTCCTGTTGACAACCCTTTCAATCTTCTCTACTTGTTAGAGTGTGATTTCATACAGCATCAATGGCCACTTAAGTCTGGGTAAGAGTCCATGCTGGTACATCCACACCTTAAACTTCCCTGGTAGACCAGTCTTGTCGATGTTTCTCATCCCTTTCTCTACTTGTTATACAACTTTCCTGATGTTAGTTGTATCCTTCAATGTGTGGTCAAACCACTTTCCTAAGCACTTGATTGGGTTTCCTAAGATAGATGGAATGTCCTCGCCTTGCACTATCAGTTGGAGTTGGAAACTTTGCGTAACTTTTCCTTTCTTGGTGATCAATGACCTGGACTTCCTTGGCTTGAATGACATTCTAGACCATGGTACTGTCTCTTCTAAGGCTTTCAGAATCCACCTTGCCTGTATGTGGGTATCCACGGTAACTGTTAAGTCGTCCATGAATCCCCTGCTTGGTGGTTGCTTGGTGTCACTAGCTGTCTTTGGCCCTCTGGTCTCTCGCTCCCTTGCTTTCATGATCATGTTCATGTCCATCACAAAGATAATCACAGATATCGTGCATCCGGTAACGATTCCATTCTGTAGTTCCAGCCATGAAGTTGTGAATTCGTTGGTGGTAAATCTCAGCTGTATCCCACTTAAGAAACTTCTGATCAGGTTCCTAAAGTTTTCTGGTATGTGGTAATGCCTTAATGCCTCGTCTATCAACATATATGGGACAGTTCCGTATGCATTAGCTAGGTCCAACCATACCACTGTGAGATCAGTTTTGTTCACTTTAGCTTCCTGGATCAGCTGGGAGATGACGCTGGTGTGTTCTATGACCCGGAGAAGCCCGGTACCCCTCCTTTCTGTACTGATGTGTCAACGTACTGGTTCTTTGTCATGTAGGCCGTCATTCTCCTGGAAAGCACAGCAAAGAAGATTTCCCCTCTACATTCAGGAGTGAATTGGTCCGAAACTGGTTGATGTGTTCGGAGTTTTCTTCTTTCGGAATCAAGAATCCCCCCCCCCTTTTTTTAGCTCTCCGGGATCTTTCCTTTCCTCCATACAACTTTTAGAAGTTTCCATAACCGCTGAATTATCTTTGGGCACTTCTTGTATACCTTGTACGGTACACTATTTGGACCTGGAGCTGATGCTGATCCTGTTTTCATGACAACGTCCCTCACCTCCTTCAATGTTGGTTCTTTGCTATCTAGTGCGATCTCTGGTTCTGGCACTTCACTAATTCTGTTGCATTGGCCTAATGGTCTCCCCTTCTGGTCATCACTTTGAGTGTTCCGCAGATGTTCTTCGACCTCTGCTTTATTGCTCTTCAGATTTCCTGACTTCTTCCCTTCTAATGTTGTCTTTGTGAATCTGTATGGGTTAGCTACAAAGGAGGTTCTTCTTTCTGCTCTTTCACGCCTTACATATTCTTTCCGCCTTCTGCAGATTTTTCCTCCTATCCCTCGTGTAGCTCTCAAATCACTGATTCCAAGCTGTTCTTCATAGTTTGCCTTCTTATACTGCCTTGTAATGCTTCTAATCTCTTTCCTGAGAGACTCAATCTCTCGCTGTCGTCTACTGCTGGTAACTTGCTCATTGCTCTTCTTGTCTGCTTTGGCTTTTCCAAACCGTTCTTTACCATCTGTGTATGTACAATTGTTGATAAGGCTGCTATTTTCTTATCCACGTCTCCAACTAATGTGCCTTCCAGAATCTTGTCCAAATCATCATCGAAGACTTCCCACTGTTTGTCGTCTGCTGGTGGCCATTTCACTCTGTCCCTTCTAGTCTGTGGCTGCCTGCCTGAGGAAGATCGGTGTTCACTGGCTCCTCCCCTATGCTGTACTGTGTAACATCAGGAAGTAAGAGGTCCTCAGTACTGTGGTGTTCATCCTGACTGTCATCACCCTCCGTATGACCAGTTACCACTGTGCGTTCTGCCATTAGCTTCACAGACCCACATTTGGTCCTTGCCCTGTGTACTTTTAATCCCCTCAGGTTTTTGCAGACTTTTCCACACTGACATCTAGTTTCTGCAGTTGTTCCAGTCAATGTCGTTTGGACTAGCCGAGTCGTTGCCGTTGAATCCGTCCTGGTGGGCCTTTCATCCTTCCCCCTCTCGGAAGACTCTGAGGCGTTGTTCATTGCTACATGTTGTAGCTTGCTGAGGTGCTCATTCACAAGAGCTGTGTGTTGGGATGCCAACCCGTCACACCCTTATTATTAATATGAATAATAGAACGATTTATGTGGCGACTCTTCAGTCATTACGAGATTAAGACCAGGTGTTACGGAATAGTTAGCGTCGTTTGTTTCATTGCCAACATCCGCAATGTAAAACTTTGTCAGTCCAAGTAAATAGTGTCAAAGTTAACAATTACGGAACCACAAGGTATACAAACAAGCATTTCTCATCTTATATACAAATCAGGTATAACGTGCAGTCATGTGCTGTATGAATTAAGTCAACGTTATCATCGACTGCAGGAGAGAATAAAAGTAAGAAAGAAAATGACGTCTTTTTGCTGCCAACTTCTTTCTGGAAGAGAGTGTGATCAATGTTGTTTGCCTGGTTACATCGTGCAGGAAACGTCGTTTATTAGACGATGTAATGAGAGTTTTATCACTATTTAATATCATGATGTTATCCATACGGCCGCTCCGGATCTAAAACATATACTTCTCACCTGTCATATACGCCTAATCACATAATGTATTCTGAATATTTTAAAAAAGGAATAATGAATGGGGTCCTAGCTCTGGTTTGTCCTTATCAAAAATCTGAGACAGACATGATGCTAGTTACTCTTCATGTTCTTTCTCCGTTAAAGAGAACTAGAGAACAGGATGCACATGATCTGTTAACGACTATGGCTTCACTATATACACAATGTACCAATAAAAAATCGTGTAATAAATCTATTCTGTCCTTCAACAAAAGCAACGATTAGAGTCCCAACATGGGATTTGTTTTTGTTGGGCAAAAACTATAATTATACTAAAAAATGCCCAGGAGTTGCCAAACGGTCCTACTGGTATCTAATAAACATGAAGGTACAAAGCGTCGGATTACACATAGAATTCAAATTTAACAGAGAAACAAACGCAATTATGTCATTAAACCTTATTCGCTGCAAAATTTTTTTCGAGGAATAAATGTGTATACATATGTAACCGCTGATAAGAAACAGACAGCAGCAAGATTGCTGTCAGAAGTTATGAAGAATACTATCGGAGACCAACGAATATGTTGGTACTGTCACTTATCAATTTAAATCACTTATCGATCATCACATTTAACCTTTGACATCAATTACATAAAGATATCAAAACTATAATCCAAAATGATATGATAAGTGAAATAAAGATTTTGTAACAGACAGATGTTTCGTAAAATTTGGCACTGATGGGAATAAGATCATTACCCCATCATTTATTTGATACATACGCAAAGTCTCGGATATCTTTATTTTACAGCGGCGGAACTCAAGTGCGAGAAGCGGGTTTTGGTGAAGGATCAGATCCTACTTGGCTGGACGATGTTGAGTGCACTGGATCAGAAGTGAGATTGACAGATTGTAGATTTCCAGGATGGAGAATTGAAAACTGTGGTCATGGCGAAGATGCCGGAGTAATATGTTTACCACCTCCTTCACCTCCGATTACTACCACGATGCCATTATCTACCACACCTTCAACTCCTCAGGGTAATGTATTATACGAGTATGGGTTATAGTGTTAATAATAGAGAATTTCCGACATGTTTCGTATATACAAGATCTCAAACAAGTGTAATGTTTCTCACAGGGATTCCGACAGGTATAGTTGTACATGCACGACATCCGACAAGTGTTTTTACACAGAAAGTCAAATATTGCTTCTAATTGATGGTGTGTGAGAAATATTGTTATATAAAAGGTTTCCGATTGATGGTCTCAGGCAAGTGTTGTTTTCCACAGAGATTTTAGGACAAGTTTTGTTTTATATTTCCGACATTTATATTTGTACAAAGTTTCCGAAATTTAATAGTTTTAGTTGGGATAACAGACAAGAGTTGTTTTACATTTTCCGATAAATGCTGTTTTATTTGGGAACTTCGACAACAGTTGCTGTTTTCACATTTAGGGATAGGAGTCTCCAACAAGTGTTGTTTTCAAGTTTCCGAAAAATTATTTTTAATAGGAATGTCCGAAAAGTATTTTTCATCGCATACGATGGTCATAAATGCTACATATCATGCTAAAACAACGGCACTTGATACACAACGCCAACGCCCTTCCTTCTGCCGCTTCGAATAAAAAAAAAAAAAAAAAATGAGCACAAAGTTTTTAAATTAACCATGACGGCAGTGATATCCCAATTGATCAATTACTGTACTCGGACTTGACTCATAATCATTGATAAAGGGAATAATTAATTAATCACTACATAAAGTAGAGCTGCCCTGCGTATTTGGTTCAGTATATAAGAATATAAAATACCGTTACCCAGCTTTTAACCTAGGGCAGGGGAAAGATACACGATCATAAACGCCATTGATTTGTTTCAGATCAAGAAAGTTAGCTGCACTTTACTTAGGTACAAGTTCACATTTCATATTTTCGAAATATCGCACGAACTTAATAATGATAATGTGTAAATATATAATCAGAATATCTGTGAATTATCAGTGTACGATTGAATTTCGAAGTCAATGTTATAGATTACAATCAAATATAAAAATGTATCCATATTGAAGTTGGTGATTTACAGATGGAGATATACGTCTAATGGACGGTCCGTCGGACTGGGAAGGACGAGTGGAGGTATACCACGCTGGTCAATGGGGAACAGTTTGTGATGACGGGTGGACAATGAACAATACACGTGTTGTCTGTGGCCAGCTAGGATATAAGTAAGTCAAGAATATAAACGAACACAATCTTTTTAAGCAGCTAAATTCCAATTCTGTTGTTTGTATCATTATTATTATTTGACGGTATGAATCAACATGTTTGTAATTTTCTCTTGCTTAATATATATTCATCCCATTGTTATATGGTGTCAGTACCTACAGGTATTTCTCTTTTGAGTCTTTTTTTTCTCTCAAATTTCCTTCTTTTGCTGAACTTATTTTGAGTTCAGGAGTGCTAATACAATCTTGTATTGGTAACAGCCCAGTAAGTTACGCAATGGAAGCATTTTACGGTGAAGGTACAGAACCAACATGGATGGACAGCGTTAATTGTCGAGGGGACGAAAATAGACTTGTAGACTGTGGTTTTGGAGGATGGCAGAATGAAAACTGTGGTCATGGTGAGGATGTTGGAGTTAAATGTGAACACCGAGTGAGTACTACCCCCGAAGTCACCACCCCCACTGTTACAACACCTCTACCGACTGATTCCACTGGAACACCCGAAGGTAAACCTATATTCGATTATATGATATTAAACATTAATGAACATCTGTGATTAAGTAAGAAGTTAAGCTATGTCTGGTTATTTAACTGTCGATTCAGTCGGCTACACACATTTAACCTGCAACTTGCCTGGCCTTTTTGCCATTTGCCGCAAATATTTTGTTGTATTCGGCAGTGACTGCAAAACAGCTGTATTTTAGCTAGTGTTTTAATTCGACAAAATTAATCATTGTATATACTTAAATATTACGTTTATAGACAAAAGTAACTATTTCAATAAGTCATTTCATTTACTGAAACAAACAATTTTATTTGTGAAAATTCATGAAGTAGTTTTTTTATATCCATTGGAGTGTGGAACTTTATTTGCACGTGGAACAATTACTTTGACGTGTGTCATCAGACTCAATGAAGCGTAAAGTCAACATAAGATAAACAATGATTGGACAGGCAGAACAAAACATAAATGATAGTCTGAATTTTCAGTAAGTGTTGCAGAATAAATAGAGTACATGGTCAGTGTCTTAAAATATAAGCTGCATTTTAGCTGGGTAAAGAAAGACAAAAATGACTTACCGAAGGCTCTCCACTTTCTTTGTCGTCGTTAAGATATAGTTATTATTTTAAGACACTGACCGTTATGTGCAAACTGCTGATAACAATTGTTTCATAATAGAACTGATTTATATCAACTACGTAACTATTATTTGATTAGAACGTTTTAACGATATTGTTACACACATCTGTCATACAAGATAACTGGAGTTCATCCTTGTTTCCTATAGGATAGTTACAACTTTGTGATACACAGTACGAAGGTTCTCCTAAACCGCTGGCCTCATTCCAATGAAACTTCATATCAATGTAAAGGACCATATGTAGATGTGTATATAACATTTTCTTTCCAAGATTTTGGCTGCCATGGTAACTGTAAGGTCTTTGCATCTGCCGGGGTATTAGTTGATGACGGTTTAGTTAACTCTTGATGAACAAGGAACACCAGGATAATGACCTGTTGCAACGGTTCAATTATTCTATGTTATATTTGTTCCATCGACAATTAGCAAAATACATGCTATGTAGATTTCGAGATAACAAATTATATGTAAATTGTTTTAATAGGATCAATTCGATTAGTAAATGGCGGAACACAGTACGAAGGTCGTGTTGAAATTTACCATAACAATGTTTGGGGAACAGTCTGTGACGACAGTTGGGACAACGCAGATGCGAACGTTGTTTGTAGACAGCTCGAATACAGGTGAGGATCCATAGTTATAGCTTACATGTGATTGTATTCATCATCACAATCCTTGTCACAGTCCTTGGCCCTTCGTTTCGAGAAGTGCTGTCTAGATTTATATTAAATTGTACATGTTTTACTGCACTTGGTCCTTTTGTGTGCTCCTTTGATCTTGGGACAGCTTATTTCAGATTTTGACAATGGAAGTATGTTTTCGTTATTTCTTGTGAGTCATCTGATGGATCTTTTTCAAACTTCAAATAAAGGTTTCTATAGGTTCGAAGTTCTGCCCTTTTTATGTCAAGATTAACCAGCTTAACAAAAGGTAGGTTTCCTTTGTTCTGTAGTTATGTCCTATTATTTTCGGGACTTGTTACAAACGTTGAAATTGTTGTTTCACATTTTGGATTTTGACAATGAAAGATTATTGTTGAGGACTCTCAAAAAATGTTTCCACATTCTCAAATGTCATGTCGGGTCATCTTAGTGCATAAGTATGCCTTTTGATTATTGAGACTGATTTTTATGTCACCTTTGGTACCTAGTTGAGCCTTATTGATTTAAAGTTAATCGGAGAAACAAAAAGGCTGATAAGCGCCATCTTGAATTTGACGATCAAAGAGAATTATAAATATTTCTGCAAAGTTTTCAAATTTTACGAAGGAAAGAAGAAAACAAAATAAAAGACACACCCTCCTCTTTATACAGTAAAACAACATAAATAGAAAACAACAATCACTAAATACGAATTGAAATTGGCTGCTTTTCTAATACGACGCATACATAAACATGTATATATGTAACTAAATTCAATAAATGTACATATACAAAACCTTTTTGTAAATATGGCTTGAGAAACAGTGAGAAAACGCCACAGAGATACTTGTTACTTACACGACGGTGTGTAAACCCCCGAGGGTAAGTAAACTCCTCTTGAGATCGGAGGTAGTACATAACACGATTGGAAATGTATGGTGAAGAAATTGACATCCTGTCGTATGTTTTAGTCTTACATTCGATACAAAGTGGGATTGAAACAATAACTAATGATATTTTATGTAAATTCAGTTTTAATTATGTGATATTTGGATGATATCATATCAATTAAAACAAGAAATCTGATTCATAACACACTTTTTTCACTAAAGACGATATGAATTTATTGAAGTTGTCCACGGCGATAGAACAGAGGATGTATGGAAAATTATACTCAATTTGGGCACATGCTCATGCGTTACAATATCGACCAAAAACTGAAAGAGTTTGTGTTTTTGATAGGGGCGGTACATACACACGAGAGGCATCATTTGGTCGAGGATCCGAACCGACATGGATGGACGATGTTGAATGCACTGGTTTAGAATCGAGATTGATGGATTGTAGTTTTCCAGGGTGGGGAACAGAAAACTGTGGTCATGGCGAGGATGCCGGTGTTGTATGTTTGGCTCCTTTAATTACCACCGCGATTCCGTCATCTACCACGTCACCAGGACTTCAGGGTAATGTAAAATTTCAAAGCCTCTGTTTGATATTGTTTACAAATAGGCATCAAACAACAAATAGGATATCTGACATCTGTTTTGCAACACAGAACGTTTCCATGAGTATTGCTTTTAATAGAGTTCGAATGTCTTACACAGTTACCGAAAAGCACAGCGTTAAACTGGGAACCCCCGACAATTTTTGTTTTCAACTGAAAATGTTGCTCCTAACAGGGGACTATGAATAGCAGAGTGATTCCACCAAAGGAAGCTCCTAAAAAGGCGACTCCATAAATAGGGCGTTTCCGCCAATTGTTGCTTTTAAAAGGGGATCTTCTACAAGAATTATTTCATATATAGTTTTCGACAAGAGTTCCGTTTTGGTAGGAGGTCCGAAACGAGTATTGTCTTTAAGAGAGATACTCCTAAATGTGTTATTCGGTTTTTGATACACAAGGTTACTGACAAGCGTTATTTTTGTATATGATTTCTCATCTCTCTCCAAAGACATCCGACCTATTTTTGACATATAATATTTCCAACAAGTGGTTTTCATCACAGATGGCATAATTAAAGGGATTTTAATTTTCACCGAAAATGAAAGGTTGCTTTTTACTGATGTATCAAAGAAATGTTTAGAAATTTAGGATTCGGTCGTCTTGCTATGGCAAAGATGAGTCATGATAATAGTAAGATAATCCAATTCTGTGTTGTTTATGTCAAAACGGAAGACATCAATATAAATCATTCATTATAAATGATCAAATATATCAGAATTACGAAACTTCTTATATTATGGGGCAAGTGGCTATCCCCATCTAAAATTTGACAGTTTCTTCAATCATTTTGTATTTGCATGAATCCCCCATTTACTGATGAGACTTAGAAGGACGAAACAGCTGTATAATGCAGTATGCTGTATGGCCCTACTGTGTGTATTTTGTGCGTTCGTCGTATTATAGAGTAGCAGTAGTTCAATAGTATCGTTTGCTTTACTTCACTTTTTTCAATTCATTGTTATGTTCAAATTGACATTTAAACAGATGGAGATATACGTCTAGTTAATGGTCCATCAGACTGGGAAGGACGAGTGGAGGTATACCACGCTGGTCAGTGGGGAACAGTTTGTGATGACGAGTGGACAATGAACAATACACGTGTTGTCTGTGGCCAGCTAGGATATAAGTAATTAAAAAACACAAACAAACCAGCAGAGTATTTTTTATAAGCATCTCACCATCTTTGCCTTTTTTTCGCTACAGATTTTTCAGCAATGTTTGCTTTGATTGTAAGGGATAACTTTAAGAATCATTTATGTATAAAGGACACTAGTAAATCGTCTTTAAAATATGTTATGTGTGGTAACCATTCTTTGATTAAACTTTGAAAATGCTTTGAAACCTCCATTTGACATCTATCAACAAACCTTTCCCTCCAAAAATATGAGTGAATCAATGTATTTGTAAAATCATGCTTTCTCTTGCTCATCATAGATTAAATCCGTTGTTACGTTGCTTCAATACTATAGGTATCTTCCTTTTCAGCCTCCTTTCAAATATATTTTTACATCCGTTTACTCTTCTAGTATTTTCAACATGATCCTCTAAATTTCCGTATTTCGTGTCGTGCTCGTAATTTGAATGTACTGAGATACTCTATCAAATCCTATATAACGATTCTAATACAGTCTTGTATTGGTAACAGCCCAGTAAGTTACGCAATGGAAGCATTTTACGGTGAAGGTACAGAACCAACATGGATGGACAGCGTTAATTGTCGAGGGGACGAAAATAGACTTGTAGACTGTGGTTTTGGAGGATGGCAGAATGAAAACTGTGGTCATGGTGAGGATGTTGGAGTTAAATGTGAACAACGAGGGAGTACTACCCCCGAAGTCACCACCCCCACTATTACAACACCTTTACCGACAGTTTCCACTGGACCACTCGAAGGTACAAAATCATTTATAACATATTTCTCAGAGAAATCCTCTTACAAAATTATCAAACCGTAAAGGCCGGTACAAAACTCAAAATACCAGAAACCTGAAAGGGTTGGTAACTAATAACATGGTCTTCGATTCCATGGTAAACTTTTGTTTCCATGAAAACAAGCAAGCAATGTAACGCAGATCACCCTATCAGACCCAAAACTCAATTCCGAACTGTATGTCTGAAATATGGAGCGAACACAGATTATGTTCATTCGACTGGTATCATGTCGCAGATTAAACACTCTCTGAACGTTTTACAGAAAAAAAGTGTGCTTATATAACATTTCCAAAGTATATTTGGAATATTACCTATTTTACCTGTTTCCCTATAATCAAACAACAACCTCGTAAAGTACTTTCCACGTTACCACATGAAAGATTATTCCACAGTCGAAAAGTCTTGTGATTTCATTACTATCTTGAACACTTTATATCTCATAACACATATAAGTCATACTCTCAATTGTCTGGTAAAGGGGACGACGTACTCATCATACTTTACTAACTGTTTGTGATACTCAAGGACATCTTTTTTAAGTTACCAACTCGAACAAAATGTTGCGAGATGTATTTTTTAAAAACAAAGTTTCTTTTTTTTTTACGAGAACCATTTTAATGCACCATACTCCAACGATCACTTCGAACTTCACATCATACGATGAAAGATGACGTGCTCGAATGAAATCACGAACATGGAATAGCCCTGTAACAGGTATACTTTATGAAATTGTCGTGAATGAGAAATGCTGCTATTGATCAATCCTATTCTAATTGTAGGATCTCTCCGACTGGTGAACGGTGGATCAGAGTACGAGGGACGCGTGGAAATTTACCATGACGGAAGATGGGGAACTGTTTGTGACGACAATTGGGGAAATGATGACGCTCGAGTAGTGTGTAGGCAGTTAGGATACAGGTAATTTCCTACTTTTTTTCGTCCATATTTCATACAGAACTGTCTTATTCTTATCATGGTAATGAGTAAGCTGTTTCCTTTTCAAATTTCATGTAATAATCTCTATTTCGTCCTTGTTTTCCCTTTTATTTTTTAATCTTGTGAAACAGATATCAATGAAAAATGTAGACGGCAATCATCGATTTTCCCAATGAAAGTTTATTATCAACAATAGTTGGTGTACAAGTTTGTTTTAGCCTCATTGTAGTTATAAAACACGAAAATGCCAACATGTCAACATGATCCTAATCCAAATTCAAATTCTATCAAGCTGGTGCCAAAATATGAACAAAAATATTTAAACGTAGACTTCTGAAAAAGTACTATATCTTGATAAAATATATCAGGAAAGTGTACGTTTTGTATACCGATCCACGTTGTTTAACAGCGGGGGCACCTTTACACGAGAGGCATCATTTGGTGAAGGGTCCGAACCAACATGGATGGACGATGTTGAATGCACAGGATCAGAATCGAGATTGATGGACTGTAGATTTCCTGGGTGGGGAACAGAAAACTGTGGTCATGGCGAGGATGCCGGTGTTGTATGTTTGGCGCCAGGTGCCACTACAATGCTTCCGTCAACTAGCACGCCGTCAACATCCCAGGGTAATCATATATTCTATAAATGGTGTACACGTGGAGGTTTTATAAATCTATATATCGACATATATCTAGTTGACTCCACGACAATGTATTTTTCGTTGCAATTTTTCCCCATCATTGTAAGACGACAAAGTCATCAACACGGTAAACCAGATATTGATTGTTTCACGGTTGATTAACATTCCTCTCACAATAATGTTTTAGTGTTAAAACCATTGAGCTTTATGTACCATTTTTAAGGTAAATATGGAATATTACCTATTCTACCTGTTTCCCTATGATCAAACAGCAACCTCGTCAAGTGCTTTCCACGTTACCACATGAAAGATAATTCTACGGTCGAAAAGTCCTGTGATTTCATTTCTATCTTGTACACGTTATATATCATAACACATACAAGTCATACTGTCAATTGTCTGGTAAAGGGGACGACGTACTCATCACACATAACTTTGCTAACTGGTTGTGATACTCAAGGACATCTTTTTTAAGTTACCAACTCGAACAAAATGTTGCGAGATGTATTCTTTAAAAACAAAGTTTCTTTTTTTTTACCAGAACCATTTTAATAATAAGAGAACTGCACCATACTCCAACGATCACTTCGAACTTCACATCATACGATGAAAGATGACGTGCTCGAATGAAATCACGAACATGGAATAGCCCTGTAACAGGTATACTTTATGAAATTGTCGTGAATGAGAAATGCTGCTATTGATCAATCCTATTCTAATTGTAGGATCTCTCCGACTGGTGAACGGTGGATCAGAGTACGAGGGACGCGTGGAAATTTACCATGACGGAAGATGGGGAACTGTTTGTGACGACAATTGGGGAAATGATGACGCTCGAGTAGTGTGTAGGCAGTTAGGATACAGGTAATTTCCTACTTTTTTTCGTCCATATTTCATACAGAACTGTCTTATTCTTATCATGGTAATGAGTAAGCTGTTTCCTTTTCTAATTTCATGTAATAATCTCTATTTCGTCCTTGTTTTCCCTTTTATTTTTTAATCTTGTGAAACAGATATCAATGAAAAATGTAGACGGCAATCATCGATTTTCCCAATGAAAGTTTATTATCAACAATAGTTGGTGTACTAGTCTGTTTTAGCATCATTGTAGTTATAAAACACGAAAATGCCAACATGTCAACATGATCCTAATTCAAATTCAAATTCTATCAAACTGGTGCCAAAATATGAACAAAAATATTTAAACGTAGACTTCTGAAAAAGTACTATATCTTGATAAAATATATCAGGAAAGTGTACGTTTTGTATACCGATCCACGTTGTTTAACAGCGGGGGCACCTTTACACGAGAGGCATCATTTGGTGAAGGGTCCGAACCAACATGGATGGACGATGTTGAATGCACAGGATCAGAATCGAGATTGATGGACTGTAGATTTCCTGGGTGGGGAACAGAAAACTGTGGTCATGGCGAGGATGCCGGTGTTGTATGTTTGGCGCCAGGTGCCACTACAATGCTTCCGTCAACTAGCACGCCGTCAACATCCCAGGGTAATCATATATTCTATAAATGGTGTACACGTGGAGGTTTTATAAATCTATATATCGACATATATCTAGTTGACTCCACGACAATGTATTTTTCGTTGCAATTTTTCCCCATCATTGTAAGACGACAAAGTCATCAACACGGTAAACCAGATATTGATTGTTTCACGGTTGATTAACATTCCTCTCACAATAATGTTTTAGTGTTAAAACCATTGAGCTTTATGTACCATTTTTAAGGTAAACATGGAATATTACCTATTCTACCTGTTTCCCTATGATCAAACAGCAACCTCGTCAAGTGCTTTCCACGTTACCACATGAAAGATAATTCTACGGTCGAAAAGTCCTGTGATTTCATTTCTATCTTGTACACGTTATATATCATAACACATACAAGGCATACTGTCAATTGTCTGGTAAAGGGGACGACGTACTCATCACACATAACTTTGCTAACTGGTTGTGATACTCAAGGACATCTTTTTTAAGTTACCAACTCGAACAAAATGTTGCGAGATGTATTCTTTAAAAACAAAGTTTCTTTTTTTTACCAGAACCATTTTAATAATAAGAGAACCGCACCATACTCCAACGATCACTTCGAACTTCACATCATACGATGAAAGATGACGAGCTCGAATGAAATCACGAACATGGAATAGCCCTGTAACAGGTATACTTTATGAAATTGTCGTGAATGAGAAATGCTGCTATTGATCAATCCTATTCTAATTGTAGGATCTCTCCGACTGGTGAACGGTGGATCAGAGTACGAGGGACGCGTGGAAATTTACCATGACGGAAGATGGGGAACTGTTTGTGACGACAATTGGGGAAATGATGACGCTCGAGTAGTGTGTAGGCAGTTAGGATACAGGTAATTTCCTACTTTTTTTCGTCCATATTTCATACAGAACTGTCTTATTCTTATCATGGTAATGAGTAAGCTGTTTCCTTTTCAAATTTCATGTAATAATCTCTATTTCGTCCTTGTTTTCCCTTTTATTTTTTAATCTTGTGAAACAGATATCAATGAAAAATGTAGACGGCAATCATCGATTTTCCCAATGAAAGTTTATTATCAACAATAGTTGGTGTACAAGTTTGTTTTAGCCTCATTGTAGTTATAAAACACGAAAATGCCAACATGTCAACATGATCCTAATCCAAATTCAAATTCTATCAAGCTGGTGCCAAAATATGAACAAAAATACTTAAACGTAGACTTCTGAAAAAGTACTATATCTTGATAAAATATATCAGGAAAGTGTACGTTTTGTATACCGATCCACGTTGTTTAACAGCGGGGGCACCTTTACACGAGAGGCATCATTTGGTGAAGGGTCCGAACCAACATGGATGGACGATGTTGAATGCACAGGATCAGAATCGAGATTGATGGACTGTAGATTTCCTGGGTGGGGAACAGAAAACTGTGGTCATGGCGAGGATGCCGGTGTTGTATGTTTGGCGCCAGGTGCCACTACAATGCTTCCGTCAACTAGCACGCCGTCAACATCCCAGGGTAATCATATATTCTATAAATGGTGTACACGTGGAGGTTTTATAAATCTATATATCGACATATATCTAGTTGACTCCACGACAATGTATTTTTCGTTGCAATTTTTCCCCATCATTGTAAGACGACAAAGTCATCAACACGGTAAACCAGATATTGATTGTTTCACGGTTGATTAACATTCCTCTCACAATAATGTTTTAGTGTTAAAACCATTGAGCTTTATGTACCATTTTTAAGGTAAATATGGAATATTACCTATTCTACCTGTTTCCCTATGATCAAACAGCAACCTCGTCAAGTGCTTTCCACGTTACCACATGAAAGATAATTCTACGGTCGAAAAGTCCTGTGATTTCATTTCTATCTTGTACACGTTATATATCATAACACATACAAGGCATACTGTCAATTGTCTGGTAAAGGGGACGACGTACTCATCACACATAACTTTGCTAACTGGTTGTGATACTCAAGGACATCTTTTTTAAGTGACCAACTCGAACAAAATGTTGCGAGATGTATTCTTTAAAAACAAAGTTTCTTTTTTTTACCAGAACCATTTTAATAATAAGAGAACCGCACCATACTCCAACGATCACTTCGAACTTCACATCATACGATGAAAGATGACGAGCTCGAATGAAATCACAAACATGGAATAGCCCTGTAACAGGTATACTTTATGAAATTGTCGTGAATGAGAAATGCTGCTATTGATCAATCCTATTCTAATTGTAGGATCTCTCCGACTGGTGAACGGTGGATCAGAGTACGAGGGACGCGTGGAAATTTACCATGACGGAAGATGGGGAACTGTTTGTGACGACAATTGGGGAAATGATGACGCTCGAGTAGTGTGTAGGCAGTTAGGATACAGGTAATTTCCTACTTTTTTTCGTCCATATTTCATACAGAACTGTCTTATTCTTATCATGGTAATGAGTAAGCTGTTTCCTTTTCAAATTTCATGTAATAATCTCTATTTCGTCCTTGTTTTCCCTTTTATTTTTTAATCTTGTGAAACAGATATCAATGAAAAATGTAGACGGCAATCATCGATTTTCCCAATGAAAGTTTATTATCAACAATAGTTGGTGTACAAGTTTGTTTTAGCCTCATTGTAGTTATAAAACACGAAAATGCCAACATGTCAACATGATCCTAATCCAAATTCAAATTCTATCAAACTGGTGCCAAAATATGAACAAAAATATTTAAACGTAGACTTCTGAAAAAGTACTATATCTTGATAAAATATATCAGGAAAGTGTACGTTTTGTATACCGATCCACGTTGTTTAACAGCGGGGGCACCTTTACACGAGAGGCATCATTTGGTGAAGGGTCCGAACCAACATGGATGGACGATGTTGAATGCACAGGATCAGAATCGAGATTGATGGACTGTAGATTTCCTGGGTGGGGAACAGAAAACTGTGGTCATGGCGAGGATGCCGGTGTTGTATGTTTGGCGCCAGGTACCACTACAATGCTTCCGTCAACTAGCACGTTATCTACGCTCCAAGGTATTTATGTCCCTTCCACTTTGAATATCCATACAAGCATGTCCATCTATACCTAGATTACTACAGGAATAGTATATTAATTAAGAATTCATCTCTTTAAATGAACAATAATGAATAATTGTATTTCACTGATCCGCTAATCATGTAATTGTGCAACTCCCGGCTATATAAAGTGAATAGTCCTGTTTAGTAAGAATTCTTCAGTAATCGTTATATATATATTTTACAAAATAATAATGGTAGTGAAATGTGGAAACTTTGAGTCGGATGCCTTGAAGCAACAGCAAGAAAAGCGACATCGAAATTCAAACCGAAAATTGATGAAATGGCAGTACGAATAAAAATTGTAGGAGAATAAGACCAGATGTTCTGATACATGCTATTTCAAACTAGGTACGTCCATATATTGTCGCGATCATTAATGCTAATGGTCTCTTGTTAAAGTACTTTTCAAGGAAATTCCATGGGTTTGTTGTTTTGCAAACAATCCGAGGAAATAACGTCTCTTACTAAACCTTTCTTCCCACAGGATCTCTCCGACTGGTGAACGGTGGATCAGAGTACGAGGGACGCGTGGAAATTTACTATGACGGAAGATGGGGAACTGTTTGTGACGACAGTTGGGGAAATGACGACGCTCGAGTAGTGTGTAGGCAGTTAGGATATGGGTAATTTCCAGTTGATATCGTCCAGTTTTTGAACAGAACTATTTTTAGTTTCGCTCGTCGAGGTTTTAGAACACAATTCAATGGTTAGGTTAATAACAACAACAACGAAAATACCAACATGTCAACAAACTCAAACTCCAATGTTTACACGGAAACACTTCCGAAAAACGTACAGAGAGAATATGACAAAGTCCTCCTGAAGGGAAAACGTCTTCTAGTCCATCGACTAAAGTCTGTCATGTAAATCTTTGTCAATCCAAGTAATGTCACATTTCAAAGTGCGAATATGGTGTATATTACACCTTTAAGTGCATTACTCCACAGAAACTCTGTATATAGTCTGTAACTACTCCACATAAACTCTGTATATAGTCTGTAACTACTCCACATAAACTCTGTATATAAACTGTAACTACTCCACATAAACTCTGTATATACTCTGTAACTACTCCACATAAACTCTGTATATAAACTGTAACTACTCCACATAAACTTTGTATATAGTCTGTAACTACTCCACATAAACTCTGTATATAGTCTGTAACTACTCAACATAAACTCTGTATATAGTCTGTAACTACTCCACATAAACTCTGTATATAGTCTGTAACTACTCCACTCAAACTCTGTATATAGTCTGTAACTACTCCACATAAACTCTGTATATACTCTGTAACTACTCCACATAAACTCTGTATATAAACTGTAACTACTCCACATAAACTTTGTATATACTCTGTAACTACTCCACATAAACTCTGTATATAGTCTGTAACTACTCAACATAAACTCTGTATATAGTCTGTAACTACTCCACTCAAACTCTGTATATAGTCTGTAACTACTCCACATAAACTCTGTATATAGTCTGTAACTACTCAACAGAAACTCTGTATATAGTCTGTAACTACTCTACATAAGCTGTGTATATAGTCTGTAACTGTATATAGTCTGTAACTACTCAACAGAAACTCTGTATATAGTCTGTAACTACTCAACATAAACTCTGTATATAGTCTGTAACTACTCTACATAAGCTGTGTATATAGTCTGTAACTACTCTACATAAGCTGTGTATATAGTCTGTAACTACTCAACAGAAACTCTGTATATAGTCTGTAACTACTCAACATAAACTCTGTATATAGTCTGTAACTACTCTACATAAGCTGTGTATATAGTCTGTAACTACTCTACATAAGCTGTGTATATAGTCTGTAACTACTCAACAGAAACTCTATATATAGTCTGTAACTACTCCACAGAAACTCTGTATATAGTCTGTAACTACTCTACATAAACTTTGTATATAGTCTGTATATATATATAGTCTGTAACTACTCTACATAAACTTTGTATATAGTCTGTAACTACTCAACATAAACTCTGTATATAGTCTGTAACTACTCCACAGAAACTCTGTATATAGTCTGTAACTACTCTACAGAAACTTTGTATATAGTCTGTAACTACTCAACAGAAACTTTGTATATAGTCTGTAACTACTCTACATAAGCTGTGTATATAGTCTGTAACTACTCTACAGAAACTCTGTATATAGTCTGTAACTACTCTACATAAGCTGTGTATATAGTCTGTAACTACTCAACATAAACTCTGTATATAGTCTGTAACTACTCAACATAAACTCTGTATATAGTCTGTAACTACTCTACATAAACTCTGTATATAAACTGTAACTACTCTACATAAACTCTGTATATAGTCTGTAACTACTCTACATAAGCTGTGTATATAGTCTGTAACTACTCAACATAAACTCTGTATATAGTCTGTAACTACTCAACATAAACTCTGTATATAGTCTGTAACTACTCCACATAAACTCTGTATATAGTCTGTAACTACTCCACATAAACTCTGTATATAGTCTATGTAGTCAGAGATTAAAATGCAAAAGATCTTTTGCATGGAATTATAAAGTTAAAGGTAAGAAAACAACAACGGTATCATTAGCATAAACACGTTAAGAAGTGTAACGCTAAACAATGTACTATACGTTTTGCCTTTTGAAGTCCTGGCGTTTTAACCCTAAAAATAGCTCACTACATTCTCCAAACATAAAAGCAAGCGGAGTGTTCGTGTTGGTTTCTTGTGTCTAAAAGTTTGTTTAAATATATTTCAGTATGGACACAACATGTATCATATGACTAAATCGCCTTTCAAGTAAAATGGCGGCCAATATGAAGCTCTCGGTTGACGATACGGGAGTTTTCCAAAGTCTGTGTCTTTAATTGCTCAGCATTCGCGAATTCAAAGATATTTCTAGATCAATATTCGCGAAATCAAATCATTGCTAGATCACCGTTGGTGAAATAAAGTTTTCGCAAAATCGAAGTGATTTACAGTATCACTACTTAATTCTGGCACTGATGATGCCACATAAATTAGAGATGTAACTAATGTCCCTGACCTTTTTATAGATGATATCGGTACGATGGCGGCAAAATAGCATAATAGTGTTGTTTCCTGAATATTATTTCTATCAAACAGTTGATAAATTAAGTTACCTGTGGAATGAGTCTACAATTTCTTAGTCAGTAATCAATAATGTTTACAAGCACGAAAAGGCTGTTTGGTTTAATTCAATACGAGAATGACGCTTTAATGGTCTTGACTACGTTAATTGTTTTATCAAGTCAGTATTTTGATTGTCTTTGCAATTCTTTTGCTATAGCGCCATCTGAAACCATATGTTTTTAATCTGTTGTCCGCTTTGAAAAAGACGTTCCTGATTGTGAAGTAATGATACTGAATGGTGTTCATTCCTTTTGGCCTGATTTGTTTACAAGGGGAGGCAGTTTTAGACGAGAAGCAGCCTTTGGTGAAGGATTAGAACCAACATGGCTGGATGATGTTTCCTGTCAAGGAGACGAGGCAAGACTGATGGATTGTAGATCTAATGGATGGGGAATTGAAAATTGTGGCCATGGAGAGGATGCTGGCGTAGTATGTTTACCTCCAACGACAGCACCAACGGTGCCGCCAACGACAGAATCTCCACTACATGGTATTAAACAGATATGTATATTGTGATACGCTTGTTGGAGTGATAAAAAAGCTTTGTAGATATGTTACTCCAAAATATTCAATTGTCATTTTCAGTGAAATTTCATGATATCAGATATTTTAATTTAGTTGTTACAATTTATCACAATCTGAAACGAATATACATAGATAAAACATATTCCTGTTAAACCTTTTAATAATCCGGTTATGTATTTTTTCAAGTTAACGAAAATATTCATAAATGTAAAAAAAAAAAAAAAAAAAAAAAAGAAAAAAAGAAAAACAATGTAAGGAGCAGACGCGGATAATGTTAAATAAATAAATTCAAAACTAAGTGAAATTGAAAAACAAATGCATAACAGTTAAACACATCGAAGGAGAGGATATTTCATACATTCATATGTCAGTGATGGTGATTTGTAGATTGCGACCCAGAGAGAGACTATCAATGTTTATCTAATAACCAATGTGTGCCTATAGCAATGCTTTGCAATGGACAGAACGACTGCATTGATGGCTCGGATGAAGAACCATGCAGTAAGTAATGCCATGAATGTTTATACAACTAGCTTTCTCCGATTTTGTATTGATGCAATCACGCATGTATCCGTGTTTTTACTATTATTATTATCATTGTTAACCACAATAATGCTAATGGATAAGTGGTTTTCATGAAAAGAAATCCCGAGAATTGCTTAAGTGTAACATACAGCATATTAACATGCATACAGACACGAAAGATAAGCCAATGTCAATCATGCAAAATGTGGAAGGGAGTAGCTGTTCCTCAGGTTTCCTCTGGCTTTCCTTTACCGTGATTTTCGCTTACATCACAACAGGAAATTTCTTAAATTTGCATAATCATCATAATTTCCAAGTTTGCAATAACATGTTTCTCTCCGGTTTGATTGCTATTTTTATGCAAAATTAAGTGTACAGGTACATATATGAATATACAGATATTCAGTAGGGAAATGCTTTCAAAACTATTGAAGTAGAAGTGTCTTCAAGACGGATGACGTGCCAATGCAAGTTTTCTAACCTAATACGTAGTCATCATACAAGAACATGCATTACACATGCATTTCTCCCCTTCATGTGCATCATACCACTCCTTTAATATATCACGTAAAGGTGACAACATATTTATCAATAAGGTTCATACAGGATATGATTTCACACTTAAAGCGATGCCGACTATGACGGGTTATTGTAGACACTAACGCTTTTCCATGTTTAGATAACTTTCAGAACATGACGGTACCAGTGGGATCCTCTGTTGACTTCACATGCGCATCCAACCATTCCTTTGGGACTATGGTGGTACGTTGAAAGAGATATAGTTTTCACTTTCTTGAACGCGATATATATCCGTTTACCAAAATCATATTAGCCATGGCGAGCGAAAATTTGTTTCATGTAGGGTTCACGTAAAAGATAATGGATCGAGGAAATGATTTACAGAGTTTCAATTCTCTTAATCTTTCTCATGTAGTATACGTCACTGGGATTTCCAGGCGTGTAGTGTTCATTGACATATCACATCATCGTGCTAGGAGGCAGTATGTTATGACATGTTCTTTTGAGCTTGATGTCTTTTTTGTATGTTTCAGGTGACATGGCTACACAGGCAGATGAACAGCTCAGAAATGAACATCATTGCCGTGAACACAATGATAATTAGTTCTGACGAGTTTTCAGTCAATAGGATTAACGATCGTCTCAATATTTTGCATCTGGATAACGCTACTGTGCAGACCTCGGGGCAATATGTTTGCAAAACAGAGGTAGAAAGAATAGCTTCACACAATCTACACGTTGCAGGTATGTCCAAAAATGTACTAAGCGTTTAGGTTTCAGGTATGTCAAACCATCAACACGACCTTGATATTACAGGTATGTCCAACCATCAACACTACCTTGATATTACAGGTATGTCCAACCATCAACACGACCTTGATATTATAGGTATGTCCAACCATCAACACGACCTTGATATTACAGGTATGTCCAACCATCAACACGACCTTGATATTACAGGTATGTCCAACCATCAACACGACCTTGATATTACAGGTATGTCCAACCATCAACACGACCTTGATATTATACGTATGTCCAACCATCAACACGACCTTGATATTATACGTATGTCCAACCATCAACACGACCTTGATATTACAGGTATGTCCAAACAACAACACGACCTTGATATTACAGGTATGTCCAACCATCAACACGACATTGATATTACAGGTATGTCCAACCATCAACACGACCTTGATATTACAGGTATGTCCAACCATCAACACGACCTTGATATTACAGGTATGTCCAAACAACAACACGACCTTGATATTACAGGTATGTCCAACCATCAACACGACATTGATATTACAGGTTTGTCCCACCACCAACACGACCTTGATATTACAGGTATGTCCAACCATCAACACGACCTTGATATTACAGGTATGTCCAAACATCAACACGACCTTGATATTACAGGTATGTCCAACCATCAACACGACCTTGATATTACAGGTATGTCCAACCATCAACACGACCTTGATATTACGACCTTGATATTACAGGTATGTCCAACCATCAACACGACCTTGACACGACCTTGATATTACAGGTATGTCCAACCATCAACACGACCTTGATATTACAGGTATGTCCAACCATCAACACGACCTTGATATTACAGGTATGTCCAACCATCAACACGACCTTGATATTACAGGTATGTCCAACCATCAACACGACCTTGATATTACAGGTATGTCCAACCATCAACACGACCTTGATATTACAGGTATGTCCAACCATCAACACGACCTTGATATTACAGGTATGTCCAACCATCAACACGACCTTGATATTACAGGTATGTCCAACCATCAACACGACCTTGATATTACAGGTATGTCCAACCATCAACACGACCTTGATATTACAGGTATGTCCAACCATCAACACGACCTTGATATTACAGGTATGTCCAACCTTCAACACGACCTTGATATTACAGGTATGTCCAACCATCAACACGACCTTGATATTACAGGTATGTCCAACCATCAACACGACCTTGATATTACAGGTATGTCCAACCATCAACACGACCTTGATATTACAGGTATGTCCAAACAACAACACGACCTTGATATTACAGGTATGTCCAACCATCAACACGACCTTGATATTACAGGTATGTCCAACCATCAACACTACCTTGATACTATAGGTATGTCCAACCATCAACACGACCTTGATATTACAGGTATGTCCAACCATCAACACGACCTTGATATTACAGGTATGTCCAAACAACAACACGACCTTGATATTACAGGTATGTCCAACCATCAACACGACCTTGATATTACAGGTATGTCCAACCATCAACACGACCTTGATATTACAGGTATGTCCAAACAACAACACGACCTTGATATTACAGGTATGTCCAACCATCAACACGACCTTGATATTACAGGTATGTCCAACCATCAACACTACCTTGATATTATAGGTATGTCCAAACAACAACACGACCTTGATATTACAGGTATGTCCAACCATCACCACGACCTTGATATTACAGGTATGTCCAACCATCAACACTACCTTGATATTATAGGTATGTCCAAACAACAACACGACCTTGATATTATAGGTATGTCCAACCATCACCACGACCTTGATATTATCAGTAAACCAAGAAATTTTACTTTTTCTTGGATTTCTATTAATTATATTTTGAATATTTTATAATCAAGTTTCCAGATTTTTAAATTAAGCAATCTTCATTTTCAGTCGTCAGTGTTATCGGCTTTTGGTTGTCTGGTTAGCGTATAATATACACTCAAACAAAGGACTGATTTGAGAGATATCTTACTTGCAGCTGTATTGTGCACTTTTGTTTTCTACCTATAAATATAATTCCCAATTTTACGACTGATTTAAGTATTATCGGAAATGTACATTTAACGGCTATATATAGAATCTTAAAAAAAAAAAAAAAAAAATGTTATGTCTTATATATGTATATATTTGTTGTACTCATGATCAAAGAGACCAATGCTTATTATTATCGTTATTGTTCTTAGATATGAAACAGCATTATCAAATAAATCATGATATTACAGGTGAAATCTCCGGGAATACCACCGAAACATCGTGCGATATTCAGGAGATGCTGAATTGTATAGAACCCGTTTCCGACCTTGGTAGTATGACAGGTAGTCCCGAGGACGCAGCACGAATTTGTAGGTAAGATGTTATATCGAGCAATGTGCAATGCAACACGCGTCGTATTAAGTTAATGATAGTGATTAAAATATGTTTAGGGAGTCATGGCATTGAAGTTAGCTATAGTCACCGGACAACACATTGTTTTGAATTTCTTTGATTTACGGATAGATATTTGATTTGTGTTTCTTTTAAACAGTAACGCACAAAATTGTTGCATTGTTAACTCATCAAATACCTGACTTCTGTAATGATCTGTAAACGTCGAGCATTTTTTACTCAATAATTACCGCGATAAATATATCTAAACTCCACGAGTAAATGTCTCTATCAATGACACCGACATCTCATTTCATAACGATGATGCTTTAAATGTGTCATCGGCTTTAGGTAACACCATGATATCGAACATAACTAAGTGTTGAAAATACATTTTATCACAACATAAAACCTATCCGAAAAAAAATATCTGTTAGATTATCTGTCAGGAATTAAGAAAAGGTTATTATTATTGTTCATAGTACAATCTTCCCGGACATGATTTCCTGCATAGAGAGTCTACCTCCTACATGTATAACCGACTCCTTGTATACTCAGATAGAAATGGCTAAGCAGCAGCTTACAGCAGTTTGTCAAATAATTGGTAAGTATGGGTATTTTATACTAATTTCATACTTGAACTGGCACATGTCTTACGGATTCAACTGATGAATATTTTTCAAAACCATTTTTTTATAATCCCCATGTGAAGGACAGTTTAATTACTGAAATCACGCAGAAGTTCCCGGAAAAAATAATTAATAGAGTTGCAGTGACTAATGGTGCCAACGGAATTGTTATGATATTGTAATTGTTCCTGTTGGTAATATTGCAAACAACATTTACAATACTTACATGGTTGATGCCATCGATAACGTCATTTTAATAATTTCTAAGTTATCAATTAATGATGTAAAACGTAATGAATTACATTTCAAAATATAACATTTTGTTATTGTCCATGTTTAATTTGAATTACCGTGATATTATTCGGATTCCAGGAGGGGGCGATAATGGTAGCACAGAAGAGAGCAATAGTGATAACACAGGAGAGGGTAATGGCGGTCCACTTTGTAACATACTAACCGCCATGCAGTGTATAGCTCCACTGTCCGAAATGGGCAATATAGGATTAAACCAGACGGATTTTAATCACATTTGCAGGTAAAGTATCGTTTGAAATGTATGCTTCTCCTGCAAGGAAAGCAAACCTTATGATTATTCAAAATTAATACATTTCACTTTATGTTAAAACCATATCTACTGTTAAGAGAGTTTGTCAACCTGTAGATAAGAAGGTCTATTTTTTGTGAAAGTACCGTATGGTTTTAGTCGACTATTACAGTGAAATTCCTCGGGTTTGGGTTGAAATGTTTTGAACTACATTGACTTTCGTTTCAGCCGCAGGAAAATGTAGTCAATATGACTCTATCACCTTTTTTACCTAAATACTTGGACTTCCTAAATGATATCTTGGACATGCTCGTGTTTCAGGGTTAATAAATCAAGGTCAAGGTCACAGTTACTATCTTTAGAAAATCATTGTCTGTGCTCATTGAGGAATTCTACTTGAACCTTCACACATAAAATGTTATAGACTGCGAGGCCAGTAGAGGACATTCTTTAGCAATACTAGCTATGTCTGTTAAATGTAATCTGGCTGAATCAGTCCAGGATCAACGAGCACACATGTACGTGTAGCAGCTTTTGGAAATCATACATATAAAGCTCAAAATGCAGAGTCTTGTCACATATAACACAAGGTATAAAAAAATATGTCACATTCTACCCCGTATTTGATATCATACTTCCAGCGGAAGGTGAGTACATCGACAGTTATGTAGGGAGAAAATCTCAAATATAATGATATTCAGTCAGATACTGCTGTTGCTGTTGCAGACACGTAAGGCCCGACTTCTAAAAATTAAAATGCCAAATATTTCGAATTCTAGCCTCTGTCCCATCCTTTGCTTGTCATTTCTATTGCTTTGTTTACTTATACTACAACGTTAAAGAAAATATAACTAGATATAACATTTAAGGTTTATTTCTAAACTGACCAAATGATGCTGACCGCATCGACAAAATTCTTTCTTTTTGCCATGATGATTTTCTTTCTTATTCGGGATTATGAATAATTTAAATAAATGTGAACAAGACAATCAATAGAAATTTCAAGTAGGTAAAATGTAAAACAAAACTCGCTACACAATGGCATCAGAACATTTGTGAAGTATTTCCTTATTATTCACGACATTTCTTATTAGTTTTATGTTAATACTGCATGAATCCTACTCTTTGCAGAAACGTGTACCCTGATGTGATGGCCTGTATTGATGCCCTACCTCCGTCGTGTTCTTCTGATCCAATGTTCTCCCAGGTAGAGTCAGCAACACAACAACTACAAATGGTCTGTCAAACCATTGGTAAGTATGTTACACAAAGCAACCATAATCGCTTATATACTGACTAGAGTATCCTAATTAGCTCTTGCTCAGCTTGATAATTATTCAGATGTAAAGCTAAATTACTCATCTCACAAACGGTTGGCAGTCAACTTTTAGCAAGCTCTCAGAGAAGATATTGTGACCTCACTATATAACTTGATCGAATACTGGATCAATTTTGTTAGCACATTCGGTAAATAATTTCTGCTGTCATTTGTTAAGTTAACCCATATTAATACTCCATTGTACTTAACTATTTTAAGGGTTTTATTCATCGATCTATCTTTTATGTAGTGCGTTTTTGTAATTCTACTCAACGAGTTGTAGATGTAGCGCTTTAATCAGTCAAAAGTATTACAGAGTAAAGTAGCGGGATCTTCAGTTACCCAATAGGACTGCGAAAGGAGAGACATAAATGGAGTCTAATCAAAACAGCTTTAATCAGTCAAAAGTATTACAGAGTAAAGTAGCGGGATCTTCAGTTACCCAATAGGACTGCGAAAGGAGAGACTTAAATGGAGTCTAATCAAAACACACATAAAAATAACGTATTAACAATATAAAACTATGAAGTCGTATGTTTGCAAATAATATTATTTAACTCAGTGGACGGTGGCATTGAAGTCTATATATAGATGTAATACAAAAAGCCTAAAGTTTTTGCAGCACACCTAAAATATAACGAAAATAAAATAGAGAACCTTCATTTCATTTCTATATTACTTTGATCGTAAGGAAATGAGTATGTAGAGAAAATAAAAAATAACGGCCGAACAATTCTGTACATTTTTTGTGTTGATCACATTGTTTTGATGTCATACATCCCTCACAATTATGACAATGCCCCTACGTCTTTGTATTTTGAATATTAAAAACAAATTAAACGCTCTTCCTTCCGAAAAGTACAGCAAGTATGTAAAAATGTATATTTTGAATTAGAAATGTGTCCTTTGTACATTTGTTTACATAATACAGTAGACGCTACATCGGTATTTTTCAAACTTTCATTGTTACTCTGCGTTACTTTTAAATGTGTTCTGCTGGATTATTGATTGTATATGTCATGTGCACAGGAGACTGTGATGTTTCAACACTGTCTATATGCCTATCACCATTACAAACACTGGAGGCATACCGTATGAATGGAACGACTGGTGAAAGCCTTGTACAGGTCTATTGCAGGTTAGTATCTCATATATCATAATTATCAATCCGTTGACTTGTACAGGCCTACTACAAGTCAGTATCATTTGCAATCATAATCATCAATCTGTTTAACATTGAAATTCTTTTGACGAAATATTTCCATAGATATCAAGATAATCATTTATGCATATTCGTTATGTCCTGGATAAAGATATTTTTGTTATAGTTCACATCACGATTTCACATTTGAGTATAACTGTTGGTAATCGGTAAGCGATGTGTTTCTGTTCTAATTACATCTGTTGGCATTGTTTGTCGACATATATTCTGATGTTCTTTAAAAAGTATTACCATGTATATTTTTTTTGTCAAGACAGCATACTGACAGAAGTTGATTTACTAGACAAACTTTTAAACAGAGTTAGTTATAACTATAGAGTCATAATGTCCCTGTTTTCGAGGTCAGTAAAGAAAATGTGATTTATTTATATTTATATTGATATTTGTTATATTGAATCAAAATATAGAAATCATATGTTGTGCCCGTAAACGTGAATACCACTTGAAAAACATTAATACCTGCAAACAAGGGCAAACCGAAACAAGAACAACTATACAATAAAGAATCTTTTGATTGTGATATCGTGAGATGAAGACCGCTTGGTTTGTGTTATCGTCAACAATAGCATTGCGTGTATCTCTATTTTAGTATAATGAACCAATATAAGACGTGTATCAGTAAAGCACCTGCCGCCTGTAAAAGTTTGACATCTGAGGATTTCCCCCTCAATGATATTCTGTGTGGAAACGTGACCCGAGGTATGTGTATATCTAGCTTACTACAGCACGAAAAACATCAACCTTTCGAGAAATAACAATACTTCAATATACAATGTTAATTAGCAAACGACTCCTCTAGAAATAATGCAGTATGGTTTATTTTCGGAACTTTCTTATCTTTGCCATTTCTCCATAATCTTCCTTGATCAGTATTGTTGCACATTAAGAATATAAATTAAGAAAGGATTAACTAATTTAATAACTGGTCTTTCCTGAAAATAAGGTGAAAATATGTCTTGAATCTTAATGGATAATACTTATCAATAAATATACATAATGGATAGTACTTATCAATAAATATACATAATGGATAATACTTATCAATAGATATACAAAATGCATAGTACTTATCAATAGATATACATAATGGATAGTACTTATTAATAGATATACAAAATGCATAGTACTTATCAATAGATATATATAATGGATAGTACTTATCAATAGATATACATAATGGATAGTACTTATCAATAAATATACATAATGGATAGTACTTATCAATAGATATACATAATGGATAGTACTTATCAATAGATATACAAAATGCATAGTACTTATCAATAGATATACATAATGGATAGTACTTATCAATAGATATACATAATGGATAGTACTTATCAATAAATATACATAATGGATAGTACTTATCAATAGATATACATAATGGATAGTACTTATCAATAGATATACATAATGGATAGTACTTATCAATAGATATACATAATGGATAATACTTATCAATAAATATACATAATGGATAGTACTTATCAATAAATATACATAATATAATCAGATACCATTTGATTGCAAACATTGTTTTCGTAGAGGATGAGAAAAATTAAATATTTGCAAAACATAAAAATTTACAACTCTCAAAAAGCCGATGTCTCTGTAGTTTTGAAAGTCAGTATTCAAATGTGTTTTTAATAGTTGTTTAAAAGGGATTTCAATGATAACTATATTAGTGTTTATTGAATATACATGATATTGAAAATTTGTGTCATTGTCCATTAATTTGCACTTGCATCATGGCAATGAATAACGATAAGAGGGGCATTTACTCCATTGTCAGTACTATTTAATATGTTTAATGAAACCATAATTAATTATTGAACACCTGAATATTGATCTCAAGACATAACTACCAACAAAAGGCATAATCTTGTAAAAATGATTGCAATTCAGATAACATATCTTACGCAGCGTTGGATAAGGATGCAAATTTTGTAGAAGGGATTCTTTCCAAAAATAGAAAAAGTTATCTTTCGAAAGGTTGCTAACCATGTGCACCTTTTCAGAAGACCTTTACAAATCATCCAGATGTACTGTAACCTAATGGAATAACTCAAATATCGCCAGCATTGTTTAAAAGATATTATATCTATTATTGAAAGTATAGGACATCAATATCTATGTGAATACTCCCAACACTGTTGTATTATAACCTATTAACAGTAGGCCTTTTCCCTGTCGTATTTAACATTGGATATGTCTATCTTCATCACATTTGTCATATTCACATAAAATGTCATTATTTTCAAGTTAGTGTCGATTTTTAAGGTCTATTTGTGTTAAAATGACTTTAAGAATGTTTGACAATATTTCTGTACCTACATAAGATTACTTATAACCTATTTTTGAAATAGCTTCAAATAGTGGACATTAGTGTGTTCTAAATCACTGCAAAGTGTAGAACAAATACCGGAGAGTATGTGGTTTTCGTAACCCCATTTGTGCGCATGACCAAATAAACTAGGGATAATGCATTTCATTCCTCGTACAGATGATACATGTAACTATAGTGGTATCCTTGGGTGTACGTTACCGCTGGTGATTCGTTCTGTACAGCAAGCATTGAGTATTCCATCACAAGGGATTGAGGACTGTGGGTAAGTAGTACATTATTATGAAATTAACGCGCGTAATGACGTGTTGGATAGCTGAGGTATTTTCAATATTTGATAAATTGGGTTAGTGGACATGTATTTTAAACATGGCTATAATGCAAATTTCCATTCTAACTTATTAACACTTTTTATATACAATGGAGGTTTGCTTGTAATATGCTAGTGCAGACGTGAATAGCACCTTCTTAAGATTACGAATTCGATGTTTTAGAGCCACAATGTAAAGTGATTGCTAGTCCCTAATAAATTAGGAATATCAGTGCCTGTACATAAAACATTATGCTACGTTTTTATATTGTTTTCCTTAAAAGGACAAAAACCCTATTTGTTGAAGTAATTTAAGTCATTTCTAATATCAGAAGAGACATTATATAGGATTGATAAAATTGGTCGTTAGTTGCTTCTTCAGTAAAAGAACGTTTGCTTTGTAAGATTCCTAGGACATCAAGTGTTTACTTTGCTGTCTGTTTATAAGCTAAACGCGAAATTCATGAGCGAACTCTATATTTAAATTAAATGATTTGTCACATTATTGACTTTTTTCAAATATTAGTGCACATGTCAACATTGTTGTCCTTTTTCCTTTAACAGGTTACTAGCGACTTTCAAAACATGTGTGATGCCCCTCCGTGAAGACTGTATTAACAACAGTGTTGTTGTGACAGAAATAGACAAGTTGTACAGCGTTATAAGTGTAGAGACATGTTCAGAACAGGGTACGTACATGATACAACGTTCACACAAAGCCTACTTAGATCTCTCGTGATTGTTATGTCATTATTTGATAATACTATGCAAAACATATACTGATACCTCAGTTCAGTGAACAAAATAAGACAGGTATCCGTTTAAGAAATCTTTTTAATCTGCAATCATGCTTTAGCTTGGCGATGGAATCAAAAAATTTCCAGAGGATTTTGACCCCCCTTTTGGGTACATTTTCAACTTCTTTTGGAAACCCTTGAACTCAAATGTATGGCACAAAGTGAAGCAAAATTGTAAATTACATGGTTCCCAAACCTGGGGGCCTAAGGAACAGGGTCAAAACAGGGTAAATTGACTGCAATCCTAAAAATCTTCTCAATACCCAACGATGGTAGATTCAGATACTCTTCATTGATGGAACGGTCTGAAGGGGCTTAACCTAAAGTTTACTGTTCAATACCCAAAGATCTCAAGGTTTCATACGTCCCTCTGGAGAGAGGTCTTGTTTATTATTGTTTAAGAGGAAATTTACATTTTTGAGCATTTTGTTTATTTCTTTTATTTGAAATAGATCTCATACCTGGTTAGTACTCGATGACGTTTTGATGATATGCACGCATTGACCCTAGTTTGCCTACGTCCATGGGCCGATTGGCAGGGCCCCTAAAAGGATCAGATGGACTGCATTTCTTTTAAATTCTTCCTTTTGATACTCAATAACGTTAGATAATACTCTTTACGGATATAACATTGTTAATTTGATGACCCCAGGGTATCATAGTTCCCCCTGGGGAGAGGGTAATTTGATGACCCCAGGGTATCATAGTTCCCCCTGGGGAGAGGGTAATTTGATGACCGCAGGGTATCATAATTCCCCCTGGGGAGAGGGTAATTTGATGACCGCAGGGTATCATAGTTCCCCCTGGGGAGAGGGTAATTTGATGACCCCAAGGTATCATAGTTCCGCCTAGGGAGAGGGTAATTTGATGACCGCAGGGTATCATAGTTCCACCTGGGGAGAGGGTTATTTGATGACCGCAGGGTATCATAGTTCCCCCTGGGGAGAGGGTTATTTGATGACCCATGGGAATCATTGTTCCCCCTTGGGAGAGGGTAATTTGATGACCCAAGGGAATCATGGTTTCCCCTGGGGAGAGGGTAATTTGATAATCCCAGAATCTCATACTTCCCATTTGATAAAGGGAAAAAATTATTAGTTTATATAGGGAAATTATATTTTTGATCATAACTTGTTGATTTTTTTCAGGAAGTCGATCAAACTTAATTAGAATTGTTAGTATTGGTGTAGTATTGTCCAAAAAGGGGCAAATTGACTAAAATTTTAAAACGCTTCTTCTCACTACCTAAATATGGTAGTTTCAAATACTCTAGAGGGGCTCGAACAAAATTGTAAACATGTCTAAAAGGTCTTACATGTCCCCTTGGGGAGTGGGTAGATTTTACAGTACTTTATTGGTCACCATTACGTCATCAATGAATTAAACTTAGTTCAAACTCTATGTTCCCTGTACAAATAGCATTTCTTACTTTCTCTTCTATATGCTACCCGTTCATTCCAATAGTCAACGTTTGTGAGTTCGCTCATGTGACCGTTTAGGCCACCGAGACTCTTGTTGATACTTGCTGGGAGGAATTACATAGTGTATCTTCATTTTTTCCAATATTGTAATAGGGAAAGCTATATATATATATAGATCAATTGCCATCGTAACGATAATCTTCTTGGCTTTTCTCAGAACTATTAATAGGAAATATGCATTGCTGTAGAGTTTTGCTATTTCTTTATCTTTTAGTTTTTTTCACTTAATGCTTTTTACTGACCAATAGGGGGACCAATTTTTACTGACCAATGAGGTAACCAATTATTACTGACCAATGAGATAACCAATTATTACTGACAAATGAGGTAACCAATTATTACTGACCAATGAGGTAACCAATTATTACTGACCAAGGGGATAACCAATTACTGACCAATGAGGTAACCAATTATTACTGACCATTGAGATAACCAATTATTACTGACCAATGTGGTAACCAATTATTACTGACCAATGAGATAACCAATTATTACTGACAAATGAGGTAACCAATTATAACTGACCAATGAGGTAACCAATTATTACTGACCAATGAGGTAACCAATTATAACTGACCAATGTGGTAATCAATTATTACTGACCAATGAGGTGACCAATTATTACTGACCAATGAGGTAACCAATTATTACTGACAAATGAGGTAACCAATTATAACTGACCAATGAGGTAACCAATTATTACTGACAAATGAGGTAACCAATTATTACTGACCAATGTGGTAATCAATTATTACTGACCAATGAGGTGACCAATTATTACTGACAAATGAGATAACCAATTATCACTGACCAATGAGGTAAACAATTATTACTGACCAATGAGATAACCAATTATTACTGACAAATGAGGTAACCAATTATTACTGACCGATGTGGTAACCAATTATTACTGACCAATGTGGTAAGCAGTTATTACTGACCAATGAGATAACCAATTATTACTGACCAATGAGATAACCAATTATTACTGACCAATGAGATAACCAATTATTACTGACCAATGAGATAAGCAATTATTACTGACAAATGAGGTAACCAATTATTACTGACCAATGTGGTAATCAATTATTACTGACCAATGAGGTAACAAATTATTACTGACCAATGAGATAACCAATTATTACTGACCAATGAGGTAACCAATTATTACTGACCATTGAGATAACCAATTATTACTGACCAATGAGGTAACCAATTATTACTGACCAATGAGATAACCAATTATTACTGACCAATGAGGTAACCAATTATTACTGACCAATGAGATAACAAATTATTACTGACCAATGAGGTGACCAATTATTACTGACCAAAGAGGTAACCAATTATTACTGACCAATGAGATAACCAATTATTACTGACCAATGTGGTAACCAATTATTACTGACCAATGAGGTAACCAATTATTACTGACAAATGAGGTAACCAATTATTACTGACCAATGTGGTAACCAAATATTACTGACCAATGTGGTAACCAATTATTACTGACCAACGAGGTAACCAATTATTACTGACCAATGAGGTAACCAATTATTACTGACCAATGTGGTAACCAATTATTACTGACCAATGTGGTAAGCAGTTATTTGCTTGTCGTAGTTCTGAAAATTTATATGAATCAAACAAAAGGATGTATTTTTATTTTGTATGTTTTGTATGGTGGAGCATAGATAAATGAATTTAACTCATTTCTGTTCTGCCGAGATAACTTTGTTTAGCTTTTTGAGGAGTTTTCGGCAAATCCAAATACCTACAGACGTTTACAAAATGCATACAGCGTTAAAAATTTTACTTTAAAATAATCTGTGTGTCAATCTACTTAGCGTCAACACCAGCACCATGTGCGACCGCCGATATACAAAATGGCGATGTGTTACTATGGCCCAACCATCCAACCTCTGCATCAAGCACAGAAACAATGGCAGAATGTAAAGAAGCTGTCTGTCGCCCACCTACCTACAGCTTTATAACAGAAGCAGCAGTCTCAAGAAGGTTGTCGGAAGACGTAGATGTTGGCTTTGATTGTAGATCTTATGACAAAGGATCAATAGCTGCCGTTTTAGAGGCACCAGGCAGTACATTTCATAGGTGTATTTGTACAGGTAGGTAATATAGTGGAATGGTGTCTATATATCTATAAAGAGCATATCCCTATTATTTTTCTATATCAAACCCATTAAGATATATAACGGTTGTAAATGCATGCCGCTTCAGTTTTCTTTGTTTTATAGGTATTCAGAAGAACAGAAGTTTTATGTTTTGAATATCCGTAACAGCTTTTGCGCAATATCTGCATTACAAGATATGAATCGCATTGCTTATCATGTATAATTTTATCTCGTAAGGTTATACATGTGGACCTGGTCTTACGATGTGCTCTAACTCAGAAGAGTGCATTGTCAATGAAAGTGTGTGTGATGGCCAACAAGACTGCAGTGATAACTCGGATGAATCAAACTGTGGTAAGTCCTAGTCCGCGCCAATCACTTCACATGCAACAGTAAAGCACTTCAAGACTGCCTTCATACTCACAAGTTGCGCTTAACACTGAAACTATGTCACTTCATAGATAGCAATATGGCATTAGAACGGTACCCGTACACCCCTAAAACGGTTTCACTTCACAGATCTCCGTACACCACTTAAACGGTATCACTTCACAGATCTCCGAACACCACTAAACAGTTACACTTCACAGATCTCCGTACACCACTTAAACGATATCTCTTCACAGATCTCCGTACACCACTTAAACAGTATCACTTCACAGATCCCCTTACACCACTTAAACGGTATCACTTCACATATCTCACAACACCACTAAACGGTATCGCTTCACAGATCTCCGTACATCACTTAAACGGTAATGCTTCACAGATCTCCGTACACCACTTAAACTGTAACACTTCACAGATCTCCGTACATTACTTAAACGGTAACGTTTCACAGATCTCCGTACACCACTTCAACGGTAACACTTCACAGATCTCAGTACATCACTTAAATGGTATCACTTCACAAGCAGCCATTAGACATGTAAAAGTACTACATTTAAACAACGACACTTTGCGGACAGCAGTACAACACTAAACTCGTCGTCTGTATATAGCTGATAACGTTGAATTCGGGAATTTGCGAGTTGAAGAAGTACATTTTGATTTACCTGTGGAATTATTAAGTACTAGATTCTGTGAAACGTTTTGGTAATTCCTGTTCTAATTCATATACCGTATTAAAAAACAATAATTTACCTTGTGGTCCAAGCTTACAGGTCATATCATATGCCTTAATGTAATATACCGACACCTCGCATGTTCTTGCTACTCTAGGTCACGGAAGCATTCAAAAATGTTCTACATGGTCATTCTTACGTGTTATACAATGTCGTTTCTTTGATATAACTTAAGTTTAACTCGTTTTCACGAGCGGTAGGGATGTAAACGTTTTATTTGTTATTATGTATCATTGTTTAAACATGACATACATGACCAATGTTTGTGAGACCTAATACAATTAAGTACAAAGAAGGCAGACACCAATTTTTACTGATGTTGGTCGTTTATAACTGATTAATACATAAGAAAACAATTGGTTCAAGGCGGGAACGAAATCTAGCAGTAAAGTTTCCAGAACAACATACTTTCGGGTCAAGGGCTTGTTTACTCCTTCTTACAAGTCCGCAGCCAGCACAAAAACATATAACACAAACCGTTTTCGACGGGCGAATTAAAAATGTGCACCAGTTATAATCGAACTTGATTGACTCGAGGGCAAAACATAAACAAACAAAAAAATTAACAAAAAAACATGTAAAATATTTGTGCAAAAGACACAGAAGCTTGGGTCATTAACAATTAAATGCTTTAAAAGTACAATGAGAATAAGACTACGAGTTCAGGAAAGGTAAGTGCATTTCGCTTCATCGACGACACCAACTGAACCATTCCAAACAAGTGCAATAGCACGTTCTCAAATGTGAATAATGTTAACAATCTGGAAACGATGGGCATCGATAACAGCCTATTTCACATAGCACATGGAAATAAATCATTCCCATGTTAGATCAATGAAGCAAAACCAACAAGAAATTATAGCCAAACATAACTATAATCCAAACGCATATTTCTCAATGAAATTGTGACGATAGTAAAACTTCACTATAATTTTCATTGACCTGCACCTCCTGAAATCCCGTATTAGTTGACATATTTATACTGGGAACAATCTCCATGAGTATCGAATAAAGTGCGACATATAGACAGATGCTGGTACGTTAATAAGCAGAAATAGCAACTAGAGTTTAGATGAATGTGTTTTTCCTGTCATATGTTAATACATATTAATGTAATCATGATATTGGAAATATACAGCAATATCGAATCAACACTGTGACATGTAGACACTTGAAAGCAAATTGGGCACAATAAAGAAATGGACAATTTAAAGAGGGAAATAGGAATCATCCTGCTTATTCTACAGCCTGACAGAAAGTTATCCTTGTAACTTTCCTGTAGAAATAGCTTGAAGTAAATGGATGACTTAGAAGAGTCGTGATTCAAATGTTTATATATGGCGTATTTTGTCAATAACTATGTCATAAAAGCTGTAATGTTTCAGTGTGATGACGCTACACTTGAATGCATCAACTTAATATGTACCTGATGGTTACGAAAAAAAAACGAATTATTCTAAAGAACAGATACAGGTCGAAATATATCTATTGAATATTTCATTTCTATCTATTGTTACATATTGTAGTATTTAGTAATTGCAAATTCAAATACCGCTTTCAACATTTGGCTTGCTATATCATACTTAAACACAAATACATCCATAAAATATTTCTCCATACAATATAAGTATATATATATGTTTGGTTGGCTTTAGATGAATTGCTGGTCAAAGCGGAGCGAGATAGTAGTGGTATTGTAATGATGAAGTATCGATCTCTCACGACATTAGTGTGTGACCAGGATGGGACCTTTTCTGACCGTGAAGCTAGTGTCATTTGTAAAGAAATGGGATTCACGTAAGTATTCTTTTTCATTAAATCTATTGGTGATAATATATACTTACACAGCTGATAATTCCTGGAACAACAATACGCATTTAACAGCTTATATAGATATCTCCACCCGAATATATAAGTCCCAGGGTATCAAGGTAAAGATATTATTTAATAATCAAAACACATAATCAGAAGTTATTTCACTGTTCACACTTCGTATGGGAAGCTGTGGGCAAAACACTAGGAAGCGTCAGCAAAACATCCACACTGATCGAAAAAATGAAAGATTACCATAAACTCAAATGCTTTCACAAGTCAAGTCAAGCGGATGATCGCAATGATATCATGGTCATTCATATTTCATTAGCCTTGAAGGAGGGTGATCACAACTTTTATAGGTTTTCGATGGTCCTCTATTGTTAGTTTGACGTGGAGGAGTGTTATTCCAAATTTTATAGGTTTTCAACCATTCTTCATTTTTTATTTGCCGTTAAGGAGGGTGATCCCAACTTTTATAGGTTTATAATTTAGTTTTGATCTTTCATATATTACTTCAACATAACACCAACATAGTTCATCATATTTCAGAATGTCCCACGATGTAATATTATGTTCTGTGTTGTAGGAGAGGACAACGATCTTCCTCGGGGAGGAGAGTTCTCGATACACAAGCATGGCTCACTCTGACCTGTGACGACACAGCAACAACGATGTCTGATTGTGGCCAAGAGTTGCTTGTTTCAAAGCACGCATGCGCTACCATGATTCCGGCTGCCGTCAATTGTTATTTTTAACAAGACTAGTACTTCATAGTTTTTTTTTTATTTCTAAACTTGATATCTTTATATCTATATATATATATATATAGTTACAATTAAAGTATATTATATAGAATATTTGTAAGTAAGAAGCAGGGGAGGCGTTTTTCTGATATCAATGTAATGCATGCAACCACAATTGTTTCAATGCTACAGACTTCAATCCGACCTATAATGTATCCGGTGCACGGTGATGAAGTCACGAGGCGTTTAAATTGTACGCTCAATTTTGTTCTTGAATCATTTTATTTCATCGTATGTTATTTCTAAAATCTTCTTCAGAATGCATGCTACTATTGTCCATTACAAAATTAAATTCTGAAAAGATCCAATCTAATATTTCATTGGTGTTGATCTTCAGATGTTCTCATTAAACTTTATTTTTCCATAGAATGTTTTTTCTTATAGTACAACAGCCCTGAGAATGTGACAATCCTTGAAAGAGTTAAAATAAATCGTTACTTTACGGAAGATACATTAATTAAAGTACACCAAATATAAGTCATAATGTAAATTCAGGAATAGAAAAGCCTCTCATAGATAAGAATAGATAAGGGGAACGTACAGGTATTTTGTCGATTTAAGACAAAAAAGAAATCATCGATATGTGAACATGATCTTAATCAAACATTAAATACGATACAGAAGGGTAAACTTTAAGGGAAATCACTAATAACTCAGTGACTGCTAAACATTTGATATCAGTATGACAACTGTAACAATTTTAGGAGATATAGGAATGTTACTATCAAGAAATGCAGAATTTATGACAGAAATCACGTTTACCATACAGTTTGTTGGAAAATTAGGTCGAGGTAGATGGCTAATGTTAAAAAGTCAGTTATATCTTTGATTTCGAATTCTGGCTGGTATATACTTTATACAAGGTTGATAGATATATTGTTATTGAAAGGCAGGATATCATCAATATTCTTGAAAGTGACTTTAAGTTCCCAAGTGACCTGCTATGGTAAGCTCTTTAAAAAATTCAGCTTGACATGAAAAGAACACGTCTGACAAGAGATGGGAACAGTTTGTTCAAATAGACATGGTCAGTTTTACCAGCAAACTCGACAAAAAATGTCAACCAGGGGTTTATTTTACGATTCAGTCTATTTCCGTATATTTCCTCTTTGATTTGAAAGTATTTCCCATAAGATACACATAAGTAAAGTTGACAACCAGGCTCTTGGTCAAATTAGAACCAGTTATATTGTATATGACAACAAACCAACATCTTTGGAACACATATAAATCAAACCCTAGCAGTTTTATATTATTAATTATGTCTACTAAACAGAAGTTTAATGTTAACTCTATACGAAAATCAACGCCTTATGAATTTACCCATATTCTATGAACAAGCAGATATAGAAATCGACTATTTGTCTCTTTCGTATTGAAAGGAGTGGTTGTATTCGCAGTGAGTTGAAATAATTACAGCACTATGAATTAGCATTAATGTTTTATCTGCACTAAAATATATTATGAAAGCTAAACTGGCATGCTCCATTCTGTAATGACTATCCAGTAATTTGGTAACAGATGTAATTTCAGCCTACACCGAGTGACATCGTTTAAACATTAAGATATTAGGAACATTTGGAATAGATTGTGACAATTTGCCAAGTAATTTACAACATTCATTTTCTACACACCTACACACTTGTGAACATATAAACTGTAAACAGTATACAGTGACCTTTGTAACTGTTTATTATGATAACATTTATAGACATCCTGATACCAAGAAGCACCAAGGATCTCTGTACATGAAATGGTATTTCTTGACAATATATTCATTGAAATGACATTTGTTCCTCTAAACAAAGAATATAAGTATCTTTTGCACGCTTTTACGTGCGTGTTTGCAGGATAAAGGCATTTCATCCGGGGGTCATAACATATTGTGAAAGCCGATAATTTTTACTACATTTTGTCAAATCTGGGATGCAATATTCCTATCCTATAAACACACATAAAGAAACAGTATTTTTCTCCCATATCAACACCAATCCTTTGTCGGCCCTTCGAATATATTTTTTCATCTTTAAAGCTTTTATAAAAAGAAAACAACAATCTTGTCAAAGATCATAGCCATATTTTACAAACTGAAATTTTCCCTGAAGCTAATTTCCTTTAAAGGTCAATATCCAGAAAACAGTTGTTCCGTCATGTACCTCGAGAGAAGCTTACAAGGAACAAGTGCAGCAAAACATAGACGGCGACACAATGAATTATAGTGGCAAAGAGCAACATCAGATATAAACTCGAAAAACTGACATATTTCCCAAAACAGTGACGATAATTATCTTGTTTATAACACATACATTTGCCCATGGCTTAACAAAGCCGTATCACGAATTAAATGTAACAGATGAGGTAGAGAGAAATATCCGCTTCAGTAGGTAATGCAGGTTTACAAGATGTTCATTTATGTTGAAACTAAACAAGAATGATAAAAGATGTCATTTGAAATAGATACAGCCGTGTTCTCAGACGAGCACAGATTTTAAACAATGATGCACACAGCATACTAAAATTGTCTTTAAGCAATGATACCACACAGCATACTAAAGTTCTCTTTAAACAATGACACCACACAGCATACTAAAGTTCTCGTTAAACAATGATACCTCACAGCATATTAAAGTTCTCTTTAAACAATTATAACACACAGCATATTAAAGTTCACTTTAAACAATGATACCACGCAGCACACTGAAGTTTTCTTTAAACAAAGATACCACACAGCACACTAAAGTTCTTTTTAAACAATGATACCACACTGCATACTAAAGTTTTCTTTAAACAATGATACCACACAGCTTACTAAAGTTCACTTTAAACAATGAAACCACACAGGATACTTAAGAGAGATCTCTTTAAACAATGATACCACACAGCATACTAACTATCTCTTTAAACAATGATACCACACAGCATACTAAAGTTCTCTTTAAACAATGGTACCACACAGCATATTAAAGTTCTCTTTAAACAATAATACCACACAGCATAATAAAATTCTCTTTATATAATGATACCACACAGCATACTAAAGTTATCTTTAAACAATAATACCACACAGCATACTAAAGTTCTCTTTAAACAATGATACCACACAGCACACCAAAGATATTTCTCTTCAAACAATTATACCACACGGCATACTAAAGTTCTCATTAAACAATGCTATCACACAGCATACTAACGTTCTCTTTAAACAATGATACCACACAGCACACAAAAGATATTTCTCTTCAAACAATAATACCACACGGCATACTAAAGTTCTCTTTCAACAAGAATACCACACATCATACTAAAGTTCTCTTTATATAATGATACCACACAGCATACTAACGTTCTCTTTAAACAATGATACCACACAGCACACCAAAGATAATTTTCTTAAAACAACGATTCCAAACGGCATACTAAAGAGGATTCTTTTTAAACAATGATACCACACCGCATACTAAAGTTCTCTTTAAACAGTGATATCACACAGCACACTAAAGTTCTCTTTAAACAATAATACAACACAGCATACTAATGATTATTCTCTTAAAACAATGATTCCAAACGGCATACTAAAGAGGATTCTTTGTAAACAATGATAGCACAAATCATAATAACGTTCTGACTAAACAATGATACCACACAGCACACCAAAGATATTTCTCTTCAAACAATTATACCACACGGCATACTAAAGTTCTCTTTCAACAAGAATACCACACATCATACTAAAGTTCTCTTTATATAATGATACAACACAGCATACTTAAGTTCTCTTTACGATACCACACAGCATTCTCTTTAAACAATGATACCACACAGCACACCAAAGATAATTTTCTTAAAACAACGATTCCAAACGGCATACTAAAGAGGATTCTTTTTAAACAATGATACCACACAGCATACTAAAGTTCTCTTTAAACAATGATACCACACAGCATACTAAAGAAACAATGATACCACACAGCATCTCTCTTTAAACAATGATACCACACAGCATACTAAAGTTCTCTTTAAACAATGATACCACACAGCATACACATTAAACAATGATACCACACAGGATACTAAAGTTCTCTTTAAACAATGATACCACACAGCATACTAAAGTTCTCTTTAAACAATGATACCACACAGCATACTAAAGTTCTCATTAAACAATGATACCTCACAGCATATTAAAGTTCTCTTTAAACAATGATACCACACAGGATACTAACGTTCTCTTTAAACAATGATACCACACAGCATACTAAAGTTCTCTTTAAACAATGATACCACACAGCATACTAAAGTTCTCATTAAACAATGATACCTCACAGCATATTAAAGTTCTCTTTAAACAATGATACCACACAGCATATTAAAGTTCTCTTTAAACAAGGATACCACACAGCATACTAAAGTTCTCTTTAAACAATGATACCACACAGCATACTAACGTTCTCATTAAACAATAATACAACACTGCATACTAAAGATAATTCTCTTAAAACAACGATTCCAAACGGCATACTAAAGAGGATTCTTTTTAAACAATGATACCACACAGCATACTAAAGTTCTCTTTAAACAGTGATATCACACAGCATACTAAAGTTCTCTTTAAACAATGATACCACACAGCATACTAAAGAGATCTCTCTTTAAACAATGATACCACACAGCATATCAAAGTTCTCTTTAAACAATGATACCACACAGCATACTAAAGTTCACTTTAAACAATGATACCACACAGGATACTACCGTTCTCTTTAAACAATGATACCACACAGCATACTAAAGTTCTCGTTAAACAATGATACCACACAGCATATTAAGGTTTTCTTTAAACAATTATACCACACAGCATACTAAAGAGAGATATTTTTAAACAATTATACCACACAGCACACTAAAGTTCTCTTTAAACAATAATACAACACAGCATACTAATGATTATTCTCTTAAAACAATGATTCCAAACGGCATACTAAAGAGGATTCTTTGTAAACAATGATAGCACACATCATAATAACGTTCTGACTAAACAATGATACCACACAGCACACCAAAGATATTTCTCTTCAAACAATTATACCACACGGCATACTAAAGTTCTCTTTCAACAAGAATACCACACATCATACTAAAGTTCTCTTTATATAATGATACCACACAGCATACTAACGTTCTCTTTAAACAATGATACCACACAGCATACTAAAGTTCACTTTAAACAATGATACCACACAGCACACCAAAGATAATTCTCTTAAAACAACGATTCCAAACGGCATACTAAAGAGGATTCTTTTTAAACAATGATACCACACAGCATACTAAAGTTCTCTTTAAACAATGATACCACACAGCATACTAAAGAGATCTCTCTTTAAACAATGATACCACACAGCATATTAAAGTTCTCGTTAAACAATGATACCACACAGCATATTAAAGTTCTCTTTAAACAATTATACCACACAGCACACTAAAGTTCTCTTTAAACAATAATACAACACAGCATACTAATGATTATTCTCTTAAGACAATGATTCCAAACCACACAGCATACTAAAGAGGATTCTTTGTAAACAATGATACCACACATCATAATAACGTTCTCTGACTAAACAATAATACCACACTGCATACTAAAGTTCTCTTTATATAATGATACCACACAGCATACTAAAGTTCTCTTTAAACAATAATACCACAAAGCATACTAAAGTTCTCTTTAAACAATAATACCACACAGCATAATAAAATTCTCTTTATATAATGATACCACACAGCATACTAAAGTTCTCTTTAAACAATGATACCACAGCATACTAACGTTCTCTTTAAACAATGATACCACACAGGACACCAAAGATATTTCTCTTCAAACAATTATACCACATGGCATACTAAAGGGTGTTATATTTATATAATGATACCACACAGCATACTAATGTTCTCTTTAAACAATGATACCATACAGCACACCAAAGATATTTCTCTTCAAACAATTATACCACACGCCATACTAAAGTTCTCTTTCAACAAGAATACCACACATCATAATAAAATTCTCTTTATATAATGATACCACACAGCATACTAAAGTTCTCTTTAAACAATGGTACCACACAGCATACTAAAGTTCTCTTTAAACAATAATACCACAAAGCACACTATAGTTCTCTTTAAACAGTGATGCCACACAGCACACCAAAGATATTTCTCTTAAAACAACGATTCCAAACGGCATACTAATGAGGATTCTTTTTAAACAATGATACCACACAGCATACTAAAGTTCTCTTTAAACAGTGATATCACACAGCATACTAAAGAGATCTCTCTTTAAACAATGATACCACACAGCATATTAAAGTTCTCTTTAAACAATGATACCACACAGCATACTAAAGTTCTCTTTAAACAATGATACCACACAGCATACTAAAGTTCTCGTTAAACAATGATACCACACAGCATACTAAAGTTCTCGTTAAACAATGAAACCACAAAGCATACTAAAGTTCTCTTTAAACAATAATACCACAAAGCACACTAAAGTTCTCTTTAAACAATGATGCCACACAGCACACCAAAGATATTTCTCTTAAAACAACGATTCCAAACGGCATACTAAAGAGGATTCTTTTTAAACAATGATACCACACAGCATACTAAAGTTCTCTTTAAACAGTGATATCACACAGCATACTAAAGAGATCTCTCTTTAAACAATGATACCACACAGCATACTAAAGAGAGATATTTTAAAACAATTATACCACACAGCACACTAAAGTTCTCTTTAAACAATAATACAGCACAGCATACTAATGATTATTCTCTTAAGACAATGATTCCAAACGGCATACTAAAGAGGATTCTTTGTAAACAATGATACCACACATCATAATAACGTTCTGACTAAACAATAATACCACACTGCATACTAAAGTTCTCTTTATATAATGATACCACACAGCATACTAAAGTTCTCGTTAAACAATGATACCTCACAGCATAATAAAGTTCTCTTTAAACAATGATACCACACAGCATACTAAAGTTCTCTTTAAACAATAATACCACACAGCATACTAAAGTTCTTTTTAAACAATAATACCACACAGCATACTAAAGTTCTCGTTAAACAATGATACCACACAGCATACTAAAGTTCTCTTTAAACAATGATACCACACAGCATACTAAAGTTCTCTTTAAACAATGATACCACACAGCATACTAACGTTCTCTTTAAACAATGATACCACACAGCACACCAAAGATATTTCTCTTCAAACAATTATACCACACGGCATACTAAAGTTCTCATTAAACAATGCTACCACACAGCATACTAACGTTCTCTTTAAACAATGATACCACACAGCACACCAAAGATATTTCTCTTCAAACAATTATACCACACGGCATACTAAAGTTCTCTTTCAACAAGAATACCACACATCATACTAAAGTTCTCTTTATATAATGATACCACTCAGCATACTAAAGTTCTCTTTAAACAATGGTACCACACAGCATACTAACGTTCTCTTTAAACAATGATACCACACAGCATAATAAAATTCTCTTTATATAATGATACCACAAAGCACATTAAAGTTCTCTTTAAACAATGGTACCACACAACGTACTAAAGTTCTCTTTAAACAATAATACCACACAGCATACTAAAGTTCTCTTTAAACAATGATACCACACAGCATACTAAAGTTCTCTTTAAACAATGATACCACACAGCATACTAAAGTTCTCTTTAAACAATGATACCACACAGCACACTAAAGATATCTCTTTAAACAATGATACCACACAGCATACTAAAGTTCTCTTTAAACAATAAAACCACACAGCATACAAAACATCTCTTTAAATAATGATACCACACAGCATACTAAAGTTCTCTTTAAACAATGATACCACACAGCATACTAAAGATTCTCTTTTAAAACAACGATATCACACAGCACACTAAAGTTCTCTTTAAACAATGATACCACACAGCATACTAAAGTTCTCTTTAAACAGTGATATCACACAGCACACTAAAGTTCTCTTTAAACAATGATACCACACAGCATACTAAAGAGATCTCTCTTTAAACAATGATACCACACAGCATACTAAAGTTCTCTTTAAACAATGATACCACACAGCATACTAAAGTTCTCTTTAAACAATGATACCACACAGCATACTAAAGTTCTCTTTAAACAATGATACCACACAGCATACTAAAGTTCTCTTTAAACAATGATACCACACAACACACTAAAGTTCTCTTTAAACAATGATACCACACAGCATACTAAAGTTCTCTTTGAACAATTATACCACACAGCATACTAAAGAGAGATATTTTTGAACAATTATACCACACAGCATACTAAAGTTCTCTTTAAACAATAATACCACACAGCATACTAAAGTTCTCTTTAAACAATGATACCACACAGCACACCAAAGATATTTCTCTTCAAACAATTATACCACACGGAATACTAAAGTTCTCTTTCAACAAGAATACCACACATCATACTAAAGTTCTCTTTATATAATGATACCACACAGCATACTAACGTTCTCTTTAAACAATGATACCACACAGCACACCACACAGCACACCAAAGATAATTCTCTTTAAACAATGATACCACACAGCATACTAAAGAGGATTCTCTTTAAACAATGATTCTCTTTACACAGCATACTAAAGAGGATTCTCTTTTAAACAATGATACCACACAGCATACTAAAGTTCTCTTTAAACAATGATACCACACAGCATACTAAAGAGATCTCTCTTTAAACAATGATACCACACAGCATACTAAAGTTCTCTTTAAACAGTTATACACACAGCACACTAAAGTTTAGTATGCTGTGTGGTATAATTGTTTAAAGAGAACTTTTAAATGCTGTGTGGTATCATTGTTTAAAGAGAACTTAGTATGCTGTGTGGTATCATTGTTTAAAGAGAACTTTAAGTATGCTGTGTGGTATCATTGTTTAAAGAGAACTTTAGTATGCTGTGTGGTATCATTGTTTAAAGAAAACTTTAGTATGCTGTGTGATATCACTGTTTAAAGAGAACGTTATTATGAAATATCATTTTTAAAGTGAACTTTTAGTATGCTGTGTGGTATCGTTATATCTTTGGTATGTGGTATCATTAAAGAGAACGTTAGTATGCTGTGTGGTATCATTGTTTAAAGAGAACTTATAGTATGCTGTGTGGTATCATTGTTTAAAGAGAATCCTCTTTAGTATGCTGTGTGGTATTATTGTTTTAAGAGAAATATCTTTAGTGTGCTGTGTGTATATCATTGTTTAAAGAGAACTTTAGTATGCTGTGTGGTATCATTGTTTAAAGAGAACTTTAGTATAATGTGTGATATCATTGTTTAAAGAGAACTTTAGTGTGCTTTGTGGTATCATTATATAAAGAGAACTTTAGTATGCTGTGTGGTATCATTGTTTAAAAAGAATCTCTGTGTGTATCATTGTTTATGCTGTGTGATATCATTGTTTAAAGAGAACTTTAGTGTGCTTTGTGGTATCATTATAGCTAGAGAATTTTATGATGCTGTGTGGTATCATTGTTTAAAGAGAACTTTAGTGTGTGGTGTGTGATATCACTGTTGGTATCATTGTTTAAAGAGAACTTTAGTATGCTGTGTGGTATCATTGTTTAAAGAGAGATCTCTTTAGTATGCTGTTTGGTATCATTGTTTAAAGAGAACTTTAGTGT